>NC_081828.1:4160000-4760000 GCF_030867095.1 Alligator mississippiensis | reverse complement strand
TGTCCAACCAAAACCATTGCTCTGGTAAAGATAAGCCAAACTTCAGCACCCCGTCTGGCAATCCGTCTTTAAAACTATTACCCAACCAGCTAAACCCGAAAATTTCAACTTCGAAATCTTGCAGAGGAAAGCAGACTTCTCTACAACAGCTGAACTGTTGGAAAGGTGGACCTCAAACAAGAAAAAAATCTGGATCTTCTTCCTCTTCTTCAACACCAGGCAGTGGGCCTTCTCCTGATACATCTGTACATCAGCCCAGGGTGCCATCTGAGAGACTTGCATCAAATCTTGATGGAGCCACACAAAGAAAAGGGGAACCTTCAGTAAGGAGACCCTCAACATCCAGTTCTAAGCAGCCACTTGCTGCCTTACAGCCTTTCCAATACAACTTTGGTTTTTCACCCCAGAACTCAAGAAGACCGACAGATCTACAAGTGCCAGTTCCTCAGGTGCCATCTTGTTATCCAGCCAACATATGCAGCTGTTGTCAGCTTCATGGACACATCCAGTACTGTCCAACAAATGCTTGGCAAGGAATCAGTAAAATAGGCCCCAGTCATGCACTAGAAACCCAGGCTGATGTCCCTCAAGAGACAAGTACCCAAGCAATTTTCCATCAAAATGTCACTTGTCCAAACATTTGCTGTAGTCCTGTATGTACCATAAATAGCCCAATATCCCTAGGGTATGGGAAAATGGGGGCTTGTTCTCCACATGATAACAGCTTATCGCCTGGAGTGAGACTTCCTTCATGTTCAAGCCCTTGCAGTCCACAGTCTTGTGCTGCACATTCACCATGCACCCATATTCCTGCCCCTATAGTGGGATCAGATCATGGAATGATGGGACTGTCTCCTGATGCCTATAGGATTCTTGCAGAACAAGATAGACAACTAAAATTACTCCAAGCTCAGGTTTGTTTAGGATATTCTTCTTTTTCCCTCATCTAGTAAATACTTCCTGGCAGTAACACTGATGAACAGAAATTAGTTGCAACTGTCTCTCTCTTCTTCAGTGCATGTATGCATGGTAGGGAAGGGTCATATTGAATTGGGACCGAGTTACGTTACACGCAACGCCACTGGTCTCTACTAAAATTAAAGATAAGGTTTTTTTTCCCTGCCCCCCCCCCCCGCCCCGATCATTACATTTGCAATCAGGTAACAGGCAGTTATTCATTCTTTTCAGTAGATTTTTTTGTTTGTTTGTTTTGCAGATGGATGGATTTTCTAGATGGATAAGACAGCTCACTGCATAGTCTAATAATCCATTAACTTTGGAATTATAGTAAATGTCTACAAAGCTAAAGCAGATTGCGTTCTAATAAATTATTCTTTCCTTTATTGCCTGCCCCCTCCAATAATTAATCTCTTTTATGGATTATAACATATTGGTGACCTTTCTAAACAAGCAGAAATATCCATTATTTGCCAAAGGCTGTTGAAAAGCAACAAGTGCTGCAGCTAAAATGCGCCTTCTGTTTGTCCACTGAATTTTGTTCAAATTTGGCTATCTTGTTTTTGAACATGTTGCCATGGTCTTTGCATTGATTGCATGTTTCTGGAGAACTTTGACATCTGCCAAAATTGTAACGGAAAATAAATCTTACAAAGAGTCAGGATGCTCATGGCGCATCAAAGGAAAAGGGGTAGATAAAGCTGGGCTTTCTCCTTTTTTTTTTTTTTTTTCCTCCCCTCACCCTCCACTTTAGCTATGTAAGATCTGGTGCTTTGTACCAGTGACCTTTCTCCTTCTTCCCTCAGATAACAGACTTCCCCCACATCAGCTAACATGGTTCTAGAGTTCAAGAGATGTAAGTCATTTCTAGAGCTTTAGGGCTTAAACCAGGGACAAAATGCAGCCTGCCAAGCCATTCTGTCTGGCCCACAGGGCCCCGCAAAAATGTAGAAAATTAGTATTTACCTGCCTCTGGCTGCCTGTCATGTGTCCCTCGATGGCTTGCCAAAACTCAGTAAGCAGCCCTCTGCCAAAAATAATTACCTGCCCCTGGTTTAAACCCTAATGATGATGATGATGAGAGTGGAGGGCATGGTATAGTTCCATGTAACAGAATTCCCCTTTTTATACAGAAATTGGAAGCTAAATTTTCTTCTATTTTATTTATTTATTTATTTATTTATTTTTTGACAATCAAAATTATAACAAAAAAATAAAAAAAGCTAGAGTTTTTAGTTGTTTGTGAAACCTGAATTCTTCTCCTTTTGCAAATGCCTTGATCATGTAATTAAGGACCATATGAAATACTCTTTTGCTCCGGGACCCTTTATAATCAAACAAGGTTCTTTAAAATTTGGAGTAGGGATTTTTGGTATATGTATATAAGGTAGACCTTTGTGTAACAAAAATCCTTACTCCAAGTTTTAAAGAGCTTTGTTTTGATTGCAAAGCTAAGCTCCCAAAGATTGCAAATGAGCCTTATATGAAAGGCACTCACTGTAATGGCTTCAAATAAGCTTTATACAAATTCTCTGTCTAATTTTACTATTGTACATCACCCTGACCTTTTATTCATCTGCTTTTCCAAGCTTAAAATAGACACAAAGTCATACTAAGCACTGGAAACTAGAATCCTCCAATGAAATTTTTCCATTACAGCATAATCAGGATTTGAATCCAGATCTTTAGGGATGAAAGACAAATGTAGCAACTTAGTGTCACTTAATATCCTCACTTTTGTTAACAGATCCAGCGTTTGTTGGAAGCACAGACTCTTCAGCCCTGCTCCACTAAAACTGTTACAGCTAATAATACCCTGCAGTCTGAGAAGCAAGTGGAATTTGTCACCATGGAAACACAGTCATCCCCAAATTTACAAATGAGAAAAAGTGTGAGCATTGCTGTGAGCACAGGTAGCACTTCCTTATTCTTTTGCAGTAACATGTTACGAACCTTGTTATGTTGCTAGGATTTTTCTTGGGCTTGATTTCAAAAGTGTTCAATGCATTCTCTTCAAGACACAATCGGAGTTAAGTACCTCAAAATCGGGCCTGTTTTTTGGTTTGCAAGGGAAGACTAGAGCTTTTCTTGGCTTCTAGGAGGTGAAAGCCATGCCTGATTATACTGGAATTTACCCTTTCAATGTTTTCATTGAAGTCCTGTATATAATCCCAGATTCAGTTACAGTAATGTTGGATCCTTTCTCTAAATGTGCATACTCTTGATTTTTAGAAGGAATAGTACACCATGCAGCATTGAGAATATCTAAAATGTATCATTGACAACTTCTCTATTTTCCCAATAATATTTTTTCCAAAAGTAATAGTATTTTATAATGATTAATATTTGTCCAATTATATTGTTCCCTGTCCCTCAGTTGGGACAAATCTGACTTGGCCTGACATTGTTCCATTTATGTACCTGTTTCTCATGACCACTTGAAAGCTTGTGGCTGATAGGGAGGGGAGAGTCTGACTCTGGCTATTTCCCTGTTTTTAACCTCAGATGACTTAGTTGGATAATATAATTACTGATGTATATACATCTATTTCTTTTGGTAAATAAAATACAGTTTAAATATCTGATATAGTAGGTTAGTTTTGACAGCTTTCTTGGATTTATTCCAAACTGCAATTTAGACTTAAAATTGTTAAAAAAACAAACCCCCAATCTGTTTATAGATTCATAGATGTTAGGGTTGGAAGGGACCTCAACAGATCATCAAGCCCAACCCCCTGCCCTGGGCAGGAAAGAGACCCCAGCCAGATGCCTATCCAGCTTTCTCTTAAAGACCCCCAAGGGAGGGGAGAGCACCACCTCCCTTGGAAGCCCATTCCAAATTTTGGCCATCCTTACCGTGAAGAAGTTTTTCCTGATACCTGGCCTAAATCTGCTCTCTGTCAGTTTATGACCATTGTTCCTTGGTACCCCAAGAGGTGCCCTGGTGAACAGAGCATGTCCGATCCCTTGCTGCGTTCCCCTAATTAATTTGTAGATGGCCACAAGATCATCTCTCAGCTTCCTCTTGCAGAGGCTGAAGACAAACAGGTCCCTCAGTCTCTCTTCGTAGGGCTTGTCCTGTAAACCCCTAACCATACGAGTGGCCTCCTCTGGACCCTCTCGAGGCTATCAACATCCTTCTTGAAGTATGGCGCCCAAAACTGAACGCAGTACTCCAACTGCGGTCTGACCAATGCCGCATAGAGGGGAAGTATCACCTCCTTGGATCTGTTCGTCATGTATCTGCTGATGCATGATAAAGCGCGGTTAGCTTTGCTGATGGTTTCGTCACACTGACTAAATTGGTTTTATTTCTTGTATAGTTTTATTTCTTTTAATTCCTCTGTGTTAAAAAGAGCAAAATGTTGGAAAATGAATGACTTTCTGGCTGTTCAGATCGCTAACTACGTACGTTTTCCCCTGCTAGGTGCTAGTTTATTTTGGAATACACCATGTGAAAGACAAGAAGACTCCGTGTCTCAAGTAAAAAAAGATGCTACTGAAATTTCTAAGGAAGATATGAGCATTTCAGTTAACACTGAGCAAGATACAAGTAATACAAGCATTGCCTCCTCATTAAAGGCTGTTGACATACCCAGTTTTGTAGAGAGTATCCATGTGGTAGAAGGGACTAATCCAGCAGTACTCCGGTAAATATTTAAAAATGTCTTGTTTGTGGACTTTTTCACTACTTGTCATGTAGAAGCAACAACCTTTCTTTCAGAATTATGCAGCTCATCTTTAAGCTGATAAAGTTAAAGAAATCTACAGATAAAAACTATTTTGGGACCCCCAAATTAGGGAAGCAATATCCACTTGCCAATTTAGTGCATGTGGATAATGACCTTAAATCAGCCTCTTTCTTGTGTATAGCTTTAGAGGGAACTCTTAACTTGCCTTTATACGCCTGTGGAATGTCTCTGGGACTTTTATTCTTATAGAATGAATACTGGATAGCAGTGGGATTTGCTTGTTTGTGTTGCTTGCTGGGAATGAAGAATAATTGCTACCGGAACAGTAATTGATAACCTGCATTGACTATCTGGCACAGTGCATGATTTAAATCTTATCTCTTTCAGCACATGCAATTGATTGGTTGGGTTCCGATATTTCCATTATCACTCATGTTTGTTTTAGGATGATGGTGGGGGTCATCCCAGATTCTGCCCTCAGCTGTTACAGGCACAGATAACAATCCGATACAGGGGTTCCCACGTGCCTTGGGATGGCTCGCTAGCCTAGCCGCGTTTCTGGTGCAGAGGCTTGAAATCTAATTCTTAGAACTTCTTGTTCATGTCAGTAACTGTAAAATACTTCAATTTGGACTTTTTTTTCTTTTATTGTAGAAACTGGTTAAATGCATGGCATTGTGTTGTACATGAAACAAAATGGGTTCTTCTTAAAACAAAAATAGCAGAGCCAATTATTTGTGTTAGATTCCAGTAAGAAGTTATTAAATGTTTTGGTTACTTTGAAGTGTGTATCTCTGAGAGAGATAATATACTCCTCTCTAAGGCAAAGCTGTCTGATCAGTTTGGCCCCATGGGTCAGACAACCTACCCTACCCCCCGGCGGAGAGGAGGTGGCTCGGCATCATGGCTGCCAGAGACACTGTTGCAATGACTCCAGAACCCATGGGGTTAATGCAGCTGTTAACCCCTCCCATCCCCCCCCTTCTTTTTTTCCCCTGCTGCTGATCTGAGTTGCCAGTGGCAACTGAAGACATCAAATTTGGCAGTAGGTAAGGATATTCCAACAAGCCCCACAGGCTGCAGTTTAACTTCTCCTGGGTTGTATGCTGCTGTGGACTACTAACTGGACAGCCCTCCTCGAAGGCTTTGATGGAGCAATACAGTGTTGAATTTTGAGGACTTTTGCAGGACATGAAATACATTTTAGGGCCAGACAGCACTGTGAGATCAGCTAGTCTGATCTCTTTTGTAACCCTAATCCCTAGATTCTAATGACTAAACATGTTTTCTAGAAAGGCAACCTGAGGGGTTGGGGAACCCACCATTTTTTCTTAGTTTGCTTTTCCAGTGGCTAATTAATTATTTATGGTTTAAAAATTGTACTTCCTTAATATGAATTTGTTTGGCATAATGCCTGCCTCTTGCTAGATTAAAGTCCCCTTCCTACACAGATCTTCCCCCCCCCCTCCGCCCCGTGAATTATTTTCCTACCGTTATCAAGTTACCACTTGATATTTTAGATAAACCTCATGCAGCATCTTTGATCTTTCACTGTAAGTCATGTTTCCACTCTCCAACTGTATTTGTGACCCTGAACGTTTTCTGCAGTCGCTCCTGATTTTTCAAAATCTTAATATCCAGAGTACTTGAGAGGTAAGATTCCTCCCCCCAAAATAAGAGTTCAACAAAAAAATAGCATGTTCATACTGCTTTCGTTAAATGGCAAAGCGCTAATAACTGCATCACTTTTAAATAGAAAGCAAGAATGTCAGTATTAACTCATGTTAAGTAACTGCATGCTCTTTCTCTCTCAGGAATGAGCCAGTTTCCCCAGCATTAGCTCCACATTCCTCGTTGGGAGAAAGTGTTAGCGTGTGTTTACAGACGGGACCAACAGAGGGAGCTAATAACCACGTGGTGGTAACAAATAAACAGGAGCTGCCAGCTGTCCCATCACTGCCTAGTCACCCTTCAGAGGATCAGAAGTTTTACCAGGATATATTGGTAAAAAAACAAAAACAAGCCTTTTCATACTTTATATTAAAACTTCCAGAATAAGAATAATCATTGTCAGAACTGCTGTGGGCTCTACGCAGTCAAAACTTCAGGCTTTTGCATGGTCAGACAATATGCAGTGTCACATCCATTTCTTTTTTTTCCTCTGTTTTCTATACTGTCCATTGATTGAGTCAAGCTTGTCATTTGTTTTTTTGGGGGGGGGGTTTAAAGGCCTATATAGTCTTTTTGCCTTTCAGTCTCTTCTGGACATAAATGGTTTGGTTTTGTATTCAGTTTTAATAAATGATGTTCTTAATAGCAATAGTTATGCTATTAAGCTATTCACAGATTAGTATTTCCCTGCAAACTGCTTCTGTTCTTTACCATCAAACCATTTCTTCTTTGACTGAAACAGATTAACATTTTTTTAAGAATAGCAGTTGTTTATAAATCTACCATTTTTTTTGTATAAGCCTTTTTAATTTCCAGTCTTAAATAATTTTAATGTTTTCCATTGTCACACAATGGAGTGCTGCATGTTTACATTAATATACATGAATGAAACCTATCTAAAAGCAGTCTAATTTGGCTTCTTTTGTCAGAACAATTTATTTGGAGATCTAGTTGTGATGCATTTTGTGGGATATGGATGCAATTACCCAGGAACCCTATTAATTTATGCACGTTTCATTTAAATGTCTTTTTCCATTTTCCCTATATAGGGTCAAGTCAATCGTTTCTTACAGTCTTCCTCTGAAGAAAGCAAACACCCCTCTGTGAAAGAGGAGATGGTCAGCAGCAATAGTACCATATCACAAAATAATAATGGCTCAAAGAAAAGGAATTCAGAACCTGACCCAGGTCTGGCAGATAAAGACAGTGTGGTTAGTGCAACCCTTAAGCAATTAAGGACTCTTGGAGTGAACATTGAATCACCTGACAAAATGAAGAAAAGGATGCACAAAGTGGAGAATGCCAGGTGACACTTTGGCCTTTGTTAGTCCTTGTTTTCAGATAGGACCCAAAGGGCAAAGACTGAGGTAGAAGGGACAAAATCCAGGGAGCTCAAATTTAGTCTAACCTTTTAGTTTGGTTTCTACTAGAGGCTTCTAAAATATTTTCTTAGAGAATTCCACTGCAAAGTCTTTACTCCATCCAAATATTTATGGGTACAGGTTGACTCCATAACTACTAGAACCAATTCACATAGCACTTCCAAGCATCCTTCAGCCTTGATGCTGTCACAAGGAAGAGCCTTCATCACTCTTCTAAAGAGTGATATTTACTGCTCTTTATATTTCAGTCTAGAATATAAAAATTGCCACAAATTTGTTTTCATTAAGGTAAAGCCAAGTACCACTTAATTGTGTGTGGCTATTTTTTGAAGTCCTGCTGTTGTTCAGGATTTGTGGGGGATAAATTCAGCTGTTATCAGACTTTAGCTTGACATGAACTGGTTTTGCCCTCATGGCATGTCTGTTTGCTGTCCCAGCTAATCTACAAAGTGACATGGAAAGCACAGACGTATGGAGGGAGTAGAGACAGCGAGGAAAGATGCAGCCCCTGAGTCTAGGCTGAGGGCAAACAGGTCCAAAAGTGGGGGGCAAGATGAAGAGAGAACTAAACAGCTAACCCAGGTGCATCAAAGCCAGCTTTACGTACATTTGTCATGCCAGTGAAGTGCCCTTGCTGCATTAGAGAAGGACTATGCTGGAGGACCTCCATGCTGGAGGACTATGTTGTCTTCTGAGAAAAGCCACAACATGTACAGACATTTAGTCTTCCAAGAGAAAATCTCCTGGGAATGATTTCACTCTGGTTGTTCCCAGGTAATTTTTTTCCTGGAGTGGCCGTTTTTACTCTGGGAGAAAGCCTGGACATCTTTACACCCATGGTTTCTCATAGGAAAAACTGAATGTCTGTATGAGGCTTCATAGCTCTTGTGTTCATTACTTGGGTACATAGAGACTTTAAATCTCTTGTTACTGGAACTATAGATTTACTCATTGGGAGTACATGGTGTGTAGCAGATTCACTAGTTTGCAAGCGCCAGTCTCCTTCAAGCAATTCTCCAGATAGATATTCTCAGTATGTGTGGGGGAAGTGCCCTGAGGCATTGATTGGAAAAATTAAGTAAATCAAGAAAAGTAAATGTTGAAATGAATCTCTTTAAAAAACTGTCCATCTGAGTAACTAAAAAAAAATCTTTAGCAAGGTTTTTCCCTTTTTTTTGGCTTTTGGAAATGGATACGTTGGCAAGATCCTTATTGCGTTCCTGGAATTTGCATGCAACAGCAAAGTACAGTATTTGTCCAGCAGGGCTATCTTTCATCTGGATAACCACATGAAAGGGTAGGAGGAAAAGGTAGCCAATGCTGCTCTGGTTTCTGGGCAAATGTTTGAGCTATTGGTTTAAAACTGCAAAGCCCAAAGGCTGCCTGGGCCTGCCCCTTCACAGATGTGGTGGTCAACTTTAGATTATTGAGGGAGTACTTTAATTCCTTTTCTACCTAGCAATACCTACTTGCCTATTATGCAAAGTATGTATATTGAGGAATAGTCTGATGTAGAAACTGTAAATTTGGAGGAGTGGGGAAATCCACATTGCCTTCACTATTTGCTGATCTGAAATCATAATGAAATATGTACTCGCGTCACAATATAAAAGGACAGTAATGCTAACATTGTGCTTTGTATTTCTAGCATATTAGCCTGCATAAATCCTGAAGCAGTGATCCCTGGACTTAATTACATGTCATTCGCTAATGTGGGTATGAGCGGCTTAACTCCAAATGTAGTTGATCTAAGCATGGAAGCAAATGCGATAGCGCTCAAGTATCTGAGTGAAAATCAGCTCTCTCAACTTTCCCTTAATCACTCGAGCCAAACAAGCCCTGTAGATTCATCCTTGCAAAACCTCTTGCATACAAATATGGACAAGAGCATGGTGGGCCTTAGCTTAATTTCACCAAACAATATGTCCTTTGCAACAAAGAAGTATATGAAGAGATATGGACTCATTCAAAGCAACGAGAGCAGTGACGACGAGGAGGATCTGCAGGTTCAAAACAGCAGGATCAATGTTGGTAAGAGTGAAAATGTGTCGGAGCCAAAGGCTGAGCCTGCATTAGAAGGTTTTAAAGGCTGGAAAGAGCATTCTGAAAGAGCTGGTGAACGATCGCCTGCTAATATAAAATCATATGACAGTGAGTCAGCCAGCACTCCTCTGACAAACGTGTGCAGTCCTGTATTAAGAAATATTACAAATGAAATCTTTCCTCCAAAAGTACTTCATCGATCAAATGAGGATTCACGTCCCATTCACAAGGATTTAGAGCCCAAAACCAAACTTTTACCTGGGAAAATAGAATTCACTCAACAACCAAGCAGGCAGAATTTAGGAGACGTTCACATCTCTGAAAATCTGCAAACTCCCACGCTTGAGACCTTAAATCAAAGGGACAGTGTGAATTCAGTTGGTACCATTCTTGATGTAAAACACCTCAGACAGTTACCGAAGTTGTTCTGAATTGCTTTGATTTCTTTTTTTAAATAAACCATCAACCAGCAGTTAATGGACTTGGAGCCTTGTCAAGGTTAAACAAGATTACAAGAAACCAGTGAGGGCCTTGGGCTTTTTTAGGTCATTAATCCACCTTGGCACCAAATGATTGACAAAACTGAGTGTAAAATCTACCTGTGCTCCGGTGACTCACCACATGCTCAGCTAATGGGGGTTTGACTGTCAGATTTGCAAGTCTGTATGCACTTTGGTTTACAGTCTGGATGTATGTTACACATCCAAAAGGTCAAGTAGTTGAGAGTGGTACCCAGTTTGTGTCCATTCTGTAACATGCCTCTAATGTCTAATGATGTCTGTTCAGAGATTACATTTTCTAGTGAGCATCAGCTCCATTTTTTATATATATTTGAACCAGCCTGGAGCCATAAGGTATGCTGTATATTTTTTGTGAATTTTTTAAAAATACAAACAGACTGAAAGCACTAAATTCTGAAATTCACCCAAGACGACCCTGATCTTTGTATCAAATTACTTAAATCCGTCCGGATTGTACACAGAGACATTTAATTTATGTATCATGAAAGCTTAACCAGGAAAGTTGGTAAGTTGTAGCACTTTTTGTACCTTTTGCGGAATGAATGCCTATTTATTTGAAAAGTAAATATTAATCATTCGGGGCAGGTGTTCCATAAGCAACAAAGATCAATAGGTTAGTTTTATATCTGCTTCATTTGCTGTGGCGTTTAATCTATGAGACATTTACCACTTAACAATCACTGTTAATTTAAAGTCGATGACCAAGTACAACAGCTATAGTGATGTCTCACATGGTTTCAAACTTTTTAACAACACAAAGAAGTTTGAGATGGGCAAGCTAATTGGTTTATTTGTTCTTCTGTGTTGATATGTAAAGTAATCTGTCATCAAAGCTCTGGAGTACATTACTGAACTGGCCTTTTTGTAGTCCTGTAATAGTTGATACATTCTTTGAGTTTGAATTTAATAAATTATTCATTCTTTAAATGTTCTGTTTCTCTCTTGAGATCTTTTGGATTTTTGTTCAATTTTAGTGACAGCGGTTGCCACCTCAACAATCAACGTTTTTCCTAAATTATTTCTAATCCTAAATAAAATGGAGAGCCGGCATCTCAGAGTATACTGACCTTTTGTGGCTATTATTCCACTTACTTTGGACAAGTATTGCCCAGCTACATAAAAGCAATGCTTCCTGAGCAATGTTTGTGCACCTTTTTATTCTGATCTGCTGCTTATGGGATGTTGAGCCCAAGCTGACACTTCCTGTGTCGGGACCAAAGCCCTGGTCCACCTCCGATTGAAGTCAGTGCCAGCCCTTTTCACATTGAATGTAATTGAAGCTGGATTGAATCTTGCATGAGAAAACAAACTGCTCTTTAGTGCGGTGTGTCCTAATGAAGCCAGAACCATCCTCTTTTCTACTTCTTCCCCCGCTTCCCATGAATATACTTAAGATTATGTTAAATCAACATTTTTTTTTTTTTTTTTTTTTTTACTGGACAGAATGAGTGAATGATGGATACACATGATGGTTTCTAAGTGTCACCTTCCCTCAGAAACTTACGTATTCCCACCTCCATGTGCTAAGCTTTTGGACCATGGAGAGCAAGAGACTTCCATAAAACTGACCACTTTTTAGCCTGCCAGGCAGGTTGGAATAGCAGCTGCTTTAACTCTGTGCAAAACATACTCTGAAGTAGCATATTGAAAAGCTAGAAGTGACGAGTTTTTCTCCCCTACCAGCGTGCCTTTAAAACAGGACCTCCGAGCTTTTTGGACAAAGTAGGTTGAACATAAAAACATTCAAAGTTTAAGTGTCAGCAACCCAGCCCACTAGCAGGTTTTTGCAGTACATGGAAAACTTAGTGCCACTCATTTCTTTTTAAATGCAAGACCCAAGCCAAAATCCAAACTCCTGTTTGGTCCATTTAGAATCAGAACAAAGTTTGCATTGGTTCTAAGGTAAGGGGTAAGGATCCATGCTGATCCATACATTGAGGGGAAATTGTGAGCAGCAGTAATTCTGCCAAGCCTCATATCTTATATAGGGCTCATCTTATCTGTCTCACGCTGCATCACAACTTGACAATAGACTATCTGCATCTTCATCAAAACAGTGGTAATCCAGAGAAAGGAGCTCTTGGCAGAATCCAGTTTTCCTGAACTACAGTGCTGCTGAGATAGGAGAGTTAACTTTCTGGCCATAGGCTGATAATTTTGATTCAGTTTTGTCTACAGAACCCCACCCCCCCAGGCTATGACATGGCCATTTGGGGTGTTGCAAGAAGAGGAGGCAAAGTCTCTAAGCCAGTGGTCCTCACCCCCTTTAAATACAAGTCACCCCTCAGTAAAAACTTCAGCCACCTCTCAGTAGATTTGGGGTACCCCTCAATTGATTCGAGGTACTCCTTGGAAAATGCCAATTCATTTTTTTTTTCACTCAGAAAAATAATAAATCAATCGCTGCAACAGGTCACAATGGTTTTTAACACTATGGGTTTGTATGTGAAAACTCTGGGTTTATCTTGTGAACCGTGTTTACCTAACAATACTAACGCTGTGCAGCACCCTTGAAAGAATCTCAAGGCACCCCAGGGTGCGATGGCACCCCGGTTGAGAATTACTACTCTAAGCAGCAGTCTTTTTGGTTCACAAAAAGGTAGTCTCAAAATGTGCAAGTCACATATGCTACTAGAAAACATCCTGTGCTGAGCTGTAGGGCGTGGACTAGATTGCCTTCTGGGCTTATCTTGCACTCTGTTTTTGGCTACCCAAGAGTAGATGTGTCCTTCCCAGTAACAGGCATCACTAGTGCTCTTAACTGGTCTTGCAATCCTCTGCAGGCAACATCTGTCTCATGCCCATTTGTGCAGCTGCATGTCTTTTTGGTTCCACCTCCCTGCCTCCCCCCCCACCACCACTTTTCTTTCATGGGAGCTACCAGCATGTTCAGATCCTGGCTTATAATGAGGCTGAAGCCTTCTTGTATGTGCCAACAAGAGGATTAAGAATACATGAGTAAAATAAAGCATGAGCTATTAAAGATGAAATGGCAGTATAGAAAGGAATGTCATCAGCTACCCTCCGGTAATATGTTTCTTTTTCTCTGCACAATTAGCAGTCGTAGCCTCTCGAAGTGGACGGCTCTGATGAGGGAGAATATGTGTTTGCTCTTAGAAATGCGCTGTGTATTTTGAAGCTACTTCAGAACCTTTTTCAAGCCCTAAATCTCTACTGATTGGGATAAGCATTAAAGCCAGCCGGCTGCTTCTGCAAAAAGAAGCAATAAACTAGTTAATGTTGTTAAGAGGCGGTTAGCATTCCTTTTAGATGAATGAGGCAATTCATACCTCTGAGCTATTGTTTCATTATTTCAGGGAAGGGGGGGAGGTTGTTCAGTGTTTCCCTTATAAAATGGCTCAAAAACACAGGAAGATGACAGTTGTATTAATTTATATTTGAATAGCATGTAGGGGGAGGGGGGGAGGGTTTACACACGTGCCAAATATATATATAAATTGCCAAAAACATATTTTTATTTTTAAACAGCTTGAAACTTGGAGCATAGCCTTGCCACTCTAAGTCACTCCCAAAAGCACCAGCTTCTGGATAGACGGGATCATCAATAAATGCCACCTTACATTTTTAAGGGATAATATCCCACGGAAATCAATCCCCTTTGCATTGCATAGCGCTGCTGCACAATTTGCAAAGCTTTTGCCTGCTTCCAAAGCAGTTGTCATAGGTTGGAGATGAGGCATCAGACAAGATGGGCCTTCTGGCAATTCTTGGGTTCCTGCTGTGACACTTGAGCCCCAATTTTCAGTTCCAAGCATGCCGTGGTGGTCATTTTTGAAGGCCTGCATAGATTTAAGAAGAAGGGAGCGAGGATGTGTGGTTTACAACGGATCTAGCTATGAATTTGGCTAATACACCTGAAGTAATCTTGGAATTTAAAACTGCCTCCCAGAGACGGGGGTGCAAGATAAATGGCACGAGATTCCAGCCTGCAACATCTGTCAGACTTGGGTTTCAAACAGTTGGTATTGTATTTACATTGATAGTCATGGTTAAGATTGTATGCATTTTTCCATTGCTTGTACTGGTAATTTCCATTTGTTCGCGATTCAGAAAGGGCAGTACTTGTACAGCTACCTTTTTCCTAACTGTTCAGCTTGGTCCAATTAATTCACTGTTATTACAATAGGACCCCTCTGTGTGCGCTTATCCTCCAGAGAGGTTTAATTGGCACCTGCCGTAGTTCACAAGCATGGTGAAACTAAAAGATGCCCTCCATCCCCCTTGATGGACAGGCATGGCAAGATCCACCTGGGATTGGGCTACAGCCCGGATGGTGCGGGTGGGATGATACAGTGCAGTAGTGGTCCCCAAAATAGAGCACCTGGGGAGTGGGGCACCCGCAAAGGTATTCATTTATAGTGGTGGAGCCTGACCAGAAGTGGGGTTATAAGCCGGGAAGTGGAACCACCTTGTTAAAATACTGGAAATTGCTGAGATCAGGCCCCATTGTATTAAGCGCTGTGTAAACACAGCAAGGGACAGGCCCCCAATGCCTGACAGCCCGGATGAATGAGTCAGGAAAGGCAGGAGGGGAAAAGTCTGCAGACAGAAATGATGTGTCCCAAGGCCTGGTCAGTGCAAGACTCCCATTGAGTTCGGTGGCAGATAAATGCCAACCCAAGGTGCCTAGATGTTGTGACCTGGTGTCATCATCTGCAGCAAGGGGCCACCGCACTAAGGGGCAAACTTAAAAGTGGTCGGGGGGCCGTTGCTTGTAGGATACAGGGCAGATGGCTGAAAATGGAGGGGTACAAGGAGCACTGGGGGGGGGGGGGGTTTGAATTCACCCTAATTGTGACACATCCCAGATCCTCTCTGGTGACTAGTTGTGTCCATTGCTAGAAAGGAATATCTGGATTAGGGACACGGCAGGCTTGCCATAGATGTGCAGAATCCGAGAAAACGAAGGGACCTCAGGAGGTCACATCCAGTCCAACCCGCTGCTCCGAGCAGCACCAGCCCCAGCTCCATCATCCCCACTATGGAGGTCTCCTGCTGGGGAGGGCTGATGCCTGCGGGGCAGGATCCTTGCAGGGACTAGGGTGAAGCGGAGTGCATCAAGCTGCTTGCCTATCTAAACCCAGGAGATAAGTGGCTGCCTAATCTAACCCCCCCAGCCCCCTCTCTTCTATCTTTAACACTTCCTGCGGGGCAGAGGAACTGAGCTGAACACGGTCGTGTTTCCTGGCTGGAGGCGCAGCCCGGTCGTGACTTTCTGCCTGCCTCTCCCACCCCCGACACACGCAGCCGGGTCGTGAGCTGCTTCTGGCCGCGGGGCAGGAAATGAGTAAAGAGGGGCTGGGAAATCTCCCCCAGCCTGGAGGAAGAGGGGCCGCGGCTGCGGGGTGCAAGGGCTCTGCCATCCTGTCTCTAGACCGCGGATCTGATGGTCCATCGTGCCTAGTCTCCTGTGTCACACCGGGGCAGAGAGTGGAGGCTGGAAAGGGACAGTGACCTGGGACTGACCGAGTTTGTTTTGCACCACCCCTGTTTCTCTCTCACTTGCAGCCTTCAGCATTGAATGTCCCGGTTCCCAGGCTGTGCGCCCAAATCCCTAAGGCCAGGGCACAGATGCACGCGGCCCCCTGCTTCTCCCAGCCCTCTGCTCCGCATTCACCTCTTCCCCACTCACAGCCTCCCTCTCCCACACCTGCTGCAGCAGTGGCATCCCTTCAGCCCGTGGCTGCTCGTTACTTTTGGGGAGCCTTCCCTCTGCCCTGGCTCTGCCCGTCTTTCCTCTCTGCTGGCCAAGCAAGACCTGTGTCCGGCTGGGTGGGGCGGCGTGGTCCATCCCTTGCCAGGTTGCAAGCTCCCAGCCCTTCTGCAGCCGGGGGGCCGGGTCCTGAGGAATAAGGGGACGGGGGGTGTCTCGATGTGGGATCTAAAATCAACCCGGATTCCTTGCTTAAATGCCCGCTGGGCTGGATAAACCCTCCAGGGACTGGATCTAGCAGCACCGTCCTTGCATGAGCCCCAGCTCGTGTCTTTCCCCGGCAGGCGAAAACCCTGCGTGGCCCCGAGGTGTCCTGATGGGGAAAACAGGGGCGGGAGGAAGGGGAGGAGGGGAGAGGTTATGTCTCAACAGCACGATGCTTTTGGCACTCCGTGTTTGGGGGGTCGTTACAATGCCTTTATATATCTTGTGTGCGTGTGTGTGTGCGTGCGCGTGCTTAATGGGGGTGCATCACCATCGCACAACATGCACGCCTATATAGAAAGAAAGAAAGAGTATTTGGTGTGTATGGCCACACACAAACACACACACACACCATTCATGCATACACACCTTTCATGCATTTATATGTAGTAGATTTCGTGTGTATACACCCCCCCCCTCCCCAAATATATTCTATTATATACTAGATACACTGTTCTTTGCAAGCTTTCGGGTACAAATACCCTATATATATTTATGCGTGCGCATACCTCCCCCCCACTCATTCATGCTCATGTATATGTGTGTGGGTGGGTGTAGGGAAGGGAGAGAGGCATACACGCACACACACATATGTACACACACGCCATATATACTATGTATTTATCTTTGATGTATTACACACACCATTTATGCATACATGTGTGTGTGTGCACGTGTAGGGAAGTGAGAGAGGCACACACGCACGTACACATATGTACACACACGCCATATATACTATGTATTTATCTTTGATGTATTACACACACCATTTATGCATATATGTATGTGTGTGCATGTGTAGGGAAGTGAGAGAGACATACACGCATATACACATATGTACACACGCGCCATATATACTATGTATTTATCTTTGATGTATTACACACACCATTGATGCATATATGTGTGTGTGTGTGTGTGTGTATACGTATATGTATACGTACATGTACACACCAAAAGCTATTTAAAGGGATTTTAACGACATCCCAAACACCGAGTGCGAAAAGCATCGTGTTGTTGAAGCACGAGACACTTGGTGTGTGTATACTGGGGGAGGGGGGGTTATGAATGAATGGGGGGGTGCACCAAAAGCAATTAATGCAACTGTAAACAAACAAAACCACCTTGGACCAACACGGCTCGGCTCACAAGCATCGATGGCATTGCCGGCTTCACCTGGTGCAGCCTTTCAGGCTCCCCTTTGTTTTATCTGCTCGTTTGCTCACACGCCATAGGTTTTGGGGGTCTCGTGTCCCTAATGCGCCCTAGCTCGTGTTGGCATCTGCCTAGCGGCTTTCTCCCCTTGCCCTCAGACTGCGGGCTCATTGACTGCCCATGACTTCGAGACAGGGACACGTTTGTGCGCGTGAGTGCGGACGCCGCCTACCTACCTGCCCTCTTGGATCCTCATTTTGGGGCGGATCCGGGGAGAGCAAACAGGTGCAGCCTTTGCTAGGTCGAGCCTAGTGAAGACAGGCGTGCATCGAAAAGAAAGGCGGGGGTGGGAAAGAAACACGCCCTGGACGTGTGTGCACCCGGCTGCTCTTGGGGGTTTTTTACATCACCCTCCCTGGCTCTTGGGGCAGCCCTAGCTGCTTCAGGCAGAGCTCAGGATTTCAGAAGGGTCCTGCTCCCTTCCTCCCAAAAGAAATGCACCCCAGGGGATGGGAGACACCACCAGGGTTGCAGACACACGGAGCAATTATCCCGTTTTAATGCGATGTAACGCTGTTTCTTTCAAGGTGCCCATCTGAGCCCCGGGTGAAATTGACACGAGAGATCTACCCCGCTGCGGGGTGAAATTGACACGGGCGATCTCCCCCATCCAGGTGAAACTGACATGGACTGCCCCCTTTCACCGAGCAAAGGGAGGGGCGCCCCTTTTCTTTAATGTCCACTATTAATTTGCTTTATTTACCCAATTGTCCCAGGACCCCTCTCTTCCCCACCTCCTCTCCCATCTCTTCATCTCTCTCAGCAATTTATTTTGGCTCATTAAATTTAATTAAGAACTGAGTAGGTGTTCCATATTTAATAAAAAAAAAAAAGAAAGAAAGAAAGAAAGAAATGCAGGGGCATAATATCCCTCCAAGAGGACTAAAATAAAAGAATCGCTATTCAAATTGTGGACAGTCACGGTGCATTTTTTATTACTCTTTTCTGCAGTGGCTTTTTAAGAGCATCTAAGCACACACACATAAAAAGCTATAAGGCATGCATTCCAGAGTTATTCCTATGCATATCCCTGCAATAATTTTCCGCTTTCCTTCGATAAAATTGCCAAATAATAATGAATCATTTCATAAATAATGGGTTTAGAGGCTTATCAGGGCAGGCGGGCCATTGCTAGGGCCTTATCTCACTTGGCCACATTGCTCTAGTGTTCCGCTCTCCATACTAAATAGGAAACTGGACGTGATGTGGAATTAGATCCTTCTCCCGTGAAGCCACCCAACACTTATTACAAATATAGCAGCAATGAATAGGCCACAAAATGGCTCCACTCACTTTTACCAATGAAAAGCAAATGGTGAGTAAGGAGCACTCCGTGCCTCTCTGGGAAGGGGAAAGGGTGGGATGTTGCCTATTGTTTTAGGGGGCTTCCTTAGGGCAGAGAGAGAGAGGGGGGGTTTCCCCCCTCAGCCCCCCACTTTGGTCGAGCATGGTAGGGAAATGGATAAAAAAAAAACCTAAAGGATTGTTGTCGGGGTGGGGGTGGGGATAAGGGTGGGTGGATTATTTTTGTCCCCACTTCTCTGCTGGAGCCTGAGCCCCGAAAGGGTGGGTATTTCAGCCGTGGGCAGGGGAGGATGGATGTGCCCCGGGGTAGGGGAGGCACATCTCATCGAGGGGTGCCTTGCGTTTTGTTTCTGCCTCTGCCCCGGGGTCGGGTTTGACTGCGGAGCCGGCAGCTTAGACAGGCCCCGTGTGAACCCAGCTGCCAGGACCGGCTCCGAAATAACCAGTTCTTTAATCCGATTTTTTTTCCTTGGGTTTGGGGGGGGGGGCACACATTTATCAGTGGATTAATGTTGGGGGGGAGGGAGAGGGGGGAGTTTCCTGTCCAAGGCACGGTTATAAAACAAAAGCAGGCTGGGCAGGAGATGCAAGCAGCCCAGCCCGAGCTGGCCGGCGGGGGACGAGGCAGGACAGTTACAGGCTCCTCCAGCCCTCCCATGCCTTGTTCCCAGAATCACACTGATTTCACCCCAAAAAAAAGGGAATCAAAATAAGGCTCGAGGCTGGGCCACGCAGGGAATCATCTACCTGCGACCTGCAAACGGGCTGGGACCTGCTCTTATTTATTCCTGCGAAAAACGAAACGATCTCGCCTTCTTTTTTATTTTATTTCATTTTATTTTATTTTATTTTATTTTATTGACCTGGCATTGCAACATTTGCGGGAACTGGGGAACTGTAGAAGTGGGGAGGAATTGGGATTGTCCCCAAAGCTCCCAGAAAGCAAAGCCACATTTGCTTTGTTGTTTGCGGATCCAACAGCGGGTTCCCTGGGATATTGGTTAAAATCATAATCATCATTATTATTATGATCGTTATTATTATTATTATGGTTATTAGTAGCATTATTATTTCTATCGTTAGCATCTTCATTTTTATGGTCATTTTTTCTATGATTAGTATTATCAGCATCATTATTATGTCGGGCTTCTTCTTTATTTTTATTATGTTGGTATACTTTGTTATTTTATTCCTGATTGTGGTTATTCGGGTGGATTTGATTTCCTATTCATTCCTCTTTCCTATTAATTTCGTTCATCGCAAGGGAGATCCAAGCGCACGCCTGCGCCCTTAGGAAACCCTTGCACCCCTGTGCCTATCAGATGGACCTCTCCATTCAGGCACTTTTTATATCCTTCGGGGTTAGCAGCATTTAACGAGTCCCAGGGTCCGGGATTTTATTTTTCAAGCCACCGGGTTTTTCTACTAAGCTCATGGTAGTTGTTCCCCTCGTGCGGGCGGGCGGGACGGGGTGGGCGAGCCCTGGAGGAGACCATCACCCAGCCCAGCTCCCAGCACCCAGCACCCACTCATCTCCCCTGGCTGCAAGGAGAGTTTTAGGCCCTCCAGGATGAATAGGATTTCTTCAGGGACATTATGCATCAGTTTGAGAAATGGAGCCGAGAGAAACATAGCCATAGGCAGGCAGTACAAATAAATGATCTCCGAGCTTTGTTGTGAACGGGCAAAGGGGTGTGCTCTACACACAGACAAACAGGGTTTAAAAAAATAATTAAACATGATGTCTAGAAGACATAAATAGAGTCATAGACTATAGAGCACCCCAAATAAATAGAAGAAAGAATAGGATACGATAGGAAACAGAAAAGAAGAAATAAATAGAGTAATGTTATATCATAGAGCACCCCAAATAGAGTAAAGAATAGGATACGATAGGGAATAGACTAGAATAGAAGAAATAAATAAAGTCATATTATCTAGCACCCCAAATAAATAGAATAAAGAATAGGGTACGATAGGGAATAGAGTAAAACAGACTAGACTAGAATAGAAGAAATGAAGTCATATTATCTAGCAAATAAATAGAATAAAGAATAGGATATGATAGGGAACAGAAAAGAAGAAATAGAGTAATGTTATATTATAGAGCACCCCAACTAAATAGAATAAAGAATAGGATACGATAAGGAACGAAACAGAAGAAATAAATAATGTTATATTTTAGAGCACCCCAAATAAATATAATAAAAATAGTATACAATAGGGAATAGAATAGAATAGAAAAATAAGAACAGAAGAAATAAATAGAGTAATATGATAGTATAGAGCACCCCAAATAAAATACAATAAAGAATAGGATACGATAGGGAATAGAATAGAATAGAATAGAAGAAATAAATAGAGTAATATTATATTATAGAGCACCTCAAATATGTAGAATAAAGAAGAGGATACGATTGGAATAGAAGAAATAGAGAGTAATATTATATTATAGAGCAACCCGAATAAAATTGAATAAACAATACATTAGTATACGATAGAGAAAAGAAAAGAAAAGGATTTGCATTCACAATCAATGCAAACCGTGGCTATATTTCTATATTAAGCTAAATATTTCCACAAACATGCTGCCTGTGTTTGAATCCGTTAGGGACAGAGGCGAGGAGAGCCCGGTCGTGCCTGCAGACAGATGGGCAGGCGCTGATAAGGGGTGCTGATACTCCCGGGTCTATCTGGAGCGGATGTGTCCGCACGCACACACGTGCGCGTGTGTGATGTGTTGACACCCCGTCCCCCCTGCCCCGCACGCCGGGCTCTGGCCCCCCAGGAGGTGGGGGCCCAGGGGCAAGGGCAGCAGGGGCCGTGCTGCGGGCTCCTGATTGGCTGGGGGGGGGAGGTAGCTGCACATCTCTCCATCTGCTCCGTCTATCTCGGTGCAGATCTCCCCCGCTCCAAAGTGCCGTTGGTCTAAAGGAAGCCGGGCGAGAGATCCCCTGGGTTGTTGTGTTGGTGTTTTTCCCCTTCCAGGATTTGAGCCGCATGATACGGATGAGGGTCGCCTTCCTCCCCGCGAAGTCGTGAGTATGCTGGCGGTGGGAGGAGTGAAGGCAGCCTGACACCGAGAGGTCTTTTGTTGAGACAGGAGACTCGAGGTGTTCCTACTTAACTATGACAGATGTGAGTAATCTCTTCCTATGCAATATCAGAATGGGCAATTAGGGGGCTTTTTGGGGGGGCGGCTAAAGAGGGAGGGTGGGTGGGGGGTAGGGAGGAGGGGGAGAAAGAAATGCTGGGAGGGTTCAGGTCTTCTCCCAAGCACCCTAATGGAGGCAAAAGCAATCCAGGTTCCCCAGGTTTCGCTTGGGCTCGGACCTGACGCTTGCGCTTGAACCCGGCCCCGCTTTACTTCCATCAGGCACAGACACAAGAGAGATATAGCGCGCTAGGGCTGATTCCCCTTGCCCCAGGGGCAAGTGCCCGGGCTCCTAGACATCTCCATGCAACCGACCCCTGGCAAGGCGGGGGCTCCTTTCCCCCACTGACCGCCTCGAGAAGGGGCAGCCCGGGTTATATTTTGCAACAGGAGCTTTGCCAGGCCCTCTCCTATCAGGAGCACCGGTGTGCAAGCGCCACGCTTGGCTCTTGCAGGCGAAAGTGGGGGCCAAATTCACGGGTTCTGCTTTGGTTAAAAAAAAAAAAAAAAAAGGAAAAGAAAGGATCCTGTGTCTGCAAAACAGGAAACATCAACTGAGCCGGAGTCGCCTACAGACACCGGCGTTGGGACCGTGCTCCTGCCTGCCTCCGGAGCTTAAAAGTGCCTCTCTAGGAGGGGCAGAGCCCTGCTTTGCTAGGAGCAGGGCAGATGGGCACCGTTGTCACCGGGCGCCTGGCTCTGCTGGGCCAGCCAGGTCGGACTGCGCGTGTTTTCCAAGGGAAGCATTGCGGTCTGATGCTGAAATATTCCCTCTCCCGCACGCGCACGCACACGCACACACACACAGAGTGCATTTCAATATTGCACACACCCACCCAGACACACACTGTAACGCAATACTGAAATATTCCTTCTCTTGCACACACACACTGTATTTCAGTACTGAAATATCCCTTCTCTTGCACACACACACACTGTATTGCAATACTGAAATATTCCTTCTCTTGCACACACACACTGTATTGCAATACTGAAATATTCCTTCTCTTGCACACACACTGTATTTCAGTACTGAAATATCCCTTCTCTTGCACACACACACTGTATTGCAATACTGAAATATTCCTTCTCTTGCACACACACTGTATTTCAGTACTGAAATATCCCTTCTCTTGCACACACACACTGTATTGCAATAGTGAAATATCCCTTCTCTTGCACACACACACTGTATTGCAATACTGAAATATTCCTTCTCTTGCACACACACTGTATTTCAGTACTGAAATATCCCTTCTCTTGCACACACACACTGTATTTCAATACTGAAATATTCCTTCTCTTGCACACACACTGTATTGCAATACTGAAATATTCCTTCTTTTGCACACACACACAGATGCTATAGCCATGCTATATCTCCTATCCTACCCTATATTTCAGTACTGAAATATTCCTTCTCTTGCACACACACACTAAATTTCAAGACTGAAATATTCCCTCTGTCACGCGGGCACGCATGCACACACACACTGCGTATTTCTCCCGAAGCCATTGGGGTTGCTCACGTTACACGAGTCCAATTAAATATTTAACCCACGCCTCTGTACAACAACGTAATTACCGCAATGGTTTTGCTGAGAAATATGTCCCTCGCTCGTGCGCAGATTAGCCCCTAATGCTTCGCTATTAAAGTCGTAGACCGTGATGCTGTATTTGTGGCCGAGCAGTAGGTGCCCCGTGCATACGGAGGGATTATCAGTGCAGGCAGTGGGCTCACCCCCGGCCCTGTGTTGTGCAGTGGGAGGACAGTCAGCCTTTCCCGGCAGGTCCCAGCTGTGATGGATGCATGTATTCCGGCTTTTACAAGCCGCGCTGCCCCGAGCTGGCGGCTGCAGGACTCGGGCAGCCAAACGGGGCTGTGCTTGCTCTCCGTAGCCTGCTCCCAGCACCGGCTGGCAAACGGGCTAAGGGGCCACGAAACTCGCTTCAAAACCCAGCTCGGCTCTGCCCGGCACGCTCCGGATCCGCCTGGCAAGCACAGGTGCATGGTACGGGCGTGTAGAGGGACACTCCGCTCCTGGATCCCCTCACACCCGATCTTAGCCTGCAAGAGGCCGCGGATACGGGGCATATCCGTACAGACACCCGCTGAGTGCGCCAGGGCGAGCTGGCCCGTTTCCGAGGATGTAGGTCCGAACATGTCTCCTGGAGGATATGGCACGTCCTGTTAGGGGCACTATTCATCTCACACGGTGTGCACCCTAGTGCCACCCAGCATCCCAGGAGAGGATAGACTAGGATTCAGTGCAACATAAAAACTGCACAGCACAAGGTTACAGCGTGATATGGACTGTGATATAACATAACATATCGTATTGCTATGCCATGCCGTACCACTTATCCTATCCTATCCTATCCTATCCTATCTTGTTAAGTGATGATACAGCAGGACATAACCTAACACAACAATACAATATGTTATGTTATAGTCTATATTATCCTATGTTATGTCATGCCATGCTATATATCTTATCCTATCCTATCCTATCTTGTTAGGCGTTGATACAGCAGGGCATAGCATAACATGGTATTGTTATACCATACCACATCACACCACACCATACGTCCTATCCTATCCTATGTTGTCATGCGATGATACAACAGGACATAGCATAACATAATATGTGGTATGACAGAATATGACGACATGTATCATCTTGTTCTGCTAGGTCACGTCCTGTATGGTTATGATAGAACAGGACAGAGCATAATATAATGTGTGATATGAGAGACCATAACACGCCATCATATGGTATTGCTGTGCTATATCATATCGTATCATATAACATAGCATAGCATAGCATAGCATAGCATGTCTTGTTCTGCCGTGGCAGAACAGAGCCCAGCAAAACGATGCGTGATGTGAAACGACAGAGCATGACACGACCCGACCCGACCCGACCCGACCCGACACGATGTGACACGAGAAGCGGGGCCGTCCGGGCTCCCCGGGGTGCAGTGCGGGGGCTCGGGCGGACAGGGCTGGATCCGGGCCGGGGGGGCGCGTGTCCCCTCCCCGCAGCCCCCATCCACCCACCCACCCGCCTGCTCTCTCCCCAGGACGATGGAGAGGCCGCCCGCCGCGCTGCCCCGCAGTGACCCGCGCGATGCAGACAGCACGAGCGAGCCGGAGCCGGAGCCGGAGCCGGAGCCGTCGGGCGAGCGCGGGGCCATGGAGGCGCCGGGAGCCCCGCAGCTGCTGCTCAGCGGCGCGAGCGTGGAGGGCGGGCGGGCCTCCCCCGGGCCGCCCCCGGCCGCCGTGCCCGTGATCGAGCTGGTGCGCAGGGGAGGCGCCGCCGACATAAAAGGCAGGGAGGCGCCGGGCGACGCGATGCAGAGAGCGCCGGGCGCCGAGCTGTGCCGAGCCGCCGATGCCGCCTGCGACGCCCGCATGGTGCAGCTGAGCCCGCCCGCGCTGCCGCTGCCGCCCGCCGGCAGAGCCATGCTCTACAGCCTCGGCCAGCCGCTGGCCACCATCAACAGGTCCGTGCCCCGCCGCGCCCCCGGGCTGCCCGTCCCCGGCCGGGCTGCCCGTCCCCGGCCGGGCTGCCCGTCCCCGGCCGGGCTGCCCGTCCCCGGCCCACCGGCCGAGACGCGGGGCTGCAGGCAGCTGCCTCCAACCCGCGCCTGCTGCCGGGGGCATCCTCCAGAGCAGCCTCTCGGTTGCAGGACGGTCTGGACCAGGGCTCTCAGGGTCCCTTCAGGGGCCAGATGGGTCTGGAGGGGACTCCAGATGGGTCCAGATGTCTCTTGCAGTCATTTTAAGGTTCGGGTGGGTCTGGAGGGGACGTCAGGGTTCAGATGTCTCTGGAGGTGATTTCAGTGTGCAAAGGGGTCTGGAAGTGACTTCAGGGTTCAGATAGGTCCAGATGTCTTATGTGGTGATTTCAGGGTCCAGGTGGGTCTGGAGGAGACTTCAGGGTCCAGATGACTCTTGCGGTGATTTTAGGGTTCAGGTGGGTTTGGAGGGGACTTCAGGGTTCAGATGTCTTTTGAGGTGATTTCAGGGTGCAAATGGGTCTGGAGGTGACTTCAGGGTTTAGATAAGTCTGGAGGTGACTTAGCGGTCCAGATGTCTCTTGTGGTGATTGCAGGGTCCAGGTGGGTCTGGAGGTGACTTCAGGGTTTAGATAGGTCTGGAGGGGACTTAGGGGTCCAGACATCGCGTGTTGTGATGCCAGGGCCCAAATGAGTCTGGAGGCGACCGAAACGTCCAGATGCTCATCAGGTGACTTCAGGGTCCAGATGTCTCTTGAGGTGATTTCAGGGTCCAGATGGGTCTGGAGGTGACTGAAAAGTCTAGTGGGTCTTGAGGTGACTAGAGGGTTTCAAATCTGTGTGATTATTATGATCTGAATACATATAACAGGCAAAGGGATGTGTGTGTGTAAAAAGAGAGGGATGTGCGGTGATGTATATGGGTGCATTTTCAAATATATGCATCTGGATAGCCCTTTGGATTTCAAACCATTCCCTTTCCCCAGGAATGATCTATATTCAGACCATTCATGCTGGAATTTTAAATGCAGAGGTGTAAATGCAGCAAATACACAATGGATGTAGCACTCAGTATTTTTTCCCTTGAAGAAATCTCTTAGCTCTAGGTAGGGTGTGAGATTTTTAACCGGATCAAGAATCATAACCATGAGAAGAAAGTGCTTTAGAGTATATGCTGCAGGCAGTGGGTGTAAATAAAGATACATGCATTGGCTGATGCTGTTATATCTTGTAGTTCCTCTCAGAAGTAGGATTCAATATATATATATACACACATACTCTCCTACTTTTATATACTGCATATGTATACATATATATTTATTTATATACTGCTTATATATAATACACATAGGATGAATTACTGATTATAATAGATGGATGTCAGGCTAGTTAAGAAAGGTGCTTTCTTGCACATGCTATCTACATGCTATAACACATTGGCTGAATTACTGCTTATAATAGATATATATATTATATTACTGATGTATTATATTAATATAATGCATTAATCCTATATTAATATATGTATTGTAAGCAGTAATTCAGCCTATGTGTGTTATGGCATGTAGATAGCATGTGCAAGAAAGCACCTTTATTAATTAGTCTGCCATCTTTAACGACTTGCTTAAAAGCACACTGAACAGTATTGGCAATCTACCAGCTTTATTAGCAGGGACCGCTGCAAATAATCATCCAAGTCACTTAAGGCAGTTGTGTATTAGAGGGTGTCTCTGTGCATGTGTGGGGGGGTGTGTGAGCATGTATGTATATACAGACATGTGTGCAATGTGTAGATTTAGTTACATATGCACACTCCCTGCATATACCCTCAGTTGCTATACAGACACATAGCTTAAGTCCTGTTGAGTTCAATGGAGTTACATTGATTTATAGCCGCCCAGGTTCTTGCCCATTGTATTTGAATAGTTCTCCGAGTGGCCATTGTATTTGTGCCAATGGTGAATCTTGGGAATCTTGGAGCCCACTTCGAAGACCCCTAGTTCTTGGGCAGCCGTCTTCATTCAGGACGTGTGTTTTCTGACCTTCTGCTTGCCTCTTCTTTGCAGCGGGTTTTTTGGTGATCCAGACAGCTTCTCCATGTACACCAGCAACAGAGTGAAGAGAAGACCTTCTCCTTATGAAATGGATATCTCAGAGGGTAAGTACCTTTTCCTCTTCCTGCTGTGGGGTGTTTGAGGCACAGAGACCTATAGCTGACTCTCCACGGGTTGTGCTGTGGGTTGATGGAGACATATTGTTTAAAGAAACACGTGTTGGGCTACCCCACAGGGCAGCAAATGGGACGGTAAGATAATGTTATTGGTCCAGCCACCTGATCGCTTACCCCAGCCCTGGCCAGGACTCCTGCATAATGGAGCAAGTTAATGGCTGAGTAACATTGCCCTCATTCAGCAACTCACTGAGGCATGTGTTGAAATCAATCCCTGCTTTTGAGCACTTAAGTCTTATTATAGCCTTAGGGACTTAAAAGAATGTGCTTAAATTTGCATGATAAAATTGGGACCATGACACTGCGGTTCTTACTAGCCTCCAGCTAAATACAGACAGTCAAAAAGCCGAAGGCTGGACTGATTTAATCTCCATCGGTTCAACAGACTGAAGCGATAAGCAAGTGAACAAACGTTCACTTTAGAGTCCAAAAATGCAGCCACGTGCCTGCAGTGGCCCAGGCCAGAAGCCGGAGGGCGCTAGAGCATGCCTCCCTGCTCTGTTGGAGCAGACAGCTTGGGCCAAGCCTAGCCCACCCACCCTGTGAGGGGGGACTTGCGGGGGAGGTGCAAAGCATCCTGGGATGCTGGCAGACTGTGAGTTCACTTGAATCTGGAGGGAACCTGGGACAGAAGTTCAATAAACCGATCTAATTTAAATCAGTTCTGTCTGATACTACATCCACGTCCAGGTTTATCTGAAACCGGTTTGAGCCATTTGAAAGCAGTTTATGTGCACTGAACTTCTGTTGTGTTACAGATTTGAACCGGCTTCCCATCACTTATACCGGTTTATGTGTAACTTCTGTCCCTAGCCCAGCAGGCTACCGTTTACATCCACAAAAGCTAGAACATTGAGACCTGCCTTTCTGCTAATACCCAGCTCTCTTCCCCTTCATAATCTCACTATAAAGCCAAATAAAATCCCAATTTAAAAGTAACATTGAGGGGCTAACAGAATGCTTGAGAACATTTCTTGGAACATAGGTTCTCCACTTTTCTTCCATCCTTTGCCTGTCTTGTCTGCTTAGATTTGTAAACTGCATGGGGCAGGGACTGTCTGCTCCATGTGTATGTACAGCACCTAGCACAGCGGGTGTCCGCATGTCAGCTGGGGTCTCCAGGTACTACAATAATATACATAATAATTGCCCAGGCTGAAAAATTTAAAAAAAAGCAATGTGGGTTAAATGTCCTAGTGTCCAGCCAGGCTTTTCACCCAATGTTTATGTTTCCTTGTTTCTTAAACGAGTTAAGGTTTACATATATCTGCTAAACACTACCATGCCCTAGGTAGACAGTACACACGTAGGCCATGTTGGAAAGGAATTTGCATATGTATTTACCAGATCATACCCCAGGTCTGTGCGCTAGGCCCAGGTTTGGGCATATAATTAGGATAATTTAGAGGATGCATTTGCAGGAGGAGACTGAAACCTGGACCCTGTGAGCATTTGTGTCTGTGAATAACGTGATGTTCGTGACTTTGCTGGATTTGACCCACAAGGCCAGACCCAAAGCCCATGGATGTCAGTGGAAAGACTGCCTGGGGTTTTCGGTCATGCTTGCATTTAGCAGGTCAGGTAAACGAACGGGGAAAAATTGTGCCCTGAGATATGAGCATGCCGCTTCTATTCCCATCAGCAGCAACCATATACAATATAATAGGGACAACAAATAGGGATACGATTAATCACATCTGACCCGGGAAAGAGATGCTGGTCCATCAGTCCAGGACTATTCCCTACCTGCTAAGATTTGCAGGAGGGGGCGTGTGGGGGAAAACCAGAGCCATTGGGGACAAAGTGTGAACAGCTCCTTCCAATTAGACAGCTGTTCATTATGCAGTGCTTTGGCAAATGGATAATACCAAAGTGGTAGCTTGGCAGGTGGCTAACAGCTAGGATCCACATAGGTGGCACATAGTAGGCAGGATGAACTGTCACCCGGGGGGCTGAGAGTGTGACCCCAGCTCCAATGGAAAGATCTCCATTGTCTTCAATGTGCTCCGTCCCCACGTGTAGAGAGTGCAAGTGCTCAGAAATTGCAGAGAGGAGTGTGCTTGAGGCCAGGGTCTTGGTGCAATCCTTTTTTTGTAGGGTAAGAGAGGGGATCTCTGGACTATAAGGTCAAGGGATGTGTGTGTCATGAGTGTCTCAGGCCACCTTTGACTTTCCAGCACACACGACCAGGTACCCATTTATAGCTGGCTCAACGTGCCCCTCCAGAGCCATAGGAAGATGCCTTATACTCTGTCCCTGCACCCCAACCGCTTACCGAGCACAGTAGCTTATTCGAGCACATCTGACGCCTGCACTTAGAAGAAACTGATAACCAAAAGGCCAGAAATGCGTCACCGGTTTCTGAGAAAACAGTATCAGTCTCAGCCAGCTTCTCAACAGCGCCTGACACGCGCTGGCCACTGCTCATGCTGGCTCTTCACGCCTGTATGTCTCCGCTTTTTGGCTCAGTGGGTCCTACAACCTTCATTTCCACCTTGCAGGACCTTCATTACAGATCAGGGAGGAAGGATGTTTGAAACCCCGTTTCTAAAGCAAGAACAAATCTTTTTCAGTCTACCTCGAACTCAGCTGGTCCGAAAAATGACCCGTGGAAAATACTTTGAAACGGTTCTTGTTGTGGCGACCCATTTTTTTGGGTTGACGTTATGAACAATTTTTACTGGGCTGTAAGACAACGTCAACCAAAAAAAAAAAGGTGCGCAGAATCCTTCTGCAACGTGTTTGAAAAAATAACCGCTCGTGATATGGAAAGCACGGGGCAAGGAGTCAGTTCAGCAGTGGCTCTTGATTTATATTTGAGAAGCTAGCACACTAACACAAGGGGAGGTGGGGGAAGACGGAAAAAGTCCCCCAAACAAACCAGCTTGTTTGGCTGGTAAGAAATCCCCCAAATGGATAAATTTCATTAAAAAAAAAACAAAACAGAGCATTGTGTCCAATGTTACCAGCAGATATTCTGCATTTTCCGTCATGTGAAATCTTTATCTCCAACCTGGTTCTATTTCTTAAAAATACATTTGAGTGCAATAATTGTGACCAATGCAGGAATCAGCGGGTGACAGTCCAAGACCGGTGTTTCGCCGGAGGCCAGATGTGAGATGAGATGATCAGCGCGTTCCCTTCTGAGTTTATAAGCTGTAGCTAAATTCCTGGCAGGCATCAGACCCTGTGTGAAGTCCATGGGTATTCTGGGCACGCAGGGACTGCAAGACTGGTCCTCTGCTTTTCTGTTTTTAAGCCAGTGATTTCTAAGGTTTTCCCTATTCAAAAGTAGAAATGTTGGGAAATGAAACAAACTCCCCCTTGGGGAAAGAATCTGCTTTCCTGGTGCTATTCAGCTCAGAGGAGTATCTGGGACTTGGAATTAGGATTTGTACCAGAAACCTTTCCTATGATGCAAATAGCATGACTAGTACGTGAGTCACGGTAGAGCCCCACAAGGATCGAGGCCCCGTTCTCTGGGTGGTGCTAAAACCCAAAGCAAGTAACCCTGCCTGTCCTTAAGTAGCTTGTAAGCTCTGAAGAGAGACATTTCTGTGCTCAGTGGTCATGCTTTTTAGGAGCACAAGGAAGTCTTTCTGTAGAGCCACTAGACTGGGATTCTGGTCCAACTCCCTGCTCTGCCACAGGCTTCCCACGTGACCTTGGTCATGTCATGTAGCCCCCTGTGAAATAGGGCTGCTAATACTGCTTCCCTCCCAGGGATATCCAGCTAGGTTCACATTAAGGCTTGTGAAGTGTTCAGATAAGGGCTCAACCCACTAGCTCCCCTAAGGAGAAGGAAGGGAAAGTTGCAGCCTTCTGTTGTCACTTAACTTTGGTGATTCTTGCTCTCATGCACAGGGTTGAACTGATCTCCAGATTTGGGGTCGGGAAGGACATTGTCCCCCCACGGCGCCTTGGCAGACTCCTTGGCTTTCCTCTGGAGCATTGAGCAGGGATCATCTGTTAGGATCAGGTGGGCGTATCCCACACGATCAATGGCCTGGGATTGCAGGGTGGGGAGGGAGGCTAGGGTGGGCCTTGGTTCATCTCAGTTAGTCCCATTTTCTGCTGCTTTATGCTGTTGTTATTTTGAATGTTGTTTTTTTTTCCACGGAGGGGAGGGATGGGAAGCCTGGACCATGCATTTGAGCTATGCTGCTGCTGGAAAACATTACAGAACACCTGCTTCTTTCCATGCAGCCACTTTGGTCTGGGGAGGTCAGTAGCTTTAACTTGCTGCAGCACTTCTTTTACTTCCAAGCATGTCTAGCCACCGGGCCATTAGCATGAAATTTTCATGCTAAATATCAGGTCTCAGCATTTTCCTCAAAAGAAGGGGGAAAAAATGGAGCCAGCATTTCCTTTGCTAGAGTTTGGGGTTTCTTTTCTTGTCTACTCTACACTGAGGCTGGGCATTCATCCATAGGCAGCTCCCACTGCACAATGATCATCCTGTGGGTTAGGACCCAGTTGCTCCAGGTATAGCCTGACATCCCAAACAGGATGCTCACGGGGCTGCAGGCAGGCAACTGTCACTGGATGCAGGTGCAAGTGCTGAGAGCCGGACTACTTGGCAGTCAGAACAGCTGACGAATCACATGTGCACAGGTCCGTGACTTCTTTTCACCAGGATGGAATAATTAGACAAAATTTTCAGCATCTAAGAGCACTCAAGAGGGTCATGCAATTTGTCCTTCAATGCCGTGCCCCTAAGTTGTATACAGGCATGGTGTTACACTGTCTCATCTGTCCCTGTGGTTTCTGTGATCACTGCCCTTCCCACAGATTCACAAGGTTTCTTGAGGGTTGTTGGTTGTAGCCGTGTCGGTCTAAGGGCATAGGCAGATCAGGTTCTTTGGATAAATGTGATATTTTTTTATTACACCAACTAAATAGTTGGAAAAATGGTTCTTTGCAAGCTTTCAGGTACAAACACCCTTCTTCAGGCACAGGAAGCATCTGTGGTCTTTCACCCAGGAGAGCGCACAAAGCAACAGCAGATACTCCCAGTGCCTGAAGAAGGGTGTTTGTACCTGAAAGCTTGCAAAGAACAATTTTTCCAACTATTTAGTTGGTGTAATCAAAGGTATCCTATTTACTCGAAGAACCTTGTCTGCCAAGTTGCTCGAGTCTCTCTAGGAGCAATGTCTAAGTGCTCTAGTGTGGATGTTAGACGAAAAGTATCTGATAATAGTCATATAAAAGTACTACTCCTTACAGACATATTGCACTCTCCAGTAGTCCAAGTGAATGCCCAGCTCTACCGAATGACATGCTTCCCTTGGTCCGGGGGACCGGGCTGCTGAGATCACTCTCAGAAACATGGATATTGTGCACTTGGCTTGCATTTTCCCCTCCACACATACCATCCTCCACTCATATTCACAGGAGATACCATCACATACCAAAAGGAAAACGAATCATGCTCAGTTCTACCTACAACCATTTGGCCTTTCATTACCTTTCATTTGGCCAACCAATATCTCTCCTATGTTAGCGTGTTCTTTTCCAAAGCTTGCCACATTTACTATTCTGGTGACTTTAATTGGAGTTCATCGATTGCCAGGTTAAGTCAACACCTGTATTTTCTAGTGCAGCTTTACAAATGGGCATCGAAACAGAGCTGCATTAATGGCCATGGATATTGCGGCCTCCTATGTATATGCAGGACCTGGTAGCTTTGGTCAACTTGATGGTAAGGGCCTTTAGTGCTCCGCTACTACAATGTCCCCCTGAAGGGGCAGCTTTTAGACCCAGTAGGGAGATCATTGCATTCTTGGGCTCTGCTCAGACTTTCTCCAAGGCAGTAGTGTGTGTGCATGTGTGTGAGCGTGCAAGCATTTAATGCCACCCTTTTATCCCCAAGGAACTAGCGTGAGTCATACCAACTCATTTCACCACGGCCATTGAATAGAGAGTCAACAACTTTTATGATCCTTGCTCACTGTAAATTCTTATCAAGTAAATGACCTAGATGGGAAAGTCTCTCTATCTCTTCCTGACCCTTGAACTGGTGTCTTTTGTTCCTTCCTGCTTTCTCTTGCCATCCTTAAGAGTTAGTGTTAGTGATGTATAAAATACAAGAGACACAAGCTTTTCTATTAGCCCTTTATTTGTGGGTTATCCTAACAGCATACAGGCTGCTAATTATTACATGAGCTACGCTTGGATACATGGCTCAAGTTAGGTATCTAAATCCTTACGTAATAAAAAAACAGCCTGCTCGTTCGCTCCCATTGGCTTGAATGGAGGTTGTAGGTGTCTCCGTATCTTTTCAAATGAAACTACTTCTATATAAATGTATCATTAGGTGCCTAAAATAAGTCAGCCAAGCTGGAAAAGATGGCCCTTTGAGTGAAATAATTAGCTTGCTTAATGCTGCTCCTAACCCTGCTCCTTTGTAAAATTGTAGGTCCCCATACAAAAGTGGTTCGCCGCATTTTTACCAATAGCCGGGAGAGGTGGAGACAGCAGAACGTCAACGGTGCCTTTGCAGAACTTCGCAAGCTCATCCCAACGCACCCGCCGGACAAGAAGCTGAGCAAGAATGAAATCTTACGTCTGGCTATGAAATACATCAACTTCCTGGCCAAACTGCTCAACGACCAGGAGGAAGAAGGAAACCAAAGGGGCAAAGTGAACAAAGACACTGGGATAGTCCAAGAAGACCTCCTGCAGGACATGTTGTCTCCAAACTCTAGCTGCGGAAGCTCTTTGGATGGCGCAGGAAGCCCGGACAGCTTCACAGAAGAGCACGAAGCGTTAGAAACCAAGCATACGAGGAACCTCCATCACTCCATCCTCCCCGTAGAAGGCAACGCGCAGCGATGATGAACTTCCCAGTCGCTCGTCGAACTGAGAGGGGAAAGCGATTGGATCTGGACTCTTACAATTTCTTGCTCCGCATCTCCCAGAAGAAAGGAGGGACTTCGGTTCCTTCAGTTCTTGCAGTCCTGGAACTGGACGGAGAGCGAGTTGTTAGAGAACACGACCGAGTCAAGCGGACGTTCAATATTTAGGTACTTGATCAGACACTGAAGAAAAGCTCTGACATCGTCTTAGTGTACATATTGCTCATGATTTAACACAGGCAAGGAGAAAAACCAGGCTGTCACCTCTTTAGCATTCAGAAGGGTCCCCCCCCCCCCCCCCCAAAAAAAAAAAATTAATTGATGATAACCTCTCTTAAACCAGAGTGCACCTGCAACATGAAACACGGCCCCTTCATTCACTGCCAGGCTAAGCCACAAATCCTCTCCGACTACACATGGCAGCAACAACCACTGTAAATCCCTTCGCAGTATTTTTGGCATGTCTCTGGCCCTTCATGAAGTATATGCAACTTGTCTGGATGGAGACTATGGCAATACGTTTTTGTTGTCTGAGAGCTTTTGACTGTACCTTTCTAGAGAGGTGATAAAATTCCTCTGCAAAAAAACCCAGAAAACTATTGCAAGGACTGAGACTTTTTTAAAAAAAAAACAAAATCTAATTGAACTTTGGATTGTTTGCGGTGTTGTATTTATGATGTGGAATTACTTCTGTTTAATACCGTCATGCCGTATCTGCTGAACAAAAAGGTACATTGATGTTTTCTTCTCTTCTCCCTGACACAACTGTACCCATTATACAAAAGAGCTTAAATCCCAGCCCTGCTGAAGCCAATGAGATGATTCCGATTGGCTTCTATAGGGACAGGACTTGATTCAATGATTAAACGTTTCATTAAGGGCAAGCAAACATTTGCCAGTGATTTTTTTTTCCCCCCCCTTTGGAATTGTCAACCTGGTTGCTTTTTTTCCCCTTCGTTTAAAAAGAAAAAGAAAATGGTGGAATAACATTGTGCGTGTATGTCTATGAGAGAGATAAAAAGGTTTTAATTATGGACTTTCAATGGTTTGGTTTCATTGTAAGAACATGATGACTATTTTGCCTATACCAGTTTTGTTCAATAGCCTCATAGTTTGAGTCTGCCTCTTTGCTTCCAGTCACTGGGAATCTTGTTTGCTCAAAGACTGCAGGCTGGGGTGGTCTTGATGTTGGCTGTAGGATGGGGTGGTCTTGATGTTGGCTGTAGGTTGGGGTTGTCTTGACGTTGGCTGTCAGCTGGGGTGGTCTTGACATTCTCTCTAGCAAAGCATCAAGCCCCAAGGCTCATAGAAATGCATGTAGTAGTTCCCATGAATTTGGTCCCTTTTTAAGCTGATGGCAACGTACAACCAGATGCACTGAGAACAGGAATGAAACCTCCAGTTGCAGCTTTCTATTAAACACTTTGAACAAGCACAATTTAAAGCCATGGGCCAGTTTCTCAACTCCCATGAACTGGTATTGTTCCAGTGACTCCATGTGCTATGATGTTCGGCATAGGTGAAGTAGTTAGCCCATGAACTCAACCCATGGACTGCACAATTTAGACGGACCCCCCACTAATTGCTAATGCATGCTAGAGCAGTGACACCATCCCGTCCTCTGCCTCCAATCCCCAACTCTTTCATAACAAGGCTCATTGTTTGAAGGGGAAATAAATAGTGCGAGGACACAGTGCACAACCTGTCCTCTTACTCATGACAGAGTGTGAGGGACAGGGAAGTGACGATGCTTCAGTGGGTGAACACTGAGACCTGAAAGTTGACTTAGTTGAGAGTACGGTCAACCCTATTCTTATTCTGGGGTACAATTATCTCCTCTTCTCCTTTTCCTTTTTAATGCCAGCTTAATGAAGTGAGTTAATACTATTTGGGGAACCAATATGTGTGTGGTCAGCTTTCTTCCCAGTTGTGTGTGTCTATTTATGAGAATGTATTTCCCCTAAAGTGTGACCCGCTGGTATTTTTAGGGTTATTGCAATCCAGCCAATGCTCCTAAGGGAGACCTTGAAGTCACAGGGGGTTGGCGTCTTTATGAAGCTTAAATTGCTTATTTGCAATGGACTTAACCCACTTTGCACATGCATCACTTAAGTCTGCAGACAGCTCATAAAGTGGGACTGGCTGACGTGATCCATTAGGCCGGGGGGGATTTCACCTTCTTGTATTCTCTGGGAGTCAATAGGAGGGGTGTCATGGACTTCACCGGGACTGAGACATTTGGGGGCGGGGATGATGGTGGGCTTCCAGCGATGGGGGAGATGTGGAGGGGGTAGGAAGCCTGTGGCCAAGATGCAGTTTTATCAACCTTTTAAGGTTTTGAAATAATAAAGACTCTTTTACCTCTTTTCCCATTATCTCTTCCAAGAAAAATAATTTAACACATTGGAAAATCTCCTTCTCCCCGGACTTCTTTATATGTAGCTGAAGAGATGGTACAACCTTTCAACATGCACACACACACACACAATCTTTGTAGCCTCTTAGCAGAATACAGCTTAAATCTATCTGGGGTATGTATAGTGGTATTTTAATTGTGATTTGAATGGTACATCTACTTCTCCATCTCTTCTCCTGCCTGCTCCTTGTCTCGGTAGATATAACATCGCCCTGGTTATGTTTGGAAGCAGCACTTTCAGTCAATGTCGTACCGTGTGATTGAATTCTCTTTGGGTTTTTTTCTTTTCCGGCCCCTTCCTGTGGTTTCTGCACTTTTCTGCAGAAGTTAAGTAACCAGACCTGGTACCCTTATTATCTTTGTAAAGCCGATTAGGCAACCCACTGTGGATGTGCTATTTAGAAAACACATTTGTTGTAATGTGTGTGTACATACGAATATAAATATAAATATAAATATATATATATAATGACTATATCAAGAATATTTCTAAATAAAGTTTTACAAATCAGCTTCAGGTCTTCTTCTTAAAAAAATCTCTGATTCATAGACGCCTAGAAACAGAGGGCTGCAACCTCATCTAGTCCAACCGCCTGCTCAAGGTAGGATTGTCCCTGTCTGAACCATCCTGGAAGCAAGGTGTGTTGGACCAACTGTATAGCTGGGCAAGATGTTAGATGAGCTTTTGGGTGCAAAAGTGCCTTTGCTTGGGTCTGGGGAAGAAGCATGCAACAGCCAAAAGTTGGTATCACCAAACAGACCCTGCTTCTTCTTGCATATTCCCTGCCTCATCACAGCCATGACACTCCAGCCTCCTGAACCACCCTGGCCAAATATTCATCCTGTCATGCACAACCAACAACAGTTGCCACCACCTCTCTAGGGAATCTCTTCCAATGCTCAGTCACCCACAAATCTCAAATATTCTTTCTCATAACCAACCTAAATCTCCCCTGCTGCAGTTTAAGACCATTACTTCTTCTGTGTCTGGTGAGGATGGGCCTTGCCATTTATTTTTTTTCCCCCTGAGAAGTTATTGCAACTTGCTGGCCTCAGATGCGCAGGTAATAAGAAGTTATTACTTGCAAGTCCAAGCTGTCAGGATGCTTGGACTGCTAATCTCCACTCTTTACTGGTCAAACATTGAGTCAGGTGCAAAAATATCACAAGATTAATTTATAAATCATGAGATTTTTGTTTTTTAATAATTTGCTTTGATTATTTTTTTATTGGTTTCCTGGGGGTCACTCACTTCAAGCTTTCAAGACGAGGCTAGAAGAAGATCCCCAAGTTTGGTGAGACCTGCAATACGATTGCATGAGCTGACAGCATGGAGACTCCTGGGGTTAGCTCTGGACTTTGCTTTGTGTTACATGAGGAATCAGGACCTGTGGTGGAGGTGATATCTTTTATTAGACCAACGAGATTTTTGCAACATTTTTTTTTGCCAAAAATCGAGTTGGTCTAATAAAAGATATCACCTCCACCATGAGTCCTGATTCCTTTTGCCTCTATACGAAAACAGCTGCAACCTGGATACCCTTGTATTACACAGGGCATAACCCCTGCTGGCAGTGGTGGGATTTGAACTCTTTTGGGTTAGAAGAGCTCAACATGGACTGAGTGCCAGATGATGGCTAGCTAGACCATGGCCTCTTCTTGCAGCTGCTCTATGAACTAGACCCTGTGACCACTGAACGGAGCTGCCCCTGTGTCTCAAGAGAGAGCCCAGGATATCAGGGTGACATGCATGATATAAGCCCTACTATATTCTCTGCAGAGGGGTGGATTTTCCCCTGAATGCTTCCAGCTCCAGGCTCACTCCCCACCAAGGCTCTGACAGAGGATGCCATAAGACTAGCCAAGGGCCTGATCGGCAGTCCTGCACCTAGTGTAGGGTTGTGAGTGGGTGAGTGAGGTAGTGTGCAGCCCTCAGGAGCAAGCACTGCACACGAAGCCCCTTTAACAGAAGTGCTCTTTGCTTCCATGAGCTCCCCAACCCTTTGCATCAGGTGCAAACCTGCAGCACTTCCACACTCACCGCTAATTGGACTCACGCATGTGGAAGGAGCCCCAGCCTTAGGATAGGAGTCATGAGGCTTATAGCAGGAGAGTGACTGGTGCTACAGAAAACCTCAGTTGGTGCAGATAACCCTCCCCAGATCCTGGTGCATTCTCCCCTTGAGGCAGGCTAAGGGTTTCTCAACTCAAACCGGGAGCAGCAGCTTTTCTTTAAGGGGAATGATTTCTGGTCCTGCACATGTGGACTCTGGAGCTGCATCTCTGCACGGGCATGCTGCGGTTTTGTGCTCTTGATGCTGCTGAGACATGCTAGGAAAGGGAAACTTGAACCTGGCATGGGGGTGCGGGTTCTGGCTGAGTAGGTCTAAGCAGCCTAATGCAGGGCCTCAGAGAGATACCTGAGCTAGTGGAGGAGCTTAACAGCGCATAGCTCTGTTAACGTGATGCTCTGTCCAGGGTAGGTCCAGAGTCTCAGCAGGGCTAGTTACTCGCTGCCAGGGGAACGCTGCACTAATGAGGCTATGCTGCTTCCAGCACCGAGCCCCGTATCCTGATTTCACTGAGTCCTGGGGTAGGGATAGGGGGAGTAGGGTCTGTAACACATACACACATGCACACGCACACACACACACGCACAATGTAATCACAAGTGTATCATTACAGCAGTGCCCCTTTTATACTGGCAAACTTCATACCCTTACATGAAACAGTTCTGTAATAATTCACACAAACACCCCCCTCCATGTAAGCACATGTGCATAATTATAACACACACACACACATGCAATCATATGTGCATAACTATAACACACACACACACACACACACACTCACACACACACACATGCAATCACATGTATACCATTACAGCACAGCCCCTTTTATACTGGCAAACTTCATACCCTTACATGAAACAATCCTGTAATAATTCACACAAACACCCCCCTCCATGTAAGCACGTGTATAATTATAACATCCCCCCTGTAATCACATGTATAATTACAACACACACACACACACACACATGATTACTGGGGGGGGGGTGTTATAATTATACACATGTGCTTACATGGGGGTGAGGGGGTGTTTGTGTGAATTATTACAGGATTGTTCCATGTAAGGGTATGAAGTTTGCCAGTGCTGTAGTGATACACATGCGATTACATGTGTGTGAGTGTGTGTGTGTGTTGTAATTATACACATGTGATTACATGGGGGGGGTGTTTGTGTGAATTATTACAGGACTGTTTCATGTAAGGGTATGAAGTTTGCCAGTATAAAAGGGGCCGTGCTGTAATGATACACGTGATTACATGCGTGTGTGTGAGTGTGTGGTAATTATACACATGTGATTACATGGGGGGGTGTTTGTGTGAATTATTACAGGACTGTTTCATGTAAGGGTATGAAGTTTGCCAGTATAAAAGGGGCCGTGCTGTAATGATACACGTGATTACATGCGTGTGTGTGATAATTATACACATGTGATTACATGTGTGTGAGTGTGTGTGTGGTAATTATACACATGTGATTACATGGGGGGGTGTTTGTGTGAATTATTACAGGACTGTTCCATGGAAGGTATGAAGTTTGCCAGTAATTACAGCACAGCCCCTTTTACACTGGCAAACATCGCACCGGTTACATGGAACAATCCTGTAATAATTCACCGGGGAGCAGGGAAACATTTTCTATTAACTATTTGTCACCCATAGTCCTTCAATGTTCCCTTTAATTTTAAAACCGTTCCCAGAAAGCCTGGGGTTTTGGCTTTTTTAAACATCTGGAATTCACATCTGAGCAGCACCAAGCCTTGGGATCCCTTAATAGTGCATGTAAAGGGATCGACGCAAGGGCTTCGGTGTGCTGAGTATCACTGAGCATGGCTGAAGCCACCTGTGGACACTGGGCCGTGCCGTCTTCTCCTGCTGCTGCTTCCACGCAGGGGCTGCAGCTTTATTATGCTTGCCGGTTGACTTGGGATGGAGGTGCTGGCTGGAGACATTGCTCCTGGCCGTGAAGCAAACGCCTATCTTGCGTTTATCTGGGGCACGGCTGATTGTTGCTGCCTCATCCCCTGCCCTCGCGTCCTGCTGTTGTCCCAGGACAGCTCCGGAAGAAGCTGATAGTTCATGTGTACTTTATCTCTCCCTTGCACCTCGCCCTTGCCATTTCTCCTTCATCACCAGGAAAGCCACCCCCCCTCAGCTCTTTCTAAACCGAACGGTCTTTGCAATTGCAATGTCTCTGGCTAAACAGTTTCACTTCACAAGGGGCTGGGGATTGGCCCGGTGCTATAAACCCCCAAGGTGACCGCCAGCAGAACAGCTGAAGAACATGGGGCTTATCCAAAGCTCACTGATGTCAATGGAAGATAGGCAATTGCAGTAAATGAAAAGACTCCCATATATTTTAATGATTTTTGGGCCCATCCTATAGCATATTAATTAAAGTTCAAGAGCCAATGAATCCTAGAAATTTAGGGCTGGAAGGGAGCTCAGGAGGTCACATCCACTCCAACCCCCTGCTCTAAGCAGGACCATCCCCAGCTACATCGTCCCAGCCAAAGTTTTGTCTACCCGGGTCTTGAAATCCTCCACGGATGAAGAGTCCACCACCCTGAAGACCCCAATGCAGAAACATCCTTAAGCAAATGCTTAATCTACAGCATGCGAGTAGTCCCATGGATTTTGTGCAAGCTCCTATGCTGTCGCTCAGCATTTCTCAACCCGTGGGGCACGACCCAAAAGTGGGTCACAAGAATATATGGAAGGGTTGCAGACAAACTTGAAAAATGGATTGTCCATTGAAGGAGAAAAGCATAGGAAACCATAGTTTTTGCCTTGCAGGCTGGCAGATTTCCAACCTGCAAGGGGCTGTTTGGGGTCCTCTATGCCCCCAACACACCCACCCGCTGCCCCACACACTGGGGGTCTGGGGGCAGTGGGTCGGGAGCCAGTGACACTTGGTTATAACTGGCCATTAATGCTTACAAATGGGTTCTGGTACAAAAAAGGTTGAGAACCATTGCTTTAGCTGATGGGGACCAACAAGACGAGCAGGGAAATGACTGCAAAGATCCACAGAGGGAACAGACCAGCTTCAGCCCTTCAACTTTTCCGGTCCCAGATGCCATCCAGAAAAATGCAACTAAAATTATACAACACCATCATTACACCTGCCGTGATGTCATGGCTAGGTGCATGACCCTGAAAGACCAATAGAAATGGATTGGGCTTGAAAATCATATTCACAGGCCTCTGCTCCACATTACAGATATTGCACAATTAACATTCATCCCGCAGGAAATTTAAACCGGCCACACGTGCAAAGTAATTATCACAATAAAAATGACTATCCAGCTATAAAAGGAGCCATTCAGCTGCAAAGTTACACATTTTCAAGTACTAACTCTATAGCTGGTTTCTATCTAGCTTTAATCTGAATGTGTAGCAGGGACCTCGAGAAGACAGCTGGAGCAGTGAAAGACCCAGTGAGGGCAAAGTGGAGGCAAAGAAGTAATGAAGAACTGCAAAATATTGCAGAAGGGCCGGTCATTACATGTAGATCATGGTTAGCATGGGTTGGCTCTGGGGTAGGAGTGGAGGAACCTAGAAACAACAAGATTATCTATAATCATCAACCAAAATAATGATGTCCTTGGGGTAGGCCTCGCCAATGGTTGATGGGTAACGTAAGAAACCTGAAGGTACTTAATGTAGGACAAGATTGGGAGGCGATAGCTCATGACAGACGAGCATGGAGACACATCATCAAAGTGCTATAACTGCTGCTCACCCATCGGATATAAGAAAGTAGTCAGCTACAGGCTTAAGCAAAATGCCACATCAGGACCTTAAATAGAATAAATTTGAATTAACTCCCTCCCCCCCCCCCTTATTTGACAGATCTTTCTTGAACCTCTCAAGCCTTCATTAAAGGAAAGGAGACTCTACAAAGAGCAAACAGATTAAAACCTTTAAGGCTTGGGACAGACCGGTTTAAGTGATCGGGAACTGGTTTAAACTTGTAACAGAACAGATGTCCGGTGCACATAAACCAGTTTGAAAATGGCTGAAACCGGGGTGCGATAAAGCCAGTTGAATGTAGTATCAGACTTCACTGATTCGGTTCAAACTGCATTATGCGATGTCTGTCCCAGACCTAAATGTCCAGGAACAAATCCTACTCTTCGATGCACGTGAGTCTTTAGCAGAAGCTCTCCCCCGCCTAGGCCTGTGCCAGCTTCGGGCACAACAGTGACCTTCACCTTGAGTTCACTAGAGGAAGCTGAACCCCCATGTCACCCCTAACTCGAGCATTAACATCATCATTCCCTGCTCTGTGAAATAGTTTGAAACTTTTAGGCAGGAGGTTGGCTATGAACTGAGTAAGGATGATGTCCTCCTTAGGTCTTGGCCGATGAGTCTGGACTATCCTTATCAAAGCAAAGGATACATGCACTCCCTTCAGACATCCTGATGGCAGAATTCAGATCCAGGGGGTTACTGCATTTTCCCACATTTGGTTAGGAGGGGAGGGGGAAATGGATCCTAAATATTGCTCTGGGCTCCTCTGCTTGATCACCACATCTCCTTAATAAGCAAGGAACGTGCTCCTGACTGTCCAGTCCAGTTTGGACCACCGGTGGGTGGTTTTCAAGCTGCTGTGAAGAGCAGCCCCTGCCGAGTGCAGCCGTCGCCAAAAAGAAGACGCTGAGAAATCTTCTAGGATTTGCTTTAATCTAATTCCCCACATTTCGGAGGGAGCGCAGCACCTCTACCAGCGGCTGCGTCAGCTGTTTGCTGAACGGAGGAGCCTGGTTTTACAGAGCGGGTGTTAGCACGGATGGCAAGGGTGGCTCTGAGCCAGAAGTGCAATGTGGATGTTGCTTATTTAATGAAAGTGGAAAAATCCTGCTTTATTCAAACACTTCTCAACTACTGAGTGCAAGGGAAATGAATTCATGACTTCATTAGGCTTTGGGTTGCACCTCTGCCAAGCTTTGCACTACAGCTCTGAGGTCCCTAGGCTTAGAGCAATTCAGATTTCCCAGTTGAACTGATCTTTGATCTGGGTGCATGGAGAGAGCAAGATCAGGTCCATCATTCCTTTTAGAAAGCTGGACTGTCCCTGCCCACCTCTGCTCCTGCAAACACCATGCAGATAGCTGCTCCTTTTGGTCAGCGTGACCTCTGCCATGTGCTTTTCAGCTCACAAGTTACATTTTGGCCAGCTCTTAATTGAGCAAATTTCCTGATTACAGGGTTATAAAGAAGTAGGGCTGGAAGGGACCTCCATCGGTCATCAAGTCTGCAGAAAACGACCTGGAGGTTACAGTGGAGATGAGTCAGCTTGATGGCTAAGAGCATCCTGGGTGCATTGGTAGGAGCGTTGCCAGCAGATGGAGGGCAGTGATCCTTCCCCTCTATTCTGCACCGGTGAGGCCACGTCTGGAGTCCTGCCGATGATTCGGGTCCGATCCGCTGCCTGAGGCAGGATCCAAACCAAATCCTACACAAACCTGTTGTCTAACCTTTTAGCAAAGCTACGCAGTGAGCCCCGAAACAACACAGGACAGACACAACGTGCTAACCTGCGGCAGGTGAAGCCGAGGGGGACCACAGTGGCCGGCACTGTGCTGTTGTTTTGACATCCACCCAAATGTCAGGTTCAAAGCTGTCCCTGATGGGCAAAGATTGTCATATTGTCCCTCCACATAGTTTTGAGCGCAAACCAGCTTTTCCATTTCAGCCAAAAATGCCATGGAAATATTCATTGCAGTTGATCCCCCCTTTCAATGAAACACTGAACATTGTCTTCTGTCATTTTTATTATTATTATTTTAATACTCTTCTATGTGTGTTTGGGGGTTTCCTTGTCCCTCAGAAAACCAAACGGTCCAGTTTCCTTTTTCTTGTTGTGCAGAACATTTTTGCAACACACACAAATACTTCAAAATGTCTCCCTAAAAATGACCGGCCTCCTTTGATCAGCGGCAGCGGTTTGGATTTGGAAGTAGGAGCTCAAACTTTGCTCACCGTCTGGAGAAATGCAAGCTCTCTTCCACGCTTATATGAGCCACCCTGGAGACCCGAAGGGAGCATTTTGGGCTCCTTTATCAGCTGCTTGGAAATAGGCTGCAACGTGGTTCGGAAATATATATTCACTTTGCATGGGTAGCATTTGCTTTGAATTCACCCATGGAGAGGGGGAAGGGAGGGCTGCGTTTGAATACAAAAGGGGATGATCTCCCCATAAATATCGTTGTCAGAACAAGTTAATTGGCTACGCACACGGTTTCCAAAGACGATCAGGATTTTGGCATGCTTTCCGTTGCAAGAAACGTTTTGGCACTGAGCGCTTCTCCCCTTGTTTCTGAAAGCGCTGTACACGCAAGTTCCAAAGCGTGAAAAATGCCTTCTGTTTTTATTTTGAATAGTCACATTTCTTATGTGCAACACGGAGAACTGCAGGACAGAGCTCAAGCTGGTGCTTTGAGGAAGATCTGCCTGAAGTATACTTCAAGAACAAAAATTGCCAAGTCCTGCCTTGCAATCCCAAGTTTTATCAGCTCCATCCACAATGCAGCACTTTTGTTTAGGGATAACATGCAAATCCATTTCAGGCTAGAGTATGGGGAGAAAAGGGGCATTTTGATTAAAAAAAAATAATAATTAAACTAGAGAAGCTGGGAGGTACTTTTCTTTTTTTTCTAGATCAAATAAAACCAACAAGGAAGTCACCCTAAGTGAGAGGATTTCACCTTTAAGTTTGCTGAACAAGCTAAATTAGAAAAAAAAAAAGGGGGAAATCCTTCCAGAATAATAATGCTGTGCTACAGATGAAATGGGGAGTTAGTGCTTTTTATTCCCCCCTCCCCTTAATATGTATTTGTGTTATTAATTGGATTCCCACATTAATTAGATACAATATGCTGGTTGATCACGCTGGATCCAAGCATTCCCAGACTAGGAAATGATGAGAAAGCTCCACCCCTCCATTTATATACAGGCTCAGCAATGAGAAGGAGTAATTTATGGCTCTGCCTCTCCCTCTTCCCATGCGCTTGACAGAGCGGAGCCAGTTATCTGCGTGGCCTTGCTATTCCCACTGCAGGACAAAAGCAGCAACAGGCTAACTGGCCCCGGGGGAGAAAGTGTGGTGATGTCAGATATATACGGACTAGATGAGCCAGGAGCGTGCGGAGATCAGCATCCTGTTGACTTTGATTCACAGACTGAAGCAGGGCTAATCAAGGACGAACGTGCATTTGTGTGTGTGTGCATGTGTGCAAGAGAAAAATGCAGATGAAAAAAAAGCAATGTCCTGATCAGAAGCAATCAGGACTCATCGTAGAGGTGATATCTTTTATTAGGCCAACTAAATTTTTGCAAAAAAAAAATATATATATTTAATGTTCTGATCTGTTCCTTCTTCATTTTCACTTAAGTTAAAGCCTTACAGGGGGCTTTAATGACCACTTAAACAGGCCTTAAAGTTCATGCATGCAGACAGTATTCAAACCAGTGCCTCTACTGCAGAGGACTAACTGAAGTCCGTGGAAAAGCTGCTGATAAGCATGACTTTTCCACTGACCTCACTGGAACGTCTCAGGAAGCTACAAGGTTTTTAGACTCAATTCCTGCTTTCTATGAATGCCCCAGACTTGAAGATGGGGTCATGGATGGATTTTTACCTCCCTGTTTCATTACTATTCTTCCTAGCTTTTCCTCCTTGGATGATAGGGTATGGTATATGGTTGATTTTCATAGGTAGCTATAGAGTCCAGGGCATCTTGTGTCAGGCACATTGCACCCCACTCCACTCCCATGGGTACCAGTCCTCAGTAAAATTGTTCCCCCTCATTTCCGCCGCACAAATGCTGAAGTAAGCTTACTAGCCGAGATCCATGATAATCCTATGCTGCTAGCTCACTGGGACATAATCCACCCACCAATAGCTCGGCTCCCCTCAAGACATCTGACACAGTCCACCCTTTCCAAATCCTTTGAGTTACTTCTTTACTTACTCAATGGCATGAAGAATGGCTATTGGCGTCAGTCAACCAGGATTTAACTGGCCATGCCGTTTTTGGGCCACACCGTTATTGGGCACTTCTCCACTATTTTCAAACTGTGCCTCCAACCTATATACCAATGGGGTCTTCACAATGACAACAAATGCCTTTGTGGACCAGGCCCATATTGGTGACTCGTGTCCATTTGCCAGGCTACCTGGTGGCCTTCAGGCTCTTCACATTGGTGATGATATTGCCTTAATGTGGCTGAAGCAATATGCCGAACTCGCATATGTTAAATAAAGAGAGTCCAGGAGATTCTTGAGACCTTGAACTACAACTCTTCATGACACCTCCTATTCGTCCATTGTAACCCGTTGTAACAACACGATCCCGGTTATGATGGCAATGATGAGGGACCAACCCAGACTGCAGCACACCCAGAGAAGTAGCAGACAGGATTTGTGTCTCTTAGGGGCTGGTAACCTATTCATTACTTATAGATTCATAGATTCATAGATGTTAGGGTCGGAAGGGACCTCAATAGATCATGGAGTCCGACCCCCTGCATAAGCAGGAAAGAGTGCTGGGTCTAGATGACCCCAGCTAGATGCCTATCTAACCTCCTCTTGAAGACCCCCAGGGTAGGGGAGAGCACCACCTCCCTTGGGAGCCCGTTCCAGACCTTGGCCACTCGAACTGTGAAGAAGTTCTTCCTAATGTCCAGTCTAAATCTGCTCTCCGCTAGCTTGTGGCCATTGTTTCTTGTAACCCCCGGGGGGCGCCTTGGTGAATAAATCCTCACCAATTCCCTTCTGTGCCCCCGTGATGAACTTATAGGCAGCCACAAGGTCGCCTCTCAAACTTCTCTTGCGGAGGCTGAAAAGATCCAGTTTCTCTAGTCTCTCCTCGTAGGGCTTGGTCTGCAGGCCCTTGACCATACGAGTTGCCCTTCTCTGGACCCTCTCCAGGTTATCCGCATCCTTCTTGAAGTGCGGCGCCCAGAATTGCACGCAGTACTCCAACTGCGGTCTGACCAACGCCCTATAGAGGGGAAGTATCACCTCCCTGGACCTATTCGTCATGCACCTGCTGATGCACAATAAAGTGCCATTGGCTTTTCTGATGGCTTCGTCACACTGCCGGCTCACGTTCATCTTGGAGTCCGCTAGGACTCCAAGATCCCTTTCCACCTCTGTGCCACCCAGCAGGTCGTTCCCTAGGCTGTAGGTGTGCTGGACATTTTTCCTCCCTAGGTGCAGCACTTTGCATTTCTCCTTGTTGAACTGCATCCTGTTGTTTTCTGCCCACTTGTCCAACCTATCCAGGTCTGCCTGCAGCCGTTCCCTGCCCTCCGGCGTGTCCACTTCTCCCCATAGCTTTGTGTCATCTGCAAACTTGGACAGAGTACATTTGACTCCCTCGTCCAAGTCACTGATGAAGACATTAAAGAGTATCGGTCCAAGGACCGAGCCCTGCGGGACCCCACTGCCCACACCCTTCCAGGTCGAGACCGACCCATCCACCACGACTCTTTGGGTACGACCCTCCAGCCAATCCGCCACCCACCGGACTGTGTAGTCATCCACATCACAGCCTCTTAACTTGTTCACCAGTATGGGGTGGGATACCGTATCGAAGGCCTTCCTGAAGTCCAGGTATACGACATCCACCCCTCCTCCTGTGTCCAGGCGTTTCGTAACCTGGTCATAAAAAGAAACTAGATTGGTCAGGCACGATCTGCCCGCCACGAACCCGTGCTGGTTTCCCCTCAGCATAATTTGCCCTGCCGGGCTCTCACAAATGTGAGCCTTGATAATTTTTTCAAAGACTTTGCCAAGGATGGAAGTGAGACTGACTGGCCTATAGTTGCCCGGGTCCTCCTTCCTCCCCTTTTTGAAAATGGGGACCACGTTAGCCCTTTTCCAGTCCTCCGGGACTTGGCCCGTGCGCCACGAGCGTTCGAATATTCCCTCCAGTGGCTCTGCAATGATGTCGGCCAGTGCCTTCAGCACCCTGGGATGGAGCCCATCCGGGCCTGCTGACTTAAAGGCATCCAGTTCTTCCAAGTGACTCTGCACCACCTCAGGATCTACGCATGGCAGTCTGGCGCCTTGCTGCTGCCTCTCTACAACTCCAGTGAGAGACTTGTCGTGCCCCTCGCTTAGGGACACTGAGGCAAAGAACTCATTGAGGAGTTCAGCCTTGTCCCCCCTGTCTGTCACCAATTGCTTCTGCCCATTTAGCAGGGGTCCTATTCCTCCCTGGGCCTTCCTTTTACTCCCTATATATCTAAAAAACAATTTCTTGTTGTTTTTTACTTGGGTTGCCATCCTCAGCTCCATGGTAGCTTTGGCCCGTCTAACTGCCTCCCTACAAGCATGAGCAGAGGGGGTATATTCATCTTTGGTGATTACTTGGTCAACCCTTTGTAAGTCATTTATAAATAGAACCTTAATACACAATATAACCAACGGTTCAAAATGCCTGTGCAACTCAGATCAGAGCAATGGAGATATAGGTGGTTGATATAGTCATTTGCCTCCCTCTTTCTTTCAGGGCTTGCTGGAGAGATTTAATCCAAGGAACCCCAGTGACCTTTCCAAGGAACAATTTCCCATTGTTTTCCTTTTGTCCAGCCCTGCCTCTATTTTTACACTCTGTTTTGCTGCTCCAGAAACAGGACCCCCCGGGGAATCGGCAGGAAATCAGAGGGAGTGTCTGCAGCTCGGTCACCAGAGCCCAGTCCCTTTTGATCTACTGGACGCCGTTGCCCCCAGCCAGGGTGTGTGTGCCCCCAGTATCACTTGTATAAATGGGGATGCCCGCATGGATTTGGTGACTCAGGCTGGTAAAGATTTTCATACGAGGGACCAAAGGACCTCTGATAGGGACCTGTCACCAGTTGTAGTTGCCCCAGGTCTTACAATGGGAAGAAATGGGACTAACAAAGATGCTGTTTTACCCCCTTTAAAATATTGACTCGCATTTTTGCTATGCAGAAAGGCATTTCAATGCTTCATTTCCATGTGGGTAGTGGCCTAGCTTCATTTAAAAATCTAGCCCTGTGGAGAGCTCAGGGCCTGGTAGGAAATTGGTGGCAAAGGGAGGAATTAGACCCACATTTCTTGAGTTTCCTTTCAGTGCTGTAACTACAGGCTCTCTAAACATGCTCCTGTTTGCTTGGACCTGAACTTTCCCTAATGCAGCTCATTGCAATGGACCTCGCCATAGCCTGGCCATGCTACTCATTGCACTGTGTGAGCTTCAGCCAGCGTTGGCATTAATTGGACCTAATTTCTCAATCAGGGCAACAAGCACCCAGTGAAGTCAGTGGCGGAAGCGGGTATGCCACCCAGGCGTCCTGGGCTCTTCCTTCTTCCCAAGTACATAGATTCATAGATGTTAGGGTCAGAAGGGACCTTAATAGATCATCGAGTCTGACCCCTCATTTAATTACTCTTAATTACATAGAGTAATTAAATGAGTTAATTAAAGTCACACCATTAGATACATGGGACATTGGGTGCAATAGAAATTCATTATGGAGCCCAGCAGAGTGCTTTTCCAGCAGACCGAGGACAGTGAAGGTCGCTGGGGTTTTGGTTGTAGCCGTATTGGTTATAAGGACATAGGTAGGCAAGGTCCGTTGAGTAGATGTGCTAGCTTTTATTAGATACTCAGTTGGTCTAATAAAGGATATCACATCTACTCAACGGGCCAGACCTTGCTTGACCTTGAAGGTCAAAACTCTACACATGTCCTTGCCTCTGAACCTGGCCTCTGGCTCTGAAAAGGCATGTGGTGATTTGAGGAATATGGAGACATAAAACCTGGGAAACCTGGTAGATGTGATGTAGATATGGAAATGCTGCATTTTTTTAATGTCTCTTTGAAGGCCAGGCTCTTTGCTAAGGAGCCTTCTAGCACGGTCCTTTCCAGACCAGGGGGAAGAGTCTCTCCTTGCATCGAAATGGTCAGCTAGCAGCTTAGAAATGAATGGTTAGCCAAAGTCTGGGTGAACCAGGTGATATGCAGAAAAGGAAATTTGGAGCAGTGGAAAACCGACAACGGAGCCAGAGGGGGCAAGGTTAAAAAAGGATTCCTGGAAGGAACAAGGGGGGAAGAGTCGCAGACACATGCAGGACGTCTGGACAGGAGAAGAGGGGAGAGAGAAGCCAATTTATGTAGTCAGGCGGGTGGAGGGAGAGTGATTCACCAACCGTGATCAGAGAAAGTGAGCTGGCCTGGGAAGACAGGGACAAAAGCAAGTCAGGAGTTGTGCAGAGGGATCCCGGAGGATGGTGAGCCATTCCCTCAGACTATAGAGTGGTGAGGAAACCGAGACAGGAAAAAGTTTGCAAAATTTTAGCTCATTTTTGTGCTGCTAGGTCAAGAGCAATGGAAACCTGGTGCAAGTTTTCCTGTGCTGTTCCCTTGCAGGGTTTAGCAATAACCTTAATGCCCACTCAGCTGTCATGACATCTAAGCATGTTTAGCCCACGGGGGATGGCAGCTCAGGAGTTATCCCTGGCTTTACTCAGACTCCAGAGGCTTGAGCTCCATGGTCTGGGACAGACATTGCAGAAACCAGTTTGAGCCAAACCAGTTAAGTCTGATACTACATTTGGCCAGGTTTATCTCAAACTGGTTTCAGCCATTTTCAAACTGGTTGATGTGCACTGGATGTCTGTTCTGTTACAGGTTTAAACCAGTTTCTGATCACTTAAACTGGTTTATGTGTAATGTCTGTCCCTAGCCCCTGCGTCCAGTGGATTGGGATGAATACGGCCCAGTGGCTTGGCCTGCTGAGTGTGCAAAGAGGGGCAGTTGGACAAGATGCGGGACAGCACGAAGAAAGTGTAAATGAGGGACAACGCAGCCGAAGGCCAGGGCATCAGGTCACCAGGGCCAGTGAATGGAGAGTCAGGTCTGACGTGCACAGCTGTTTGCACTCATGCTCTCCCCTGATCCACACCATCACCAAAATCCACGTTCACACACAGCAGCATGTTGGGTGTGATCCAAAGATTCCTCTTTATGTCAGCTGGCTCGGGATCAAACCGCTTATCATGCACTAGCCTTCCTTCTTGTTCGGCGTGGTTGATAGCATCCAATGCCACTGTGACGTGCAAACATGAGAAAGTCTTTTAAAGTCCAGATGACACGTCTGGTCTGCTGGCATGCAATGCTTCCAGCACGCAGCCTGCCGGAGCCGGCGAGAGCTGTTTTAACGCGCCGGGAGGGGTGTTGAAAGGGGAGCTGCAGTGCTCTCTGGCTCGTTCCTGACTGGCTCCCGCAGATGTTCGGGCAGATGTTTTGGAGGGAAGGGCACTGCATGCAGCTGCGAGATGTGCAAGGCAACTGGGAGCTGTTAACGTTCCAGCAACATCTGGTTTGCAAATCAGCCATCTGCGATTCATATGGCAGACAGGTCTCCGGATGGGAAGGGCTCGGGCCATGAGACACAGGGCTTCCCCTTGGAGTCTGAATAGCAGCGCTGCCTCTCCTGATTAGGCTAAAAGACATCCTGCCATGACTGGGGAGCTACAGGGCCGGGCTGGGACTGAGAAACTTCAATAGCGATCAGGGCTGCACCGTACTAGGGGCTGTACAAACAGTCAACCCTAGCTTGACGAGTTTACAATCTCAACAGACAAGATAAAGGGTGTGAAGGGAAGCCCGGAGGAAAAAAAAAAACCCAACTTGCCAGGGTCACATGCAGTCCCAGTTAGCGTGAGAGCCAGGGACAGCCTGACTGAAAACAGGGTGGTGCATCGGGGTCCGCTGAGTCAAACACGTGGCCCATGCAGTGGGCCATGCAACTGGTGGTAGCAATTGCTCCTCAGTTATCCACAGTTTCCAACCCTGCTCCCGTTGCAACCAGGGAGCAGGCGTGAGTGTAGAAGGACACCCTGAAACTCTCTAACGCTTCGGTGAAAGTCATTGGAGACTCACCCCAACAACACACACGATAACGACCAACACGCTAGGAAATGCAGCACAGCAACCACGACTATCGTCTCCCCTATCTCTGCGATATCGAGGGCTAATCACATGTCTCACACCGCAGAAAGGCTGGGGAACTTGGAACCGGTCTTGAGGTTTCAGGGAAACAAAATGAACTCATGCACGCGCGCGCACACACACACACACACACACACACACACACTTCGCAGCTGTAGTTAAACTGGCTCAAAGCCTGCTCAATTGTTTTCCCCGTATAAATCACAAGTGCTAGCAGTTTCTCCCCTGGCTGCGTGGGCGCATGTAACCAAGCCAGAGTTGCATTTGTCTCTTTATAGGTCAGGCTGCGTCAAGCTCACGAATAGGAGCGGGCTCTTCTTCCTGTTGAGCTTTCGCTCGGGATCTGACGGCTGCAACAGGAATAGCGCCGGGAAGTGAGAGTTTGCTTGTGAACGGCTATTGTTGTCATTGCCTCTAGCATGGCGGCGCCCCATGCCGACAGCACAGCCTGCAGTGAAGGTTGCCCAGTGTTTCTGATTGACGAAGCTTTGCTTTTTCGGTTCTTTTGGCCATCCCTCGGTATTTAGCTGTTTGGGCTCAGGCTTGGGGCCTCTGCCTCAGGCTGAGGCTTTCCGGAAAGTGTTTCAACTAAAACAGCTCTGAGAAGATGATTAAGGGAAGACCAGGCTGGATTTCTTTCTTTTTTTTTTTTGTGCCCATGTTTAAGACCCTTAAACTCATTGCATTAAGACAAAGTCCTTCCTGTGCATCAGAGGAGGGATGTGAAACTTGAAACCTGGTGTCAGGGATGCAGTGTGGGGGGGAAAGCATCCAAATTTGCCACCTTTGCACAGGTTAGCAGAGGTTTGCTAGAGCAGAGACCGTTTCTGTGTGCCCCATGCCCCAGAAGCCCCATGTGTCACCTCCTGGAAGTGACTGCATGTGCTCCATCTCCTGGTTGTAGGAGCTACATAGGACTTTCCCTGCATTGTTTCTTCTAGGTGCCACTGTTTCTCCTTGGATCTGTGCTCCACCTGCAACGGCAGAGGAGGAGGAAGAGACTTGACTTGGTAGGGACTGCAATGGATGAAGGAAAGAAGCCAGCAGAGCGGAGGACTAGGGTAACAGCGATGGCATAAGTTCAGTAGTTCTTTCTCCTCGTTCAACAGGTGCCCTGCTTCATGCACAGAGCTCTGCACAATTAGAAAGGGACTCCATTTGGGACTGTAGCAACTGGATCCTTATTTAAGCGCACCGTGTTCAGAGCTGCTGCTTGCAGCCATCGCCGTGCATTGTGTGCTCAGAGCCGTCGCCCAGGCCCGGAGCACATGGAGCTTCCTGGAAGCCTCCTGGTGTCACCCTCCAAATTGTCCCTCCTACAACTCCCATTCCAACTTGCAGGGAACCTGCACGTTATTTCAGCCCCCAGCCCTTATTTAGCACCTGCCATCCCAAGCCTGACTTGAATACAGAATTATGAATCCTCTCTAGCCCCTTCAGTGTTGCTCTTCAGTCCAGGATACTGGTACTTCACAAATGTCAATGAACTCATCTTCTCCACCCCCTCTCTGCCCCTCGCCCTTGAGCACAACTGGCAGTACTGCCTCCATTTTGCAGAGATGCATCCTTGATATACCGAGGCCAAACACGTTGGCTACTTTTAATTGCCCAAATGGATATATTTGATTTTGCAGAGTACCTGGTGTTTTAATGCAATGCACATAGCAGTTGTTATTAGTTGTGCGATCAAATGCACATCGCAGTTGATATTAGTTGCAATTGTGGGCACTCGGCTCTTCTGACTATGGGTGTCTCAAGTTGGGCACTTGGTAAACCAGGGATATGCCATTAGTGTCCATGTGTGAAAACGTTCTTGCTCTCTGAGCATCGTGCAAGGGCACTGCCATAGGGGCAGGGACAGAATCAGCATCTTCATGGCAATATTCACCACCCGAGACCCACTTCCCTGTAACTGCAATCCCCACCTCACTCAGTAGACACTGTGACAAGGAACTGTACATGGCCAGTCATAATGTTGGCCTGCCCACCTGTATAGGGCAGTCTGCCCTCATTCGCTTGCCACGTCTTGTTGAAAATTAACTGTTAGAAAATACGGGAAGCTGCCCATTAAGTGCCCTGATGCCTAGGGCTTTATACACAGCTCCGACCTTCCCTATACTGCGTCCCATGCTGCGTGATGGCATCACATGTTGGTAACAGCACTGGCCTGGGGCCAGGCCAAACTCTGTTCCTCTGAGTGCTGGGCCTCTAGCACTCTGCCCTCCAACTCAGCCCTTCACACGGCCTCAAACACACTGTGCACTTCTAGGCCTCATTCATTCTGCCCCTCACCGGGCCTCACTCAACCCACCTTACTCTGCACAGCCCCTTTGGGTCCCCCTTGGGCCCTACTCTACATGGCCCTTCAGGCTTTCCTACTCACTCTCCGGCTAGCCTACACACAGCCCTTCAGGCCACCTCTACACAGACCCTACTCTACATGGCCACCAACCTTCTGCACTGGGCTGAAGGTGGCCTCTAGCCCCTCTCTAAGCCTCTCAGTCCCCCTTCACAGGAGCCACCACTTGGTCCCCCTTCACTGGGGCCTCGGGGTCTTAAACCTTATGGGACTTGGGTATCTTGATAGATGTGCCTGGACCCTTCCTGTCCCTACTGTGGGGTTACCCACCAGGTTGTGAGGGCTGGGGCTATGAAGTGCTCCTTACTCACCTTTCACTAGGGTGGCAACTGGCACGGCATTTCCTGGGGACCACCCCACCACACCATCCATCCCCAGCAGGGTGTAATTCTACACCATGTCTCAGGACCAGGAACCTCCTCCATCCCCATTTGTTCCTGCCCTGTACTTCCAAGATGTCACAAGCAGGAGCTCCAGTCGGGTGGTGTTCTTTTGGTTGCTTGCAGCAAACTGCTGGCTCAGTCCTGAGGGCCTGGGTTAAAAGGGAGGCTGCTCAGCCCCCTCCTCCTATCACAAGGCCCTCCTGTAGTCATGTGACTACTCCATCAGGGCTGGCCCACACCTGCCAGCTGCTCTGCTGCCTGTTCTGGCCACTAAAGTGGCAGGCACCACAGGTGCAGTGCGACAGACCCCTTCCAGTTTCTGCAACACACAAGGCAGGGGTCCAATTGGAAGTAGCCTAATTCATTCTGCACCCATGAGTCCTTCCCAGATATCCCTCCTCCATGCTGAAGGAAGCAGGGGTCCTGTGTAAAGAGTTGCACTGTGTGATCACATCACCAACTACTGCATCCTAATGCATACCATACCCCTGAACAGATTCCGTTCTAGTTGTCTACATGCCTTGAATGCTGGCGGTTCCTAACTTTTTGGTGTTTAACTTGGCTGTAAGGCTGCTCTTTGGACACAGTTGGGTTGTGTGGAATAGAGGCCAGGCTACGTGGGGGCTGGGCTCAGTGACAGTGGTAGCAACAACAATGGGATGGGGGTTGGTTTCCCCACCTGCTCGGCACAGCTGCAGTCACCAATGCTACTCTTCCCAGGTGAGTCCAGCTGGCGTGGGCAGGAGTGACTACAAAGCTTCCCCTGCTTTGGAGACAGTGAGGAAAGCAGCAGGGGAAGGGAGGGGATGTGCTTTTGTGCACAGAGTGGGATGGGGGGTGGATTCTTACCTTACAGAGGGAAATGGTGGAGGGGGTGCTGTGGCATGATCCAGTCCAAAAGAGGAGTGTAGCCATGCCCCTGCACTCCCTCTGGATCTGGTCCCTGCTGCGTGTTACTTGAAGGTTTGGCATTTTTTAATACATGGTGGTTCACGGTTATGAAGTGTCCTTAGAAGCCTGGACTCAGAGGGCATGTTCTGAATGGTTGTTAAAAAGAGTATGTAGTAGGTTGGGGTGCTCAACCTGTGGCCTGTGGGCCAGATCCAGCTTGCAAAGCCATATTATTTGGCCTGGTGGGCTCTCCACAGGTCCTGAAATTTGGCAGAGGGGGAGCAGCAGCAATGTTATTACCGCAGCAAAGATCAGGGCTGCATCAATCAACATCGGCACCACCCCCCTACCATCAGATAAGCAGACCTGGGAGGATCCCTATGACATAGTCCCATGAGCTGCATCGGCATGGGCTCACGGAGCCAGGCTGGCACAAGGGATCCAGTCCACAGTTCAATCCCACATGTGGGATCCAGCCCACGGCTCGACCCCATGCCGCTTATCCGGATAGGCTGAACACCACCGTATTAGATAGGAGATTAGATCTCCTTTCTGAAATGATCCCTCACACCTATTAGTGAAAGACACCTGAGCGTGTTCAAGCTGAAACAAGGTGGTTTGAATGCATCTTTTCCCATCATTTGGTGGCCTAGTTTCTGCATTTCCTTCACTTTGGCAATGCAACTATCCCTGATGTGTGTCACGCACAGCGCGAAGGCATTGAAGTTGACAGCACAGAAGCTTTTCAACTCTGACATTTGCAGAAATAAGCCTGGAAACGTGTCTTTTTATTGGGACTGGAAGAACAGTTCTTTTTAAATGTTAACATTCGCTAACGGTGTCTGTGACATGCACATACACATATCGCAGCCAGCTAACTATGGAGGAGGGGGATAACACTGAAAAAGGGAAATTTAGACTTAACAAAAAATTCCTGACAGGTGTATTTGAGGGTGGAAGGGGTGTAAGTTGTAGCCGTGTTGGTCTAAGGACGTAGGCAGATGAGGTTCTTTGGGTGAATTGGATATCTTTTATTAGACTGACTTAAATAGTTGGAAGCATTTTTTTCTTAGCAAGCTTTCGGGTTTAAAAACCCTTTATCAGGCTGAGGAAGCATCTGCGGTTGGTGTGTGCTCTTCCTGGATGGTGGAAGTCTTTCCGAGAGAGATGAAGGTCTTGTTACAGCCTATGTCCTGGAAGGGACAGCCCTGTGTATGCAAGAAGAGGTTGGCCAAGCAGGATAGCATAGAGGAATGGACCTGAAGCCCCCACAAATGTCAAGGGTGTTGCCCTGCTACAAAATCCCTGGCCACTGTGGGATACATCTGTCCTTTCTGCTCAGAAAGCACAGGCCCCAACATTTCTCTTTAAAGTGAATTCCTGTTAGCGTTATAGGGCTCATGATACACAGCTAAGCAATTCTGCCTCTTTCCAGCAAAGGGCAGCAAACACTAGCTCTCTTCATAGCATCAGCCCATTGCAAAGGTCTTTTGTCTCTCTCAGCAGACCCTGCTTTTTGGAAATAATTGCATTTCAAAGGGAGTGTCTACACATCCATTAATGCACAGCAGTTACTGTGCATTTAGTTTAGTATTTGCTTAATGAAGTGCTAACTAAATGTGCAGTAACTATATCTACTGCACAGTAGCACCAGCGCATGGTTTTTTAGGGATGTTCATTGTGCAGTAGCCTAATACTACTGCACAGTAGTGTATTATCACGGTTTTTGCTTGGCATGCTACTGCTCAGTGTTATTAGGCTACTGTGCATTAAGCATCCCATATAGACATGCCCAAGCTGCAGGTAGTAGGTGCCGTTGCCTTTATAACATGGGCTGGCCAAGCAACAATAAGGATTTTTTTTTTGGTGGAAAAAAAAAAAAAGCAAAGAAAAAATCATTTGCATTTGGTTCAATTATTTTTTTCTGGCCTTTTCCCACTTCTAATTATACAATTTTTTAAATTTGATTTTTGGTTGTATTTGTTGCTTCACTCCATTTTTTACCTTCTTCCCATTCTTTGCCCATCTCCCCCAGGAAACAAGAGAAGAAATTAAAATGGGTGAAAAGTGAAAAACATCAGTCACAACATAAATGCTTCTTTTTTGGTTGTCTCAAGATGACTCTCTTTTTAAAACGTTCTTCATTTTTGCTGTTGTTGAACAATGAACATTTGTGAAAAAATGTGAACGCTTTTTTTGCCAAAATTGTTATTTTTGTTGAAAATTGACTTTGCGCTGGAAAAAAAAATTGGTGATGTTTCTTCTACCCACTCGCCGTATAATTACTGATTCGCCCAGGGGTGTCTACCTTCATTTCGAACATGTGGTTTTCAGTCGGAACAGACAAATCCAGGGAAAGGAACTGCACGTGCAATTTCTTTCTAATTAAGGCTTCTAGGTACAGGGGTACACTGGCATAACGGACTCTCTCCCTTTAAGGAATGAAACAAATTGGGTCATCGATGAAAACATTTAATTCAGAATAATTATTCCGTGAGATCCTGAAGCTGCCAGCATTTCCACATGGCTCCAGAGACCAGGTTATCATTTCTCAGAGGGATTGCAGTTGCTAGCGAGACTTGGGAATACCACTGGAAGGACTCGCTGAGATTTGCCAGTTGGGAGTGGTGGGATGCAGCCGTGCGCTGCAACTATTATTTTTTTAATTAATAGATCTTTCTCTCCTGGAACCGGGCTCATCCCCCCGATCCCAGGCCCAGGCAGCTCTCAGGGGTCTCCGGCGTCTGTCCTTGAAATCTATTCACACCGCTAGTGTAAAGGGCAGGGCTGTTCCCAGAGACCAGATGACACAATGAAATTGCTCTGCTTTATTCAGTGCTTTCTATTGCTCCCTCCCAAGAGAAACCTGGCTCTCGCTCCACTCCCCCCACCCCCAAACTCCAAAGCGTTCGCTGCTGGAGAGCTCAGCGATGGGGAACCTTTGACATTTCCAATGCACACAACCACGTATGGTGGTACCTTGAAAAAAAAATTGCATCCCAACCCTTTTTGGGTTAATACAGAATCCATTCAGCACTTCTGCCTTGCATGGCTCTCCAAAGCCCCAGTATAATAGGATGACCACAATGAATATGTAAAGCAGAAATATATGTGTTTGCAGACTCCCCTCCACCCCCGCTCTCTCCACTACCTGCATCTGCTTCTCTGGTCTAGGGCCAAGAAAGTGACTTAATAAGTTCTTGTGTTTGTGTTCGATTTTTTTCCTTTTAATCCAAACAAACCCGCCTGCCTGTTGCAAGGCATCTAGGCCAAATCCACCTCTCTGTTATGGTAATTTCAGTGGCTCTTGCCACTAAGCAGATGCAGGCTGGTAAATAATAAGACTGTTTAACAGACACCGAGGAGGAGAGAAAATCTTTTGTGCGGCACTTGCTGGGGTTGGAGTACTCTTGTAAGGAAACAACTGGAGCTCATTGAATAGAAGTGGAGGTTATTAGATGCGTTTCACTTGTTCCTGATGGGTCCTTTATTTTTTTTTACTGCTTAGTTATGGAAGTGATGTGGCTGTCGCAGTTGGATGGCCTGGACAAGCGGCTGGAGACCGAGAGTTTGTAGTTTGGGGCTGGATGGGGGAAGGCGGTATCATCTACTTGGTGGAGTCTGACTTTATGGTGTCTTTAAGCTCCAGGGATGTCTGGGTCTAGTGTTCGGGCCAGCCTGTTGTGAAGGTAGCGGCTGTCCGAAATAATGAGCAGGGTGTGGGTTAGTAGGTGCTGCTGATCCAAGGGCTTGATTTTTGGGTAGGCTAATGGCCTGTCATGCTGTGCAGGCTGTGTAATGGGGTCTTCATGGGGCACGAGTAGCTCTTATCTTACCTAGGCCCATTGGAAACCCATCCTGTATTCTCCGGCAAAGCTCAGGTTGAGAGCTGCAAGCATAGCGGATACCCAGTATAGCAGGAGCTTCTGGGTCCATGTCCTTCCTATTGAAAGCTGGAAAAAAATCCAAACCCATGAGTGGAAACACTTGGTCCCACAAGGTGTAACATGGATGTAGAGCTCATTGCCATAAAACATCACCGATGTCTAAAAACAGCCAGCCATTTTGGGTAACAATATTATCCGGTTCCAGCTGCCAGCTGTCAGAGTTAACCATTTCTTTTACGGGGAGACGGGGTAGTAAACCTTGTGCAACCGGCTTTAAACCCAGTTGCTAACGATTACTATCAGGGTGAGTATTTCAGAGGATGGGAATCATTTCCACCTTGACTGACTATTAAGTATATAACACTGGCCTCTTTTGGAGACGGGAACCTAAAGAGTTCCAATGTCTGTCTGTCCATCTTTGTGTCCCTCAAGACAATCATGATCCTAGGAAGCCAAGAATAGAACAAATAAATATATTCCTTCTCCGATTTAAGTTGCTCATCATTAATCTTCCAGACTTCAGCTTGGTCTCCTGGGTCAGGAGCGAACCTATTTAATCAACCCACATGATCAGTCCCGCTTGTTGCTCTCCAGTGGCAGAAGGCCCCTTTTGATCCCTTTGTCTCTCGATTGAATTATCCTTGCATCACCCTTGATGCGTTCACCAGACAGCCTATTCTGTGCAACAGTTCCCAGGTTAATAAAGTCCAATGCTGGCTCCCATTGAGAGCTTTAAAAAAATAAATACATAAAAGAAACCCACTGAAAGAGCAAAGCACTGTAAATAATTACAACTGTCAATCCCTGCTTGCCAAACCTGTTATCATCCCATCTCCCTCTGTTGTTTCACTTGTTGCTCTTAGTCGCTGGGAGTTTTCCATTTACAGAAAAAAAATGTGTCCACCAACGCAGGTTTCAACCACTTGGACAGTGCACAAAACATTGGGGGCTCCCAACACAGCACAGCAAAGCTCGCCGGGGCGCTGACGGGGAAGGAGCAGCCATGCCAACACTTATAAAGCTAGCACAGAATAGCTCAAGGATTCGCCCTTGCAACACCTGGGGTCTCTTTTCTGACTTCAGTCAACTTTACGTCTTGCCTGATTCAGAAACCTGCATAAGTTTTTTATTTCATGTATGTGGTCTCAGCATGCTGTTTCAGTCATCTTGAGGCAAGGGCATCAACGGTGTGAAGAGCTTGAAGGCTGCCAGGTAGCCTAGTCAATGAACACGAGTCAAAACTGTGTAAGGGCCCTTCTCAACTAGGCAGACAAGGTTCCTTGGGTGAATTTGATATCTTTTATTAGACCAACCCAAATGGTTGGAGAATAGTTATTAAGCAAGCTTTCGGGTTCAAAAACCCTTCGATAGGCTAAGGAAGCTTCAGCAGTTGGTGTGTGCTTTTCCTGGATGGAAGACTAGGGAGCTCAGGGAGGGAAAGTCATAGGATTGTAGAAAATGAGAGTGGGAAGGGACCGCAGGTGGTCACATCTAGTCCAACCCCCTGCTCCAAGCAGGACCAGCCCCAACTACATCATCCCAGACAAGGTTTTGTCTAGATGGGTGTTGAAAACCTCGAAGGATAGAGCTTCCACCACCTCTCTGGGTAACCTGTCCCAGTGCTTTACTACCCTCCTAGTGTTTCCTAATATCCAACCTAAACCTCTCTTGCCGCAAGTTGAGTCCATTGCTCCTTGTCTTGTCATCTGCCCCCACTGAGAACAGCCCAGCTCCATCCTCTTTGCAGCCCCCCTGCAGGAAGGTGAAGGCTGCTATTCAACCCCCCTCGGTCTTCTCTTCTCCAGACTAAATCAGCCCAGTTCCCTCAGCCTCTCCTCACCAGTCCTGTCCCCCAGTCCCCAAACCATTTTCATTGCCCTTCACTGGACTTTCTCCAATTTGTGCACATCCTTTTTGTAGTGGGTCCCACAGCTGGACACCAGACTCCAGATGTTGAATAGAGGGGAAGGACCACTGCCCTCCATCTGCTGGCACCGCTCCTCCCAATGCAGCCCAGGACACCGTTAGCCTTCTTGGCAACCGGGGCACCCTTATATTCAGCTTATCGAGCCAACACTATGTTGGCTCAAATCCCTGTTCTTGGGCTGGACTGAAGGTCCAGTTTTCTCCTTAGAGGTTTGCTGCTTGTCTGGGTCTCCTGGCTTCCCTTATGGACATCAGAGGTGACTAGAGTACTCTCTTAAAACTGAAAATAATAACCAACAAGCATCCAGTTTCACTCCGCCCAAGCTAAGTGGGAAAGGCTGCTCAGGAAGGATGCCGTTAATAAATCAGAATCTTGTTGATATGGACCACCAGTGAGACAGGCGAAGCGACCTAATCTACAAGCGCATTAGGATGTGGGAAAACAATAATCCAAGAAGAAAACACATTATCTGGCCTTGTTACTTTACAAAGTAATTTAAATTAATTTTTCCCTAGAGTGGTTAGGGACCACTGCTGCCTGCCCTTGTCTATTTTCTCCGGCTAATGAAGCTTTACCAGCGACTGCTAGCGAATTTCTATTAAGACCTCATCTTAGAGGTCACGGGGCAAAATCATTGTTGCTCCTGGGAAAGATGTGTATGAATTTGTAATTGTAAGTCCATGTTTGATAGGGATTAGCATCTGAAAGGGAGAGAGCGGTGGTGGCAGTGGTGGGGGAAACATTATTTCAATTAGCAGGAAGGAAAGCAACTTAACATCTGATTCTGGCTTGCACTTTAATTTTCTCCTTTTCCAGGCATCTCAGGATAATTATTTTCATTAAACAGCTCTCCCCTCCTTGCAGCTCTGGTGAAATGCATGTGAAGATGCAGCTCTTTTTTCCCCCCCCCCCTCGTTATTTTCCAATGAGATAGCCCCGATTGCAAGTCTTGGGGGCAGGAGGGGGGAAGCGTCTTTCTAGTCTCATCTTCCCCGTTTGTAATCTGCAGCCGGCGGGTGCGACACCAGGTAGGAAGCAGGTCTCAGTAAAACTCCTAATGGCATGCCATAGGGTCATCTCCATTGTCCTGGCCTTTGTGCCTTGAGGGTTTGAAGTGACCATTTGGGGAAACCCTTGGGTTTCTGATTGCCTGAAAACGCAGGGGACTGAACTCAGAGGCCCATAAGGCTCCTCTCAACCTTCACGTCCTGTGATAAAGCTGCTTTATCCTTATGTATAATTAGAAGGGACGGTTGATGTTCTGGTTACGACTGGGATGACAACTTTGGGCTTTGTTTCCTAACTTTTCGATTCGGTGAACTTGCGGAAATCACTCAATGTCTCTGTTCCTCATATGAGAAATGGAGCGGATGATAAAGCTTCCTGCTATTCCTCATTTGTTCAGCCTGTAGGACTTGGGGCAGGGGCTGTCTCTAACTAGGTGGAGAATTGGTGCTCAGCCCAACTGGGTCCTTATCTCAGTGGGTGCCTCCAGGCACAAGTGTAATATCAAAATAATGAGGGTTAAAAGGACTATGGCATATGACGATCCTACTTTTTTGGAAGAGGAAGGTTTCTTATCTTCTCAGCCTATGAATGACCAACATAAATAAGCTGGGCTTTATACTGGAGGCCGTTCACCTTGGGATCCTCCTATAGAAAACCTCCCCCATTCAAGTCTACTGCTAAATTTGGCACTCGGAAATGTGGATCAAATCTTACAGCTTCCTGCCACACAATCAAGATAAAAGCTGATTACTGCAGCTCCCAAGAGCCTTAGCCCATGGGACCGACCCATTCCCCAGTCACTCCCCCCAGGAGATTGGGTTAGCTCTTGCTTGGAGCTTCTGCAATCACTTTTCATGATAGCCGTTCCTTGGGAGAAGGCCAATTATTAGCAAAGGAAGATGGAGAAATCCATTTAGGGCCGCCCCTATTGAAAAGAAGGGAGAAAACTCTTCCACCAGGTACGCGGGAGGCTGAGATTATCATTTTTATGGGGTTTCCAATCTTCTGAGCCCTGTGCCTTATCAGCGGATGCAGCTGGAGACTTCAAATGCCCTCCTAGCTCACTGCTGATTTTATGGGGTGAAGATTAAAGATGATCGGATAGTGAATTATTCATTCCATTCGCTATCTCTGGGCAGTGGGGAATATCCAGATAAAATTCAACTCTCTCCTCTTCCCTAACCATCACACGGTGGGCTCCCGACTGTCTGCCACAACAGCGTTGCAGGGACACATTTCCTGATGCTCAGGAGTTATTAGCAGTGTCACACGCGGCAGGCACCGCACAGAGAGCACAAGGCAAACATTTAATGAATAGTCTCCCTGCTTCTTTCCCAGCAAGCATGCAAGGCTGGAGAGGCAAAGCTAGCATTTGCAGGAAGTCATAGCTTCCTAGGCTTTTAAGGCCCAAAGAGATCATTGTTTTTATGTCATCTGACCCCTGCACAACACCAGCAAGTATAGGAAAGGGTGTTGGTTTTTTTTGCAAGAGAGAAGAGGTTTTAGCTACGGTGCCATGTAGCTAATCACGCATGTCACTTGGCTAAAATTCCCTCTGTGGCCCTGTGCTCATTTCCAAACTATCATGCAAGGTGGCTGTGAGTGGAGCCCAGCAAACAAGCTGCAAGGGAATATTTTGCTGCGGTTGCCTGGAAAACATCAGCCAGCAGAGGGAAGCATCCTCAGGCTCTTCAGGAAAAAAAATCTGTATGTTTTACCTGGCTCCTTTCAAGACCTGGCTGCATTTCGGGGAATATCTATACATTGATCTGCTCCTGCCTATGTGAGTAACAGCTACACCTAGGAGTGGTTTCACTGACTTCAGTGGGACAGCTTCCACAAATGGCATCTCTTCCCGGCGTCTCCAGTATTGCCAACTCTCATGACTTTTGGCGTTCTTAAAGTCTGTGCTTCAGGAAGGTGAAAACCTTAGCTCTTTCTTTTATATATACATATTCAGAAATATAAATATATATAAAGAAAGAGCTTAAGTTTTTCACCTTCCCAAAGTGTAGATTTTAAGAACAACGCCAAAAATCGTGGGACTTGGCAACACTGCATCTCTTGTTCCTAGCCAGGGGCACTCAGGCTCTGAGCCTGTGGATGTGGCCGTGGTCCCCAACCTGTGGAAGGAGGGCAGCCTGTTCCCAGGGAAGCCCTCCACCGTTCGTGGCCACCAGAGATGCTGCTTTCCACAGGGACGTGTCTCTATGTTGAACAGCATTGCTGGCTGTTCGTGACTGCCTTCGTGCAACTGCCCGTGGGCATGGAAAGGTTGGGGACCGTGGGCTGTGGTTATCCAGGTGAATCACAGATCCTTTGCAGCTTTCCCCCAGGCCTCCCTCCACAAAGGGACATAGCTGGATGCAAAGTTTTGGGGTGTGAGAGCCGACCTGGCTTTGGGAGCTGTAGCCAGGAAGGATGCGATGCTGCAGGGAGGGCTCACGTGGAGCGACAGGGTGCCATCCCAGTGTGCCCTCTCACCTGGTAGGACCATCAAGCAGAGGAGGGCTTGTGTCCTCAGCCTCCTACACCTGAGTGGATATTGGATAAAAGGGTGATGAGAGGGGAGGGAGCCCACGCCTGCAGTGGGTAGCCTGTGCCCGCCCCGCACACAGATGTAGGGGCACGGTTCCCACCTGCCCCCCAGTCCCTGGCCCTATAGCCCTGGCAGCTGGGGGCCTAGCCAGCCCCACTACAACACATGGGGCAATGTGTCCCACCACCAAGTGCACGGGCAGGGGTGTGCACTGTGGCACAAAGTAACGGTGCAAAAACGTGTGCCACTACTATTGTTGTTGCTGCAAATGCACGCCCCTGCTCGTGTGGATGAAGGCTAAACGACTGCCAAACAGTTTTTCCCTATAAAAATCTTCAATTCATTCAAGGCTGAGAAGAAGGGGGTCTCTCCTGCCAGGTCAGTAAAACCACCTGGGCCTATACCATCCAGGGTTGCCAACTTTGAATCGTTTCCAGAACACGGATGTGCCTGTGACACGCTACGCGGATGTGCCCGGGTGCATGCATGTATTGGTTACGGATTACGATGCATAGACTTTACATCAGGAAGACAAACGCACATGGCTATCACATTTTAAAAGCCCACTGGATTACTGCAAAAGTCGGATTCAACATTTACTATTTATTTTAATGAATGCCCCATCATTTCTCTCCCAGGTGACTCTCAGCAGTCTCTTGGAGATTTGTATCTAATTCCAGGGTAATCCTGGAGGGTTGGCAACCCTAATACAACCATCATGGAGAGCTGGCAACCTGCATACCAGCCCTTCCTAGGCTTTCAAATGCTGGAGGAGATGCAGAAGGTGAATCAGTCTGGTATAAATACTCATTCCCTTAGCCGTGTCAATGCGAGAGATAGGCCTAGTTGTTACGCCAGGCACAGTCCGATGAAAGAGACAGGTCCCTGAGAGCTGGACGGACCTAGTCTGGCATGTCTTATGTCCCATCCCAGTATGAAACATGGCTTGTGTGGACGGGAGTGTAGAGTGGTGCCTCACATTGCTCCATAACCCACCCTCCGTGCAAGTGAGGCAGCAAACGTGACCCCAATGCTGATCTTAATCGCGGTACCGACCGAACTGGTGGAGGAGAGAGGAAGTTAGCTGTGTTAGTCTGGAGTCAGGCAAACAGTAGAGGTGCATCTTTTAGGCCAACAAAATCAGAGGTGCAGACGCTTCTGTGAGCTCAGGCCCACTTCATCACAAGACAGCGAGCTCTGGTTCGTGAAAGCTTGTGCATCTCTGATCTAGTTGGTCTACAAGGTGCCTCGTAGCGCTCACAGCTCCTAGTGAGGCTGGACGTGCCGGTCGTGGCTAGCCTAGCAGGACTGTTTGAAGGAATTTGTCCTCCACAGAGAGGAGCAAACACTCAGAAAAGGCAAACACTACTTAGTCCAGCCATTGTGCTAGTGTTCCTGTTGCCAAACGATCCTCACCCCCCACTAGCCCCTGTTTACACAGGCAATCTGCAACCATCCCGTCTTTTGAAAGCCGTTCCTCTATTTGGATTTACTCAGGGCCTCCTCTGAAGGAAAGCCCTTTTGTATAGAAATGTGTCTAATTAGCACGAGCCCTCAGGGGGCTCCTGAACAGGCCTCATAAAATGCCAAATCAGCCTCTTTCTTCCCAGGCTGATGTTTTTTGTGTGTGTGCATGGGGAGAAGAGGGGGCAAAGCGCACAGCTGGACCCTGCTTTTGGATTTCGGTTCTGTAGAAACACAGTTTTCTTTCCAAGGGGCACCTTTATTCCCTGCCTTGACTGAATTCCCTGAAAATTGGATACCGATTCATGCCGGGCACTTTTCAACTGCAGGCAGCCCCGGAATAAGAATTTTTGTGCAGCATTTTCCATCGCTAGAGCTAAAAAGCACTGGGGTGACCAACCCCACCCTGTCCATAATCACGAGAGACGCTCTTCAAAATTATGAGATTTGGAATCTAAATCATGAGATGCTATTTTTGAAGTGTGTGTGTGTGTGTGTGGGGGGGGGTTATTTGTGAAGGTGTGGGGGCTGCAGGGGTGTGTGTGGGGTTTGGAGTCCAGAGAGAGGGGCATCCCCACACACCCTGGCAGGATGCGGGGTGCTGTGGGTCAGGAGTGAGGGGCAGCAGCAGGGCTGTGGGGGGGCTGTAGCTTGGGAGTGAGGGGCAGATGGATAGACACAGACAGACACACACACACACACACACAGAGGAAAGGCAGGTGGGTTGGGTTGGGTTGTGCGATGCGGGGGTGGATGGCTCCCCCTCCCTGCACGTACCCCCAGGGGAGGCATAGGGGGCACATGCCCCCCCTGGACTTGTGCATGCAGGCTGCCTGCCATAGGCTCAGGGCTCTGCAGCCTGCTGTCTTTGCCCTGGGAGCCATGCAATGCTGCTGGGTGGGCAGGAGATGCTTGGCACACCAGCACGTGGCCCCTGGGGCAAAGGCAGCAGGGTGCATACCCCAAGTGGGTAGCCTGTCTCTACCCTGCATACAAATCCTAGGGGCATGTGCCCCCCCATGCCTCCCCCAGGGGTGCATGCAGCAGCAGGGAGCCCCCCTGTGCTCCTGGATGAGCTGCCCGCGGCTCTGCCGCACGACCTGCTCCGGCCCCAGGGCCCCATTGACCCCAGCCCCTGTCCCACTCACCGGCACTGCTTTTCATGTCCCAGAAGATAAAATCCCGAGATTTGACCTCCCTATCCAGAGATCACAAGTTAGAGTTCAGTTGACTTGGAAATTGGGAGTCTCGCAATGGTTTCGCAAGGGTTGGCATTACTGATGTGGTGGTATGTCAAGTAACCCAGACAGCCAAGGGAAGGGCTGTGACTCAAATGCAGATCTCCCAGCTTGTACGTTGTCTACCGGACCGTAAAACAGAAACCCTAATTTAATTCCAGGTCAAACTCCGACGTGCTTTCTGAAGAAGGAGCATCTGATAAAGCAGGCTGTCGTCTATGAAACCTCATGTCTCTCGGTCAGCTTCTAAGGGGTCCTGTCTTCTGTTTTCAGACTCGTGCAGCTACCTACCGTTCTTGCTTTCTGATGGGGGACAATTTGGAGTTTGAAACATCTGCCCAAGATATCCCAAGGGGGAGACTGGAGGTAGACTATTTACATTTCAGAACACATTTCAAAAGAAATGAACAAATCCAGCTTTGTTTCTTGGGCGTTTTTTATTATTTTTTTGGCCAAAATTATGAAAAAACGTGAAAATGTTAACGTGTTTCAGAAACAAATGATTGGCAGCATTTGGGAATATTTCTCCCCTTTGCTCCTATTGCTTTTCCTTGGTTGTTGCCCTTTTCAATGGGAAATGAGAAAAAATGGGAGAAAAGGGGTGGGGGGGGGGAATAAAAACCCAAAGCAACAAAACATTAACATGTCCAAACAATTGTATTCATCAAAATACAAACAAACCCTCCCACAAAATGATCTGAATGATTGAACTTTTTAGTGGAAAATTGTCTCCCCATTTCCCCCACTGCTTTTCCTTGATTGCTGCCTTTTTTAATGGGAAACTATGGAGAAAAAGGGACACCCCCACTTCCCAAAACCCCAAACCATGAAATGTTAAAATGCCCAAATAATTTTATTTCATCAAAATAAAATAAAAAACCCCACAAAACAATATCCTTCCCCCAAAATGATTCACACGATTGAACTTGTAGTGGAAAATTTTCATTTGGGTCCAAGAAACACTTGATGATAAAGCTCCTGGCAGGTCTACAGGAATCCTGATGTTGCACACGACTCTTGACATGTGAATGATGAATAATCTCAGGCTACAAGGAGAAAGTACAGTGCAATGCACAGTCCTTGACCCAGGACCTGAGAGAGCCTGGTTCTGGCTCCAATCGGGCATTGACCTCCGCTAGTTGTTTCCCTTTTCTGTGCCTCAGTTTCTCCATTGGTAAAGCAGGCCTACCGGGATTTCACATAGAGAAGCTGGAAAACTTAGTGCCCAAGGGTGTGTGCGAGAGAGAGAGAGAGAGAGAGAGAGAGAGAGAACAAGATTTCTCTGCAGCTTTGCTTTGCCTCCAGTGGAAACCTGCAGTTTCTTTTATCGGCTTGATCGCAAACCACGTGTGGCTGTGGGGAGAATTGTGAAATCATAAATCAAACTGCAGAGCAAGATTGAATCTACTGAGGTTTATGACTGTGTCTCTGCGATAGGCTTCCTGCCCTGCTAGCCCACTTCTTGTCCACAGGTGCCTTGAATGAACAAGCGCATGACTTATTAAGATAGGACACACCGCTTATAGCCTTGTCTTAAAGTCTCCTTAAGGCCTTCTTCAGGTATCCATAGGTGGGAAGGCCAAGAGGATCAACTAGGGGGGTTCTTCTGCAGAAGAACGTGAGACGTGCCAGCCTGGGTGAAATTAGAGACTAGGACCGTGTCTGCGATAGCCGCGAATGCTTGCCACTGTAGAGGAAAAATCAGGACATCCTGCAGCCAGCAATCACGGAAGAATCTCTTCCAAGAGATCATTTCCTTCTCCCCGCTGCAGAGGTTGGTTTACATCCTAAAGCAGGAGGCTACACATCCCATCCAAACCTATTATAACTGCAGGCCACAGAATCTCACCAAATGTGCCCATAGCTTGGGCTGAACTACAGCATATCGGTTAGAAAGAGACCCTTTGTGTTTGAAAGACTCAGAGAGAGTGCATTTGCTCCACCCCCTCGAGAAGCTCTGCCGGTGGTTGACTTGAGTGGGACCCTGAGGTTCACCTGCCAGCGGTGTGTGACAAAACTGGCAGGCTACAAAAGATGCAGGAGGCCTCAGGAAAGAAATGCCTTCATTTTCAAGATAGCATTCTCCATAGGGAAGACACCCAACCTTTCTTTGACCATCCAGCTAAAAGCAAGTGAGCAAAGGAGGTCCAGGAGTTACGGCACAAACCAGGACTTGGGAGATCTCATTGCAATGTCATGCTTCTGCTACATGACCACGGGCAAGTCTTTTGAGCACAGGTCTTCAAAGACCTTGGAGGTATTTAAGGAGGGCTGAAGTCCATTTGTCTTGGTTCAAGGGAGCAGCTGGATGTTGGCCTCAGCTACGTAAATATAACCATCCCATAGGGGAATGGCACCCCTAGCAAGTGGGAGGTGCAGGCGGAAAGAACTGTTCACCTTTGCTCGGTGGAACGGATCCACAGGATGGAGCCCATTACAGCGGTAGTTGGACAACTAGATAGGAGCTAAACACCTAATTACCTATGAGGATCTGGGCCTGAACCTCTCTGGGCTTCCCATCTGCCTCTGGAGGGGAAGTACACTTCTGCTGGAGGGGTGATGGGAAGATAAATGCACAGACAGAGAAGTGGGGGGCCACGGTGGGTACGTAGAGGCTGACTGAGATAACGGGACTGACCCAGCACCTACTGAAGTCAGTGGGCTTCTTCTTGCTGGCTTTCATGGGTGTTGGGCTGTAAGCTCAACGTGTTGACATCCTGTTGCTAGGAAATTCAATTCCTGAAGGTACTTCAAGTCCCCTAAAGCCATTAGAAAAGTGCACTTGGTGCTTGGGGAAGTCAAAATCCTCCCTTTGGCTCTGATCCACAGACCAGAGAAGCCAGGGGGAGCCTTTCCCCTGATTTCAGCGGGCTTTGGACCCAACCTTGTATCTACAGAGCAACCCTCGCAGGAGCAGCCGCAGGGCATGCAACCCCATGTTGCCTCTACCTCCACCTGGAGTGATGCTTCCCAGGGGTAGGAAAGGTCAGCCTGTCTCTACCGCTAGCCATCCCACGGCAAAGCAGTCTGCTACAACCCAGAAGAGAGGATAGTTCAGCATTGGAGCTTCTAGACCCATTTCACACAGGCCATCAGAGAGCCATGAGCTGGGAACAGCTTTTTGTCCCAGACTCCTTCCTGCCATCTCCACCCTGTGCATGGGGTTGGATGGTTCTCCAGGGCTAAGGACAGAAGTTACACATCAACTGGTTTAAGTCATCAGAAAGTGGTTTAAACCTGTAACCAAACAGAAGTTCAGTGCACACATCAACCCGTTTCAAAATGGCTGAAACTGGTTTAAGATAAACCTGGTTAAATGTAGTATCAGACTTACATGAGTTGGGTCAAACCATTTATGAAACTTCTGTCCCAGACCCAGAAGTTAGGATATCTCCATCTGATAGAGGGCTCTGTCCAGAGGGCTCATTGTTAGTGTTGGAGCCTGTCATGGGTAGATCAATACCAATGACATAGAGGTTGCACTTATCCCTGATCCCTTGATCTGTGGGACCTTCCCAAGAGCCAAATAGTGCAAAGATAGTAAAACCTAGAGAGAAAAAGCTACCGCTTTGAGCATTTCTTTTATGTTCTCTAAGCAACAGAGCGATAAAATGTGCCTGGGGTCAGATGGAAGTCCACCTGCCAGACATACGACAAATGCCCTACGTGCTAAAAATGAGAAAGCAGAGGAAGCTGCGAGTCAATATATTGACAAGCCTGTAATATCTAAACCTTAAGCAATACTTAACACCTTTCTAATGGCCATCGGAGAATAATGCAGATGCACTGAAACACAGAGGAGTCTTGGAGATAAGCAGATAAATAGTTCTATAGCAAGAAGCAAGGCAAGCATATTAATAGTTACCTAAGACTCTTGGAAATGCAGGTACCTGCCTTGATAAAGCGCTGTTTGATCTTAAGAAGCAAATAAACCTCTGTTTTATTGCTGATCCTCTTCCCGTACACAGAGCAGGCAGAACAAAAGGTCCTTGCATGCTAAGTCATCGACTGTCATTTGGAAAGCAGGTCACAGGCCTGGTCAAGCTGTTTGTGGACCTCTGTGGGGTTTTTTCCCCATTGCAGCTCATGAAATGTATGGTGGTTGAAACAGGCTTTCTGTTCAAAGGGAAATGTTGATCATTTTGATCAAAATGGAAACCAGAGGTATTCAGACTTCCTGGACGTCCTACTCCTGGGGGCTCTAGGAGATGTGGAGAACCCAGGTAATCCATCTGGGAGCAGAGAAGCCCCTATCATGCCCCAAAAGGCCTTTTAGCCCCAAGAGGCCATTTTTACCCCAGACTGGCTTTGCTGTGGGATGGTAGCACAGTCCATGGGTCCTGAAGGTCCAGGTTCCCCAGCTGTCCTGAGATGAACTGGCAGAGAAGTGGGTGGATCCACCTCCATTGCAGCTATCAAGACCCATACGTTTCCACTCAACATTTCAGAGAAAACAATTCGAACCCACTGCAATTGTACTCTGCTTTTTAATTCATCACCATGGTAATCAAAGCTTGCCAGGTTCATAGGGTTAAAGAGGGGGCCATTGGGACCATCGAGTTTGTGCGCTCTCAACCCAAGTAAGCATCTCACCCAGACATCAGGGTGTTGTGACTACATTGCCCTCCCCCTGTTGATAAGGGGAAGGTAGGTTGGCCCAGAGGAGCCGATGTCGGAGGCTCAGGGCAGGTGATTGTTTTGGGGTGTCATTTTGGTGCTCCCCACCCCACCCCACTGTGCAGCACAGTCCCAGAAGGGGATGGCTTCCCTGGCTGGGGAGTCTTCCCATCAGGACATGACCCCACAGCAAGGTGCTGCTCACCCTGGGGTCCCCCCTACACCGTAGCAGCCCCCAAGCTTTTGCCCCATCTTTATGGAAACCTGTTTCATGGCTGGGCCGGCCAGGTGTGAGAGGGACCAAAGCGCAGTTCTTGATCTAGGAAATGGGGGCTAGGTATGGAAAAGGCAGGGAGCCACTGATCTAGCCTGAGCTATATCCTCTATGCCATGAAGTTTCCCCCAGTCACTCCCAACTCAAGTGAACGGACTCACGGTTGAATGAGATGCTATTGTTTTTAAGTCCTCCAGGCTTGACTTCAAGACTCCAGGTGATGGAGATTTACTGTACCCTAAAGGTTCATAACTGTAAATGTTGCATCTCATTTCCTCTTTGAATATTCATGACTTCAACTTTCAGCCATTGGGTTGTGCTCCGCTAGATTCAGGTAGCTTGGGTAGAATGAAAGGAGGAAGCTGAGAAGCTGGAGAAGGGGAGGTCACTGTCTGAAGGTATTACCAGGCATTTGGCCATTGGGACAGAAAGGAAGAACGAGTTTGCCTTGTGCAGGGGAGGGGAAAGCAGCAGCAGCTGGCAGCAGCCCAGAAAGGTGAGCTGGAGAATGAGGAAGGCAATCTGGGAGGAACCTAAACCTGAGCGAGCACTACGACGGCATCAACAGCCATGGAGAGGGCTTGCAGGGAAGAGATGCTCAGTATTAGCCATGTGCTGTGTAGTGGTATAGCTGGCCATGCAGAGCAGTGTGTCGGAAAGGTGCAGGACCCCAGGGCAAGAGAAGCAGGATGAGGGCAGAGAAAAATATTTGCAAGCCATAGCAGGAGTGGATTCTGCGTCATTCTCAGTACCTGCCCTGTTATCCAAACACCTCTGGAAAGCACCTCTTGAAGAGGTGAATTCCTTCGGATACATCAAACAGTTGCAAGTTCTTGTCTCAAATGTAAGAGCGGAGATACAGTAGTGCACTACATCGGGGGTCCCCAAATCTGGCCTGGGGGCTGGATACAGTCCACAGAGATGTGGCATCAGGCAGCAGAGCTCCCCATTGGGTCCGAAAATTTGTCAGTGGGGGAGTGGCTCTGGGAGCTGTGACAATTCATGCTGCCTCTGCACATCTGGCCAGCAAATTTTCAACCGTAGGAAGAGCCTCGCAGGCCTGATGACATGGCTCCGTGTACCAGATTGGGTATGTGGGCTGACCTCGGGCCATTCCTCCTACCCTTTGGGTCAGATGAGTTGGGCATCACTGCGCCAAACAGTGTAAAGAGAACAGTATACTAGACCAATATGCCAGTGGTTTTCAACCAGGGGTCTGCAGACCCTGGAGCTCTGCAGACTATGTCTAAGGGGTCCACAAAAGATGACTATCATCAATCAAAAGTACGTGAACACCCACACCCACACTTACAATTCAAAGGGTCCGCACCTCTATTCGAAATTTCCAAAGAAGTCCACACACCCATTCCAAATTTTTTTGGGGTCCACAAAAGAAAAAAGGTTGAAAACCACTGCAATAAGCACAAGGTACAAAACCGTATCTGGCTTCAGAGTAAAGCTACAATGCTGCATTAAATAAAGCTTCAGAAGAGAAGAGTATGGTACACAGGGCCAGCAATTACAATTTAGCCGAAACAAAGCGTTGCTGTTCAACAGGGAGTTTAGATCATTCTGATTCTTAGAGGGGTTTTTTGTTTTATATATATATATATATATATATATATATATATATATATATATATATATATATATATATATATATATAAAACAAAAAACCCCTCTAAGAATCAGAATGATTCATCATATATATGATATATATATATATACACACACATACACACACACACACACGGTAATATATATATGTGTGTGAGTATGTGTGTGTGCGCATCTATCTATCTATCTATCTATCTATCTATCTATCTATCTATCTATCAAGGTTATACACACACACACACACACACACACACACACACACACACACTCCCTAGTCACCGATCATTGCCTCCTTAACCCACCATAGGAACCTGCGCACCCATTGCAATACTCACACCCGTGCAATGGCGCTCCCGCGCACCCGTCCACAAATCATCATTTCCCTTAAAACCCCTTGTCTCTTAGTCCTATCCCCGAATATGGGGTGAGTTAGTGGAAACAACACTTTGGAAGTGATATCAGACAGGCTTAAGCTGGTCTTTAAATACTAGAGGTTAGGATGAGATGGTGACGGGGAGGAGAGTTCTGTATCTCCAAGGCTATTTTCAACCGCTTGTGAAACACCTGGAAACAGGATTTGGGACCGGAGGACCTTTGGGCTGATCCCACCTGGCACTGCTTATTTTTCAATGTGTGCGGATGAAATCAGAATCTCTTCATGGGCAGTGAGATGAAATGCTCACCTGTGTCTTCATGTATTCTGGCTAATGTGGCCTATAATCCTCTCAGGCTTCGAAGGGTAGGTGGTAGGATGGCAATGTCTTTCCATAGGCTTCGTCACAGGCTTTGATCTTATGGCAAGAGTCTTCTGTTGTAGACATTCACGGCAGTGAGTTTATGGGTGAACTGCTAAACAAAACTGGAACGCAACCAACTCAGCCCAGCAGGTTTGGGTGCTGTCACTAAGCAGGTTTATGTGCTGCTTTGCACATGCCCAAGTCAAAGCTAACTTTCACTGGGCAAGTTTGGAAAGGATCCAGAGGAGAGCAGCAGACATGGTTAGAGGCCTACAAAGCATGACATACCAGGAACAGTTGGAAGAACTGGGGATTATTTGGTCTGGGGAAGAGAAAATTGGGATTTCATAACCATCTTTTATTATGAGAAAGGTTTCTCATAGAGGATGCTGATCCTAGGTCCACAGGGGACAGAGTGCAAAGTAATGGGCTTAAATTGCAATAAGGGAAATTGAAGTTGGATATTAGGAATAATTTCCTAACTCGGAGGCTACGTCAGCACTGGGAAAGATTTTACCTAGAGAGGTTGAGGCATCTTCATCACTGGAAGTGTTGATGTCCGTGTTAGACAAGGGGGGGCGGGTAGTCAGGGATGTGCCTTCTCAAACAGGGTTTCACAGATGTTAGGGGCTGGAAGGGCCCTTACACGTCATCGGGTCCAGCCCCCCTGCACGTGGGCAGGAAAGACAGCGGGGATCAGATGACCCCAGCAAGGTGGGCATCAAGGCGTCAAGGGTGTTGGATGAGACGACCGCAGAGAGTCAATACGCGCTCTCGTTACTAATCATACATTCCTAAAACATTTCTTATGTTCTTAAGATCACCTCCACTAACTGACCTGAAAACGGCTCTTCCCACTATTTATTCTGCTTATCTACTGCATTTAACTTTTCCCCCCTTGTTTCTCTTCAGGACACCAGACTCAGCTGTTTCACTTTTATTTCTGATCACGCTCACTTTGTTGTTACATACGGTTTGTGTCCCAGTAACACATAAGGTATGCTAGGTAGCATTACTTCCTAGAGATCACGAGATAGTAGCAGGACACTGCTGAAATGTCTGGATTGCTGCCGCTTTCGGAGAATATTTATTTGCTGAGGTTTTTTTTTTTTTAAGTAGCTTTAATTGGCTCTTCAGTGGCTACATCTGTCTGCAGCTTTACAGCTTCCTCAAACTTCCTCAAATGTTTATCACTATTTTGCATGCTACCGGCACCCGAAATTCAGATTCTAGGTATGCTTGTATAATATAAGCATTACCAATTTAGCTAAAAAAAGACACTGATTTAGCTAAAAAAAAAAGTCACTACTGGTTGTTTAGGGTCTGTGACTTGCACTTGAGCGGTTCTGGCTCTGTTCATCGCAGGGCAGAAGCCTAAACGCTGCCAAGCAGATTGTGTTATTATTTTTATTGGTCAGAGATTCAAGCCCTAGTTTTACAAAACCTGCATTTCACTGTCCCCTTTAACTTATGGATTTGCCAGTATGCTCATGTTTCTGGGCTGCTGCATTATTGGATTTCCTATGGATATCTTAAGCCCCGGTGCTGGCGAAGGGTATTTATACCAGAAAGCTTGCAAAGAAGAATTTCCCCAGCTATTTGAGTTGGTCTAATAAAAGAGATCGGATTCACCCACAGACGCTTGTCTGCCGAAGCCCTGGTGCTTTTTTTAAAAGAGGTTTTGTCGATCGATCGTGGTATCACTTCCCCATACTCTTCTTCCAAAGTCCATTAAAGTGGTTATTGTCTTTTCTGGCTTCCCTCCAAGCCCTAAAGCACTTGTCAGTGACTCAAAACCACATTTCTGCAAACTCCCCAAACAATCTTAGGCATCAGTCATTCGCACCACCCAAAGGGGAAGCAGGTATGCAAATGAGATGCAAATACAATGCTCCTTATTCTGATTTATTAGATCGACATCATTTCAATAGCCATGTGTGAGCATCCACTCACTTCTTAATAGGTTTGATCATTTACCCAGCTCATTGCTTTGGGAGGAAGGCGTGCTCAGGTAAACTTCAGGTGTTCAGGTTTCAGGGTTAGCTCTTGCAGAGGCTTCTGAGAAGAGGCAGAGCTCGCAGCGACAGGATTCACAGCGCTGACCAGGCAGATAACTTCTGTCCAGCCATGCACGCCCTGCAGGTTGCTGTCTTGTGCCTATTAATTGCTTTGGAGCCTGTGAACTGCCAAGAAAGTAAGTGCGATTTGTTTCTGCATGCTTCTAGCTGGAGTTGGTTACTTCTTATAAGTTTATGATGGTGAGTGGAAGTGGTGCTTCTTTAAGAGACTGCTTGCTCTTTGCAGCTAAGGTGGAAAAATCCCCAAAAAGCAGTTCAAGGAACTTTCCTATTGAAAAAAAATAAGGAGATGAGTCTTCAACGCGCTTTGCAAGATGCTTTGTCGAATGTCCTTACCTGTCGAATGAATGGTGGAAAGTAGGGCAAGTAAATTAGGCAGTCCTGCATTCGGTTTGCACTGCAAAATAAAAAGGACTTGTGTCTGTTCTTGCTGTGAGACAAAGCACAGGTTTGGGTTTTTTACTGTCATGATGACTGTTAAGGATAGCACTTACACTTCCCATTTTGGGGTTTATTTCAACCAGTCACACTGAGGTGGAAACTACAGTGCTTTATTTCCATCAGGACTTTGCAGCAAAGAAAGCTCGTTCGATGTAAAAAAATTCACCTTTTTTCCTGGCAAAGACAGCACTGTGCTTCCTAGCTGCTCTGGGATGAGGGCAGGGAGATCTCATCGATTCACGTGAGATCTTATTCTGCAATTTTGAGTCTCCTCCACAAAAAGCCTCCAAAAAGCTGACTTTTGGAGACCTGAAGAAGGGCGGTTTGTGCCCAAAAGCTTGTCTAACTTCTCGTGAACTGTACAGTTGGTCCAATAAAGGATATGGCAAAAAAAACCCTCGCCTCTCATCTAAAACCTGACTTTCTAGCAGGGGTTACATGATACTATGGTATCATTAATGTTATGGGGGATATGGCAGGACACTTACTAGTATTATAAAACATTATCACAAGAAATTTAAATGCATCTGATTGCATCAGAATCCAGCTATTTCTTCTCTCTCTCCCCAACCCTCTCCTCCCGCCGTGTTGTGAGGTCCTATTCTTGATTGTTTTCCAGTGTCTTTGTTCAGAGCTTTGCCCCTTCTGAGAATTCAGCTGACAAGGATTTTCTTTCAGCCTGAATTTCGATCTCATCCTGCAACTAGTAAAAGTCAAAAGTGACTTGCCCTTGACTTGAATGAAAGGAAGATCCAATTTAGAGCTGTGCCTCACTTTCCAGGTATGACCAAGGGCTGTATTTGGCAGCTGTGTTGGGCTGAGACAAAAAGAAATGCAAAGAAAGATCATTTTATTTGCAATTTCTTAGTTGGTCTAATAAAAGGTATCATCTCTGAACCAAGAGTTTGAGAGTTTTGCACATCTGTAGGTCTGACCGATGCACACGCGGACAGTTTTCAAAGCTAGATGTGCCCCAGAATGATACACCAGCTCCTTCCCCCCCCCATGTTAAAATGTGTATGTGCTCAGATGGGAGGTAACGTGCCTAAATCAGGGAACAACATGCCCAGGAACAATCTGGATTGCCAGTTTTGCATATGCGGAGGCATTCATCCACATTTGTAGGCGCCGACTTTACTCAGCATTGTTTCTTTTGGCCTGGAATGATTGCTCTGAGGCTATTAATTAAAAACTGGCAGGTCACAAAGGAAAACCCACCTTGGTGGAGCTGTTCCAAGATAATGATGGGGTTATGAAATTTCCGGCAACTTTGTTCTGCTTCCTGGAACGGAAGGCAAAAGGTAATTAATGCATATGTGATGCCTCATGGCACCTGTAAGGATTAATTGTAGGCACCCATCTTAAATACATGGATTCCCTCCCTTGTCCCGCTTAGTCACGTATTGCTCCTAGTGTCATATCCCAGCTGTGTTGCACCATCTGAGGCAAAGGATTCTGGGGAATTTAGGGCTGCTAAGGTGCATCTTGGCTCTATATGTCCAAAGTAGAAACATGGGAATTGGCTTGAAAGTATAATTGACCTGGAAAGTGGTCACAGCGCACTTTTGGGCAAGGGTGGTGGGGGTGAATTAATTTGGATAGGATCAGATGTCAGTGAGTGCATGGCTTGCTCAATTTGGTGTATGCAGTTATGTAGATGCAGTGCCTAAATGATGGCTTGAAGCATGCTCTTTTCTTCATACTTGATATGGTATCTTTTCGATGCCTGCTTGTGGGTCACAACTTGGCGCTCTATTTCTTTTCCATTTGGATTTTGTTCCAAGTGAGCCAAGACAGACCCCTTGCATCTGAGCCCTTGTGAATGCTCAGTTCAGATTGAAGCCCTCAGATCCTAATCCGCTTTTGGATTATTCCACGTTGGATTCAAACCCAGAAGGCCCTTATATTCCAGCCGAGGTTAGGAAGTTGCCAAAAACTCATGAAAACAGCTGCTGGAGCAAATATGTGGCCCAAATTTGTGAGAATCTCATGAGGAGAGCTGCTCTGAGGAGGTTTTTGCCTTGTGGGCCATGCTATAGCATAGGAACACTTTATAGGATTTCAGCATTGCTGAGCTTATGCCCAAATTTGAACTTAAACTGCAGTAGGGGTGTTTCTGAACATCATGAACCGCTAGACACCACAAATACCACCCCACCCCACCCCAAAAAAAAAAAAAAGGATAAGGAAATACATCTAGCAGAGACAATGGTGGAAGAAACAACCCAAATTTCAGGCTTATTTAAATAACACATTTGCTCGCAGCAAAACCACTAGACATCATAAATACTGACTCATTAGGAAAAAGGATAAGGAAATACATCTAGTAAAGACAACAGACAATGGTAGAAAAAACAAGCCAAACTTTCAGTTTACTTAAATAACACATTCTTCACATTAAACACTGCCCACAGCTGCGCCTCCATAAGCCCACAGGTATAAGTGTGGGCACACTTGTATACAACAGATAGTGAAGTGCGTTGCTCATGGTGCTATTGCATTCAGTTGCAGAAGCCAGGGTGAATTTGTACCTTATAGATTAACCATAGTATGTATGTGTACACACACACACACACACACACACACACACAGCACAGGGATATAGCTTGTAGCCGCGTTGGTCTAAAAAGCAAAGGCAGACAAAACTAGATTAACCATAGTATGTATGTGTACACACACACACACACACACACACACAGCACAGGGATATAGCTTGTAGCCGCGTTGGTCTAAAAAGCAAAGGCAGACAAAACTCTTGGATTAGAGGTGATAATAAAAGATATTGCCTCTAGCCCAAGAGTTTTGTCTGCCTCTACATATAGCGCAAGCTTTCATCATCTTCAGTCCATGAAAGCTTGTTTATATATATACGGTTCTATAATTATAATCATAGAATTATTATATTATAATATATATATATATATATATATATATATATATATATATATATAAATTAATTATCTATTTTGGTTCGTCTATAAGGTGCAAATCTATAGCCATATATATATATATATATATATATATAATCTATTTTGGTTAGTCTATAAGGTGCAAATCTATAGCCTTATATCTATAATCTATTTTGGTTAATCTATAAAGTGCAAATCTATAGCCTTATATCTATCTATCTATCTATCTATCTATCTATCTATCTATCTATCTATCTAGGTTAGTCTATAAGGTGCAAATCTATAGCCTTCTGCTTGACTTCAGACTTTGGCCAACTACACCTCACTGTACTGTGTTCTCAGGTGCCCAGGGCACCCTGGGTAGATTAATAGATTTTAGGGTTAGAAGGGACCTATTAGATCATCGAGTCCGACCCCCTGCTCTGGGCAGGAAAGAGTGCCGGGGTCAGATGAGTGTGATGGTACGTGTATCCCTGGGTCGCTCCTTAATCATTAAGCAAAGAAAGCAACCCACTGGAGCAGCTGGGGCATCACTAGGGTTTAAAGGTGGGCAAGCATTTGCATTCCTTAAGAGGTGGTTTTGGTCCATGGATCTCTTGGTAAACAAGTAACTTGTCCTCACTTTGGCTTGTGCTGAGTTTGGACTGGAAGTGTTTTGCTGTGTGCATTCCTTGGGTCATTCTGATTAAGTTTACAAGACCTAAACCAGCAGTCTTGCACTTTTCAAATACCCAAATTCTGTCCTCCAGGCCACCATTCATGAGATTGCCTAAAAAAACCCAGAAGAGTTTAATAGAAAGATGTGTTTGAGGTTCTTCATATTTGCCTCCAGGTATGTGGTCAGTTAGGATCACACTTGCTTCCCGTTGCCCAGCATTTCTCCGCGACCAGAACGGTTTAGAACTCACTGATTTTTTTGGTTTTTCTTTTAAATGGCTACTGAGATCCTCTGCTACTAAAATGAATTCAGGATTTGGTGCTTAAAGGGAAAGGCAAGAGATGGGGAGGCTCAGAGAACAGTTGAGATGGTTGGCAATAGTGAAGCTATAGATGATTACAGATGCCTCTGCTTTATAAATATCCATTTATGTAGCAGCGAGTGTTGAAGTGATGTTGTAGCCATGATGGTCTAGGAAATATGTGAAATGCAAAGATTTTTGTGGGTGTTACATTTTATTGGACCAACAGCATGGTTGGGAGAGAGAGATGCTTTCAGATACAGTGCACTCTTCAAGTCAGAGTCTGCTGCATAGTAACAAAGCATGTCTCCAAGGTTCATCTCTCTTAGTTTAGTAGCATAAATAAGGATGTCCTAAATTTAAATGCATCCCTTTCCAGGGTAGGTTAAGTAAAGAAGATGTCTCATCAGGTTTTCTGAGGTTCCCCTGCATAGTTGTGGTCACTATTTGGAGCCGGAGATGCGAAGAAGAAAGCACTGCATTCACAGATTCATAGATTGTAGAGTCATCGTGTCCGACCCCCTGCCCCTGGCAGGAAAGAGGACCAAGGTCAGACGACCCCAGCTTATGACCCCCAAGGTTATATTCAAAACCTTGTCTTTACATTCATCCTAACCACGCTGCTGGTCCAACAAAAAATATCACCTGCAAAACTCCTTGCTGCTAAATTCTGCAGTACATATTTATTGCATCTAATAAAGATATGCTACAGCTTATGGTCCACAAATTAGTCATGATTTTATTTATTTTTTTGTTTTTTATTTTTTATTTTTGCAAAAAAAATATATTTATATCTCTTTCTCTCTCTCCAATGTGAGCAAATTGCTTGTAAATTAGCGGCGTTCCAGTGGGGTCCAAGGAGCTGTACGTACACCGTGTCTATGAACATGCCTCCTGGAACAGATTTAAGCATGTGTTGCTCCATTGATTTCAATTGCCGTGCCAATTTGCGGCAGATGAAGATCTGGGCCTCTGGGTTTTGTTTACAGATCTTTCCCCGCAAACCACCCAGTAACTAAGAGCATTTGATTCAATTACAAGAAGGACTCGCCTTTCAGTCTTGGCTAATTAGATTTTTCAAAGGGCTCAAAATCAGTGCTATCTCGAGCCAGGAGGGAGGCGTTTGTTACTGGTGCCAAGATCTAATGTTCTTGCTAATGGGACGTGTCCAACCTCTACCCACACATCCCCACCGAAGGCAAAGCAGTCTGCAAAAGAGTGGGAACTGTGCATCTGCACGTTTTATTTTTGTGCAAACAGTCTTTTGACTGCGATTTTGGCTGTCAACAGAAGTAAATAAGACAGAAGTAACAGCAAAAGTCACAACAAGAAAAAAAGGACCTGGTTGAAAGGGATACATTATTTGCAAGCTAATAATTGAGTTCAAACAATGATATTGTGAACTGCACTTAAGCGTGTGCTTAAGTAAATGTTTTCCTGGGTCAGTGGCTAGGAGAGTGGTCAAAAGAAAGGCCTGAGACCTAAGATTTCCTTTAATGCTAACTCCGTCCTGCACCGAACAGATCTCATAGTCCTTCTGTATCAGCTTCCTCACCTGTCAAAAGGAGTCTGCATTGTGAATCTCTCTTTCAGGTGTGACCCAGATAGATGAATGTTTGGGAAATGCTGCATAAAAATGAAGTATTGTTAATTTTTTTTTTTGGAAGTGTGTTTTTCAGGCAAATTGTACACTGGCTCCTAAAAGAAAATCAGGCAGGTTACTGTTTGTATTCATAGAATCGGAGAAAATGAGATTTGGAAGGGATCTTAGGAGGTCATTTAGTCCAACCCCTGCTCCAAGCAGGACCAGCCCCAACTGCATCATCCCAGCCAAGGCTTGGTCTACTCGGGTCTTCAACACCTCCAAGGACCGAGACCGGTGCCTGCGCTATAATGGACTTTCCATAAACAGAGTGAAGGATCCTCACCTATGGAGTTTATTGTCTATCTACCTAGGCAACTCAAGCAGTGGGATTATCATCCTCATTTTATACATGGAGAGTCGATGCCTAGGGAAATGTAGTGAATGACTTGCCCGAGGCCATTAAATAGTGGTTGAGGAAGGAAGCGAATCCTGGTCCCCTGAGTACCAACCTAGGGCCCTATCCTGCAAGGCCATGATATCATGAATAGCTGAAACCTATTTCACATGCCATGATGCTTTATGTCAGTGAAGAGTGGGCCGGCTGGGGGTGTATCCCTGCTTTTTCTTTTTTCTTTTTAATTCTGTCTCTCAGGCCAAATCAATTCCCACTTTTATAGACTGATAAGTCATTCAAGTCTGTGTGGTGCTACCACTGGCAAGCCTCCTCCCTCCAGACTCCTCAGTCTGGGGCATCACATACTCCCAAATTCATGGCAGGCATCCTACATGCAAGCCCCAAGGCATTAGGGATCAGATGCCCCCCTGTTCTCCCTTGCCCCAAGCCTGAAGGCTGAAGGATCAAGCTAGAGGGAAAGCCTGAGAGCAATCCCCCATCACCATCAATTGTGTAGCCGAGATCCTCCCATTGGGAGGTTATAGTAGACTCTCGCAGGGGTGCCCGCTCACACTGCAATGCACCCCTCAGCTACACAAAGTCATTCAAGGCTGGGAAGAAGGGGTCCTCCCCTGCCTGGTATGTAAAACCACCCGAGCCAAAAATCATGATCGTGGTGCCTCCCCTGCAAAATGAGCTGCCGTGCACTTGTGGCCGATACTGAGTTACTGAAACACCTGAGGCAGACATCAAAGGATGGCTGTGATGTTTGTGTTAACTGGCCACGGCCTGTACCGTGTCCCACCTCCACCACAGGGTGCGGTGCCTGCCTGATCCCAGAGCATCTACCCTTTTAGGTTGCAGTCATGGAGTACATTCACCCAGGCTGGGGGATTTCTCCTGGGCACCTCCCAGCCCTGCTCCACACCCATTCCCAAGTCAGAAGGCACATTAAGACTATAAACAAGGACTGATTTGCATTACTGGGGATGTCATAACCTGGAAAACCCCTGTGGTCCTGGGATTGACATCACTGACTGGCTCAGTCTATGTAAGAGATTATGAAGGCCATTATTGGCAGTCTTGGTTTATGAAAGAGATTATGAGTCGAGTTTCCAGGGGAGAGGGAGGAAGAATGAACTTCATTGTGCAAGACATGGCTGAGTCCTCATCTGGAGCGCTGCATGGCATTGCAGACATCCAAGTTCAGGAAGGATGAACTCACTCTGGGACAGGTATTGGATTAGGGCTTGCTGGGATGATCATGGGGATGGGGAGTCTGTTTTATGAGAGGAGACCAGAGGAGCAAAATGGAGATCAAGAAGGGATAGGTTGCTCACATAAATACAATCAGGGGTCTGCCTATGTCGGGGTGGGCAAAATGTGGCCTGCGGACTGGATGTGGCCCTCCAGGCCGTTGTATGCAGCCCACGGGGCCCCTAAAAAATTTAGAAAATTAATATTTATCTGCCCCTGGCTGCCTGTAATGGCTTGCCAAAATTCAGTAAGCAGCCCTCCACCTGAAATTATTGCCTGCCCCTGGCCTATGTCCTTAGACCACCATGGCTACACCCAGCACATTTAGGGGGAGTTGGTTGCAGCCACATTGGCCTAAGGACATAGGCAGACAAAGTTATTTGGGTAAATGTGATATCTTTTATTAGACCAATTGAATAGTTGGAAAAATTGTTCTTTGCAAGCTTTCAGGCACAAGCACCCTTCTCCAGGCACAGGGAGAGTCTGTCGATGTTGGTCTACTCTCTAGGGCTGACGAGAAGCTGAAGCCCATATGCAAAAAGCAGGTCTGTGATAATGGAAATGCATGGCAGGAGAGATCAGAGGGAGAGGAGTTAATGGGTGTGAGACAGGTAGGTAAGGGGAGAAACAGAGGAGGGGAATATCAACTACTGGGATAAAATGTAGCTGGTAAATGGGGTTATCGAATGGCAGTCAGGTTATAATGTGCCATCAATCCGATGTCTATATTTAGTCCAGGGGTGTAGGTTGTAGCCGTGTCGGTCTAAGGACATAGACAGACAAGGTTCCTTGGGTGAATTTGATATCTTTTATTAGACCAACCCAAATAGTTGGAGAATAGTTACTAAGCAAGCTTTTGGGTTCAAAACCCCTTTTGCTTATTAAGCTTGCTTAATAACTATTCTCCAACTATTTGGGTTGGTCTAATAAAAGATATCAAATTCATCCAAGAAACCTTGTCTGCCTATATTTAGTCCATGATTTTTTGTATCTGGTAGATTTATGAAGTGAAGTTCATAGAAAGGTATTTTATAAATTCCCTTTAAGGGTTAGAATGAGAGATTGGACAGAGAGTGGTTATTTTGTGAGAGGTGTGCACTCATAGGTCATTGGGCATTGCATCACGGTGGACAGTCCCATCTTTTGTTTTCCCCCCACCTACCTGTACCCGTCTCACACCCACTAACTCCTCTCCCCTCTGATCTTCCCTGCCATGCATTTGCATTTTTACAGACCTGCTTTTTGCATATTGGTTTAATTCTCAATTGACCCTAGAGAGTAGACCGCCACCAGCACTCTACCTTATGCCTGAAGAAGGGTGCTTGTGCCCGAAAGCTTGGGAAGAACAATTTTTCCAACTACTCAGTTAGTCTAATAAAAGATATCACATTTACCCAAAGAACCTGGTCTGTCTTTATTTCTGAGCTGAGCATATTTTTGAGCAGAGTGACTTCAGCGTAAAGGTTATTGTTGGCACAGGAACACATGGGGCATTAGAAGGAGGTTTTGAAACGATAGGAGAGTAAAGCTGTGAGCAACTTTCCAATAGGATTAACAAAGAAAAAATCTTTTAACTAGTTTTAATATAGAGCTCAATCAATTTAGAAAAGGAGTCATGCATAGATTGGCTGGCCCAGGAAATCCTTTCTATTTCTCTGTTGCAGTTGGCCCTGCACGTTAATGGTGACAATTCCTACCTAAGCAGCGAGGCTGGAGAATAATAGGCAGGGATTTGAACTGAGAGTCAGCCCGACAGCAGTGACAGCAGCTGCTGTGAGTGGCTGACTCATGGGTCTTGTATGAGGATGTCCCATTTGCCATGTGACGTGCAGATTGCAATTTGGATTTAATCTGTGGGAGGGTTTTTAGATCTGGAGTTCTGGCTTGAGTCCATCTCTCTTCCCAAAGGAAGTTGTTTTATGCAACCGGGAAGGCTGCTGGACCAGTCTAGCTACCCTCCAGAAGTACATTTTCTTTCCCTGTGCAATGAAAAAGTTAGTGCATAATGTCTGCAGTTCTGTATTAACTGCCCATTAAGACTAATGGGAGAATTTTAAATGCTTTGAAAAGCCAAATTTTCCAGCCAGCCTGTCATATTGCCCAGGCAAATCCTGCTTTTGCAGATGCAAGCTTCAACAGAGTGTGCTGATCAGGGGATTAGATGTGTAATGGTGCCGTTCCAATATGCAAGAGAGGGTTATTTTACATACCCCGTGATTTGGGATGGAAATTCAGTGGGATGTTTCTCATCTTCAGGCTGGTCTCCACAAGGCCAAATGCTGGAGTTGTGTCACCGCCACTAGTCCATTTGGCCCAGAGTGAACTACTGTGACGTGCTATTGGAGTTACTTTGGTAGCAGAGGTAACAGAGATTTGAGTTCAAGGTGCCAAATTTATCCTCTCCTAGTGACTCGCGGGGGGTTGCTAGACTAACTTAGCAGTTGCGCTGGCTATTATGCTCCCCAAAGCGCACAAAGCAAAAGCATCAGCCCCTGCAGGGAACAGCAACAGCTGTGCATAGACTCTGCATCCTCAGTCGCTGCCCGTGTTCGGTGCCTGCGGATTTCTGCTATCTGCAGCTTTGCATTTTTCTGCTTTATCACATCACTGTGAATCATGCTGGCATGGTCATAATCTCCCCTCCCCAGCCCTGGAACGAAGCCCATCCTGATGTGGAAACACGCTATGCCAAGCACCCACTGAATTTCTTGTGTCGGGGGGACAGGGTTGTGTCTCAGGCATAAGATAAGAGATGCCCCAGGGAGGAAGCTGGCAAGAAAACTTGACTGCTTCCAGGAAAAGCAACTGTTGGGCTGAAGCCCTTGGAAATATTTCCAGGTCAATGCATCCTGGACTTCCAGTGGAAAAAACAAGGCAGTTATGGGAGGATAAAGGAGGAGGACTCAAGGCATCGTGGTGGAGGGTTTTGGCCTGGTGAGGGCAATGGGCTCATTGGGATGAGGACAGACTGGTAGAGCAGAGGCATGGCATAGGCTGCAATGAAGCTGACATCAAGCCACTACCAATTTTCCCCTGCTCCGCTGAGTGGCAGCCAATGCCTGACCAAAAATGGGACGAAACACAGAAACGAGGCCAAGCAAACGCTGAAGGAAGGACCGTTTTGGGGAGCAGGGGAGCTGGTAAGGATATAAACCACAGGTTGAGATGAGCGGTGTAGGTGGGCCAAGTTGACAGCTGTTATGGGGTATCATTGTGGGTCCAGGCACGAGGCTTAGACTTGGTTTAGATCTGACCCTGATGGAAGTGGGGAGGGAGGCATTCGAGCTGGGGAGTCAAAGGGCCAGATGCTACATCACTGTCTCTTGTGTGTCGCTGGCCGCAGACACTAGCTTGCCTTGCCTTATGCTAGCCCAATGGACCACCCAGGCTTGGGTGGACCATTGACCCATCAGCTTTGGGTTTGGGGAGCGCGAGTTCAGTTTATTGCCCTGTGCCTCAGTTTCCCATCTGTGGAATGGGGGCGCAGAACACCTCATTCTTTCACAGGGATGTTGTGAGGAGTACTGACGGTGATGTGCTTCTAGTGCTGGGGACATGGAGGTATCTGAGCTACGCAGATGGGTCAAACCTGAGCATCCAAACACCCCCTCTTGCAAGAGAGCTCAGGTAGTGTTTGGTTTTTTGCAGCCGACAGCCTTGCTGAGAAGGGGGGCTAAACAGAAGTTAGCTGGGGGCTTTAGCCATGCCCAAGTCCTCCTTGCTGAGGATGTCACCGGTCAGCTGGGCTCCAAGTCTAAAGCCTTGAGCCACCATGGTCTGCCTGTGCCCTTAGCAGTCCCATCTCGTGAACAGCAACCTCCCCAGACTGCCTTCTCTCTCCAGAGGTCCCGCCTGATGTCAGATTCCACTATTTGGTCTGTCTGTTGTTTTTTTGGAGCTCAGAAATAGCTGTTTCTTTTGTGTGCCTCGGCCAGCTGGGCTAGGGACACAACTTAGAAAGGGAGGTGGGCATTTGGAAGATCTGGGCCATAAGCTTTGAAGGGCAGACCCGATGGCTGGCCCATCAAACCTTACGCCTCCCATCCTCTGTGGTCATCAGCCTTTTATCCATAGCACCATGGCTGACTCCTTGTACTTCAGAGGCAAAAGGTCCTCTAATGTACCCAGCCCACTGTAAACTATGGTTCAGGGGAGGGATAATTAGATGAAACTTGGTGGAGCTTATCTTACCTGGCACGACCAAATGTGTTGCTGATAGTCAAGCAGCTATCCTACTTTCTCATAAGGTCTAGAATAGGGGTGGGCAATTATTTTGGCGGGAGGGCCACTTCAGGTATCTTGGTGAGTTGTTGCAGGGCAGGGGAGGTGCTGACATGGCCAGTCACGGTGTGGGGACCGGGGCAATTGATCCTATTCACCCTATGCCCATTGCTGGGGGTGCCTGATGGAGCAGGTTGGCGGGGTCTTCATGGACCCTGGCTGGGAGCCCTGTGGGCAGTGCCTGCTTGGCCAGGCAGATGTTACAGCTGCACTGGTTGGGACCAAATGATCCTCTTCTGGCCAGATAGCTTCCCTTGGCAAGCTGTGGGCTGTATTTTGCCCACCCCTGGTCTAGACAGAGCTTTCGACTCAGTGACTTCCTGGAGGAATGAGATCCTCGGTGCAGTTGGCAGGGAGAGCGATGAATAGGTTGCAAGACAATGCAGTCCTTCATCTCTCTGTCTGAGCCTCTGTTGACACAGCAAAGTGGACATGGGCCTGGAGCACACCCATGCTGACCTGGTTTAGCTAGCACAAGCTGACCTGGTTTAGCTAGCATAGAGATCAGTTGCAAGGACAAAGGGACTTCTAAGCTTTGGGAACCAGCATTTGATTCCCTCTGACGTGTGGCTGAGTTGCTATTGCAAGCCAACACCTCTGTTACCACCTCTTCATGGTTTTGATTACTAGGCTAGCTATCTCTTGGTGTGCTATCACATGCTGCAGTTGTCCATCGGCATGGCCTCAAAGTCAATAGGTGTTATACCCACGTAGCAGAAGGCAAACGTGGCTTTGCAGTCGTGACACAGCATACACGCCTCGTGCTGAACTCCCAGGCCCTGGCACAACCATGAGAAAGTGGCACAGCTTGCATTGATTGTGATGGGAGTTGCCACCTCCCTTTGATGCCCGTAATAACGTTGATCTCCATGGACTATCTACCTGGTGCAAGCTATTCTCATGACATGCATCCATAGTTAACCCCGGTTTACATCCGCCAGCACTGATTCCACTCCCGATTTTGGCCCCTAGGTACGTTACAAAGGATTGTGTTGTTGCCCTTCCATTTCCTGCAAATCCTCAGATCAGCTGGGGATTTCCTCCTACCGATTAGCAGAAGTTTATCAAGGAGGGGTGCTGACCTCACTCAGGGATGCCATTATCTGCCCTCTGTTTATTTGTCTGGACAGATGCGTGGAAAACCAAGAGACCATTATCTAAGGGAGCTTTCTACAGCAGGAGAGGAGCTGTTGTTGTTGAATCGCAGGCTGTGCTGCTAACCTTGAGCAAACATTTTACCATCCCATCCCCCCCGCGCTATTTGAGAAAAACATCGTGACTTCATCCAGGTCGTGACCCATGCATCGACCTTCCTTTGTGTCTTCCCTTTTTGCCTAGCAGCCTTTCCTTCCCGTGCCAGTGACACGATTTTAGGTCATTTCGAACCAGGTGCTTAGAAACTGTTGCTTTTCTTGCACACACAGTTCAGTTTCTACTGAATGGGTGTTTCTCTTTGGAGCTCAGGAGGTTGGAGAGGTGTTTTGCTCTCAATTTGGAGGAGGCCACAGTCAGAGCCCAGGTTATATGCTTACAAAATGGACAGAAGAGGCCTCCGGGTTGGGAAGTTGCAGCCTGCCATCTTCGGTTCCAGCTAGAGACAGCTGTCCTGCCCTCCAGCTGTGCTACTATGCATTGTCCTGTCCTGCCATCCAGCTGTGCTGCTATGCATTGTCATGTCCTGCCATCCAGCTGTGCTACTATGCATTGCCTAATTCTGCTCCAGGTGCATGTGCAATTGTGTTGATGGGCGATCCTATGGACCTAATACCACCTAACCTTTCTATAGGAACTTTCCTCAATAGACCTACCTCAAGGTACTTTTACAGAGGGGGAAACTGAGGCACAGAAAGAGAATAAGTGTCTTGTGCATAGGTACCCAGTGGTAGAAGAGCGGTGCTTGCTTTGCCTTGATAGAGCATCCCTCCGCCGCCTGCAGAGCAGCGTTTCTGTGGGTGCCGTCCTCTGCCAGTGACTCTTGGGAAGGGCTCTGCCAGAGGAAAGATAGTCATGAATGAAACGGGCACGTTCAGTTTGCAGAAAAGGCAATTAAAAGGTGCCATGAGAGCATAGCTGAAGGGCTGCAATAGGAAGAAGGAAAGCACCTCTTGCCTCTTACTGCAGAGAGCAGGACACGGACTGACACCTTGTAGTCGTAAGCAAAGTAAGTTTATGTTGCATATCAGGAAAATTTTGTTCACTGTTACAGCGACGAGGCAGCGGATCGGACTGCCTAGGGAAGCTGTGGGATCTCTATCACCAGAGGTGTTCAAGAAGACATTGGTTAGGGATGATCTGGGAGTGGCTATGCCTGTGCTCCACTATGAGTATTTCCCATGCTTCTGGCCTTTACTGGTCATCATGTGGGTCTGAGAAAGAAATTTTCCTTCTCCTGCTGCTTCATGTGTCAGGGTTTTTCTTCTTCATTTATTTTTAGCTTCCTCAGAAGCATCGGGTGTTGGCTGCAGCCAAAGCTGAGGATTTTGACTGGGCCATGCTTGGCTCATGCTGGGACTTAAACCCAGTGGTTTCTGGCTAAAGCATCTTGCTCCTCTGCTTAAGATCAGATTGATCACCAGGGATCCTGGTTTTCTCCTATTTAAAAAAAAATCCCTAATTTTCAGTTTAAAAAGTGACCCCAAATCCACATTTTTCCATGATTAAAATGAAACACCTCTCTCTCTCTCTCTCTCTCTCTCTCTCCGTGTGTGTGTGTGTATGTGTATATATATATATATATATATATATATATATATGTGTATATATATATATATATATATATACACATACACACACACACACACACACACACACAGGCAGACAAGGTTCTTTGGATGAATCTGATATCTTTTATTAGACCAACTTAAATAGTTGGAAAAAAATTTAGCTATTTTTTCCCCCCAACTATTTAAGTTGGTCTAATAAAAGATATCAGATTCACCCAAAGAACCTCATCTGCCTATGTCCTTAGACCAACATGGCTCTAACCTAGACCCCTGTGTATATATATGTGTATACATGTATATATGTATCTATATAGATATAGATCTCTCTTTCTCTCTCTCTCTCTCACTATATATAGTGAGAGAGAGAGAGATCTATATCTATATAGATGTGTGTGTGTGTGTGTGTGTGTGTGTGTGTGTGTGTATAGGTGTTTCATTTAAAATCATGGGCAAATGTGGATTTAGGGTTACTTTTTTTTTTTTTAACTGAAAATTAGGGATTTTTTTTTTTAAATCAGAGAAAACCAGGATCCCTGCTGATCATCATATTTGGGGTCAGGAAGGAATTTTTACCCCATGGACAGATTGGCATGGACTGGATTTTGGGTTTTTTTTTGCCTTCATCCACAGTGAGGTGCGTGGCCTTCTTTCATCCCCCATGCATATTTTAACAACCCTCCTAGCAGCATGGCTTTGGCCACTGTGGCCTCCTTGCCTTACCCGTGGCAGGGGAGGGTGCGTGTGTCAGGGCTGACTCTACATGTAGTTCTGCTAAGAGGTTAGACAGTGGATTTATATAGGATGGTATGGATAGGAACGATCCTGCCCCAGGCCGGGGGTTGGATTAGATGTGATCCCACGAGGTCCCTTCCACCCCGGTTCTCTGTGATGCCAAGATCTATTTTACTGCTAGTGCACAGAAAGCAGAGGTAGACTTAACCTAGGTTTAATGGTCCATCATGCTCGGCCACTTCCAAGGCTGCTTCATCACTGAGTAACAGATTTAATTGCCAAGACTTGAGAAGCTGTCACTTCCCCAGCTATTGGCCAGCACTTGCTAGGATGTTCCTTGAGTACAAGCCCTCCATCGGAGTTAAGTTTTCACCATAAGGAGTGCTTTATGTTGGCTGGAAAAGCCAAAGGTAAAAGGATCTTCCTAAAATGGGACAGGTAGGCGGAGTAACAGGAGACTTTGGACTGGTTTGCTGCTTTCCGCTTCATTCACAGCACATACAGAGTCAGGATATTTTCCCCTCCCACTGCCCTTTTGGATGTTTGCACTGTTTTTGCCAAAGTGGATGCCAGAGTTTCAGAGTCACTCCCAGCCCTGCTGGAAAGGGTGGAGACAGGAGTTGATAGATTAGCTCTGACCCTGAAAAGCCCATTTACTGTTGTTTTGAGCAGCATGTCGAAATGGCAGCTGAGATCGGGAGGGGGGCATATTGTATCCCTGCTGGTACAGACAGGGATTGATACTCACCCAAGACCATTTGCAGAGGACAGAGCTAGGAACAGGCCCCTGATCGGTGGAGCCCTGTTGCAATGCCCTCAGTGACAGCCTGAGGTTCCTCCCACCCTCCGTCTAGCAGGTCCTTAGCATGGTTGGTGCAACTCCGGAGGATTTAGCCCCATGTCAGCTTTTGTGCCATCTTGCCGGGCTGCTGCATCCCCCTCCATGCACCGCACAGCTTGCAGTTGGTTGGCTCCCCTCCAGCCTCACACCGCCCCCAAAACTTGGACGGGGATCACACTAAAAACAAGCAGGAGCATGTACAGTGCTAGCTAGCAGCAGAGTATCGCGCCGAACCCACTGACACCTCCTCTGACAGGTTTGTTATGCTAATAGACCCTCCGTAATCCTCTTTGCAACATCATAATCATTAGTGACGGATTATAACCTCCAAAAAACACTGCATATACTTCCTCCTTGGCGGGAGCTGGAGGGTGGATGTTTTCTGGGAAGGAGGGATGAGGAGGACAGCGTGTGCTTGGAGGCAGATAGAGATGCCTGTACAAGGTGCTGACAACCAGTACATAAGAACGGGGCACGGTGTTGGCATGATAGACATAGTTGGTGGTATTGTTGGTGTTCCCTGCAGTCCGGTGACTGGTGTGGGGTACTGCTGGCAACTTCTTCCTTCAATATCCAGAGGAAACCTGCTGATTTCATAAAGCCTGAAAATCCTAGGTGGACAAGGATGGCCCATGGGTCAGGCGCTGACGTGGGAGCCTGGAATCCATAGTCGTGTCCCCTGCTGTGTGGACCACAGCCTTCCTCTGGGAGCTCAGACAAGTCTCTTGGCATGTGCAGGGTCTCTGCAAAGAGGTGCTCAGTGTAACCTAGCCTGGCAGGGGTAGTCATGCCAGCCTGAGCAATCTTTAATCCCTGCCCTTGGATGGAGGGGAGGGCTAGGGACAGTGCCAGGGGGTGCATACTCCCTATCTGCAAACCTAGAAATGTGGGGATGAGTCAGCCCTCTCTGCAGCCACTCTGGAGACATTGCCCTGTGGTAGACAGCAGGCATTGGGGATGACTTCAGAGCAGCGATGTTGGCTCAGGTCTGGTGTGTGCAATGATCCACCTCATGTCAGACCCTCCCCGCCACCTGCAGTCATAGCGCCATGTTTGGGGATGTCCGGAGCCTGAGATCACACCACCAATGATTGTGGGATGGACCTGTCCTCCCTAGATTTGTCTAATCTCTGTTGGTTTTGAAATCTGTGTATTGCTGCATGCTAAATCTGTGGGCCTCCTTAAGAGAAAGGGGATTACACTACTGGCTTCCACAACATACCACGGCAAGGAGTTCCCCGAGTTTCATAGTTGTTCATAGGGGCTGGAAGGGACCTTACAGGTTATTTATGCATTGTGTAAAAGAGGACCATCTTGTCTTAGTTTTAAACCCACCACCTCATCATGTTATTGGCTGCCTGTAGTTTTTGTATTATGAGCCATAGTGTGAATATTTGCATTATGATAACACTTCCCCATTCACTCTTTTCACTCCATTCATACTTGTATAGACCTCCTTCATAGGCCCCCATCAGTTGTCTCTTTTCCAAGCTGAAGAGTCTCTGCCATTTCCATCTCTCCTCCTAGGGAAGTTGTTTCACCCCCATCTTTATTGCCCTTCTCTGTGCCTTGTCTACATCAGGGCAGGGGGTTGGACTCGAAGACCTACTGAGGTCCCTTCCAGCCCTAACATCTATGAATCTACTATATCTGTTTTGAGATGGGGGAACCAGAACTACATGCAGTATCTAAGATAAGGGGGCACCACGGATATCTATAATGACATAATAATGCTTTCTGTTGATTTGCTGTGCATGGTGCTGTACACCGGTGCAATGGAAAGACGGTGTCTTTCCTAAACACAGGGTGGGGGTTGCTTTCTTTGTGTACAAGGAGAATGCAACACTAGGGATGGGCGTGAGATGCAGAATTTGGGGGCAGGTTGTGATCCCGTTGAGTGAGGAGGCCATCAAGCTCAGGGGTTTGGGTTTTGTCTAATGGAAGATGACAGAGGAGCAAGGTGACCGGTAGGGAGGGATCAGATGATTGTCCCATGTTGAGCTGCAGAGGCTGCAGTCTAGGTCTGTTGTTCTGGAAAGCTCTGCCCTGCCATCCCCAGCCTCCTACCGAGCCCAGCTAAAGACCATTGGGCTTTCCCTTTATGTTGCCTTCCTTGGAGGGTGCTATTGCAGTGATGTTTGAGAGGCTGTTGGGTTAGAGGTGCTTCATGTCAACCTCACCTTCCCAGGCTGGTTGGAACTTCAAGGCTAAGAGCCAGTCAGGTAAGAGCCCCATGCCTCTGGCATGTGTCCTGGGGTAAGGCCCAGGCTTCAAGATGGGGTGCGGTTCCCCAACTCTACGACACATAATGAAGCCTTAGCAGAAAACTGCTAATTTGTAGAATCATAGAAAATGAGGGTTGGAAGGGACCTCAGGAGGTCACATCTCATCCAACCTGCCCATCCCCAACTAGATCATCCCAGCCAAAGTTTTGTCTATCCGGACCTTAAAAATCCCCAAGGATGGAGATTGCACCACCTCTCTAGGTAACTTGTTCCAGTGCTTCACCACCCTCCTAGTGAGAAAGTTTTTCCTAATATCCAACCTCAACTTCCCTTGCTGCAACTTAAGCCCATTGCTCCTTGTCCTGTCATCCGCCCCCACTGAGGACAGTCCAGCTCCACCCTCCTTGCAGCCCCCCGCAAGGGAGTTGAAAGCTGCTATCAAATCCCCTCTCAATCTTTTCTTCTCAAGACGAAAAAAAGCCCAGGTCTTCTAAAACTAAGTAATCTCCAAACTAAATAATTCTTCTGTACTTCCTCATAGCGTACCAAGCTAATCCTCAAGAGGTGAGTTGGGCAAAGCATTTTCATTAGCCAAAAAGTCCTTTCAGTTTTGGGCTGATTGAAGCATTAAGCAAATGCATGTCAGATTTAGCAATTTATTCCAACTGAACGGGGGGGGAAGCCTGTGTTTTATCAGCATTTCCAAAAATGAAGTGTTTGGATTTTTTAAGGGCAGAAAGACGTTTTGGTTGCAGTTGACCTCATGTTTATGGAAAGAAAGGAGTGTTCAGCAAGGGGTTGTGTTTTGGGCCACACAAAATGCCGTGTTTGATCCAAAAGGAATGTTTTGTTGAAAATGAGGAAAAAAATTAAACAATTTAAAAATTAAAAGTATATATATTTGATGTCATCCCTGAATGGAATTTGTTTGCTCACTGAACCTGAGTCAGTTATTTGCAGAGACATTGTCCTGATGCAGTTGGGACACAGCTTTCAAGGTGGACTGCAATAAGGCTGTTATGGCTTGTATGTGTGGGCTCTGGATTTAGGACCCAGACCGACCACGATTATTTCCATTCGATAATAGGCAAATGTATTGATACACCGTGATAACAGAAAAAAAGCAATACAAACAATCAAGCCATTCTATATGTCTACCAAATCCTAGGGCTGTCATCAGAGTCGACATACATCTGCCCAGGATGCAGTCTTCACTCCGAGGCTGTTTCTTAGGTCAATGGCCTGGAGGTGGGATACCGAGGCCCACACCACCCCCTCCAGAGGGGTGGATGAGACGGGCTGGTAGTATGCCTTCTGTCCATGGTGGCCTCTGGGACCGTCCCCAGGGGACGGGGATGGGGACCCCTCATGGGGAGAAGGAGGGATGGGAAGGAGGAGGGAGGGACCCTTTGTTACTCTCAATCTCTGCCTTCGTATTCTCCATGACTCTTGATGACTCTTCATCTGTGGCTATCTCTGGTTGGTGTCTCTCTGTGGTCACACATCCACGTAGACTTCTGGGCCTTCTCCTAATTTGGTCTGTTCCCCCAAAACCAGGGCTCAGGGGCCCCTGCTCTGGGGCCTTGTTAGCTGGTGTCTTTTTTATCTCATATTATGGGCTGTATAGCACGTACTCCCTCTGTTCCTAGACTTTGCATCTGTTGGCCTTGTTGTGTTAGACAGCTTGTCTCCTTCCAAGGCTGTATGGAGCTGTGTGTGTGTGTGTGTGTGTGTGTGTGTGTGTGTGTGTTAGACCCAAGCTCTTTAGAAAGCAATTAACTCCTGCTGCCTACCTTGAACCTTTCTAATGCATAGATAGATAGATGGATACATGCATATCTATCTATCTATCGATCAATATATGCATATCTATCTATCTATCGATCGATCGATTGATAGATAGATGCATATCAATTGATCAATCGATAGATAGCTAGATAGATAGATATACACACCCCTATAAGCCAATTCCCAAAAAACAAACCTTAAAATACCATTTCTAAGTCAACAGTATTCAGCTGCTTTAGGTCAAGCACAGATTTAGGAGCTTTGCTGGGTTGGGACTAGGATGATCAGCATAATACAAAATGACGCTCTAAGGGCTTGTTAGTCTGCTTTCATGCTGGGGCAGGGAATATCACCGTGCCTTGCTCCCTCCCACCCTCCCATCCATCCTTGCTGGATCCTGGAAATTAGGCAATGCTGCTTCCTTGGAGCAGCCCTGAGTATGTTCAAGAAAGCACATCCCAGCTGGAGAGCCTGACACAGTGCAGAGGCGTGTTGGCCAAGCCCGTGGCTACCACGCTGATGAGGGCAGTAAATGAACGTAGACCGGAGGGAGCTAAAAGTGACGTCTGCTACCCTTTTCTCCACAGCTGCAAGAAGGCTGCAGCCATGGATGCAAGGACTCATCGCGGTGGCCGTTTTCTTAGTGCTGGTGGCGATTGCTTTTGTGGTGAATCGATACTGGTGTCAGGAGAAAGAGTAAGTGTGCTTCCTCAGCGGGAACTTAGACACGGTTGATTTGGCATCACTACTGTCAATGCCACACCACACAAGTCTCTCCCGATTACCCGGTTGAGTTCTGTGGAGGCTGGATACTTTAATGACCAGCACTTGACGTGCAGAGAGAAGTCAAATGTATTTGAAACTCCTTGATTTTATTTCCTGTACTCATATGCACCCTTTCCCCAAAAATCAGTCCTTCAAAATTGGGGCATGTGTCTATGCTGGAAGGAAGGAATCGAAGCATGGAGACACTAGTATGGCTGCCACGCTTCTCCCTCCCCTTCCAGCCTCAGGGAGAGTGCACCCTTCAGATTGGAGCTACCACTGTTAACTCTGTCACAGATGCTGGTGAATTGGCAGTAGTGGTGCCAAAAGCTGCTGCCAATTTGCCAATAGCGGCGAGAGGGATAATATTTCAGTATGGATGCTTGGGATTCAGACATGCAGTCAGAATTCAGCCGTGACTCCGGAAAACTCCCTCCACTTATTTCCCCCTCCTTCATTCTGCCTACCCCAAACAAGTTGCGGGTCGTATTTTGGGGTACGTGGCATGCCAGACAATACGGGCCTTACAAACACAAGCACAGTCACACCCCACCTTAGTCATGACAGCTGTGTGGCACTTACACCTCCTGTCCCAGCCAGATGGGGAAAGGCAAGTGAAGGTCCTAATTATACTGCAACGGGGAAGCAGCCAATGGCCAAGCTTGAAACTCAGATTTTCAGCTAAGCAGAGGCAGGACAGGGCCAAGCAGAGCAGCTGTTGGACACTTGCTGCAAGTGCCCGTTTGCACTGCTTTTGCTAGGTTTGAGCACTTACCCTAACCCTAACCCAACTCCTTCCTAGGAATGTAAAGTGCTCTTGCTAGGATGGGTCTGGTCTGCTGCTAAAATCCACCTGCCAGGGCTCTGAGGAAGACTAGAGAGGAGAGAAGCCCATTTTAATTCACTCGGCCTCCCTTCAGAAGAGACACTGCTGAAGCTTAGCAGCCTGGAGTTGTTCCAAGCCCGGTTCCCTCCCATCCACAGCGGTTATCAGCTTATGTCCCTGCCTGTTCATGCCTTCCCGTCCCTTGCACATGTCCCGGTCATCGCTCTCTGGCAAGCGCCGGAGGAATCGGTGCCACTCATACCATGAGGACCCGAACCAGCACACAGAAGCCAACCCCCACCGAGCGCTGGGCGGGATTCAGATTGAGGATCTGCTTTCAGAGTTGAATGGCTTGGTTTGGATTGAACTTTGAACCAGGTTTTGATCCAATTGCTACTTGCAACTTCTGCTTTGAATCTACGTGCAAACTCCTGCGGTTGGTGGGTGTGTGCGTATCGGCGTGCACGCACATACACACACTCTCCAGACAGGCAGACTCCAGGTCACCAGCCACATCAGAGTGAAACAAAGAAAACTACAAAGTGTTTTGCAATGGGCTATTGCAAAGCAGACTGGAAAAACCAGTTAGCGGGAGCAGACAGTTCGGATGACAGATTAGTCTTACTGAACGCCATAGGCTTGCAGCACATGTCCCTGGCATTGGGGAGGGCTGCTACAGGAATACAGGCTTTGCAACTGTACGTAGTGTCACCTGAACACAAAGGGTAGGTAGAGAAAAACTAAATAGAAAGCCCTTAAAAGTCCTACCACCCCTAGCAAAACGTGACAACCCCACTGGGCGTTTGCCTGTATAGGGACTCTTGAGCCATAGCTATTAACAGCCTTTACCTGAGCCCAGTTGCAGAGTATTTGGAGGGTTTTGCTATAGCCCTGGAGATGTGGAGTTCAAGCCATAGCCTCATTTCATAAAAAAGCTGCCCTCTTCTTCCTTAGCAGACCTGGCGAGGGAAAAGGCAGGAGATTATGATGCTACAGGCTCTTCCTGTTACTAGCCCCATGGCCTGTTAGTTTTGGGAGGACACCTGACTCTCCTTAAATGCAGCATTAGACTCTACACATGGGAAGTGCAGTGAGTGTGTGCTATGCTCTCCCTCTCTACTCTCTCCAGAGAGAGGAGCCTACGCCTGCCCTTGCCAAGGAGCTTTACCTGGAGGTTTTAGCTCTGGAGGTCCCTGCTTCCATCCCTGAGCTGTTGGCAAAGGGACCTTGGCGGCCTCTTTTCATGGCTGGTTCTCAAGTTCACTCCTTCTCCATCTCTGCAAAGGGGTTGCCTATTGAGGCCTTAACTCCCATTGAGTTGCATGGAGTTGATGGGGATCGGCGACTTCCACAGAAACACCTTGGAGAATCTGGGCCCTGGTAATCTCAAGGAGACAATTTGTCCCATAATCCTTTGCATTGGTTACTGCTGCAAAGCCTTCTGGAGAAGTGCTCAGGGCTCTGGTCTGTGACCGGGACCTCGGTGCATGGGACTGGGACGAACAAGGAGAGGGCCGGGGGGAGATGCTGAGATGCACCTGCCTTGGGAAGGGAGGTAGCGTACCTGGAATAGCTGCTGCGGAGTCATCTGCAGATGGGATCCCCCTTTTTTTCTGATGGCAGCACCCCCTGCAAACAAACCATTGCCGTCTCCTAATATTCTGGGTTCCCAGAGGAAGGGCAAGGTCCAAAATACCACAAGGGAAGCCAACTATGCAGATGAACCCCAGTCTGATCTGCCAACTTAAGCATGCTCTTCCCCTCACTCCCAAAAGCTCCAGGCTTGTTTCACCAATGATTTCCCACCTGGATCACAGATTCTTCCAGGGTTTTGTGGGCAGAGGACCTGCCTGCCTCAGTTTCCCCATCTGTCTGCCAAAAGCGGCGACCGATGCAAGCACTAAAAGCGGTCAGCAAGCACTCGGAGAAAACAGAGCGGTTCCTCGGGTGGTGCCCAGGATCAAAGTACTCCCCTGACTTCAGTGGAGCTATGAAAATTTATACCAGTTGATGCTCCTCTGTCCCAGTCCGCAGCACCCTGCTCCCTGAACCACCTTAAGGTAGGAAGGGAGGCAGTGTGTGCCAATGAATGGCTCACAATGGGAGTCAGCGGTCCACCCAGGTCTTTCCCCGGTGCCAGAAGAAGCATTAGGCTTCTGGGAACACCTTTCACATACACCTGGGATGACTTGAAATAGCTTAGTCTAGTGGGGGTCTCCAGAGACCCAGGCAGAGTTTGGTTGTCCTTCACACCAACCCACTTTGGACAAGTCTACCACTTGCCGTCACAGCGGGGGACACCGGCATTGACCTGCTTTCGAAAAAAATGCTTTAAGACACACGCTCCATGAATGATTATTAGAAACTTGAGTACACATTCAATGGGTGCTGCATGAACCAAGTCTTGAGTTTCCCCCTCCCCTTGCTATAAATCACCAGATTCATTAGAGAGCAAGGCAGAGTAAAGAAAAACCCTTGAGCTCTGTGGAAGAGCATTGAGGAGGGACTTGTGACCGAACAAGGGAGACCCTCTCAGATAAAAAGCCACTGTCGAGTCTCTTTGCAGGTTTCCAGGCCAAAAGGAGTCTTATGATCAGGGCACAGACTGTTTAAAGAAAGGGGAATTAATTCCTGGGTATGTCTACATGGCAGATGGCAGTGCAGTATAGAACGAATAAAGCTAGCTTTAAATGAATTAAGTTAAGGTAGTTTAGCATAGTTGTGTCAACTGGGAGCTCTGTGGGGACTAATTCAGCCTCATTCTTTTTTAAGGCTAACTTGGTTACCTCTATAAGTACCCATCTCTCTGCTTTTGTGAGTGACTTACCCAGAACCAGGGGTCTAGGTTGTAGCCGTGTTGGTTTAAGGTCATAGGAAGACAAGGTTCTTTGGGTAAATCCGGTATCTTGTATTAGACCAACTTAAATAGTTCGATTTTTTTTTTCTGCATGGCTTTCTTGCATGCATACCAGCCTCTGGCTTCTTTACTATGCATCCCATCCAGGATGAGCACACACCAATTGCAGAGACTTCCTCAGCCTGACAAAGGGTATTTATACCCAGAAGCTTACTAAGAAGAATTTTTCCAATTATTTGAGTTGGTCTCATAAAAGATATCAGATTTACCCAGAATCAAAAATTCAAAGGGTTTGATACCACCTGGGGATTCTTGCTGAGATGATGATTACAAAGGATGAAATTATTTGCTCTGTTGCTTAGTCCCTAGCTCTGTGCATTGGGTCATGCGGCTAGCAGCATTTCTGTTGCATCTAAACTGCTTTAACTGTGCTTCTTGTGCAGCGAAAGCATGGAGTCGGTGGTCACCATTGGAAACAAGCCGGAGTCCATCGTATCCAATGGGCACGAGGGGAAGTACTCCTCAAACGTGGCCGATTTCAGGTGATGGAGGCATTTTCAAGAGCTTTCTAGTTCTGTGACCCAATGGGTCCCATTTTGTCAGTGGGGTGGGGGTGAGGTGGGGGTGGAGGGAGGGTCAGAAATGACTTTCTGCCACCTTTACACCATCCAGATTCTGGGTACCAGGGATCAGAATGGTCTCTGGTTGTATGTTTAGAGCAACCTCCTCATGTGCTGGGGACCTAGCTCCTTCCACTTTCACCCATACCCTTCCTCCCCCCATCTGTGTCCCCTGTATGGTCCCCATAACACATGAGACGGGAGGGATGTTCCTAGTGCCTCTGTATGCATCTGAAGAAGTGAGCTCAGGCTCACAACAGCTTATGCTATACATCTCTGATTTAGTCTATAAGGTTAGTCTATAAAGTTAATCTATAAGGTTCGTCTATAGTCTATAAGACTTCAGACTAATACCACCTCCCTCTGCTCACTGAATACAAAAGGCAGGGAAGGGAGGGGATAGGAGGGAAGTGCGGGATCCGTTCTGAGTGAGGCAAACATGTAATAAAGCTGTAGGGACAAAGGGGTCACAAAAGATAATCCATGCAATGGGATAAGACTCTGGACCCTGTGTTTAGACCAGACTGAATCCAGTCTGTGGATGATTTCTTGTTCTGCAATTTCGTGATCAAGTTGGCTTTTAAAGTGTTGCTGCAGAAGACCAGCTACCATGAGCTCAGCGATGGTGTGTCCAGGGAGGTTGAAGCGTCTTGCCACAGCCTTGTGTGTGCTCTTGGATTTGATGCATTAATCCAGTTTCACTCCAGTTTCTAGCCAGCGTAGCAGTCTAGGACCGTTCTTATTTTTGCAAACTGAAGCCCTGATCCTACGAGATGCATGCACCCCATATGGCCATATGAGACTGAATGCGCACCTACAACTTATCTGATTTTGGAAGCTAAACAGTCACGGGTTTGACTAGTACTTGGATAGGAGCCCAGCCTTGAATCCCGGGTGCTGTAGGCAGCACTTACAGCCCTGCTGAACTTTAAGCACAGTGAAGCATCAAAGTAAAATGGGCACATCAGTCTTGGCAAGATTAGGGCCTTTAAGCTTCCTCTTGCATCAGTAATTGCCAATGAAATGCTAGCATTGCTGGCAGTATTAGTCCATGCATGGATGGAGCTGAGACTTTTCCTCTACCTTTCCTAAAGATCTACCCTAAATAGGGCAATAGGAAAGTCCTGACTCCGGCTTCCAGAATCCAGCAGTACAGGTACGATGACCCATGAAAACCAGCCAAGCAAGGTCTCTTCCAGCCCCCATGAAATTATGAAGAGACAGCAGTCGTTCTTCTGCACGCCGGCCAGTTCATCACAGACTAGTATGGGTCGCCCCCCTCTCTCTGTTTAAACTGGGCCCCATTCAGTTATAGACCTGACTGGAAGACCTTTGCTCGCAGGCTTCATAACTGACCCCTGTTCCCTAATATTTCAGATCCCGAGAAAATGAGCGTGCCTATGAAAACGTCATTGAATACGACGAGAAAGTCCTCACCACCGCGATGTAGCAACTGCCTTTGAGGATCGCTCCATCATCACCACCTCCAGCAAACCCTAACTCTCCTCCTCTCGTTGCGAGGAGCTCTCGTCCCTGGATCCAACCACCCTTCCAGCAGATGAAGATCACTCCAATGAACCATCCACATAGCCCCTTTCTCTTTCTCTTCCTTGCGTGAAGCCTCTGCTACACGGGACGACTTGGCATGGACCTCGTTGGGAGTCCTGCTGCCTGCCAGTGACAGGAATAGTTGGGCAGCCTCCGGATGGGACACCATCCTTGCTGCAACCAGTGCCTGGGTGGGAGGGACATTAGCTAGCTTTGGCTCCTTCTCTCCTCTTCCCTCCAGGTGCAGCGAGGTGTGGAAGGAGACTTTGCTAAACCTGCTCCCAAGATAACAGCCAGCACCTCAAGTACAACCCAGAGGGAGAAGTGGCATGGCTGCCACATGCCCACCCCTTCACAACTAGAAGCAAAGACCAGTCAGTTTTGCAATTACGGTCTGGTTCCTGTGGCATACACTCTGGAGGTTTCTACCCAGCCCCAGGTGTATGAACCCACCCCAGCCTTGCTTCCCCCCTGCCATCCCTTGTTATCATCTGTGGCTGGGCTAATTGGCTATCCATAGAAAGACTATCTCGATATCTGAACCAAATGAGCAAATGGTGTCTTTTCCATACACATTTATTCCCCACCCTTGGAGCTAGTTATTTATTGATTGAAAGATCTGTGCATCCTCTTGTTGGCAATCGTGTCATTTCTCTCTGCTGGTCAACAACAAAAATAGCCAAGTGATTGAATCTGCTCCTTTGTACATATTTTTTCCTTGTGAGCAATAAAGAGAATTATTCTTAAATGTTGTGATAGCCGGTGAGGCATAATGAATCGGGTGCCTTGACAGTTAGTTGCTCAGGGGCTTTTGTGGACAGGAAACAGGGGCCTATTTAATGGGAAATAATGATGGTCTCAGCAATCTTCTGAATGGGCCGGGTCTCATCTGCCTCCAGGCTGGGATCGAAGCAGGGTATGGATGGAGGTCAGCTCTCACCTCTGATCAGCCTGTGTTGCTACCCACAAGCACCTGGTTGGGGACTGGAAGCAAGCACCTCTGTATTTTCCACCGATGCTGTTCCTCATCAGTGTGACGTCCCCTCGCTGCATCGGCCAAGCTACTTCACTTCTTCCCTTCCCATCCCTCCTGAAAGCACCTCTTGATACCTATAAAGAACTTAACGGTGGGCTGGCTGCTGAGACCACTTTGACCAAGATGGTCTGTGTTTCCTTGTACTCCCCCACTGGCCCATTTCCATCTGTCTAACTTGGATTAGAAGTTAGATTTGGGCCCTTGTGTTCTTGGTTTGTACAGGACCTAGCACAGCAGGATCCAAGACTACAGCTCCTAGCTAATACATGAATGCCAACCGTATTAACTGTAACTTTCTAGTTATCAGAACTCGTGGTAGAAGTGATATCTTTTATTAGGCCAATTCGAATTTCTCACCAAAAAAAGAGAAAAAAAGAATTAATTGCGAGCTTTTGGGCACAAGCACCCTTTTCTAGGCATAGGAAAAAAGATTATAAAAGTTTTCCTGGGTAGAAATGAAAGTTCATATTGCGTAGGAAAGGATAACTTGTTAGTTCTAGCACTTGAATGAGACTGGGTTTAACTTTTGCCAGAGTTTCTGGGTTTGACCAGTCATGTCCCTTTGGGCCAGACGTTTACATCTGCAAGCACCTAACTCCTTTTGATTTCACCTATGTACCTATAAAAATCTTCCCGTGCCTCAGTTGTCCATCTGTAGAACAGGCATAAGACCCCTTTCCTTTTCCCACTCCTTGTTTTTCCCCTTTAGACAGGAGGCATTTTAGAGGGGCAAGCAAGGGCTGTGTGTGTGTTTCTATAGCCCCCTGCTCAATAAAGCTTGGCCTCTTTCCACATCTAGGTTCCTCTGTGATATAATTGATAGGAAGAGCCCCCCCTGTTACACACCTTCCTGCAGGACTTCAGCTGCAGCGCGAGGTCTGGTAGCAAGCATGGCTCAAAGCAAGAGCAAAATCCAGGCATGTTGTAAGCTCCCTCAACCACCCCACTCTCCAGAAGTAAAATATTACCAGGAAACATGCAAGTAAGTAAAGGATCATTGGATTTCTGGCATCAAAAGAGCAAAGTATTACTCCATTTTTAACTGTCATTGATTTTATGTCCCTCCCTTGGCTACCTTTAAATACCTGGCTCTTGTTTGCTAACAGCCAACATCTCTAAGGCTATCTGAGTGCCTCATTCCTATATTTGTGCCCAAAAGCTTGCACCTATGTACCTATAAAAATCTTCCCATGCCTCAGTTGTTCATCTGTAGAACAGTAGGTCTGGCCAGAAATACCTTGCACGGTGATGAACAAGAGTGACTACTACTACTACTAATTATAATAAGCAGGTACACTCCCCCTTTCAGCATCCGCTCTCTGCCCCCATGTGACACTGGGCGAGATGGACTTAGGGTCTGATCCAGGACATGGCCGTTCTTATTTACAGAAGTTAAGGAGTTTAACCTTCAGTTTCCAGATGGGAAAACTGAGGCACAGAGTGATCAAAGAGCTTGCCCCAGGTGGCCCTCAAGCCAGCGGCATCAAGAAGGGTGCCAGCAGAATGCCTCTCCCACCAGCCTGCAGCAAACTTTTGTCCTGTTGTTCAATACAAATAGGGGCAGGACTGAACCCACTTCCTCCAAGGGGAAAGGAAAGGCTCTAGAGACTTTCCCTGAGGGCTGAAGGGTCCTCCCCACTGAGCTGTTTATTAACTGGGTCTCTTTCTTCCTTAAGCGATGCTGACTCTGCAGCTTTGCTGAAACCAGGGATGTTCTTCAGTTAGGTATTTGGGGAAAACAGCAGCACACAACTGCGATTGCACAATGTACAATGTGCTCAGGACAGCACAGCATGTTTCACCTCACGTACACCAACACCCCTGCATCACCTTTCTCAGGAAGAAAAGCATTTACAGAATGCAGTCTTTCCCCTCCCAATGCAGAGCAAGTCCTTCCCTTGGCTACCTTTACACACCTGGCTCTTGTGTGCTAACAACCAGCATCTTTAAGGCTATCCAAGTGCCTCATTCCTATATTTGTGCCCAAAAGCTTACAAAGAACAACTTTTCCAACTGATAAAAAACATCACATCTACCCCCCAAAAACCTTGTCTGCCTCATTCCCATGGAAAGCTACCACAATTCAGCCTCCGAATGCTGTTGAGACTCCTTCCCCCCCAGCAGCAGGCTCTGCTTGGGCAGAACAGCTCAACCAGGTGGTTGCACTTAATCAGGTGCTGATTTAAAGCCACATCTAGGTGATTTTGGAGGGTGGGGGTGGAAGATGTGGTTCTGCTCAGCTGAAAGCAACTTGGTCATTAAGGAAGAGCTTTAAGGGAGGGGTTTGGGGAAGGCTCTGGTTTGGAGCAGGGCTGGGGGAAGACGGCTTGGTTTGGAGGGGTGTGTTGTTAGAGTAATGGTAACTTGTAGGGATCCCAGATACGGAGCAGGGCTACATTGCACTGTAGTAGCATGAAACAAATAGGGATACTAGCAAAGTATGAGAATATAGAGAGAGAGATCACCACTACATAGGGAAGTGCAAGGAGAAAGCTGGGGATTTCTAGTGGATACGGACTTGAGCCAGCGGAGCGTGGTTGCTTATTGAGCTCTAGTTTCAAGGAATCCTTTGAGTTGGCTTCCTTGTTTTGTTTTATTTTTTCAAATGCACTGATTTTGCATGAAGAACAACTTTAGGGCCTTTTGCTTGTCTGTACCTAATCCTCTTCTATTAGCAGCCATTTCTTCCTAGCCTTAAAAATCCTGATAGCTTTTCTTCTAGCTGAAGAGGTGAAAGTGCTCACCTGCTTGCAAAGTGCATTGGTTTCCTCCCCAGGCTAATCACAGTTGCCTTTTGTGAGCCACTTTGCCCTTCTCCAAGCTCTTGGCTGTGGATGGGAGCTCACTGTGCTAGGTGCTGCACATACGAAGAGCCCATGCCTCTTTTGAAGTCCCTGGTGCCTTTGGGTACACTGGTCTGCACAGCTCACTTTGGATCACTTACTCTGGGTAAAAAAGGAAGCCACGAAGGAAAATGCACATGCATTATTTGCAAGGAATTGGGGTAGGAAGGATGTAGAAATCTGAATTTCCTTTTGGCTGTATCCACTAAAGACAAGAGACAGGCCAGAACTGTAAAGTTCATATCCTGATCTAAATAGCTCTATGGCTTAAAGGATGTCCGAAAGCTTGGCTCCATTTTTGCCAGGGTAAGGCAGAACTTTCTAAGGACAAAAGCAAGTCAGACATTAGCATCTGTTTCTATTAGTCAGTGCTAGGGTGACTTAAAATACTGGTTTAATGAGGAGCAGGATTGATTAATCTGAAGCCTTGGAAAAGCAACCAAATCATCTGGCTTCCTAGATTTATAGGGTCTCATGGCTAGAGCAAAGGGCAAGAGGGTAGGATTCCTGGGGTCAGCCCTGGCACTGACTTGTTCAACATAAAAAAGTTAAGCAATTGGTTCAATGCCTCAATTTGCCCATCTGTAAAATGGGGATAATAATGACCTTATGAGGATACTGACTAAATGAGTCGCTAAGAGATGGATCCTATGCTTAGTTACACTGCTATAAACCTAGACACACTCTATTGAATGGAAAGTGCCGTGGGGACCTGGAGTTCTAGAAATACCAGGGGAAGGATTTTTACTTTAATGAGTAGACTAAGACTATAGATACAGTAAATTGTTCATAGCCTAGCACTGGAGAACAGTAAGGATCTTCCAACACCAGAAGGCTAAGTGAAAGGGGAAGAACAATGCCAAATGAGTGCAGTTTTTAGTGCATTGATCCTTGCTGTGGACAAACAGTAAACCTGAAATCAATTCCTGTTTTCTTCCTCCAACGTGCTCCTAATGTTGCAACCGGAACCAGCTCCTCTTGGAGCCTGGAAACGAGCAGCTGGCCACCGGAAACCCAGAGACCTGAATCCAATCTGACCCCTTGGCATAGCCGGCATCAAAGCACTAGCTCTGCTTTTAATGGTATTGCACGTAGTGGAGCAGCTTTTCCCTGGGGATCTTAAAGCAAGAAACAAAAAGGAGTAAAAATGTTAAGTAATAGCCAAGAGCTTTGGACAGGTTCAACTCTCTAGCTTCGGGGTATAAGTCATCTTCAGTGCTCAGGGGGGAAGCTTTTTTTCCTTGTTTCCCCTATTTTCTGTAGGTTTCTTTGCATTTCCTTTGACATTTCAGCCCCACCGGAGGGAATGCTGGGTTTGAAAAGCAGCTCTAGCCTGACATTTCCTGTCTCACTTTTATAAACACTGATGAAGCTTCCCAGCACTGCGGCCAGGCCGATCAGCATTCTCACTGGACAGAAAAGCTCAGGTGAAATGCATGTGTTAAGTGATTTGCCTGGGGCCACATAGTGAGTCTGTGGCAGAGACGGGAACAGACTTCCCATGCAGTGTCAAGTCTCCTGTCCATGTGATTTTTTGTTCTCAAGAGCTCCCAGCTGTCCTGCAGCTTTAGCATTGTACATGGATTTCAAAGCCAAGATCCTGAGAGTTTGCTAGTAATTGCTCACTCAGCAGCATTCAACTGGGATTAGACATTTAACACTTCCCTTGCGTAAGCATTTCAGCCCATGTGGTGGGGGAGGAGGGGAGGTCTTAGTGAGGATGAAAGACCATTGGGGGTTGCAAAGCAACTTTAAACGTCATCCTGAAATGAATAACACCAACCGTTGTTTGTCTTTGCCCACCCGGTCTGATCCAACGCCCGGTCTTTGTGTGTTTGCAGATCCATAATTGTTCCATTAACCATTATGCTCCTTGGACACCGAATGAAACAGAAGCGGGTGTCATTAGAAGCAAAAGTCCGGTGCTAACAAAAGGCAAGTGACAGCTTGGCCTGGCATGAGTTGGTTCACACTGCTTGGGTAGCTGTTATATGAGAGAAATCACAGGGCACAATTCCCCTGCAGATCCCAGGAAACCAGAATGAGTGGTGGGGGCGGAGGGGGGTCCCATCTTTCTCTGTACCTTTAGCAAGTCTTTACTGGCTCATGTCACTGGTAGCTGGGATGTCTACAATGCTTTGAATAATCTGCAGCAGGGCTGTCCAGCTTCTTTGTCCCAGTGGGTTGGTCCTGGAGATGCACCAAGGAGCCTTGCGGGCCATGATTTAACCCCTCGCAAGCTGCAGGCAGCCCATGGGATGCCACTTGAGCAGTCCTGATCTACCCTATAGTTCGTTGTCTAGTTTTTTGCTTTCGAGGTGGAGTGGTTTAGCAGGTCGGACACTGAGCGGGGAACCAGGAGAGCTGGGTTGTGGCTGTAGCTCTGCTACCGATCCGCTGTGTGATCTCAGTCAAGTCACTTCACTGCTCTGTGCTTCAGTTTCCTCTTAGCGTATTGAGGTTGTTACAGACTCTTCATTGTGAAGATTGAGACCTGATTCTACCCATACCTGTGATTTTACAGCTCCTGTTTTTAGCTGAGGAGCTCCTGTAACATAAATAAATGCAGGCAGCTACTGCTCATCAACACTCTTTAGGATGATAAGCCTTCTTGGTGTAGGTCCCCTTGCCTGCAGTGAGATGATCAGATAGTTCCTGTGTGATCTAGTTCAGCTGAGGTGAGACCTGGTTTCTCTCCATGGTGTAGGCTAAAGTTGGCCATTTTATCATGAACATACAAGCTTGGGGGCAGTTGTGCCATGCGTGATGGCTACTGTAGGGAGCCAGGGAGCAGTCCCTGCAGGCCAAACCATGACCCTGAATCCTACCCGAGGTCCCGAGGCAGAACATGTTCAGGAGAACACGAGTGCAGAGTTTTCAGGATCCCTAATTTTGTCTGCTATACAGAGTAGTGTTTCTCAACCCATGGGTCATGACCCAAAAGTGGGTCTCAAGACTATACGAAAGGGTTGTGAACAAAACTGTAAAAATAGATTCTCCTTTAAAGAAGAAAAACATGGGAAACTGGCTTTTCCTTTGCCCCCATGCCTCAAAGACACCCTTTACCCCACATGCTGGGAGGCTGGGGGAAGGGGGCAGTGGGTCAGGAGTGAGGGGCACTGGGTTGGGACTGGCCATTGATGCTTACAAATGGGTCCTGGTACAAAGAAAGGTTGAGAACCGCTGATGCAGAGCAATCCTGTCTGGGCTGAGGTCTTGAGGCAGGCTCTGATTTCTTGGATGGTGGCTAAGTGTAAGGACATGATACAAAGCATCTCCCTTCTGCCAGCTACAACATACCCAGGGACCACAAAGGTTGTTACCCCATACCAGCTCCTCCCCTTGATGCTAGTTTGCCTATTTCCTATTTCTTCACACCAATTACAGAGGTGACCATGTGCACAGCAGAGCAGCCAGGTAAGGTGTGGGGTATTTGGGGCCCAGGTGCAGCTGGTAGAAGTGTTAGGTGAGTTGTTCTTGGGGCTCCTTTTTCATACTGCGGTTTTGGAGCCCATGCTCCACCCCTATCCCATGCTTCCTACGTAGCATTATTAGCATGGGCCTCTGCAGTTGCATTTGGAAGCAAAGCTAATGGATCATGCACTATGTTTTGTGCTGGCTCAACAGCCCAGTGGGAATCGACTCCAGGGGGAATTGCACAATGCATCAGACCTGGACGTGCTAGCGGCTCTGCTCCACCTGGGGTTCATGGTCCTCATATGTTAGCAGCCTAAGGGTGTCTGTGTGGCCCGTCAGGCTTCTAGGAGGTAGTTTGTCCTCCCTCTTTTACCAGGGAGCTCTGGCTCGCAGGCTGCTACCACTTCTGTACTCTAACAGAATATCAGCCCTTGTGCTCCTACCCGGGGTCAAAGACAGATGTTCAGCATTAGAACTAATAACCAGAGGCTGGAGAAGTTCACTGAAGTAGGTCGAATAGTTCCACTATCCTTTTATACACAAGTTATTTATGATGCAAGCACTTGTGACGGCACACATGGGATCCATTGCTGCAGTATCTGTGAACATCATCTTTAAACCTCCATCCCATTGGCTTATTGCCTGGTCAGGTGCTGAGTTAAATGCATGAAATCATAGCCTCCTAGAGCTGTAAGGGACCTCAGGAGGTCACCTAATCCAACCCCGCACCCACCCCGGCTCAAGGCTGGATCATTCCTGCCTTAAACTAGACAACCGGTTCTTAAAAACGTTGTGAACAACCAGCTTGCACAACTACCAGGCACAATACCTGAAGCATCAAAGACACCCTAACTTGCTGCAGGTAAAGCAGGGGGATGAGGGCACTGTTGGTGTCCTGTCCTTGCAAAGAAAAGAAGACATTTGTTGAAATGCACTCGAGGTCCAAGGAAAAGACCTAAGCCCCCGCTGCAAAGGAAGGCAGAAATCCCCACAGACCTTGCTGATCTGACCATAGGGTAAAATTCCTTCCTGATCCCAAATGTGTTGATTTGGGCTGACCCTAAGCAGAATAGGGAGACCCTATGGCTTCTGTAGCTCTCCTTCCTCCTTTTAGCAGGGAAATCTGGCTCGCAAGTGCTACTGATGCATGCACGCCTCTGGGTTTTTTAAGTCCCAGCAGGAGCATTGGCAGACCCTAGCCAAAATCTCCAGCTTTGGCTGCAGCCAACACGCAGTGTTTCTAAGGAAAGTGAAAAACACCCCTGACACCCATAACAGGAGGGGAAAATTGCCTTCCTAACCCCATGTGACTTCTTCATCATGGCAGGGAAGAACCGAGAGAAGTAACTATTTTAGTCTGGTCAGGCAAAAGGCAGAACTCTTTATCAACTAATTAAATCCGAGATGTATTTATACAATCCGAGATATACACAGAGATGTTAATCACAAGGAAAAACTGAGTCACAGCTATTTTCTTTTCAGGACCCTGTTTCAGCATTGTTTGCCTCCAAATAGGCACGGTGCAGTCCTGCTACCAAAATGCGGTGACAGGACACCAGGGAAGGTACAAATATTGTAAGGAGTGAAAGAACTGGAACTGCTTGCTTGAGTTCACAATCAAGTCTGGGTCCAATACAATTTCACCATGACTAGTGCATGCAGGATTTGTAGTGTGTGGGTGTCCTCACCTAGCCAGGTCTGGTGAAAGAAGTGGTGAAGGAATGGTTTTCCAAACAGCCCCTTTAAAATTTTAAAATTTGCTTCTTAAAGGATGGCCCTGCTGGGGGAGAAGAGCAGTCTACAAGCTGCAAGGGAAATGTCCGCTCCTTGACTTCCAGAGCCTTTGCTAGCTGCGTTTCTGCCTTCCTGAGCCAATGTATTTAACTGGACCAGTACAGCTGCACCGAATGATGAAGCTGAGAACTGGGTAGAGAATCAAACTGGTGTCTAGATGATACCGATTGTTGCCAACAATGGAAATCTTGTACACCTACCAAGTTTGGCACCCCTGTAGCACTAATGTTCTGCGTGGTTTTTAGTCACTCTCAAGATTTCAAAGTACTTGACAAAGCTGAAGTAACTGGGAGTTGGGTAGGAGCCTGTTGCTCTCTTTTTACAGACGGCAAAACTCAGCTGAAGAGAAGCTAGACATGACTTGGTAACGACAAGAAGCCGTGGGGACTTGGCATCCCATCCCCTGGTCCTAACCCCCTTTGCCATTTTTATTCATTATTGCGAGCTGAATGATCATGATGCCCTGATTTCCCATCACTCAAAAAAGTATTAAATATGCTTTTTTGAGTTCACTTGTATATAAGTAGGAATCCCTTCCAACCCTGTGATGAAGTACCTTGAAGCCCACCTAGTCCAAATCCCTACATAGATGCAAGCTTCTCTGTTCTTAAATCATCCCAAAGAGATGTTTGTCCAGCCTCTTCTTGAAAACCTGCAGCAAAGCATCTTCCACAACTTCCCTGGACAGCTGGCTCCATTATCCCACTGCTCTACGGTTCAGAAGTTCGTCCTGAGATTTAATCTAAATCTGTATGGCTGTAGGTTAAACTCATTGCTGCCCTCTGGCAGGGAGAACCATGTTCCTCCATCCTTCCCCTGGCAGCTTTCAAACAGAAGACTGCAATCCTATTCCTGCTTTTAGTTTCCTTTCCTTCAAACTAAATGCATACCTAGTTCCTCCATTATGGAGCTGCCTTGCAACCCCTTTGCTATCTTTGTTGCTTGCCTCCGGTTGCTAGTTTCTTTCCCTTCTTCTCCAAATGCAAGACCCAGAACTAGACACGGCGCAGCCAGTCTCGCGGTGAAATGAAGCAGATAGCCAGCATTTCTCTTCCCCTTTGCTGCATGGAGGATTGTAATTGCCTCATGTGCAATTCCCCTCTGCTGTAGGAAGGTCACTATTAGGACAAGAGAATATCATGTACAGATGTTGGCAGCCTTTTGATGGTGCAAGCCGGAGCTTGTGACCTGGCTGGGTGGGGGCTGGAAGTCTCTGCCATCTGGTCTCTCCAGTGGCCAGCTGCCTGCATTCGCTTTGCAAGGCTGCATTGGTGTTTCTCTCACTGCAAATTCCTGGCCCCTATTATCTAGGAACCTAACCAAGGCTTAGAGCCCCATTGTGCTGGGCTTTGTTGGGATAAAGACCTAATGAGCTTGCAAGTCTGTGTGTGATGTGACCTGGATGGACACACAGGGGGGTGAGCAGTGGAATGGGGTAGGCAATGCTGTGACAGCAAAGATAGCTATGGTTGCCTAAATAAGCAGTGCCAGCAGTTGTAGGATGTCACCTGCCTACCCAAAGCCAGTGGTTGTGATTTCATAGACATTAGGGGCTGGAAGGGACCTCATGAGATCATTGGGTCCAGTCTTCCCGCCATAGGTGGGAACTCAGCTGGGATCAAGTGACCCCAGCAAGAAATATATCCATCTGGTTTTTGAAGGAGCCCAGAGTAGGTGCTTGCACCATCTCTGGGGGGCGTTTGTTCCAGACCCTGAACACTTGCACTGTAAAGAACTTTTTTCTTATATCCAGTCTAAATTGGCCTTCCTGGAGTTTATGGTCGTTATACCTTGTTATCCCATTCGGGAGCTCTGGTGAACAGATGCTCTCCCCAGTCCTGATGCACCCCACATCATATACTTTGTAAGCTGTCACCAAGTCCCCCCCGAGCCTTCGCTTCTCCAGACTGAAGAGTCCCAAGTCCCTCAGCCTCTCATAGATTCATAGATGTTAGGGTCAGAAGGGACCTCAATAGATCATGGAGTCCGACCACCTGCATAGGCAGGAAAGAGTGCTGGGTCTAGATGACCCCAGCTAGATGCCTATCTAACCTCCTCTTGAAGACCCCCAGGGTAGGGGAGAGCACCACCTCCCTTGGGAGCCCGTTCCAGACCTTGGCCACTCAAACTGTGAAGTTCTTCCTAATGTCCAGTCCAAATCTGCTCTCTGCCAGCTTGTGGCCATTGTTTCTTGTAACCCCCGGGGGCGCCTTGGTGAATAAAACCTCACCAATTCCCTTCTGTGCCCCCGTGATGAACTTATAGGCAGCCACAAGGTCGCCTCTCAACCTTCTCTTGCGGAGGCTGAAAAGGTCCAGGTTCTCTAGTCTCTCCTCGTAGGGCTTGGTCTGCAAGCCCTTAACCATACGAGTGGCCCTTCTCTGGACCCTCTCCAGGTTATCCGCATCCCTCTTGAAGTGTGGCGTCCAAAATTGCACGCAGTACTCCAACTGCGGTCTGACCAGCGCCCGATAGAGGGGAAGTATCACCTCCTTGGACCTGTTCGTCATACATCTGCTGATGCACGATAAAGTGTCATTGGCTTTTCTGATGGCTTCGTCACACTGCCGGCTCATGTTCATCTTGGAGTCCACTAGGACTCCAAGATCCCTTTCCACCTCTGTGCCACCCAGCAGGTCATTCCCTAGGCTGTAGGTGTGCTGGACATTTTTCCTCCCTAGGTGCAGCACTTTGCATTTCTCCTTGTTGAACTGCATCCTGTTGTTTTCTGCCCACTTGTCCAGCCTATCCAGGTCTGCCTGCAGCTGTTCCCTGCCCTCCGGCGTGTCCACTTCTCCCCATAGCTTTGTGTCATCTGCAAACTTGGACAGAGTACATTTGACTCCCTCGTCCAAGTCGCTGATGAAGACATTAAAGAGTATCGGTCCAAGGACCGAGCCCTGCGGGACCCCACTGCCCACACCCTTCCAGGTCGAAACCGACCCATCCACCACGACTCTTTGGGTGCGACCCTCTAGCCAATTCACCACCCACCGGACTGTGTAGTCATCCACGTCACAGCCTCTTAACTTGTTCACCAGTATGGGGTGGGATACCGTATCAAAGGCCTTCCTGAAGTCTAAGTATATGACATCCACCCCTCCTCCTGTGTCCAGGCGTTTCGTAACCTGGTCATAGAAAGAGACTAGATTGGTCAGGCACGATCTGCCTGCCACGAACCCGTGCTGGTTTCCCCTCAGCATAATTTGTCCTGCCGGGCTCTCACAAATGTGAGCCTTGATAATTTTTTCAAAGACTTTGCCAAGGATGGAGGTGAGACTGACCGGCCTATAGTTGCCCAGGTCCTCCTTCCTCCCCTTTTTGAAAATGAGGACCACGTTAGCCCTTTTCCAGTTCTCCGGGACTTGGCCCGTGTGCCACGAGCGTTCAAATATTCCCACCAGTGGCTCTGCAATGACGTCGGCCAGTGCCTTCAGGACCCTCGGATGGAGCCCATCCGGGCCTGCCGACTTAAAGGCATCCAGTTCTTCCAAGTGACTCTGCACCACCTCAGGATCTACGCATGGCAGTCTGGCGCCTTGCTGCTGCCTCTCTACAACCCCAGTGAGAGACTTGTCGTGCCCCTCGCTTAGGGACACTGAGGCAAAGAACTCGTTGAGGAGTTCAGCCTGGTCCCCCCTATCTGTCACCAATTGTTTCTGCCCATTTAGCAGGGGTCCTATTCCTCCCTGGGCCTTCCTTTTACTCCCAATATATCTAAAAAACAATTTCTTGTTGTCTTTTACTTGGGTTGCCATCCTCAGCTCCATGGCAGCTTTGGCCCGCCTAACTGCCTCCCTACAAGCACGAGCAGAGGAGGTATATTCGTCTTTGGTGATCTCTCCCTGTTTCCACTTTTTATGTGCTCCCCTTTTGGCCCTTAGGCTGCCCTGGATTTCTCTGGTCTGCCAGGGAAGCCTCCTGGCCCCTTTCCCTCTTTTGCCTCACTCGGGGATCGTCTTGCTTTGTGCCCGAAGGATCGTTTCCTTAAGGCACAGCCACTCTTCTTGGGCACCCATCCCTTCAAATCTCCTACTCTGCAGTGCGTCCTTGACTAATCGCCTGAGTGCACTGAGATCAGCTTTCCTAAAGTCTAGCACTTTCACCCTACTAGTTACCTTACCCACTCGCCGTCTTATGGTGAATTCTATTATTAGGTGATCACTGTCTCCCAGATAGCTACCGATCTGGAGGTCCCCTATCATGTCATCTCCCGTTGCCAATACCAGATCCAGTATGGCATTCCCCCTAGTGGGACCATGCACCTCCTGTGTCAGGTGGAGGTCCTGTACACAGGTTAGAAACCTGCGTGAGCGATGGGACCTTGCTGTCTGCGTCTCCCAGCAGATGTCCGGGTAGTTTAGGTCCCCCATGACTACCGCCTCTTTAGCTGTTATGGTCTCCGAGAGTTGCCTCAGGAGCCCTGAATCTTCCTTCCCCTTGATGTGGGGGTCTGTAGCAGACCCCTACCACCAAATCCCTTTCTCCTTGCCCCCCATGTAGCCTAACCCACAATCCTTCTACTTCCTCATCCTTGGATTCTGTCTTGATGAGGGTTGATGTATATCGCTCACTGACATAGAGCGTAACCCCTCCCCATTTCTTCCCCACCCTGTCCTTTCTGTACAATCTATAGCCCTCAATATGTACCGCCCAGTCATGGGATGAATCCCACCAGGTCTCTGTTAGCCCCACTAAGTCATAGGTGTTTAGTGCAAGCAGGAGTGCTAGTTCATCCTGCTTGTTCCCCATGCTCCTAGCATTAGTGTATAGGCACTTGAGCCCTGCGACTGGCGCCTTTGCTGCCCCCCCACTCCGAGTCCCATGGGGCCCATTGTTTCTTACCTTCTTGTTTCTTACCTGTTCTGTAGTGCTGGCCTCCCCATGGCTTTCAGGTTCCCAATATTCTCCTTCTTCAGGCTGGGCTGTCCTTGTGGGTGCCACATGGTTTGGTGGTCCACAGCTTCCCCTCCCCCCGACGAGCCTAGTTTAAAGCCCGCCGGAGGAGATCCGCCAACCTAGAAGAAAACACACGCTTACCTTTGGGGGACAGGTGAAGCCCATCCCAGCTGAGCATGTCCCTTGTCGTGATGTGCAGGTCGTTGTCCAGGAAGCCGAAGCCTGCCTCGAGACACCATTGCCGAAGCCACCAGTTGGTCTCTCTGATGCAGTTCTCCTGCCGTCTTCTGCGCCTGTTCACTGGTAGGATGGAAGAGAAAACCACCTGTGCACCGAACTCCCTCAGCCGCCCAGAGCACTGTAGTCCGCCATCAGGTGGTCGGGTGTTCTCCTGGCCGCATCATTAGTACCCGCATGGACTAGGACCATGGGGTAGTAATCGGTGGGCTTGATCCTGGCCTGGATTACCTCCGTCACATCCCAAATCTTTGCTCCAGGGAGGCAGTATACCTCTCATGCTGAGGGGTCCTGGCGACAGATGGGCCCTTCCGTACCTCTCAGGATGGAGTCGCCTATGACGAGCACTCGTCACCTCCTCCTCTGGGTCCTCTTGGATCTCTTGACCTGTTCGGAGTGTGAAGAATGTAGTGTTTCTTCCTGCCCAAGGGTTTCCTCCTCCCCTTCCATATCCTGCAGGGTTGCCAGGGCCTCGTACCTGTTCTCCAGTCGGACTGGAGAAGCTGGTACCGGTTCGCTGCGAGCTGCTCCGGTCCTGGCTGTGACCGTCTGCCACTCTGCTGCGGAGGGCTTTCCCCGGGCTGCTTCTTCCTTGGGTGCCTGGGCCTGCAGGGAGAGGAAATAGCTGTCAATCTCATCCTCCGCCTCCCTGATCCCCCTGAGCCTGCTAACCTCCTCCCGGAGCTCCCTCACCTGCGCCTCCAGAGCCCTAAAATGGGCACCTGCCGGACAGGTGTGGGGGCCCCCAATCTCTGCCCCCCCCGGCCCTGCCGGGGATCCCCCACACCCCAGGAGGTAGGGGGACATCAGCTCCCCCATGGGCTCGGTCTGGGTGGAGGCCTTAGACCAGCTCCGGTTAGCCTTGTCCCCCTGGGCATTGGTGGCTCATGTTCGTTTTGTGGTCAATCAAGACCCCCAAGTTCCTTTCGGTCGTGGTAGTGAGCATAGCACGGCCGAGCCTGTGAGCATATTGGGGGGTTTTCCTACTGAGGTACAGCACCTTATACTTCTCTTCATTGAAGGCCATTGGGTTTTGGTTGGCCCACCTTGAGAGCATGTCCTGGTTGGCCTGTATTCCCAGCCTGTCCTGCAGCGTGTCAGCCGTCTCCCATAATTTGTTATCATTTGCGAACTTGGCCAGGTCATGTTTGACTCCTGAATCCAGAACATTGATGAAGATGTTAAAGAGTACTGGCCCAAGTACTGAGCCCTGATGAGGGACTCCACTGGTCATCCTGCGCCACGTTGATTTGTTCCCATCAACTAGTACTCTTTGGGTCCAACCCTGTAGCCAGTTCCCTAGCCATTGGACTGTATAATGATCAAGGCCACAGTTCCCCAGCTTAATCATGAGGACATCAGGGGGAACTAGGTCAAAAGCCTTCTTGAAATCCAGACAAATGAGGTCCACATCATCTCCCTTGTCCAGGGCACATGTTACCTGGTCATAGAAGGAGATGGGGTTGGTCAGGCAAGACCTGCCAGTCAGAAAGCCATGTTGGCTGGCATTCGGAAGCTTGCCTTCAATTAGTCTGACGTTGATGGATCCCTTGACAATTTTCTCCAGGATTTTTCCAGGGATGGACATCAGACTGATTGGTCTATAGTTCCCTGGGTCATCCCGCCTCCCTTTCTTGTAGATAGGGATCATGTTGGCTTTTTTCCAGTCATCCAGGACCTTGCCTGAGTGCTATGAATTTTCAAATATCTCTGCCAAGGGGGGTGCAGTGATGTCTGCCAGCTCCTTCAAGATTCTTGGGTCATCTTGTCTGGGCCTGTGGACTTGTGAATGTCTAGTTTCTCGAGGTGTTCCCTCACCTGATCCACGTCGATTTTTGGGCCCGTCGCCCGCTCCCAGAATGGCTTGTGCCATTCCTGATAGTGTGATCCTCCTGGGAGGGTGAGAAACCGATGCAAAAAAGTCATTTAGGAGACTGGCCCTTTCCTGGGCATTTGATGTCAGTTGCCCCATTGGATCTCACAAGGGCCCAACACTGTCCTTGTTCTTTTTACTACTCACATATCTAAAGAAGGACTTTTTTTGTTGTTCTTGATTCCCGTGGCTAGCCTGAGTTCGGTTTGTGCCTTGGCTTTTCTTGACCGCTCTCTACAGGTGCAGGTGAGAGCAGAGTTAATCCTCTTTGGTGCCTCCTGTTTTCCAGCTGGTGTAGGCTACTCTTCTGATCATAATGAGGTCCAACAGTTCCTTATTCAGCCATAGGGGCTTCCCTGCCCGTTGACTGCATTTCTTGCAAGACGGTATAGCTTTCCCCTGTGCTTCAAGGATTGTTTTTGAGCAATGACCATTCCTCATGTACTCTCTTTTCTGGGGGGAGGGTACAGCCTCTAATTGCCTGCCTGACTGACCAGCTCTCTGTTTGCAGAAGTCAGCCTTCCCAAAGTTAAGGACTTCTGTTTTACTGAGGGGTTTGCCTGCTCTTTGGTGAACTAAGGTGCCCAATTCATGGTCGCTGACACCAAGCTTCCCCTCGATCCGCACGTCACTCACCAAGTCCTCCCCTTTGGCCAGGACCAGATCGAGCAATGCCTTTCCCCTAGTTGACTCATAGACCTCCTGGGTTAGGTAGAGGTCATCAATGCATATGAGAAAGCTATACAACCTGTCAGATTTGGCTGTCTGGTTATCCCAAGAGGTGTCAGGGAAGTTGAAGTCCCCCATGACGATCATGCATCGGGAGCTTGCGGCTTCAACCAGTTCCCTGTTGAATTCCCGATCTAGTTCTTCCTCTTAGTGGAGAGGCCTATAGTAGACTCCTACCAGTATGTCACTCTCCTCATGTCCTCCTCATATCTTGACCCAGAGGGTGTCGAGATGCTCTTCCTGGTTTGGAAACTCGATCTTCAGAGAGGTGAGCTGATCCTCGATGTAGGGAGCAACACCCCACCCCTCTTCCCCACACGGTCTTTTCTATACATGGTGTAACCCTCTACTGCCACCGGCCAATCGTAGGTGGAGCCCCACCAGGTCTCCGTAATCACTACAAGGTTGCAGTGATTATTGCATAGGAGAAAGGCCAGTTCCTCCTGCTTATTTCCCAAGCTCCTGGCGTTTGTGTACAGGCAGTTAAGTCTGCCATGAGAAGCCCGATGCTTCCCTGAGGGGTGAAGGGGGACCTTTCCTTGGGCTGTTGCCAGGGCGGGTTCCCTTGGGCTGCCCAAGGTGTTGGTAGTGCGGCTGACATGACCTGGGCTACAAGTGATAGTAGACCGCTCGTCTCCCAGCGGTCTCGGTTTAAAGCCCTGTCAAGAAGGTCAGCTATTCTGGCCAAGATGAGCTTCCCTTTCCAAGTGAGGCGGAGGCCATCCCTTCCCAACTCCTCTCTCATTGAAGTGCAGACCGTGGTTGAGGAACCCAAAACCCGCATTTTGCATGAGTTTTGCCTCTGCGGTGTTGCTTTTAAAGGGTGGTAAATTATTATCCCTAGTGAGTAGAGGGGGGGGGGGTTCTGCCTGTGTGCAGCGCAGGTGATTTTAAAAGTGAAACATAGGGTGGCTAGCAAAAAATCTATGTGCACCTGGTGTCTGGCTGGGCAGCTCATTTGGAGCTTGGTGTAATGGGTTGATGTAAACTACAGCGGCTCTGAAGCTCCTCTAGTCTGAAGTACAGGGCCTGTCGCACGTGGCCGTCATGCATCATCCTCTAACAAGGTCATGCCTAATCCCACCCCTCGTTTCACATCCCTCTGCAAGTTCCTACCCTTGACTTTTCATCTCGGTGTACAGCAGCTTGAGCACAAGCCCTAGGAACTGCAGTGGGCACATTCACACCTGCGTGTTGGCATCTACCTCTGGGACATCTACCTAAAACAACTGGTGACTCTAGCTGGAATAATTAAGGGGATGGCTCCATTGCAATGACTGCTAGGACTGCAGCATAATGCAGATGTACTCAAATGAGCTTTAAACTAGTTAGTGGTGCTACCACTAATTGTGTAACCAGCTCAGTGTGAGATGCCAGTCCTTCCTGAAGCTGGGTAATTAGTTTAAATGTCTTTCTATGAGTGGCTGCTTAGGCAGTCTTGCTAGAATTACCTGCACAACCGCAGCTGTGACCCCCACGCAACCCCAAAGCAAGCAACAGAGCACCTCGGGAACTGCATATAAATGCAAGGGAAATGGGAATTCCCACTGTAGACCGGTTTGAGTTACTGCGTCTGCTCATCTTGCTGGCAGAAGGACTATCACAAAATTGCCAGGCACATCTGCAAGAGACTGACTGACTGAGGGAGAACAGGGCGTTTCGTTATCAGGCATGTGTCTTAACATACATTTCATGCATGCATAAAAGATAACGGGGGAGAGCTCCGTGGCATTCTGAAACCAGTTGTTTTCCTGATACCCTTTTGAGTGGACATCCTCTGTCTGGCAACTGCAGAAAAACTTAAGGGGGGGAGGTGACATCTGAGCCTTGTCTCTCTACTTCTGACCAGCCTGGGGCAATGAAGATGCCTGCTTCTTTTCTTGGAGGATTTTGGAGGGCTAGCTCCTACTGCAGTGCGAGGCAAAGCTCCCGCTAATTCCAATGAACAGCCGGCCTAGTGATAATGGCAGTGTAAATTACTAATCCCAGTAAATCCAACAGGTGCTACTGGTTTTAAACTGGTGTAAAGGCTTCCTTTTGTTTTATCATGGCAGCACCACTTGTACGGCTGTAGAAGCTGGGATTGCCAGCCGCGGACTGCTGTGTCCGGTGCTGTACGCACATAGAAAAAAAAACAGTTGAGCTTAAGTGTTGCACAAAATCAGGGGTTGAATCCTTCAGCTGGTAGTGATGGATTAATAGAGAAAAAGAGAAGACCTTTCCTTGTTTTGAAGGTGATCTTTGTGTTCAATGCATTTTCCACTGGTGCCAATCAGGGCCCAGGGCTCATGGATTTTCATAGATTTCATAGATGTTAGGGCTGGAAGGGGCTTCGGAAGATCATCGAGTCCAACCCTGAAGACCATGTAATCAAGAGGCAATATAAATCTCATTGTATTTAAATGGCCATTGCAACAAAAACCTAGGAGAGATCAATGTGAGAAATGCCTGTTCATAAGTCTCATTATTTGGGAGATGGAGCAATAGTCTGACTGGTACCTTTGATTTCAACTACAACTTTAAGAGGAAGCATCCTGTCTTATGCTGCTTGCATTGCGCGAGAGCTCATCAGGGCTCTGACTGCTCTATGGAAATAAGGTTTGCATCCTGGGAGGCTGTTGGGATGCACGTAGCAAGCATTTTTTTTTTTTTTAATTTTTGCAATAACAATGGACCAGAAGTCACCCAGAGAAACCAAAAATCCAAACTGAAGAAGTGGGGGAGAGAATAGAAATGGAAGAAAGCTGTCCCTGGGTTCTCACATCTGCTTGCAATTCTGGCAAGGAGCTGGATCGATCTGATGGGAGAAGAGGAAAACGTGGCTGGTTCCACGAGAGCCCTCTGTGTCCAGGTGGGATTTGGGCTAGGGCTGAATGACAGAGGTGGCTGGAAAAGTTTTTGGTTTCAGTTCAAGCAAGCAAAAGCCAGCAGTAAACCACCATTCATTGTTGGTTTGTATACCCACAGCAGTCAAACAAACATCCCCGGAGCCTCTCCTTATCACTTTATTACACCTGCTAGAATGAATAGATTAAAGAGGATGGAGGAGGGGAGAGAAAGCATAAGAATCCTGCAGAAAACTGGGTTTTGGGATTGTTAATTATTCTCTGGGGTCTCTAATCTTTAACTGGCAAACAGCATCACTAACTGTCTTAAACCTCCTCCTGGAGCATCCTGATAATAAACCATCTGCATGAAGGAACCCGGTTATCTGCCCTCCTCCAGCCGCCTGTGACACTGCTGTAGTGGGAGATAATAAACGTGTGGCATGTAATAATGACACGTCATTCACGATTATCAGGCTGATACCTAACCTTTTAGCTCCATTGTTTGTGATTCAGGGGGAAAAAAAAAGAGGAGGGGGGGTGGATATTTGGTACTAAACACACAAACTGGTTTCCCTAACTGTCTCGCTGCCACCTCCCATTAATGCCAGCAGAGCCAGTTGGTGGCATTAACTGGATTGATGGTGCCCCCCCTCCCCCCTAATAAAATGCTGTTTGATTTGCTGCGCTTGTAGCCATGGTGATTGTCAAAAGAGAGGCGGGAGAAAAGTACAGAAATGTCATGGCCTTAAAGAGAGCCATCTGAGATGAAACCTTGAGAGGAGATCTCGATCTGGCCGAGCTGACTGTTTCTCACGCTGGGTTTCTTTGCTTTCATGGGCCCTTTTAATGTGGGCTTGAGAGAGAAGGGTTGTTTCATGCCCCTGTAGTATGATGGCATCCACAGATTGGGTACCATTTAAAACATCTAGCCCCTAAGGCATCACTGGCCAGCTAAGCATGCTGGGAAACAGCGGTGTTTGCTGCAAAAGCGGCAGTGGGGTGATGTCGCCTCCTTTTTTTTGCATCTGATATGGCTATTTAAACACCAGGTTTTTTTCTGCAGCAAAAACTGGATGTGATATTCCTCCCCACCATGCTGCTGCTCGTGAACCTCATGCTGCTGCTGCTTGGCCCCTCCAAGCTATTGGACCCACTACGGGGAAGTTGTAGGGGACTGATGGGAGGGTGAGAGGCCACGGGGTAGGGGGGGCTCATGCCCCGCTTGGCCGGGGGGGGGGGGGGAGGGGCTCATGCCCCACTTAGCCACGGGGTGGGAGGGAGAGGGCTCACTATACAGCTATGCTACTGTCTATCCTGAGTATGTGTGTAACACCGGCCACTAAAATTCACCCTTATCCCTGTATTGAGCCTTTGACCGTGCCATATGTTCAATTCTTATTAATGTGTTGGTGTACCCCCAGAATGACTGACTGGTCTGGATACAGGCAGATGACCTTCAAATCCAGGAAAGCTTTTTCTCTCTTTTGAGGGCTGCAGGAAAAGGCCCTGAATTGGTGTTTGAAACCATATTCAAGTCAGGCCTCATCAGCACTAATGTGATTATGTATTTGTGTTACCAGAGCTGGCCAGGACGATTTCCCAATTTGGTCAGAAATGGAGGTTTTTTCTGCCAAAAAAAAAAAAAGCTTTCTGATCAGCTTTGCATTTCTCCTCTTTTTTTTTTCCTGCACGATCCTTTTGGCTGAAAACTCTGGGTTGGCATGGTGAAAGGAAGCATGGGCAACGTGAGCTCTACGAGTCTGTCACACAGATTTGAGAGGACTGAAATGCAGCCCTTGGCATCTCACAATCTCCTAGCACTTTTACAACTGCTAGCTTCATCACGCTGCTGTGAAGTAGATCAGTACTGGCCATTTTACAGACAATTTAGAGATGCAGGGAAGTATGCATTTATATAGTGCGCTTAGGACTAGAATCCACCCAGTTCCCTGCTCTGGTACACTGATGACAACACTTTCATTGCATATCTTTTCCCAGTTAGTCTCTAAGGTGCCACCTTGTCCTGCCCTTCCCATTTAAGGAAGTACTTGGGGGAATGATTCTCTGTTCCAATCTTACTTTATTTAATTTGTAAATAAAAGCAGCTCACGATCCTAAACTTTTTAAAAGAACCAGCTAGGTTGTGAAATGAGGATTGATTTGCACCTTATAGAATAACCAAAATGTGTGTGCGCGCGTGTGTGTGTGCGCGCACATACCATATATTATCTATAAAATATAGAAATATATGCTGGGTTTTTAGTTGTAGCCATGTTGGTCTAAGGACATAGGTAGGCAAGGTTCCTGCCTCTGTCTCTCGATATATAGATAGCACAACCTTTCATGGGTTGATTCCCACTTCATCACATGCAACAAATGAGGGAAACTGATATCCAGGCAAGAGGAAAACCTCCCCAGATAAATGAGTGGAAAGAGGTTTTCACTGAGTAACTTGCATGGTTACAGGTGAGTCTGGTGTTGAGTTTCGCCATTGCAAATATGAGTCTTTTCAAAAACAGCCAGATCTTCAGCTGAGAATTGGGCCCATAAGCTTCATTTTCTTTGGGCGATACTTCCTCCAGCTGGACTGCTTAAGCCGGTGGTTTTCAACGGTTTTTTCATTAGTGGAGCCCCCCCCCCCCCCCCCCCCCCCCCAAAAAAAAAATTTTTTTTGAATGTAGGTGCTGGACCTCTTTTGAATTGTAAGTGTGGGTATTCATGTACATTTGATTGATCATTGTCATCTTTTGTGGACTCCTTAGACATAGTCTGTGGACCCCCAGGGGTCTGTGGACCACAGATTGAAAACCACTGTCCTAGGCAATCTGTGAGCAAAAGCTGGCACTTGTATAACTGGTTTGGACAGCAAGAAACCCTTGCTACTAACCACTAGCTGGAGTCAAAAAACCTATCCCTTAAGTAGAGATTTGTATTTAACTTCCCTCTCTGATTCAAAAGGATCTTCAGCTAGTGTCTCTAACTGATATATCACTAATTCCTCCCCTTGTTTAGCGGGGATGTCTTTTGCCTTCTCCTGAGGTCTCTCAATCTGGGCACTTTGTGAACACACCCTGTAAACCATCACAGTGCAGCTGGCTTTGCTCTCGGTTCCAGAAAGGCTATGGTTTGGCCAGTATTCGGGATAGGCGACTGGGAAAAGAGACCCCGGGCATGCAGTTTGTAATATGGGTGATGGATTACTAGTAGGTGGTGCTTTTCCCTCTTGAACTGAGCCAGCTTTTGGCATAGACCCAAGGGGCTTAGAGGAAGCAGATTGGAGGTAGTGACCTGGGTAACATAGAGTGGTGGGATCTTAACCTCATTGTTCAGTGTCAATATTAAAGAAAGTGATCCTTGACCTGGATTGTGTACCTTTGGTAAGAATTTGAGATGAATCAAGATGTCTACTGAAGAAATTCAGACCCATACCCATAGATTTAAGGGACCATCTAGTCTGAACTTCTATACATCACGGGCCATAGCACTTCATCCAGTGGTTTTCTGCATGTAGCATTTGTAACTCAGGCCTAACCTTGTATCCATCACAGTGGGCCGGACTTCATTCATTGGCCATTTTGTCACCATGCACCAAACAACTTGGGCAAAACATTTGCACCCCATGAGTTGTTGCTCTCCGGCTGCTCAGTTTGTCTTAAGTCAAGGCTATTCCAGATGGATAATTAGCCACCAGTATCATATGGTGGTGTTCGTGTTCCTTGATTGGATGATGGAGCCTCATGTGCAAGAGAGAAGACAGTGGAATAGTGCATAGGCCATGAATGGACACCTTGGATGTCCCGTGAAGGCAGTGGCCAAGTTGAAGAGCAAGCCTGTTGGAAACACCCAACCAATCAGAAGTGGTCATGTGTAGGAAGGTCCACGAATGGCAAAGCAGCACAATGGGTGGGAAGGAAAAGGAGCTTGCTATTAACCACTGAGAGGGAGCCTTGCATTGACTGAAGATACCACAGGAAGGAAAAGAGTCTCAAATCAAAAGCAATAAATGCTTGGAGACGTCTTCTCTTGGCTTATAGGCTTGGCAATACTGGAGCTACATACAGGGAGAGAAGCGTTTAGTGCCTGAAACCAAACTAAACCATGACCTTTAAGGCAACTATTCTAGATTTGCCCTGATGGCCTTGAGGTTTGAACTTGAACCCTTATGAGGAGGAAGCAAGTGTGTCCTGAATCTCTTTGAGTGGAGAAAAATAAGGAATTGTATGTGCCAATTAGATCCCAGGAGACCACACATCTTCAAAGAGGCCAGCGTGCTCTAGGTAGATCTACTTGTTCTGAAAGGGCTGCAACTTGAAGTCAGAACAGTTTATTGAGTCTCTCCATGCCTCAGTTTACCCACCTTTATGATGAAGTTATGCAGCAGTATACAAAGAATACTTAACCCCACAGGGGCGTTACAAGAGCATGCATTCATTCAGTGACTCTGAATGTCCTGGAAGTGTTTTAAAAACATAAGGTGCAGCATAAGGGCAAACTATTAGTGACAGAGCAAAGGACCAGAAACAGCCTGCTGGGCTTTGTCCCATCTCCTCCACCACAGCACTAGCTGCACACCCAAGTCCTATAGCTGACTTCCCTGTGTCTGTTTTTCCCTGGGTAGATGGGAAATACAATCCAATACTCTCAATACCTGTATCTTCTTGGGATGCCCTGAGGGCTTCATGGATCCACCTTTGCAAGGGCACAATGAGATCGTTGCTACAGCATCCAATAGATGGGAGCTTTGCTGTGGATTTCAATGGACACGTGATGATGTACAATATTGCTAAATCAGTGTTAAAAAATCAGGAGACTTCCTAAGAATTTAAGAGATTTTTTTAATAAAATAAGCTACGTGGGTTTAGTTATTCCTCTTCTATTTTCTGAGCCTTTATGGCTTGAACATGACATTCATTTGCTCCACAACCAAAGCAGCTGGAAACTTTACTTACAAAGAGAGAGATTGTTTTGTTAATCACCTGACTCCGGGAGCTGGCGCGTTGGGGAAAGAGGCCAAGTAGTGCGAGACTTACAATAGCACTGCTAGGAACTGGTTACCTGGTGCACTCGTATTCACATGGAAGCAGGGATGCTGTTGAAATGGGCCACATTTGTAAACCATTTTTGTAATCCATCAAGAAGGACCAATAAGAGGATGCAGCGTCTTTCACCTCCCGAGGAATGAATTACCCAGCCCACACTGAGAGTTAAGCGCCAGTGGGCTTTTTGATGGTCTATGTGAAATATGGTTGAGGGCTTCCATAAGAGACAACACACCCCCATCAAGATTAATGCTTCCATTCACCTTCTTTAGGCATCTTGGTGGAGAGATGGTGCGCTCCTGGAGGGGTACAGGGATAAACAAGTACTCGGAGGAGGATCCAGGCCAAGGGCTGAGACTGCAAGAGGGGGTTGGAAAGTATGAATCGGTCATAGTCGGTGAGCAATCTCCACATCTAGTGCAGGCAGTGCCAGGAGTCTGTAGGCAGGGACTCCGGGACACACGGACATGGGAAGCAGGAACAAGAAGCCAGGCTGAAGAGACAGCATCTCTATCTGCTCATGTTGTGAAACCTGGAGCATCCAAAGCCCAAATGATGACGGTCCTGGGTGGCCTAGTCTACTCTGCAGCCAGTGAACTTGATCCTTTTAGCTGGTGCCTTTCTGAAACCAGGTGCCCCTGCTGCAAGTGCAGATTGTTTTCTAACAGAGATCTGCCAGGGGACCGCATTCATCCTGCTATCCCCAAATAACAGAACTGAGCACCAGAGCTGGCGGTGGGGGAGAGACTGCAGCTGATGGCGCTTGCATAGGAATCGTTCCTAAATCAGCATCTAGCAGGAGGGGGGCCTGGTCCCATGCCTGGGCATTGCTGCAAGACAAAGAACAACTACACAAAAGCAGTGCATAGCTCTGGTGCCATGCACAGGTGAACCTCGTGCTTCATTTCCCCAACTGGACCACGAACGCGAGTTGATTCGTCCTTCCAAATCGCTCTGCTTCTTCTCTGAGCCATGTATGACCTTAGTCCCCGGCCCATCACATCACCCACTCAGTATCGATTCCTCCGCTTCATTCTGTGGGATTTCTTAAATAAAACTTTGCAGAGAGAGAGTTGTTTTAAAACTTAGCCTTGGCGAAATGCTTGAGATTAAAACTTTGCCTTGGCAGGAGGGTTTGAACCATTGAAATGTGGATCTCTCAAGTCTATAACTGACTTGAGCAAGGACAAAGGAGGGCTCTGACATGGCCAGAAGTCATACATGGCAAAATTCAAATGGATTTAGCTGTTCCTGCCTTCCCTGCAGGCCAAAGCTTTTCAGTTGAGGCTGTTCAATAATATTTGGGAATCACTCTGCTGCCACCTGGTGCCCTTATTCAGCTTGGCGCGGACATCCATAGTCCTAGACAAGGAGGGTTGAAGGGACGTCAGGAGTCACATCTAGTCCAACCCCTGCTCCAAGCAGGACCAGCCCCAGCTACAGCATCCCAGCCAAGGCTTTATCTACCCGGGTCTTGAAAACCTCCAAGGATGGAGACTCCCCCACCTCTCTGGGGAGCCTGTTCCAGTGCTTCACCACCCTCTTAATGATAGTTTCCCCTAATATCTAACCTCAACCTCCCTTGCTGCAATTGGAGTCCATTGCTCCTTGTCCTGTCATCTGCCCCCACTGAGAACAGCTCCACCCTCTTCCAAACCCCTCTTCAGGCAGTTGAAGGTGGATATTAAGTCTCTTCTTCTCCAGGCTAAATCATCCCAGCTCCCTCAGCCTCTCCTCACCAGTCATGTCCTGCAGCCCCCAATCCATTTTTGTTTCCCTCCACTGGACTCTCTCCAATGTGTCCACATCCTTTCTGTAGTGGGGGTGCAAAACTGGGCTCAGGAGTCCAGATGTGGCCTCCCCAGTGCTGAATAGAGAGAAATAATCACTGCCCTTGATCTTCTGGCAACGCTCCTCCCGATGCAGCCCAGGATGCCGGTCGCCTTCTTGGCAACAAGGGCACATTGCTGGCTCATATTCAGTGTATTGTCCCCTGTCACCCCCAGGTCCTCTTCTGCAGAGCTGCTGCCCAGCCAGTCACCCCCAGCATGCCCCGGTGCACGGGATTGCTCCATCCTAAGTGCAGGACTTTGTACTTGTTCTTGTTGAACCTCGTGAGATTTCTTTTGGCCCAATCCTCCAATTTGTAGAGGTCTCTCTGAATCCTAGCCCTCCCCTCCAGTGTATCTACTACTCCCCCACCTTGGTGTCATCTGCAGACTTGCTGAGGGTGCGCTCCATCCCATCTTTCAGGTCACTGATGAAGATATTGAACAAAACCAGCCCCAGGACTGATCGCTTGGGCACTTCACTTGATCCCAGACGCCAACTAGGCATCGAGCCATTGATTACTACTGAGCCTGATGCTCCAGCCAGTTTTCTATCCAGTTTACAGTCCATTCATCCAACTTGTACTTCCTAAGCTTGCTTGGGAGAATGTTGTGGGAGACCATATCAAAAGCCTTGCTAAAATCAAGGTACGCTAGTCTCCCCACATCCACAGAGCCAGTCATCGCATCATAGAAGGCAATTGGGTTGGTCAGGCATGACCCCAAATCCTTTTCTTTGCACAGACTCTGCTGAAACCTCAGATTACAATATTGTTGTGGAGGATTGAGTGCTTTTTATCCCCTCAGTCTGCATCACAGTCAGGAGTGCAGTACTGGTGGAAGTGCTATTTCTTTGCTGAGAAAGTAGAAGATCCCTCCCAATCACTGGCAGCTCTAGGAGTTTGAGAAGTGGGGTACAGATGGGTGCGTCATCCCATATAATACAGCACCTATCTTTCTCCAGGTAGCAAAACTAGAAGCTTTGCTAATATGCCAAGGGTCTAGGGTGGCATTATTCAATTTAAGATCAAAGCCAAAACAAATATACTTTCATTGGAATATGAGTTAAACTATCTGCAGGGCTGTGACAGAGGAGCTACCTTACCAGGAACAGCTAACAGACAGCACCATTGCAGACAAAAGGCTTAGTGGAATATCAAGACCATTAAAAAGGGGAGAGGATTGTTAACACCTGTGGAGTGAAGAGTTTAGAAAGCATCTGGTAGATTTATAATGAGCCATGAAGTCAAGTGGCTCCCTCAGCACTGCCTGAATAGAGATGCAGCTGCCGCTGCTGGACAGTTGGTTTTAAACTTGGGGTGGAGCAGAAATCAAAGGGGGTACAGCTGTACCAGTGCACCCCCTAGATCTGCCCCCCTATCCCAACCTATTTCTCCAAATTCAGTCTCTCCAGGCATTTTTCTCAGGGCTTTGGGAATTTAACCCTGAGTGGCTTTCCATGTACTTCCAGTTTGGCCCATTTGTTTAGAGAAAATGGTTGTCCGCTGGGCATCATGAGGCATTCCTTCACCACTGATGTAGACTGTTGCATGGTGCTGCTGTTGCTGTGGGCTGTTTAACCATCAAGGGCCCTTTACCCAGAAACAGCTGTAGTCGTTTTATTGGTTGAAGTGATTCCACAGTAGCCTTTTTTATACTAACGAATGTTATGAATTTTATTAGCAGCTCTCGGTACTTCTTGATCCATAAAAAACACTTCACTGCTTTCTTGTACAAGCTGTTATTTTCTAAGTGTTTTATTCTATATTCAACTTGTGAAATCTCTGCCTGGAGAGAGGGTTTGAATCCCGAGCCTGTTGAAAGAAATGTAAATAGATCTGAACTTTTTCTCCAAGTTCAGGCATGTCTGGACCCCAACTTGCTGGCTTGTAAGCATCTGCAAAACTGCTGGAGAGGTCAGGAACATATTTTGCAGAAGATTCACCAAAGGGAGAGTAACTAAGCGTATTTCCATGGATGCATACAAATCTGGGATGCATCGCACGCTATAGGAGTACTTGCTTTCTTACACTATTGTGAACAATATGCAAAAATAGGATCTGGCCTCCTGTGATACAGTTAAGCAACTTATGCACTTATCCAATGTGCTCTTAAGGAAACTACACTGAACCCCATGTTAGTCGTAATGTAAGCAATAGACAGACTGGCACTGCCTTCTGCATTTAGGCAAACTATGCACTTATTGGGAGTGGCATGTATTCTATTATAAATGTGTTAATGATATCCCAGTTTATGCCCTACATTTGAATGAAACCACACACAACTCTAGATCCAGGCAGAATTTGGCTGTCTGGTATCTACAAATGCACACAAGTCAGACTGCTTTAATGATGGTGGCCTTTGTCTTTGCTGCTGCATTTTGGACCATGAATAGACTTCATATTTGGGTGTTCCTATGGCCTTCATTCATGAAGAAAGCATATGCATGGCTCTTGCCCGTGCTATATAGTGTCAATATACACATGACTGATGAATGGATCTAATTATTCTCAGTGTTCAGATTCGGATCTGAGATTTCCCCGCCTCGCCCCAATGCTTTTGCTCTAAGATGATGAAGAAAAATACCAGAGCTGCCCACGGTGGTAAAGATTTCACCTGACTGAAAAGGAGGTCTCTCCTTGAATGGGATGCTTCAGTGTTTATCCCTGGTCGGGGCTGGGAGTGGGTTTTTGGGGTGGAATTCATGCCTCCGTTAAACATTTTGTCTGGGGAATAAGATACAGTGCAACTGATGCAACAAATACATGGAGGGTTAGATCAGTGACTCAACCTTTATAGACTCGAGGGCCCCCCTGTTAGACCCAGAAAACGCCATCCCTTTGCTTTCATTCATTTTTGATTATGGAAAAATAATAGAGCATGGAACTCAGCCCACAACAGATCTGAACAGTTTTGGTGGTCTGGATTTGTATTTGAAACTTGCGGTCTTATCTTGTGAATGGCGTAGGTGTTTGCACACCTAACAGTGCTTGCATTGCATGGCACCTCGCAACACCTTTTCAAAGGCTCTCTCAATGCCCTGCCTGAGAATCGCTGGGTTAAATGCAAATGCAGCTTTACTGCAGCACTCAGTCATGGCAGCATGAGAGGTTTGTACTGGTGCAGAGACTGCTGGCTAAAACCCCAGAGTCAACAAGGCTGTCTACTCAAGCTTTAACCCAGATGAACCCAAGCTAAGGGCAGAGGATGGTGGAAAGCAGAAAGCAACATCTGGAGGAGGGATGGGGAGTCCGGCCATCCTGGTAGTGGCAACTTTTTGGAAGTGAAGGGAGCAGCACCCAGGTGGGACCTGGGGGGCTACAAATGAACCCTTCACAAGCCACATGTGGCTTACAGGCTGCCAGTTGGGCAGCCCTGAGTTAACCCATTGGTTATCAGGGGATGGGAATCAAAGGCTCACTTAAGTCCTATGGAGAAAGAGTTAGTCCAATGCAACTCTGCCTTCTACGGTTTGTGTTGGAGAACAGGCGTGCAATGATCTGCTTGTGCAATGTGGGGCTGCGGGAGCCTGAAGTTGCTGCCCTCACTTGCATGCAAGTTGGAGTGTAAGACCACATTTGCTTGCACTGATGAGCAAAGAGTTTCTTAGTCAGGAAACAGCAAGTCTGTGGCTTTTTTTTTTTATTGCCATGGTCAGAATGTGTGTTGTCTTCCCTTGAGACTTGCTTCCCCCAATCTCTGGGGAGGCAACAGAAAACTGGCACCGAGCGGTCAAAGAGAAATTATAGCCAGGGCTGGATGAACAGGGGTATGCATCTAAGCAAGCATATTGCTTGCACTCCCTTGGTAACAAGTGGATGTTGCAGAAGCCCCTGTGATGCTCCCTGCTTCCCACGGTATCAAGGAAGTTTCCTTAAGAACAGGTGTATCCCGGTCTGAGACTTGAGGACGAGCTGAGGGACCAGCTTGGGGGGCTTGGCTGGGTCAGGGGAGAGTTCAAAGCGCAGCAGGGTCAGGGCGAGAGCCACTTTCATCTCATTCATGGCAAACTGCTGCCCGATGCAGTTCCTGGGGAGAGGCAGGAGAAAGCCGATGAGCCTGAGCTGAGCTCTTGCTTTTGGGGGAGCACCGGCCTCCCCAAAGATCCCCTGGCATTTGACATGCTTTGCCAAGAGGTTGTGCTGCCTCGGGGGAGCGCTGTGTGCAGGGATTCATTCCTGTGCTGCATGCACAGTGCCTGTCACGAGGAGCCTCTTTACCGATGGGGGACTTGATACACTGCATGATTTACTTGTCTTTTAGGAAGCACTTCTTTCATTACTGAAGAGCAGCCGCCTCTGGGGAGAAATATGGCAGCTGTTCTTATATAGTGCATATAGCGCCTATCTTGCTGGGATCCTTTGACCCCAGCTGACTTCCTGCCCCTGGGGCCGGGGGCTGGACTCGATGAGCTTCTGAGGTCCCTTCCAGCCCTAATGTCAATGAAAGCTGTGAAGATGAGGTGTTTCTCTCTGAAGGAAACTTCAGGGAAACCAATGCAACTATTCCAGCTGGCATTTAAGGCAACAGCTCCCCTCTTGTAAAAAGCACTGTGAGAATCCTAATGGCTAAGGGAAAGGTTTTTTCCCCCACCCCAACATAGAAATGAAGGGATCCTAACCCTTCAGGGTGTCCCTGAACTCTTCCCCACCTGGCTCCAGCTGCGAAGGGCAGGAAAGCATACGGGTGCCGCTGGGAGGTGTTCTCCGGTGAAAACCTCATGGGATCAAACACCTGCAAGGAGAGAGGGTGTTTTAAGGGTTGGCTGCAAAGGTTTGCAATCGTCAAATAGAGCATGGTTTGGCTTGGCTCCAGCCAGAAATGCACTAGGTTTCTAGATTTATGAAGGGTGCAGGCCACAACATTTGACCACCGAGCTTGTGCAGAAGATGCCTGTTCACAGCCAGACACAAGGTCTAATTCTGGCAGGAGTTACACGGGCATCTGATACAGGGGGCCCCGACATGGCAAGTCTGCTAGGACAGCACAAGGGGAAGTGGCTGTGATCTCCTTTGAGTGATTGGTTAGCCGGGCTCAAAAGGAAAGCTGGGATGTGCTAACTAGAGAGGTGAGCTAAATCTTGCAGAAGGAAAGTGCTGTTTCACAGAGCTTCCTTTTGCAGCCATCTCTTCCCTGTGCCGCCTCCCATTCTCCAAAGTACCCTTTCATTGGGTCTAGAAAACTACTTGAACTGTCTCTCTCCCATTAATCCCACCCACATTGCCAGTCAAACAGGAGGAGATGGCCAGTGCAACCATTTTTAAACATCCTCATTTTTCACTGTGCAAGATACAGAATCTTTAGGGCAAGCTCATCTTTATTGCATCTTGCTCTGCACAGATCTCATTTCGAGTCTGATGCAAACACACCCCTGTTTAAGTCCAAATGAGTTTTGGTTAGAAGTATTTTGAAGGAAGAAGGTGTCAAAGCTGGTTCCCAGCTATCCTGAAACTCAGTTTTTTTTTGTCTAAAGAGTTGGATCAGCTTTCTCTTACTTTTGTAAAGGTCAAAGTACCTCAGGATCTTTCCACACACTCCGGTTCCTATGGAGGGCATAAATGCTCACTGAAATCATTAGTCCTGCAAGAGAGAGGCTTGGGAGATCACGGAGCAAACTGCTATTATACAGGACCACGCAATAACGGCTTAGTAACCTCTTTTCCTGCCACTGGTGTATCGTTCTGGCTCGCTAGCTTTTACTTCCCGAAGAGGTGAGTGGAAGAAATTTCTCATTATGAAGCTGGTTAAGCATTGGAAGAGAGTTTCGAGAGAGGCTGTAGAATCTGCATCCTTGGATGTTTTTAAGAGCAGGGTAGAAAAAAACGTGGCTGGGATGGTTGAGTTGGGGATGATCCTGCCTTGAGCAGAGACTTGGACTAAATGACCTCCTGAAGTCCCTTCCAGCCCTACTCTTTTGAATCCATGAAAGCCTACAAGCTTTGCATTGCTGCTTCATGTAGTAGCTCAGGAAGCAATAGAGGTGTTTTAATACTTTTCACTTTCAGGATGGGGCAGATGAAGAAAAAATGCAAGTTTAAACAAATACATTTGAACTGGATTCATTTCTGAGTCGTGTATCAGTGGTGAAATGGCCAAGGGGAGTGCTGATGGAAGACTTGCTAGAACTGGTGAAACTCCCCATTCGGTGTGTGCGTATGCTCAGCTTCAAAGTCATTTGGGTATGTTAATGTGTCACTTAATTGGTGTGTGAGCATGAGGAACCACAGCAGCCACAGGGAGAGAGGGGGTTTAGGAACCCCTCAATGCTTGTGACCTTCCTGACAATTGTTATAATTTTGGAGCCAGATTTTCCTTGATTTGCACAATTGTGCACTTGTGTATTCTGCCCTTGAAGTTAGAGGGAGGCAATTTGTGTCCTCATTGTCTTTATTTGTTGCATCTGATTATCGGGAGGTTTTACGTTCACACCTAGCAGCCAATCATTGTGTGGGGGTTGGTCCCTACCGAATCGATCCAAATTCTGTTGAAGGTCACAGGAAGAAGCCTGTTGCCTCTCCGTGGGTTTTGGGTCAAGGCCTTTGTTCCAAGGGCATGCTTGACAATGTAATTACAGTATAATCCATGAGCAGGTGATTTTTGCAGAGGCCTGAGTCTCTCTTTCCATAGAGGAATGGTTAAGAGGTTGGATAAAAGCATCTGAGCATTGGGAAGGACTGCACTTGGAGCCTGGAAGTGCAGATGCAAAGAAAGCCAAGAAACTCATCTGCCCCAGGTAAAACTTTTACTAGTGGAGTTGGTGGAGGAAAGGAAGTTGACTTCTCTCCCTCGCTGCTGAGTGGGCAGGAGACAACCAGGGAGAGTTAATCAGACATACTAGCCGAAGGGAAACAAAGAGCTGTGATCTACTCTAGGGATGTCCAACTTCTGAGTAGCCTGAGGCCCCAGGCCTGGTGAACACACATGTTGGCCCTGTCCCCCCGCCACACTGTATGGGCCACATTCCCCCATCCCCCCAGCACCATGTTGACCTACACGGCTGTACCAGTGGAGGCCACACCAGGGTAAGCCACACATGAAGCCCATGGGCCACCAGTTGGGTAGCAGTAAATCTGAGAAACCCTGCGGCAACCATAGGTGGTGGATCAAGGACCCAATCTGAGAGTCACATTGTAAATGATAATGGAGGCATAATGAGACCCTTGAGCACCACAAGCTGCTCTTCCCCTTCAATTGCATAGAAGCACTGTGCCATCTCTTTGGACCGAGATGCGTTCGAGGGCAAAGGATCATTTCCATGGGGGTGTTAAGGATGGTGGTGCAAGATAGTTATGCCCCTGAGTGCAAAATGAGCAGACAAACCTTCTGGTAAGCTCCGGCCATCGATAAATGTGATGGGTTTGCTGAGCTGTCGGGACACCCCAGGGGCCGGTGGGTACAAGCGCATGCTCTCCTTGATGCACATGGTGGTGTAAGTCATCTTACCAAGGTCCTCCCTGGAAGCAACCACAGGTGGAAACTGCAAATGGGGCAGCACCTTCCACCACAAAAATACTAGCCAGAAGCATCTGGCCTCAGCCAGTCGTACTACACTTTTATCATTTAAAGATGGAGAAAGTGATCCTGGAACCAAAGCTTAATGCTGAGTTATTAGTTATGGGTTTTGTAACCACTTCTGGTACAGACGTCCTGCCAGAACTGGAGGACATTGCTTAGAGTTATAGTGCTGTTTAGGCTCAACCTTATCTCCAGACATGTACCCTACTCCCAATCTACGTTATTTTGCTGTGACAGAGTCCCAAACACAAGTTCTTTTAGGAATCCATCCTCACACTAGCGACTTCTCTGCTTTACTCTCATGACTGACAGTCAAGACAGGAAGTAGGATATCCAAGAGCAGAAATTCAGGTGCTGGTGGACTTCCTGTGTTCTCAGGTTTTATGTCTGGGGACTTCTGAATATGCTGCATAGGAGAGACAGGCTAAGAGGAAGTTTGCCTTCAGCATAAAGGTTTTTAATGTAGATGGTTGATAGACTTAGGCTAGTGGTCAGGTCTAGGAGAGGCTTTTGTGTTGCAGTGTAGACTAACTCTTCATCTCTCGATGCATTTGCTCTCCTAACTGCAAGCTCTCTGGCACTTAAGCCATGCTTGTTTTGTGTTTCTGCAACATGATACAATGACCCCTGGTCTATGACTAGGGTTTTTAGGCTCTACCATAATTAAAAAACCAAACAAACCAAGTGCTTCACCAGGATGTGTTGAAAGTTCTTGAATGAATCTCTAGAAATGCCAGCTCTGACTATTGGGGATTAAATTTTGCAAGAGACTGTTTTGGATTCTTAGACAAAATTTACCTTATGTTGCTCATTAGTAGAAAAATGAGCTGGATCTTACCACTGAACTGTGTCCCGGCCGTCCAGAATCTCCTGGATCTCTTCCCTGCATCTTTGCTGGTGCTCTGGGTACAGAGCCATGCAGTATAACATCCAGGAGATCCCACTGGCCGTGGTATCGTGACCCTCAAACATGAACGTGTCCACCTCGGCACGTAGGTCCTCATCAGATAATCCAACTCCATTTTCATCCTGAGAGAGAAAGGAGATGAGTCATTGCAAAACACTGAAAATGTGCATGCTCTTTTCTGGAGTGAAAAATTCATTAGTGAAGTTAACAGGCCTGATTTCCTATTTCATTTATGTTCAAGCAGCTCTGACAGTGAAGGAGTAAAACCTGATATATGTGAGGTGAGGTGAGGTCAGGTCCATCGGGAACTAAGTCAGGCAACCCCCCTCAAGTATTGGTGTTGAGCTTTGATCCTACTTGGATCCAACTTAGATTCACTAAGATGTCAAGTGCAAAGCTTGCGAAGAACACTAACTTTAACATGCCAACTTCTCACTACAAGAGTTCTCGCCATGCTTTCTTCTACACCAAGAATAGCTGTATACTTTGAGTAAGGATTACTTCCGTGTTAGATGACGAGGTAAAAGAAGAAACAAAATGAGAGAGAAGGGAAGCAAAGGGACAGAGGGTGAGAATACAGAGGGTGCATCTCCTTCGTAAGAGACCCCGCTGCATTGAGAACATAGTGGGAGCTGCCTCTAGCGTATCTGCAGACATCTCCCAATGGATTTAATAGATTTCATAGACATTAGGGCTGGAAGGGACCATGGAAGATTGAGTCCAGCCCCCTGCCTCAGGGGCAGGAAGTCAGCTAGGGTCAAAGGATCCCAGCAAGATAGGCATCCAAATCTTTCTTAAGAGTCCAGAGTAGGTGCTTGCACTGCCTCCGGGTTGGAGTCTATTCCAGGCCTTGGAGGCTCAGATAGTAAAGAAGGTTTTCCTTTATGTCCAGCCTAAAATGGTCTTGGAGGAGTCTGTGACTGTTGGACTTTGTCATCCCCTGAGGCGCTCTGGTAGACAGGCGTCCCCCAGGTCCTGATGTACATCCCTTACATTGCATACACCAGTCAATGTAATCTCTCCCTATTTTTCCATGGGATATGCCAAAAAGTCTCATTCTTCCTTTGGTGCTCTGATGCCTCTGTTCCCTTAGTGTGTTCCATGACAATAGACTTGTGGGGATGAAGAAACTCATTTTTCCCAAAGCAATTTATCTGCTGAATGCTGCAAGTCGCATGCACCCCTCCAGCTTTGCTTCCTTTCTCTTCCAACCCACCTATTGACCAACAACATGAGGAGGAAAGGATAAGGAAGTTATTGTCAAGAATAGGCAGATGGTTGGTGCTGACATGGAGTAAGACACAAGAATACTTCTTGGCTGCTTATGTATGTATCTTTGAATCCTCACCTTGGCACAGAGAAGAATGTCGAGAAAATCCAAGTGTCTCTTCTTCCTGATCTTTTCAAGTTCTCTCTCATCTTGAAGCATCTTCTTTCTCTCTTTTATTACATTGTCTGCATAAGAGGGAGTACAAAAAGCTGTGACCTGTCCGTCTGTAGGCCAAGCTGTTGCAATTAGTTGCGTGCCTCAGAATCTGATCCAGTACATTAATCAATTGATTAACACTAATGCATTATCTCCAACCACTCTCACCTCCTTCCAGTGTGCCAGTCCACAGAGGATGTGAAGTGTTACAAGCCACCAAGCATTGAAGTTGGTCCTTTTAGATCTGGAGACCCAATGTAATCACCAAAAGCTTGCTTAAAAATTGTTTTCCAACTATTTAAGTTGGTCTAATAAAAGATATCAGATTCACCCAAAGAACCTTGTCTGCCAATGTAATCACCAGTGTGCCAGTTGAGAATTGTCCTGTGATGGGAGCTCATCCAGGACTCAGTGCTGTGGGCCTAGGAGGCTTGGCATAAGCTTCTTCTGAAGAAGTGCATAGCCTATGGGCGAGCATGAGGCCACCTCTCTACTGATGCATCAAAGGCATGAGCTGACACGGTCCCCAATCACAGAAGTTTGGCTGTTTCTAGACCAGTTTAATGCCTTTTAGTTCTGGAAGTTCAGCAGTTCAGCATCCGCCATTTCAGTCAAAGTGGCTACCACTCGTGCTGAAATGATACTTTTCATTTCAGGATGACTATTCATAGGATTTAAAGATGGAAGGGCCCACTGTGATTTAGTTAAACCTTGTCTACCCAAGTCAGAAACCACTGAATTTGGCCCAGTTCCCCCTGTACCTGAGCCCAAAACATTTCTGTTTCACTAAAGGATATCATCCCAAGACACTGAGATAAAGAATCTGCCTCCTTCTCGGGTAACTTGTTCCAGTAGTTAATCACCCTTACTGTGAATAGCCATATGCCTACTGCAACTACAAGGCTGTTGAGCAGAAGATGATATCTCTTAGTAGGAGATAAGATTTGCCTGCTAAAGTACTGCCCCTGCCATGGAGCTGGCAGAACTTTTGAGGTGTTTTGATGGTTTACTCTCTTGTGTTCATGAGGATCCAGCTAAGCTGCAGAGAGTTTAAGCAACTTGCCTAAACTGGTGGAATAGAGCAGATGCCAGGGTCAACTCTGATGCGACTCCACTGAACTGGAATGGGGTTCCACCAGGGTTGCATTTGGCCTAGATCTGAATCCTAGTATTTTATCTGACCTAGAAAACTATTTGTTTTTTCATTTGGAGAAGGTGGAGAAGCTTCCGTTCATAGATTATCTCTTGCAACAGATGAGATCCCTGTGGAACAGTAGTTAATCTCAGAGGCATAGCAAGATATTTAAGCACCCAGAGAGGGTGGAAATTATGCTGACCAATGGAAAGCAAGGGTCTAGGGGGAGGAGTCTTGCCTGCCCTGGGTCTTCTCACTTAAATGGCATCTGCTAGTGTTTCTATTGTCTGTGGCAAAGACTCCTGGTAGGAGGGGATCATACTAGCACCCCCTTTAAAGTGGGCCAATTCATTCTCCTCCCCTTCCACCAGGATGTATCGCACCAGATGAGACCTCCTACAATCAAGAGAAGATGGAAAGGAGGACAACAGTAAATACCTGTATGGAGATGTGCTAGCTTACAAGCCTTGCGCAAGCGGCGTCCCTGGGGACTGAGTTGGTAGAGGAAATCACTTGTAGGCAGGTAAAATTTAATTCTATGGATTATCAGGTAGGTCAGTTCATACACGGCTTTGATGTAATAGTCCAGGTCACTGCAGAACAAGTCAGAATTGGATAATATATCAGCGAGGATAATATGGGCATGGGAAATGGGAACATTTTCATCAGGATTTGAAAGGACCCGATACTAACGTGTTGGTCTGGCAGTTGCTATGATAACTGAAAGCACACTTCATGATGCTGTCCAGAGTCATCAAACTGACGTGTTCAAAAAGCTCCACTGACTTCTTCTGTGTGATCAGCTGTTCCCATTTATCCTAGAGGAAGAGAGACAGACATGAGGAGTCCTTCTGGAAAGACAATTCCGGAGTAAAGACAACCCATTCAATGGGCTTTTCCTGCCTCTCTGATCTGCGTCCTCCCAAGTTCACATCAATAATTTACGTGTTGGCATGCAAGGAAAACATCTGATCTTAAAAGTAAAATGCTGACAGGGATCAGTGTTGCCTTGTGAAATCAGGTTGTAAAACTATTCATTTACAATTGGAGATGATGTTTGGTCATAGATCAGATCCATGCTTATAGGCAGACTTCATAGTTTTGGGCCTGAACCAAAACCTAAAAGTAAACTTCCCTAAAAAAAGGGAAAGTTGGAACTGTATCTGGAGACTGACTCAGGCCCACGCTCCTACTTTTGAGGTTTTTTTCCTGATAAAATGTGGTAATTTCTAAAAGGAAACTGATCCATCCCATTAATTTACAGAAACATGTCCAAATTGGGTGACTAAGAAGGAAAGAGGGGAAACCCATATGCACTAATTGATTGTCAGCCTAATGCAATTCAGGTTTTCTGTAGCCTTTACTGCTACAGGTGTACCTAAAACCCAGAAGACTCTGCTGGAAACTTTAATATGCGTTCTACCTGTTTGAGTCATCCCAGCAAATTTCATAGTTAACTATAATCTGCCATACTTCTGGCAATGTAAAGGGATATCAAATCCTTCTAGCATGTCACATTTTCTTGCATTCCAGTTGTGCAGAAGAACATGTTTACTCTTTCTTCAGTCTTTTGGTAATGAATGAATTACTTGGGTTCTTTATCTCTTGCCAATGTTAGAAATCAGTTATTGCAAGCTAAGGTTTTTACTAACTAAATGGCAAGAGAGGACTGTTTGGCTAGAACATACCCACTCTATTCAGCGGAGGATAAATCTTGCCCGCAGTCTTTATCTTGATCATTATCAGGGACATGTAAAGTATCAATTTGATGGCTTTTAGTTTAAGAAAATATTTGAGATGGAAGTACTCTCCCCAAAAATTGGTCTAGAAACGATTTGTACCATACATATGTGCTTTAAGAGTGTATATACCTCTTAATTTTTTTTTTCTTTCTCTTCCCTTCTCTACCCTTGTTTCTCAGTCTCCCTGCTTGTGTTTGGCTCTGACTCCCTATATTATCTTCAGTATGGTTTGCTTTCTTACCTTGGGTGCAATATGTTCCCCAGATTTCGTTTTCTATGTTCATGTGACGGGTGTCACTTCTGGGGCCGGGGCTTAGGTTGGCCCCTCTTTTTAAGCAGGGCAGGCTGCTCCAGTCTCGCCTGCCATGACTTTGCTGGTATAAAAACTGGTGATATAATGTGGTTGGCTGCCCATTCTATTGCCTGCTGGTAGGGGGTGCTATCCACGGCTCTGAACCTCCCTTAAACCATAGCCAATGCCTCACAGATTGCATCCATAATTATAAGTGCTCCAGCCAGAAGCCAAGTCAAACTGCCACATGCTAGGCCTCTCACATTCATTCTGCCCCCTCTCACAGGGCCTCTTTCATACCACCCTTCACTGGGCCTCTACCAACCTGCCCTGTTCCTCTTGAGTGGCTTTCAAGCCATTTGCTTCCATATCACTCTGGGAGATCCCTCCCCCCCCCCCCAACAACCCTTTGGGCACTTCTTGTAGCGTACTCTGTAGGTGATGGTCCTTACCTAACACTAGGCTAACTTTCACCACAGGACCCTCCTTGGGCACTTAGCTCTTCCTGCCCCCTTCTTTGGTCCAACTCTATGCCCCCTTCTTGGGCTTGGGGTCTTACAACCCCAGGAACTCATGTGCCTTTTCGTCCCACTGAGGCCCCCTCCTTCCCCATAGCCTCATCCTTACCTCCAGGCTGTTTTCTGGAGCCGAAGCTCAGCAGGGAGATGTTTCTTCTCTGCTGGCAGATCTCAAACTTCTCCCTCCACCCCAGGGAGCTGAGCATTAAATGGCTGCCCTAATTGGGCACCTGCCATCTCCCTGATCTAGGCCTTAGTGACAGAGTACTGAAGCTACTCTGTTACAGCTCATCACTATTGGACTGAAAAATATTATACTCTGATTTTATTCCCATCTACTTTACCAGCTGAAAGACAATACATTGGGTCTACCTTTGGCTGAAGTAAATTGTTGTAGTTCAGCTCATTTGAAAGGAGCTTTGGTGATTTTTTTTATACCATATGAGGATCTGGGCCTTTTACTAACATGGCTGTAGTACATTTCTGTGAAAGAAGATCTGTGTAACTTCTCATTCCAGTTTCTTCCATTCCTTCTGTCCCAGATCCAGTTACAGTCCTACCTCTGTAGCTGAAATGAATACAACAATGGTGACCATTCCTACCAGCATCACTTTGGTAGAATCTGAAATCAATGACACGTAAGGTTTCAATACGTCATAATGAAACGCTGGAGTCAGCAGCCTCCGATGCTTGAACCACTTTGGCCCACTTAAAATCAATAATCCCTTTCCTGGAGGAAAACAAATAATAAAGAGATGGTCAGATACTTCACCCAAACTATGAGTTCATCTTATTAATTTTCATAGCATTTGTATCATGATGTCCTTTGGCTCTAGAGACTGGCCAAAATTCAGGGTCTTGTAGGAAGAGAAATTGGTAATGGAATTGGGTCTCTTTTAATGCTAATGTATTTAAAAGAATGTAAAAACCCTTAAATATTTAATTTTCTTTTTTTCCCTCTCTCCTCCTTTTTTGGTTTTCAGGATTTTGATGTTAATGTCCAGAATTTGTATAAATATATCAATAAAGTGCTTTCATGGAGCATTTTGTCAATGTAGGCTCTGAGTCGAGCTGACTTTTTTTTTTTCCAACGTGCATCATTTAAGGAAATAATCTTGACACCCAAATAATGCTGCTAGTCACCTCTATTAAACTCTAGGTTGGGGTATAATGGTGTCACCAAGTAGGGAGCTGGAAAACAGGCTGATTTTATGTAAGAGTGGTGAACATTTGACTTGCCCAACCTTTATCCTGAACTGGTTGTGAAATCTCAGCTATAATCTGCTGTTGGAGCAGGATTCTGGATTAAGGAGGACTGGCCTATTTAATGTAGTCTTCCAGAGCTTTCCATTGGGAAAAGCTATCTTCTCTGGCTTTTTTTAATAAAGAGGAATCAAATACATAAAACTACAGGACAAGAACATAAAACATGCCATGAACCAATGACGCAAAAAAAAATTAGGGTGAAAGCTGATGCTTAGGGTTCATGGTTAAAGTCATAGAGTGTTCATAGTCCATCATATATTTGCTGGTTTCACGGTGGGGTGAAGCACAAGTCTACGTACCAATCCAGGGAATGAGGAACTTGTAGGCTAGATCAGACTTTGGATCTGTAAAGTTCAACATAAGAGGCAAAAGCACAGTGTTAAAGGTGAAAATATATGAATGCCATGAGAGTGACTGACAATCTGGAAATATTTCTGGTGTGCCTTCACTCTTCTGAATACTTTGTCATGATTAGATAACAGAGATGTTGTAGCACGTCTAGGTCCGGTATATATTTCTGGTATAGTTTATTTATATCTGTATATATATCTCTTGTATAAGTAACTCACTAAATCAGGCAAACACCAAAGAACTGAGAGGGTGAGGAAGGATGAGAGGAACACAGTGAAACACAGTGGAGATGTCATTGCCAGATGAAGACCTTGAGTCAGATCTCTAAAGGCATTAATGTAACAAGTCCCAGCTATTTTTTTAAGAGAAATCTACCAGGATAGTTCTGCTTTTCTGGGATCATGTACTTGCACAATAAAATGCTCAAGTTTTGGGTAGCCAAGGTTCAGAGCACATTTGGGCTATACGGCAAAAATCCCCCCTTTCCTATGTTTCCCCACCCTAAGGGTGCATCTGCACATGCAAATAATATGACTGAGTAAACTCCAGTGCAACTTTCACTGGAGTAAACTAATCCAGGCATCACCGTCTACGTGTGTGTTTAATTGAACTAATTTACTCTGCCATCGGCTAGTACCTGTGCCTGATGGAATTATCCGATGGCAGAGTAAATTAGTCTACTTCCACCTAATGGTGGCGCACGTGTAGATGGTGATACTTTTCTGTGGAGCAGATTAGCTATTCCATAGTAAGGCACATGTGTAGATGCTCCCTAAAAGGAGCAATCTGTAAATATACCAGAAGACAGAAATTCATCGAGGGCAAAGACTGTCATTGACAATGTCTTTGTATAACATTTAACGTAAGGGGGACTTGTTCACTACAGCCGTAGTATGGGCTTCTCCTTTTCCTAGTTTTGGAAGCTACGGTGAGAATGATGAAGAAGAGAAGGTTTGAAATGCTCACTAGGGGAACATACTATGCTTATCTCAATAACTTTCCGGGGAAACATTTATATTCTATGTTTGGGGTTTTGCCCCTAAGATATTTGGAGAGCTCAGGGTTTGGGAAGGGACATAATGGAGGGAACAACAGAAATTAATTGAAGAGCCACATAGGGAGAAGAGTCCTGATTGCTCTCGGTGGAAGTATCATTAGACACTTGTACTGAGGAAGAATCTGCTGATAGATTTTTTTACCTGAAACAAGATGCAGTGTCCTTACCTCCTCGGCCAAACACAGTTTTGACATAATCGGGATCACTGATTACCAAGTTAGGTACGAACCCACTAAACCATCTGGGGAAGGCATAGGAGTATTTTTCAGACCAAGCCAGCAACTTGCTTAATTCTTCACCTTGAGGGACCTGAAATCAAGGTTGAAAGACAAAGGAAGAGCTTGGAGCAGAAGGGACATATATAAGAGAGATGGAGTGAAATTCACCCCAACATGGAAAATCCCCACAAGTCCATCTAGTCCCCTTCACAGAAGATGGGGAGAAAGTGGAGTGGACTTGCATGGAAGGAATCTGCACCCCCAGTGAGGGATGAGACTCTACGCTGGCTCCAAATTGGCTGGAAGCTGTGGCATAAAGCTGCAATTATTCTCCCAGCACAACTTCCTTCTGGTAGTAAACAAAACACATTTCTAGCCTTCATCCAGGCTCTCCTGGCTCCTGGTCAGGGTGAATATATATCCAGGGCAGTGCTGTGTTCTAGTTGTCCTGAAATGGGACAGCTAGAATGGATTGCTCATTTCTAGTTGTCTTGGAATAGGTTACCCAGAGAGGTGGTGGACTCTCCATCCCTGGAGGTTTTGAAGACCTGGCTAGTGAAGCCTTGGCTGGGATGATGTAGTTGAGGCTGGTCCTGCTTGAAGTAGATGTGACCTCCTGAGGTCTCTTCCAACCCTCACTTTCTATAGGTCTATGTAAACCTGAGGCTACTCTGACTTAAGTCTTGCTCCAAGTCTCCTTTCACCCCCACCCCACCAAACCTTTGACAGTTCTCCAACTATCCCAACCCAGCTGAGTGCAAGCAGTGGACCTGAAAGGCATGCACTTTCAACAAAGGGAAAGGCTTTCCACATGACTTGTGCCATCACCAAGGCCCTGACCATGGAAAGTATTTAAGCTTGTGTTTAGCTTTTAGCAGCCCTGCTTAAACTGGTAGGACTCTCAGCATTTTTTAAAGGAGCCAAAAACAAGGCCAAGTGTTTCTTCTGTGCTAAACAACATGCCTAAATCTGATGCTAACTGCACAACTGGGAGTTTGGATGAAAGGAAAGTCATTTCCAGCAGATTCCCTGTGCCTTGTTCCTTCCCCTCTCGCAACCGGCTAGTCAGAGCTGACCCTCGGGGCATATACAGCTTGTTCCCCACCATCTCCTTACCTCATGGTTATGGCCATATAGCCAGTGTCTGGGAGGGCCTGGGAAGCTCTCAAGAGCTTTGATGAGCTCTTTTTTCTTCCAATAGAGCTGAAGCACTTTTAGCAGCACCGAGATGAGGCAAAGCCCTGCACATAGGGATAGTAGGGTGGAAAGGGAAGGTCTCGCTATTTCCTCCAGCATGTATGCCATGGTCCTGCTGGTTGAGGGTCAGCAAAAGGTGTCTTCTTGCTGCCTTTCACACTGCTGTTGTGTCTGTCCCTAAAGAGAAGGCCTAGTCAATGGTAAGATATTGGCCCTTCCCTTTCATCCAGGGGGAAAGGACTCTCGTATGCTGGGCAGTCCAGAGGAGATTTATGTAGCAGGAAGCACACTCAGCCCAGCAATAAAAAAGCTTGACTCTTCCTGCTTAAGTGCCCAGCTTCCTTATAACCACGTCTCTTCTCCAGCTTTATTCAGAATAGCACAAAAAGAAGCCTCCTATGTAGAGAGGATTAGGGAGGCTTTTATAAACACTGGTTATTTAGTAACCTTTTGTTGATGAGGCTTTTTTGTGGCTGGGTAGGCAGCGCTAGAGATAAAGAACTGAACGTGGGAGACCTTTGCTCCGGTCCTGGCCACACTGCATCCCATCGTATGCACCGTTTCAGACTCAAGGCTCATTGATCTACTGTGTGAAATGTGTAGGCTATAGTAGGCCTTAAGCTGCTTATTGAAAGGAGGTATTTGTATCTGCTTGACTACAGTTTTGCTAGAAGAAGGGAGAAAATGTCACAAGGTACAAAATCATTTTTAGAGACCTTGAGTCAAATGTGTGGGACAAAAACAGAGGTAAAGGCTGCAAGGTTACCATGAGTACATCTGGTGGTTTGGTGATAGGCATAGCTAATTTGGAACAAAGTCAAACTTATATAGGGAACAAGAATAACCTTATGACTATTAATCCAGAGAAACACTTACAAGGAGCACTTTTTTAAAAATATTTATTTACCTTGTGTAGTAATGTATAGTGAATGGTGTATAGTGCATATTGTCATATTCTATATAGCGTAGTATACGTTAAGCAGTAGAGTACAAAACCCAGGTCCACGTTGGGATTTTTTAAATTCTGTCTTGACCTAAATTCTTGCTGAATTGCTCACTTGCAAGTGTACCTGGTTAGCGCTATTTAACAATTTAGCTTGAAACTTCAGTAAGAAGGTCCTTGAGCAACAGAAAGAGAAACACTCTCTCTCCCCTTTGGGAGCAAACGGTGAAATGTGTGTTTTATTCAGTTCATAGATTTGGAGGCCAGAAGAGATTCTGGAAACCTATAAGGCACAGTGCAGTCGGACACCTATTTGAGCCAAATTCAGCCCCAGTGCCCAGTGCAGGGAGCTGTAAAAACTTGGATGGTGTTCTGCCGCCTTGCCGTGCCATTTATTGTAAGAACATGGGACTGGGGGAGATCCTGTGTCCCTGCATCCAGACCTCTGTTTCTGCAAGCACTTGTGTGATCTGATTCCCAACACTGCCTTGTCAAGTCCCATCTTTAAAATGACTTTTTTTGCTCTCACTGCTCTGATTGGGAGAGACTTGCAAAATGTCACTTTTCTGATGGTGAGGAACTTTCCTTTCATCTCCAGCATCAATGCACTCATAGCCAGTGCTCACCCACTTGTTCTTGTGCCAACATTGTCCTTGAGCCCAAATAAGACTTGGGTTTCCTGGTGGTTAACCCCACACAAGCCCATTTCAATGAACATTTGTAGTGATAAAATACATTCCTTAGCTGGTTAAAAAATGGCACAGCTATGCTATAGTCATGGGTGGAAGTTTATAGTGGTTTATATCTTTTAAAGAACCAGAGACTATGGAGGCTATGTAAAAACTCACGCCAAACACCAAACCCTGGAGTTTCCAATGAATCCAGAAAACTGACCTAACCATTGCCCAGCATGGTGGCATTTCACCAAGTTGGCTTGTCAGTTGTTGCTTTTCAGTTAGTCAGCATGTTGTATTGTAAAACCTTAATCCACGGGTAGAATATTTGTATTCAAGTCCAAAGGAGTTTTACAGGGACACCTTCGATTGCAATACCCTGCCGAACGTGTGCGACTCTGATAAGATTGTGGGGCAAGAGAGAAATTCTGAGTACCCACAGTGCACTAATGGCTCATTATGGTACACCTGTCCCATACAGTGATTTAATACATTTTATTAGAAATCTGCTGCTCTTTTTCCTCTTGCATGGTATCCTCAGTGAGGCATGTGCACACACGAGATTTGGCAATCAGAGAAGGCCCAGTTCAGCATCGGCATCCTATTTGTATGGGGGCTGAATTTGGCCTAGAGTGCAGGGAGCCATGCAGTCTCGAACAGTTTTTCATTCTCTTTTCGGCTTTACTGGTAATAGCAAAATGCTATGAGGCATGAGCATTTCCACAGGGCACAGGACTGAGTGGGGATCATCTTCACATCCTCACTGAATTCAAAGTCCTGCTATTGCAGATGTTCGCTGCACATTGAATCTTTTCCATTGGATAATTAAGATGCATCTCAAAATGACATAGGATTTTTGCCAGCGCTGCTTCTAGTGTCTCTTAATGCTGAGAAATCGAAGAAACCTCCTTTAAACTTTTAGTTATCTTTGCATATTTGCACTTTTTAGGTCCCTCTTGTTTACTACCAAAGCTGTTCCTTGGCTTAAACAACACTCCTTTCTTTGTTCCTTCCGAAAAGCAGCTCTTTGAGCCTTTGTATAGCTCTGTGGATATGAGGATCCTCAGCTGGTATAAAATGGGACAGTCCTGTTGTAGAAGCTGGTGACGCTGCAGCACTTAATACTTCTACGTTTATGAAATTGTAGAATGTGGAAACCATGCGAAACATCACACCAGACTCAAAGCCTTTGAGATAATGAATGATCAGGAAAACCTTGATGGATACAGGGCAGAGGTGCATTTCACTCAGTTGGCTTGTTGGTTTGTGGTTAATGAGTGGTACTTAACATAGTTTCAAATCTCCCTGGTGTTAATAATCTATCCCTGTAGGAATGTTGTAGCCCTGTAGCTGGCCTGTGTCACCCGTGCTCAGAGTTGGATATTGGCCAGACTTGAAACGAATGGTCCCAAGCAGAAGCTCCAGGCCTTTAGCACGTTTCAACCTATAAAACAAATCTGCCTCTGGCTGTCTTTCCATTATTTCCAGCATGCCTTCTTTAAACCAGTGCTCTGCTCCTGCTCTGCCTCTCAGACATAGCATGAGCTTCTCTCTTCTCTTCTTTAACTTCCTAAAGTAAGCAGACCACTTTTCCTCCCTCTCCTCCACTCAGGGGGCCATGGCCTGGCAGATCTTTTTCCTGGCCTCCTCCCGGTACCAAGTACCGATCTGGGCCTTCACCTCATCCCTCACATGCCAGCCTGCTGCTGCCTGCCTGTGCAGGGCCTGCAACTTACGGGTCAGGTCCTCATGTTGCTGCCTTTGGAAGAAGGCTCATCATTTGCCAACCTGCTGGAAGAAGACTTTGGTCCTCTCTTTGATGCTGGCCCACCACTGCCTGGTTTGGATACAGGTCTCTGAGGGTCCTCTACCCTGCCTAGTGCGCTCTAAAATTGCGCTGAGTATTTTCATCTTCTGGCAGGCTGGTATTTAGCTTCTACAGCCCTCTGCCCCTTTCCAGCTTGTAACAAGTGGGTGCCCTGGCACCAATCTGATCGTTAGCCCACCAACTTGTCTTAGGGCTAACTGCCCACCTTCCTCGTCTGCCACACCTTGATGTTAATGATTATATGATGTTAAGCACGTGGGAGGCTGCCCGTTTACTTGCCCTGGTGACAAGGGCCTATGTACATGGCTCTGACCACCCCTTATCGTGTCCCATGTCTCTCAGATGTTCCTCCAATGCCTCACACTGGAACCCGAGCTCCAGAGTCTCACATGGGACTCTCACTCCCCTTTGGAGCTTATAGTCGCAGTGCTTTGCAGATGTTCCATGGCCTGACACCTGGCCTACTTATCTGGCCTACCACCGAGCCACTCACTCACTTGGGCTCCCAGCCTGGTTCCCCCTCAGGGCTGGCATCCAGAGTTGAGGGCGTTGGAGCCTCTACCAATTCAGGGCCTCAAGCTGCATCCAATCCCAGGGCTCCAACCCCCTCTCAACTCTGGGCACCAGGCCCTATCTCCAGGATTCAAGTCTGCAGTAAAGGATCAGGGCTCCAAACCCCATCCCCTGTCCTCCCTAAGCATAGTACCTTATCCCTTTGCACAGGAGCTTCACTAATAGCTCCACAAAGGTTCACAGCCCCACCCTCCTGGAGCCTTGATCCTGGCTCCAGTGGTCTCAGCTGTGAGTCTGGGTGTTGCCTCAGGTCCCTCCACTGGACCTGGGCTCTGCCTTGGCACTCACAGTGAATCTGGGCTCACCTTGCTCTCTCCTACCACCCACTAGGGATATGGAGCTGGGTTTAGAAGGCACCCCATACTCACCTTTCACTGGAGAGGCAACTGGCCTGGCAGTTGCATAAACTACCCCACCAGACCATCCTTCCCCGGCAGGGTGCAGTTTTCTGTCATACCCAGGACCAGGAAATTCCTGCCACCCCCATAGTTCCTCCCTTACCTCCAAGGTATTCTGAGCAGCAGCTCAGTTGGTGGTGTGTCTCTGGCTGCTGGCAGCAAACTGCTGTATTTGCTGTTCAGGGCCCAGCCCTTACAAAGATCAGCTGGCCCCTGTTCCCAATGAGGCAGCCCTGTCTAATTGGAATTGCAGCCAGCTACTTTCATGACTACACCCTCTTCAGTAACACAGCTGTCCTCCCATTTTGTGGATTATGAGAAGGCAGTGGCCTGAGAAACAGATGGACACAGATCAGGCTTCCCTTCCCTTCCACTCCTTGCAGAGGAAGACAAAGTCTATCAGGGTCTTAATGTTTTGTGAGGGTTGGCTCCTCCTGCTGCCCCTGCATCCTCGCTCTCCCAGGGCAGGGAAGGCACGGGGACTGCAGTGCAGTGGCAGGGTGGACCACTGGGGGTAGCAGTCCCCCTGGGGCTGATCCAGGGACCTTGCACAGGGAAGGACAGTGTGGAGGGAATCCAGGCAATGAGCCAGAGCCTGGGCACCCTCTTCCTACCTGCTTTCCCTGGCAGGCCCCCTCAAGCATCATGGTGGGGTGGCGAGGTGGACCTCAGCAGCACCGATCATCACAGTGGCTGTTGAAGAAGACAGCATCCATGAGACAGGGAGTGTGGAGGGGAGGGGAACTTCATGGGGCTCCCCACTGGGCCTGCCAACTCTCACTGGCATCTCTAGGCATGGTCAGACCTCTGGGTCTTGCTTGGCGGGGTTCGGCCAAACCTCTGAGAAGAGGAAGACCACTGCCCCCAAGCCCCTCACCCAGCAAGGGGAGAGGCTTTTCTGGAATGGAGGGGTGACACCGGAAGGGGAGATAGCTGCTTTGCCTGAACACAGCCAGGGGGACCACTGGCCCACAAAAGGTCCTCCCCAACCTGACCACAATTGCCACATTGATTGGAGGAAGAGAACAAAAGGGAAGGTAGCCACTTTACCTGACCACCAGCAGGGGGACTGCTGGCCTGCAAAAGGGCATCCCTGAAAAGGGATTGCCACGTCAATCGGAGGAGAAGTGCAAAAGGGTTCAAGGCACAGCCTGGGAGCAGGGGAGTGAACACCAGGATGGTCAGGCTGCATGGAAGAACTGGCCCCAGACCGGAGTCTCCCACTGCCAATTGCCAACCCTACCCTCCCTAAAGGGTTGGGGACCACACACAGGTCAGTTCCCTAGGTGGCTCAGAAATGTCCCTGGACTCAAGGAGAGGAAGGGAGCAGGAAGAACCAGGGAAAGCAGGAACAGGCAAGAAAACCAGCACCAGACTGGGATCTCCCACCCCAAAGTGTCCACCTTCCCCCTCTCACCTGGTGGGAGAGGGGGGAGGTGGGCAGGGTGACCCTCTTGTGGGGAGCATCTGGCTGTTCTAACGTTTCCTTTTGCCATGGCCCAAGTTGACCAGCTCCTGGCATGTGACTTGGCCTTGTGGAGGGCCCTGGGGAGGGTAGTCAGCAGGTGGGTAGGGTCTAGCACTTCTCCCCTTCCTTGGCCAGGGCAACCTCGAACCCCAGCATGGGGCTCTGGTGTCCAGGTAGACCAACCCTTGCCCAGAGCTACTCTTAGTAAGATTCCCTCTGACTTTGTGAGAGCTGGCAGGTGGCTGGGTCTCCCTGGCAGTGGTGGGGTTGATCTAGTGTCTGAAAAGCCACCTCTGGGCCTCAGTAGGGTCAACCTGGTGACCCACATTCCAGCCGCCTGCAGTTTCCCTCCACATACTCCCCATGGTGTACTTGGCTAGGCCCCAGGCTTCAGTTCCCCCTCCTGGTTGCGGTTACCTGTTATCCAAAAAATGTCCCATAAGCCTATTTGAGACCAGTGCATGTGAGCTAGGCCCACCAAGTTATGTGAGGCCACCACTAAAGGATGGAGAATGGAGCTAATGGTCCCAACTAATTAGTGGGGACAACAAAAGCAAAAGAGAAGTGACAGTGGGGTCAGAGGTTCAAAACAAGCACAACCTTGGGGGACACCGAGCAGAGTGCCCCAGGCAGTGCCAACCAACCCTCAAATGCAGCCAGACAACTGGTGGCTAGTGCCCAGTGGTACTCTGCTCAGAGATGGGACCAGACCATACCCAAGAATATGGCCCCACATTTCCTAGGTACCCTCCCGGCCAGTGCCTCCTTCCTGGTGACACACAAATCGCCAGCTTGGCCAAGACAAGGAGGAGATTGACCAGGAGGTCCCAGGCCTTGGTGGGGCCAGGGATGTGGAGTGAAAAAAAAAAAAAAACTAGTCTGGGGGAAAGTGCAGGAAGAACCTCAGCAGGAGATTCTGAAGGAAGAAGTACGGGGACTACAACCTGGCACACTCCAGGAACGTGTATGCCAGGGTCTCCCTGTGCCCATAGAATGGGCACATGTCAGGCGCCGTCTTTACCTATTTGACAATGACAAGTGTGGCCTTACCCCACTATTTTACTTTTGCTGCCACTGGTGGGTAGTGATGGAGCTGAAATTGCCAACTAATTCCTTGGGCCTATTTGGTGACCACAGCTGTGGGCCTAGCCCACTATGTAACTTGTGGCTGCCACCTGTGGGCAGCAATGGAACTAATGTCACCAACTAAATGCTTGGGACAACAAATGAGAAAAGAGGACATGCTCATGGAGTCACAGGGACAAAACAAATGCACACTGCGGAGACACCAAGCAGAGGACATCGGGCAGCACCCACTGGCTCTCAAAAGCAGCCAGAGAGCTGGCAGCTACTGCCCACTGGTACTCTGCCTGGATGTGGGAATGGAGGAGACTCAGGAAAAAGACCTCCTTCCTGGTCAGCCAGATGGCCAGCTTGGCCAGGGCCAGGAGGTGGTTGACCAGGCGGTCCTGGGCCTTTGTGGGGCCATGGATGGGGACTGAATAAATAAAAAGGTGTGGGGAGAAGTACAGCCAGAACTGCAGCAGAAGGTCCTGGAGAAGAAGGTGCAGGGGCTGCAACCTGGTGCACTCCAGTCCTAGGTGTGCCAGTGTCTCCCTCTGCCCACAAAATGGCCACAAGTTGGGAGTGCATTGAAGCGCACCAGGTACATGCCCTTCATGACAGCTCTGTGAAGGAGCTGCCAGCCTAGGTCCCCAGTGGCGAAGGGGGATCAGGGTGGAATACAGACTCTGCCACCAGGGTCCATCGGCCTCACCCTTGCCCAGGATGTCCCACCACTTGGTGTCTGGGTAGGACGTGAGGGCGGCATGGTGGACTGTATGGTGGACGAGCGTGTAGAGCTGGCACCGGTGGGCTGTAGAAAAGCAGACTGGGCATATGTCCCCTAGCCAGCTCGTATGGTGGATCAGGGAGTGCCGCAGGGCCTGCCAGTCTGATGCAGGCCCCATGAGCAGCTCCACTGAGCCAGAGAGGGTGGTGGCACCACCTTCTGTTAGAACATGCTTCAAGTGGGCAAGAGTGTCAACAAGCAGAGCAGCTTTCACCTGGACTAGGTGCAAGTAGGGTGCCCACTCCATGGCCAAACCCATGCGCTGGGCCAGTGCAGTGGGGCTCAGCCGCCTCTGCTTGGTGCAGTCCAGGAGGTCTCTGAGCTGGGTGACCCCCCCCACCCCAAGCCATCGTCTGGCATGCCCAGAGTAACGCTGCTACCAAGACTGCTAGCTGCGGGGTTCCACAGCAACGGCTCAGCGAGCAGGTTGTTACCCCAGGCCACCTGCAATGGGGACTAGGAGTTGGAGAGCAGCTCCCAGGCCCTAAGGAGGTCTTGGCTGGGTCCAATTCTCCAGTGGGGAGGGGTGTGTGGGGGACAGGTACACCCCCAGCTAGAGCAATGAACCCGCACTCCAATGGATCCCTTGGAGCATAGGGGGGAGTGAGTCCACCTGCCACCCGGCACCCATAGTTAGGCCAGAGCTCTTGACCCAGTTGACCTGGGTGGAGGAGGCCATCGAGTACACCACCTGGCAGGCCACCACACATGCAAGGTTGCCTGGGTTCTGGACTGCGAGGAGCACATTATTGGCATATGCCAACAGGACCAGCTGCAGTGCCAGCTCCCAGAGCACTACCCTACCACCGCAGGAGGCACAGGAAGATGTTTGGAGGCAAGGTGTACAGCTGGCCTGACATTGGGTAGCCTTTATACACCCCTCGCCTGAATAGGATGGGCTCTGTCAGGGTCTGGCTCAGATTGACCAAACACTCTGCGGAAGTGTACAGCACCTGGAGGGCCCACATGAAATGAGGTCCAAAGCCAAATGCCCCCAGAGTGCCTGTGAGGTACCCATGATCCACCCTGTCAAACACCTCCTCCTAGTCCAGAGACAGGAGGCAGAACATCAGGCCCTCCTGGTATGCCAGCTCCAGGAGGTCCCGAACCAGGGACAGGTTGTTGAAGATGGATCTCCCCAGCACCATGTATGAGTGGTCGGGATGGACCACATCTGCCAGCATGGACCACAGGCATAGTGAGATGGCCTTCACTGCCACTTTGTAGTACATGGACCTTAGGGACATGGGACATCAGTTTCTCAAGTCATGGAGGTCCCCCTTCTTTGGCATGAGGGTCACTGCAGCGAAGTCCAGGCTGATGAGGTCCCAGAAGGCCCGGTAGAACTCCATGGTCAGCCCATCTGGGCCCAGTGCTTTGTTGCTGGACAGTAGATAGAGGGTGGCCAAGAACTCAGCCAGAGTGAGAGGAGCCTCCAGCCGGTCCCAGTCACCTGCGCTCACCTGCACCAGTCCCTCCCACAGGACGTGATAGGCTGCAGCATTGGTCGGGTCCCAGGAGATGAGCCCCCCGTAAAAGGCTCTTGCTTGGTCTCGCAGCTCTCCCAGGCCCATGGGGGGGTGCCATTGCCCGCCAAGAGGCAGGCGGTATACTTCCTGGCCCCTCCCCCCCACCTCTCCAAGGCATAGAAGAAGTGGGAGCTGCAGTCCATCTCCCACAAGAGCTGGGTGCGTGAGCAGACAAATGCACTGTGAGTGTAGTAATCTTCCGGGCCTCTTGGCTCCTCCCACCTCTCCCTGCACTGCCCGCAGAGGGATGGGTTCTGCAGGTCGGTGACCAGGTGCCCCTTCAGCTCTAGCACTTCCCACTCAAGCTGCTCCCTGGCTGCCTCCCTGTGCTGGCTCTGCCCTCGGGTATAACTGTGGCAGAAGTGCTGGATGCACACCTTCCCCACATCCCACCATCTCTGAGCCGAGGAGAAAGCATGCTGCTGCTCATGTCAGGCCAGCCAGAACTCCCAGAAAGCCACTCTGAAGCCTGTCTCCTCCAGCAGGCTGTTGTTGAAGTGCCGGTAGGCCGACCCTGACTGCCCGGACCCTGGCATGGCCCAGACGAACACCAGATAGCAATTGCTAGAGGGGGCGAGCCTCATGCTGGAGGACTTGGCCTGAGCAAAGTGGAGCAGGAACATGTAAATGCAGTCCAACTGGGAGTGGAACGCCCACTCCTCCTCCACCCTCACAAAGGTGAAGGCAGAGGGGCCGTCGGGGTGACAGGTGTGCCAGACATCCACCAGGGTGTGATCCCACAGGATCTCCCAGAGGACATCCGCAGTTGCCTGGCTGCACTGCCTACCCAAGCAGTCCTGCTCCTCCAGGGTCATGCTGAAGTCCCCGCTGAGGATCATGCACTTGCAAGGGTTGAGGGTGCCAAGATAAGTGGCGGCCTGGTGAAAAAAACTCCACTGGGTCTGGGACCTGCATGGGGGCATAGATGTTCAACAGGTTGAGTGCCAGCCCCTCCACCTGGACCTGCATGTGCAGCAGGCAGCCTGGCATCATCTCAACATCCTTAAGGATAAGGAGCTCTGGCTGCAGGCCCAGGGAGAACAGGGTGGCCACCTCACAAGAGGTGGACATCAGGTGGCTAAAGAAAACCCCATCTTCCCACTCCAGCCACCAGCTGGCTTCATCAGCTGAAGTTGTCCGGGTCTCCTAGAGAAAAACCAGCGAGTACCCCCCCCCCCCCGCAAAGGAAGGAGAGCACCTGGTTCCTCCAGGGACCATGCCTGTAGCTGTGGATGTTGAGGGTTGTGACATCGAGTAACCTCATGGCTGAGGGGGAAGTTGCTGAAGCAACCTAGCCAGGGCCTCACACATGGCAATGCATAGCCTTGGGTCCATCCACAGCCTTGCTGCCCACCCATAGGTGGACAGGGCATCGAGGAAGGTGCAGACCCAGGTGTAGGTCCGAGTGTTGCACCTGCTTCGGCCCCTTCTGTTCCCTTGCCAACACCCTTGTGGTATCTAGGATGCTGTGGGAGCCCCCCCCCCTCCCCCCCAGCAGTCCAGTGTGAGCTGCACCTGGTTTGGGGAGCACCTAGTGCATGCCTTTTCCAGGAACTTGACCAACTCATCCCTGGGCACTGTCAGGGCTAGGGGGTCTGCAGGCTCTGTAGGAACTGCTGTTCCCCTCCATCCTCTGCCTGGTCCTGGGGCCTAGTGGTCCCTGCTTGGCTCATGGGACAGGTGGTGGTCTCTAGTCTCCACCAGGTCAGGGGTGGAGGCGTGGTAGGACACCATCTGGACCCCCCCGGTCTGCTGAGGCCCCCGCCTTGAATGAGGGAGTGCTTCTGCAGCCTCTTGGGGTGTGGCCAGGGCAGGAGCCAACTCTGGGGAAGACAGGACGGTCACTCAGGGAGGGCTGTGAGGAGGGCTTCTCTCCCAGCACAGGGGCAACCTACTGGGTGGGGGACCCCACTGCCACCCCCTAGGAGGGCAGCAGGAGGGGAGCCAGAGGAGATCCCTTAGGGACTGTGTTGGCAATAGTATCCCCCTTGGGGCCCTGGGGAGGCTGCTCCCCCTCAGCAGGGCTTAGAGACGTGAGCCCCAGGGTCCCTTCCTCCCCCAGAGTGTGGGGGGGAGGGCTCTGCTACCTGATCCAACTAAGGTTCAAGAAACCTGTCCCACCAAACTCAAGTACTTGGGAAAATACATTTGAAGTGTATTTTTAATAGGAGTTTTAGTATATGAATAGTACGTGAATGATAAGGCTGTACAGGCTAAGGTGTATACAGCAACTGATTCAAAATAATCAAATGCTTCTTACCCTAAAGAAATACCAGTATATTTAAAACTAGTCTTTATCTATTTTTAATATAAAAATGTTTAAATCCTAAAGTTTTAAACATTTCTAACTCGTGACCCACATGTCAGGAAAAAGGACTTCTTACCTAGGTTTTAAAGACTAAATGTCAAAGTAGTAGTGATCTTGGTTCAATTGCAGGTGGACTATTCAGATGGACCATTATTTAGGCTGAAAAGCAGAGATTCCTGGGCACACCTGGACTTTTATGCTTGATTAATCTGAATGATCAGTTCATATTGGTCTATCACCAGTCAGTTTTTCACCAGTCCCATGGGATGCCCCTGCCCATTATGGGACAGGGACGCCCGGGTGAGGGAGATTCCTTGCCCTCCATCAATGCTGACCTTGTGAAGGAACACCTTGAGAGGCTGGACACCTTCAAGTCAGCCTGCCCTGATGGTTTACACCCCAGGGTACTCAAAGAGCTGGCCAGCATCATAGCCCAGCCCCTGGCACAGATCTTCGAGAACTCCTGGTGCTCTGGTGAAGCGCCCAATGACTGGAAGAAGGCCAATGTGGTGCCTATCTTCAAGAAAGGGAGAAAAGTGGATCTGGCAAACTACAGGCCCATCAGCCTGACCTCTATACTGGGGAAGGTCTTAGAAAAGATAATCAAAGAGGCCATTCTTAATGGACTGGCCAATGGCAACATCCTGAGGGATAGCCAGCATGGATTTGTTGCGGGTAGGTCTTGCTTGACCAATCTCATTTCCTTCTATGACCAGGTGACCTATCACCTGGGCAAGGGAGAAGAGATTGATGTCGTATATCTTGACTTCACAAAAGCCTTTGATGTAGTATCCCATGATCACCTCTTGGCAAAACTGGCCAACTGTGGCCTCGGGTCCACCATGATCTGCTGGCTGGGAATTGGCTCCATGGTAGGACCCAGAGGGTGATGGTTGATGGAAGTCAATCGTCATGGCGCCCTGTGAGCAGTGGGGTCCCTCAAGGCTCTGTCCTTGGACCTATATTATTCAACATCTTCATTAATGATGTGGACACTGGAGTCAGAAGTGGACTGGCGAAGTTCGCTGATGACGCCAAACTTTGGGGTAAAGCATCCACACCTAAGGAGAGGGTGGTGATCCAGGCTGACCTTGACAGGCTCAGGAAATGGGTGGATGAGAACCTGATGGTGTTTAACACTTCCTTGGGAAGAAAAACTAGCAGCATCCCTATAGGCTTGGCAGTGCTACACTGGCCAGCACTACAGATGAAAGGGACTTGGAGGTCATGGTTGACCACAAGATGAACATGAGCCTTCAATGTGATGCTGCAGCTAGTAAAGTGAGCAAAACGCTGGCTTGCATCCATAGATGCTTCTCAAGCAAATCCCAGGACATGATTCTCCCATTGTACTCGGCCTTGGTGAGGCTGCAGCTGGAGTACTGCATCCAGTTTTGGGCTCCACAATTCAAAAAGGATGTGGAGAAGCTTGAGAGAGTCCAGAGAAGAGCCACGCACATGAATAGAGGTCAGGAAAACAGACCTTACAATGACAGGCTGAAATCTGTGGGGCTCTTTAGCCTGGAAAAGCGCAGGCTCAGGGGTGATCTGGTGGCCACCTATAAGTTTATCAGGGGTGTCCACCAGGATCTGGGGGAATGTTTGTTCACCAGAGCGCCCCAAGGGTTGGCAAGGTTGAACGGTTATAAACTCCTGCAGGACCATTTCAGGCTGGAAATAAGGAAGAATTTCTTTACTGTCCAAGTCCCCAAGGTCTGGAATAGCTTGCCACAGGAGGTGGTTCAAGCACCCACATTGAACACCTTCAAGAGAAATTTGGATGCTTATCTTGCTGGGATCCTGTGACCCCAGCTGACTTCCTGCCCCTTCGGGCAGGGGGCTGGACTCAATGATCTTCCAAGGTCCCTTCCAGCCTTAATGTCTATATGAAATATATGAAATATTATTAATATGAATTCTGTCTAGTATGGCTGTCAGACATACCTTTCTTGTTGCCAAGGAGGTGCACCTCTTTCTGTCCTGGGTATAAGCTATCTTTGTAGTCAGATAAGATCAACCTAGCATGAGCCCACACAATTAGCTCTGAGTGACCCAGAGCTGACCTTGCTATGTTAGTAAACCCGTTGCCTACATTTTAAAGGCTTCTTGCCTATGATGTCTCCTTACCAGTTACCACTTCTTGTTGCTGCTGCTGCTTCTTTTAGCTCTGCTTCTTGACCTAACTTGACATAATTTGTACTGATTATAATGCAGCCTCCCTGCTTAAGGCCCATAAGAATCTATACATGTTGATGAGGCATACAGTCATTTAAAGTTAAAAGTGTACTCAATCTTTGTATCCCAGGGCTCAAAAAGAGCAAAAATCGAGTGAGAATAACTGAGGTGGAGCTTGCTGTGAAAAATAATACGAAGAGAAAAAGGCTCTTCTTCTATTCTTGTTCTTCTTTTATTTGGATGACAAATGTGTGTGTGTGGGGGGGGGGGGGAACCACTGAACCCTGAAGACAGGAAGGAGGTGATGGTTGGTCTTGGTGTGACCCATGGGCTGAAGAAGTATTTTGCCTCAGTGTTCAAGGAGACTGAAGATCTGAATGAAGAAAATATTTTGGACCCCAAATAGAAATGTGAATGTGACAACGGATAACCTCCATCCCACGGTAGTGGAAGAATGGGTTCCTCTTCTACTGAATCGGTCAACTCATGGCCAGTGCCCTATGGCTGGGAAATAACAAATGTAATGCCTAGATTTGAAGGAGGGGAAATATCCATCATTTGGATTTCAGGGCCTGGAATTCCCATGTTTCGGGGATTCTGCTGGTCACCGGCGTCCATTAACCCAGAGGTTCCCAAACTTTTTCTTATTGTATACCCCTTTCCAGATTTACCAGCTGCCCCCATGCCCCTACCAGAATACATTTTATAATTTTAACCACCTACAGGGCAACTATTATAATGAAAATTAAGTCTACCATGACTCGATTTCTCCCATGTACCCCCCCAGAGTTGTCTTGCACCCCCCCCCCCCAGGGTTATGCATACCACAGTTTGGGAACCTCTGCATCAACCTAATAACTTCCCTGCCACTCCTCTGGCACAGCAATTGGTGGTGCCTGTGTCCTTAAGCAGCAGTGCATTGTGGGCTTTTTCCCCATGCAATGCTTTGTGGGCATAGCGAGTGGGATGGCAAACCTGGTAGACCCTTGGGAGACTTGGTTTGTGCAAACAAAGGAGAAGGGTCTCAGTGGCCTGGGAGGTCCATTCCAGGCCTGTGCTCCTCAAAGGACTGTGGGCAGGCAGAGAAATAAGCAGCTTTGTTCCATCAGAGAGGTTCAGAAATCAAAATCCAGCCCAGAAGAGAAAATATTAAAAAATACAAAAAAAAAAATTTAAAAAATCTCATGCTATTTGGAAATGTCTCATGATTTCTTGGGGGAGAAGGATTAGAGATAAGAGGGTTAATTTATGATTTTCTATCTTCTTGATGGAACAAACTGCAGGCTGTCCTAGAAGGAAGCCTCCTTGCTCCTAACTTAATATTGCCTTGGCATTTCTATACTTTGGGTTTCGTTACACATTCATTTTTGGCATCTCAGGGAGTTCTTCACTCTTGGCTTGCCCACACATTAAGATGCCTGAACTAGTTTTTTAAGCACTGCTTAGGTGTCTTAAAGTTGCATCACTCTGAAGCAGGTTTTTCTCTGATCTATGTTACCCAGGTCCTGTTCCGTGAACGTGTGGCCAATCCGTGGAGAGAAGCCATGCTCACTGCAGTCCTCCAGCATCCCAGGATGCAGTGTCCCTTTCCTTCACCCTCCTGTTCTGTGTGGATGACTTGCAGCCATTGCTCCTAATCAGACCCCTGCTCACCAGCCCTGCAGTGGCAAGTCACAGCTGTGCAGGTTGGGGACAGTCAGATATTTTTAACCTGAATGTGGAACTACTCTAAACTCAAACTAAAACCAATCGACATTTGAGAAGCTTAAAGTACAACATGTAACAAGCTCCTTAATTATTGCTAGATTGCTGCTGACCAGGAGGTGGCAGCTTTGTCTCACACTATAGTCCTGATGAGTATATTAATAATGAAAAAAAGCGTTAAAAAGACTGCATTACAAATACCATGTAAAGGGTCACCCCTTAATTTATGCATCCTGACTTGCCTATGCAATCTCAAGGCCGTTCATATAAAAACAAGCTGATAAGTGGCTTTTCCCCCTTCTAACAAGTGTGGCAGGTGTAACAAAAGTGATGTGAACTGCTTGCTGGGGGTTAGAGATTTGGGTGGCATCACACATTTCTGCTCCACGGTGACTTGGACCTTGTCTCCCTCGAGACTCTTCACCGCTTTTACCATAATGGTTTTGCTCCCCTTGCTTGCTCTCAGCTTTGTCAACTATCCCACTATCAACTCCCAAAAGCTGGTGCCCAGGGGTGGCAGTCCTGGTTGCTCCACCCTAATTGTGCTACTAGTAGATAGTGATGTTAATTAGGGAACTGCTATTCTTTTCTGTTACAGTTTAGCAGTAAACACACTAAGGTGGACGCGGCTGTACCAGTATAAAAGTGCTCTATGACGGTGCAGTGTTTCCTCCACCCATACAGAAATAACTATTCCTGGAGGAAACACTGCACCGTCATAGAGCACTTTTATATTTAATACCCTCCTCGTGAGAGAGGTTTTTCTAATATCTCTCCTCAACTTCCCTTGCTGCAACTTGAAGCCATTGCTCCTTATTGTCATCTGCCACCGCTGAGCAGCACTGTCCCTCTGTTACAGATGCCCAGCTGTGTTGCTACACATCTGTGACTAACCTACTGCAATTTTTAAGTGTGAATACAGCTTTCAGCTCTTACTAAGTCAATTAAAGGAGTGAATGAAGCCAGACTAGAATAAAGGAAAACCTGGTAGAGTCTCTTGGCAATGCCCCATAACTAGAAGGCAGGGAAGGATTAAAGAGTAGAGTTTTTAATAGAGATCTTTTGTGAAAGAAATCCATATCTCAAGACTGTGTGTATAATATGTGCAAGCCGATCTTCTATCTATGTGCTTGCTGCCTGAATGGCACATGTTACACCATCGGGTAGTTCCCAGAACTCCCCCGGTGAACAGAGGGAAGATGCTTATTGCAAATTCTGTTCAGGGGTGAAGCCTTTTAGCTTTCCTGGATGGGAATGGTTAGACACTTCTTTTCAGACCCACTTCTTGCTTCATATATTTTTCCTGACGGGAAAGCTGGAACAAAGTATTTTAAGTGTTTTTTAAATTGTCGTCCTGAATTAAAATGGAAAAGAGATTTCAATTGCTGAAGCTCAGGCCAAACAGGAATCCTAGTTCCCATGTGGCTCTAACATTATTCAACTAACATTATTCAAATAACACATTGTCGGAAAATTGAATCGCATCATCTAGCTTTTTACTTAAGAAAATACTTTTTTTTTCAGTGAAGACAGATCTGACCAGTTACACTTTACTCTACCCGAAAAGGAAATATGAAGTTATAGGAAAGGGCTGTCCACAATACCTAGGTCTCTCTCTGTGAAGCTACTGGACCTGCCCACATGAGTTGGCTCTGATGGATCACGTGAGTCTTTGCTACACTTACCTGAGCCTACAGAAAAGACTGTCTAGAAAGTCCAGATGTCTCTTCTGCAGGACCTCACCCAGCACTTGCTTATTCTCGAGCAAATGACACTCATCACACATTGAGCCCTTTTTTATTCGAAGAGTTTTCTGAGACCCGACCCGGTTTGTGGCGATGGACTGAACTCTGTAAATACGGACAGATGTGCCAAGTAACACTGCCCGTTGGGTATCTGCAATCTGCTTATTTTGACAAATCCAGGTGCCTGTTAAGTGACTGGAGACTTCAATCACACCCTGATGTTTGGAGGATACACTTTCTTATCAAGAGGGAGAAAGAGGTAAATGATGAGAGAGATGCTATGGCAGAAATATTTGGACAAAGAATGGTTCTCTTCACAGATGTTGCCTTGGGGTCTCCGGAGCTGTCCAAATGCTCATGAATAGCCAAGACAACTAACATCAGGGGCAGGCAATTATTTTGGGTGGAGGGCCACTTACTGAGTTTTGGCAAGTCATCGAGGGCCGCATGACAGGCAGCCAGGAGCAGATAAATATTAATTTTCGAAATTTTTTAGGGGCCCCATGGGCCAAATAGAATGGCCTGGCAGGCTGCACCCTGCCCACAGGCTGCATTTTTCCCACTCCTGACATACACCCATGAATAACCAACACTCTCCCATGATTTACAGTGCAGGCAAAATAAAGATTTCTATTCCAAAAAAAAAAAAATCCCTTCATGAAGTAGAGAGATTTTTTTTATTTTTTTCTTGAGTTCAACTCTTGAGCTGCCCTCATTTAATAACTGCTGGTCACTGAACAAAAGCCGTGGTCCTTGATTCCCTCTAGTCACTTGTTGCCAAATTTGCCCATTACCTTGGGGTGTGCTCATTTATTATTAGGGATAGTTTCTAGGGTCTTGGTGATTCTGTCAATGTGCTGCTTGTGTTACTATACGGAGCTGTATTTCTCCCTTCTGCAAGCCCTCACCCCCAGTGGAGCTATCTTGCAGGACTCAATCTCAATGGGACTGGGTTCCTCCAGTCACCAAATCAGTCATACACACAAACACACACAAGTTAACGTGACACGCCTGACCTGGCCGGGCTGATCAGCATGGACAGCCTGACACCCTCATATGCCAAGAATCAGTTCATAAGAGCAACAATAAAATGCAGTCAGACACAAGCACACAGGTGAACAGAATCCCTCTGAATCCGGCTGGGTGTCCAGCTGACACCCTCATGGGCCAGCATTCAGTTCATAAGGGCACATCTGAGTCAAACTGGGTCAATCAGCCTGTACAAGCTGATCCCCTTATGTGTTTCAAACTCAGCACGTCCCAATCTTTGGCCTCTTGATGAGCAGACCCCACAATAATTTAGGCTTCACAGGGATCTTTAGCATAGGTAAAAGAAGCGTTGCTGCAGAGCACAGGAGGAAAAAGAAGCAGAGAAGGAAAAATATACCCAATTACTACCAGTTTGCCTATAAAAGTTATTTATTGCTAAGCATATGAAATATATAATAGTACTAGTAGTAATAGCCATGCAAAAGAAAAACAAACACAAACAATGACAATAATATTCTGGTTTCACTGAGTATTTGGGGAAACTTAGCTCAAGCTTAACTAATACAGTGCAGGTTCAGAAGTTTATGCCTAGACAGACGAGAGAGAACGCTGGGAATCTCACCGAGTCCACGGTACGCAGGCTGCAAAGCTGACAGGCACAGTCCGTAGCACAATCCTTGAAGAGAGAGACGATCTGTTCTTCCAGTGTACCAAGAATAACAGGGGATGGTGTCAGCACAGGAGTTTTCTTCTTCTTTCCTTTTCTCCCTCTTTCCTCCTGCTTCTTCTTTTTCTTTCTCTTTCTTTAAGCACACACACTTACAGATTTTTATACCCTCAGTTCAGCTGCTTTGAAGCAGCTTCAGTAGTGTAAATCATTGTCTTTTCTATCGACAAGGGGTTATCTGGTTTGGACCATCTCAGGAAACTGATTGATAATCAGGAAACACTTAAGATTAGGGAGTAACCCAAATACTTGGGAGCCAGCTTGAGATTCCTATGGATGGCAGATATACCGATGGGATATTTCATGGTTTCTTCAGGAACAATAGATAGCTTGCAGCATCAGGATTTGGGATTTTTACTTGTTGTGCACAAGCCTCAGCTTAGCATGACTTTTCCAGATTTTACTATAGTCTTTTAACAGACTTAAAGCAATTATTGGGGTGCTCATAACCTTTTGTGCAGAGGACTCCCACCAGTCGTCTCGGGAAAGATACGACAACACCTGGGATTAGGGCTCCAGCAGGCTGGATGCTGTGATGAACCCTTAACCATTGTTCCAATGTTGCCTGTACCCCCTCGGACTCGGTCTCTTGCCTCAGCATTCCCTAACCCGGCAACCGAGTTTTAGTCAATCAAGTTTAAATAGGCCTCCCATAGTGGGACCGGGGAATGTACGGCCCGAGATGCCTATTAAACTTAGAGGTGTGTGTGTGTGTCTGGGGGGGGGGATAGTCCTTAGCAAATCCAGATTAGAACTGGTCTGATAAATGCTGAGCTGGGTGTGTGTGAACATGGGTTGATTAACATTGGAAGCACAGATTCCCCATCATGCAGCGCTCTCCTGCTTCTCTGGTCCCAGAATTCACTGCAGTTTCTGCTTCAGGCTTTCTGTTTTCCATCTCTCATGTAAATGAATGGTCATCTGGTTCCATCTCAGATGCAGATGAGACCGAGGGCAGTTGTTTCACTCTTATCACCCTTATCTGGAGAGTTTTAGGTGTGTCTCTCACTGCATCTTAATCAGTTTCGTTTAGTAGAGGAGGGGAGGGAGGGGGGGCGAGTCCTTTGTGAGTCAGACAGACTGCATCCTGTGCCAGGGTTGCCCAAGAACACAGAGCTGAGGCGTAACACACTACTCATCTCGGAGATGCTCACAACTTTGCAAACATACTGGAAGCGGCGTCCTCATGTACTGCTTCAGTTCTTGAGGATATGCTGGTGCACAAGCATTTGGAGTCTCAGAGGCACCAGGTTGCTGAAGGCGATGCTTGTTTAGATGTATGAATTGCTGCTACAGACAGGGTCCCAGAGGAAAGCAGACAAACGCTGGACAGAAAGCATGGTTCCCTGGGGAGGGAAATCGAACAGAGAGCAGAGAAAATGATTGCAATGTGACAATGAGAGAGGAGGAACAAGCACAGGGAGGTTGGCAGCAATGTGAATGGGGGTCTAATGCGGGAAAACTGGCTGGGAGAATGCATCTCCTTCCCAAATAGTCGGGACCTTATTACATGTTACACTGTGAGCCGCACAAATGTTGGTCGGCTTAGTACTGGCCGTTTTTTACTGACTGAAGTAATTATTACCATATTCTCTGGTATACAACACGCCCCCAAAGCAGAGGCACATCTTGTTTTGGGAAGATGGATTGAAGAAAAGCAGGTGTTGCATGTCACGGCCGAGCGTTGGCTGCACAGAGCGGGGGAAGAGGCTGCTCTTCCATGTTGCTCCCTCTCTCCTTGCAGCTAAAATGTTAAAAATGTCACAACCCCTGCCAAATTTTTGGGTGATATGGGGTCAGCCACTCTCCAGTCCATGCTGGGCAGTGGAAGCTCCTGGTGCGGGGTGGTGGGAAGGAGGAAGGAACTGCAGTGAGCCACGGGAACTGCAAAACACATACTTGGGTCTCGGACACTGCTGAGCAAGTGCATTTCTTAGCCAGGGAGGGAGGTGCTCATAGGTTTTTCTATTGCCACCATCAGAATTTGCATTCTCTTCTCCTGATATCACTTTCCCCCAACTTCTGGCGGGGTGACAAAGCACCCAGAAGTCAGAGCGGGATTGTAGTGGGGTGGGCAGGACAAGGGCTATTCTGTTGGGCAGCCACACTGCCTGCACTCTCCTGGAAACAAGTGGATCCTGCTGAACTACCTAGTTTCCATGGTCTCCGTGAAGTTTCCTTAAGAACAGGTGTATCCCGTTCTGGGACTTGAGGACGAGCTGCGGGATTGGCTTGGGGGGCTTGGCCAGGTCGGGGGAGAGTTCAAAGCGGAGCAGGGTCAGGGCGAGAGCCACTTTCATCTCGTTCATGGCAAACTGCTGCCCGATGCAGTTCCTGGGGAGAGGCAGGAGAAAGCCGATGAGTATGAGCTGAGCTCTCGCTTTTGGGGGAGCACCGTCCTCCCCAAAGATCCCCCATGTTTGTACACGTTGTTAACAAGCTCTACCATCCTCCGGTGCTCTTCGGGGCAGGAAGCTTTCTTATTCAGTGTCTGTCTTAGGGGGTCATTTTGGGGGGGACTTTAAAGGTTACTGTAAAATAAAAACCAATTGGGCTTATCTAGTCACCCTTTACTCATGTTTCTCCCATGACACATCAGCCATGACAGCCGTTCTCTAGTGCACAGTAACTTCACAAGATAGTTTGGGAGCAATGGAAACTTCAGGGAAACAGCACAAAACAAGAGCTGTTGGCACCAAATACCAGTTAGGTGTTGTGCCAAAGTACCACCGGGTCTTCACAGACAAGGGGGAGATATTTTCCAGACAGAAATAAGAAGAACCTAACTTATCATGGTGTCTAACTGCCATGTACCCCATGGAAAATGAGCTGTGAAAATACCGGATTTGTTTCCATTAAAAAAAAAAAAAAAATCTGTTCCAACCGAAACACAATGTTTTCTCCTTTGTTTCGTATCCACAGAAAAAAATCCCTAGAGTGGTTTTGGGGCTGTCAAAATGATACTCTGGCCACACAATAAGGGAAAAAAGGCTTGTTTAGAGTTAGGGTTAGCTTATGCTTTTTAAACCCGTCAAACAATTAAGCTAATTTCCAAGCCGAGATGTCCTCTTAAATTTCAGTTAGAAAATGATTAAATTAACTATTTAGACTTCTTTTTTTTTTCTTGTGAAACCATTTGGAAAATTGTATCTGAACTTGGGTCTCTAGACCACATTCCTTAGGAAATTTCCTATTTACTGAAGAAAATTCATCCAGCTCTACATGGACTTTCTCCCCACTACAAGTGATCAAGGCCTTGGTATCAAGCCTCTCTCAGATGACTGTGGCATGTCAACCACATTCTCTAGGAGATTTACTTCTTCAGGAGAGGCCTGAGGAGGCATTGGGAAGCCAATGTAATACAGACCACAGGGTCCATACACTAAGAAGGAAACTTAAATTGGTGGGGTCCATTTTGGTAGCCCCATTGGCACCTGGAACAGCATAAAGCTAACACAATCATGAAAGGTAGTTATTAACAAAATACTGGGAGGTAATGTTTGGAATCATTTCTATCTAGAGAGAATGGATGAACTCTTCCCCACCTGGATCCAGCTGCAAAGGGCAGGAACGCATGTGAATGCCTCCGGGAGGAGTTCTCCGGAGAAAACCTCATGGGGTCAAACACCTGCAATGAGAGAATACAAAGGCCTGTTTCAAAGGGTTTTAATCATCAAACTTGCTTGGTTTGATGCCAGCAAGAAGCTCAGCAAGTTTGCAAATGTATCTAGGGTGCGTTCCATGACATTTTTTCTGGGGGGCTTATGCAGAAGATGTAAGGTCAGATTCTGGCCAGTGTTGCATGGACTTCTGTTGCTGCATGCCCTTCAAGGCCAGAGCTCCAGAATGGGCCTTAGAGACCATTACAGTGCAAAGGGACTGTGATCTCTTTTTGAACAGGGGATGCGATGTCCTGGCTGGAGAGGTGAACTAACCCTGTTGGGTAGAGAGTTCAATCCAGCTTCCCTTGTGGCCCTTTCTTCCCTCCGTGCCTCAATAATAAGTCCTTTTGCTGGCTCCAGAAAGTTATTTGAATGTTCAATTCCCCCTTGTGTAGGAAAATCCCATCCGCTCGGCCAGACAAAGGAAGGAGATGGGCAGTGGCTGGTGTAACCAAGAGCTCAACTTTGCACACTTGTCCAACAAGACTGGATAATTATTACACTAGAGGTAAGGTTACTATGGGCAGAATCAAACCAGGAATACCCTCACTGCACCATCTCAGCAACCTCATCTTTGGAAGGTCTGTTGCACCTTACATCTGGACCGATACCTCTTCAGCAAGATGCAAAACGTCCCTGTTTAGGTCCAAATGGTCTCAGTAAGAAGTATTTTACTTAAGGAAGTAAATGCCAGGGCCAGGATTGGTTTAATAGAATAATAGAAAATGAGGGTGGGAGGGGACCTCTGGAGGTCACCTCTAGTCCAACCCCCTGCTCCAAGCAGCATCACCTCCAACTAGATCATCCCAGCCAAGGCTTGGTCTAGCCAGATCTTAAAAACCTCCAAGGATGGAGAGTCCACAACCTCTCTGGGTAACTTGTTCCAGTGCTTCACCACCCTCCTCATGAGAGAGATTTTCCTAATATCCAAACTCAACTTCCCTTGCTGCAACTTGAGCCCATTGCTCCTTGTCCTGTCATCTGTCCCCACTGAGAACAGTCCAGCTCCATCCTCTTTGAAACCACCCTTCATGGAGCTGAAGGCTCCTGTTAGATCCCCTCTTGGTCTTCTCTTCTGCAGACTAAATAATCCCAGTTCCATCAGCCTCCTTTGTGAGTTATATGCCCCAGCCCCTGAACCATTTTTGTTGCCTTCCACGAATTTATCCACATCCTTTCTGTAGTGGGGGGTGCAAAACGTGACACGGGACTCCAGATGTAGCCTCCCCAGTGCTGAATAGAGGGGGATAATCACTTCCCTTGACCTGCTGGTAACGCTCTTATTAATGCAGCCCAGAATGCCATCAGCCTTTTTAGCATCAAGGGTACACTGCTTCCTCCTATTTGGCTTATTATCCACTGTATCCCCCCAGGTCCTTTTCTGCTTCCTGCTATCCTGAAACCCAGCTCTTTGCCTGATCAGCCAGACCACCTGTCTCTCCAAAGTACCTCTGGATCTTTCCACACGCTTCGGTTCCAATGGAGAGCATAAATGTTCACTGAAACCAGAGAGTCTGTAAGAAAAATGCTTGTGTCATCACAGGGCAAACCTCTATTATATAGGACAATACAACATCTTATTAAAGGCCCATTATCTTCTTAACCTGAATACCTGGCACCTGGGTAGTTTTGAGTCCTTTTTTGGCTCACTTGCTACTTATTCCCGGAAGGGGTTAGTGGAAGAATGAGCTGAATTTGTTTCCTAACTCATGTCTCACTAGTAAAACTGTGTAAAGTTCTGACGGCAGAGTCTATAGTACTGTTGTAAACCGTGCTTCTAGATTCATTTTCAAATCCATTTGGAAATGTTTACTTGTCACTTGAACCGGTGCAAGCACAATGAAATTCAGCAATCAGAGAGAAAATGAGCTTAAAACTCTACAATGCTGACCACCAATCTAATGACGGTCATATCTTGGGGTCAGATTTTGTGCAACTTCCACAATCATTCACTTATATTGTGCCACTCAACTTCACAAAGTGACAGATCCACTCCTTCCATGTTATTTCAATTTGTTGCATCCGATTTATTAAATTTGCACTCAACAGTTGTTCATAGGGGTCCCATGTCTTTAGCTTTCCCTAGTGCACATCTTGCAATACAGTATAGTCCATGAGCAAATGATTGGTAGAGTTTGATTACTCTGTTTCTATGGAGGAACAGCTAGGAGCTGAGTTAGAGCACCTGATTGCTGGGGAAGAATGGTAAACTTGAGAGCCAAACACTAACCCCGGGGCAGCAAACTCCAGTTCAAAGTGAGAAACTCAACTGCCCCTGATAAACCTTTTACTAGTACAGCTGATGGAGGAATGGGTAACTTGTGAGTGAGCATTAGGATCACCAGGAAGAAGAGATAATGAGGAAGATTAGGAGCACAAACCTAAGGAAAAGAAAGAGCTGTGACCTGTTCCTTCCCTAAGGGCAGCTCTGTCTTGCGCACTGCCATCCAGCTTGGCCAACAGAGCAGAAAACACACCACTACTGTCAGCAACCTCAATTTGGGCAAGTTCTCTGCTCTTTTCATGGAGGCTCCTAGATACAGAGCTCAAAGACTCATATAGGGGACAGGGCAGCAGGTCCTAGGAGCAAGCACCGGGTAGTGAAATTTAAGCCCCAGGCTTGTGTTACTTTGTCTTCCAATTTGGGCTGTCTTGGGTTTGGAGCTATTCCCATAGCATTTTCTATCTGGCAGAATTAGACCCATGTGTCCTTAGCAGTCTCCTTGCTCCTTGTTGAAGGAATTGAAGAAACATCTAGCCCTTCACTTAGACTTAGAGGAAGCAGTATCAAAACCAGTAGCAGACAGAAGAAACAACTGGAGAATTTAGCAAAATTAAAAGGAGTGAGAAGACGTGGATACAAGGAAGTGAGGGCTTGAATTGTGGCTGACTTCACAGCCCTTTGCATTTAAGTCCTCTTTAATTGCTATCCCCACAAGGTTTTCTATATCAACATAGACAATGAGTCTACCAGTCCTACCTTGAGGTCCATAGCCAAGTAACTTTGTGCTGTGATTGTCAGCTCAGTCCTAGCATTCAATCAAATAATGTCACCTATTTTTGCTTCCTTTCAAACATTTCCATATGACTTTTGAACATGCACTAGCTCCTGGTAAGGGTCTGTATATTGTCTAGCAAATAAGGTTCCTCAATAAGGATTCATTGGTACCTCTGGGTCCAAACATAGTAGAAAACACCAACAGCAGAAGTAGCAGCAGCAGCAGCTAGGGTGTTCAAAGGCATTTAAGGGCAGAAAGAGTTTCATTATAAGTTAAAATGGAGACATGGCAAGAATAGGTGCTTTTATTTTTGCCTAGGGGAGGGGCTAAGATGATGGACATGTGGAAAGATGTATGCATTTCAAATGACAGCCTTCTTCCCAAGGCCCCCACATACCCCTAAGCCCTCAGGCCCCCACATACTCGGCACCTCTGATGGCAAAACACATGAACACTAGAAGATACTCAGTGAGATTTTCCCCTGAAATAACACCGGACAGGCCTCTGTCTTTGAAATGTGCTGCATTCAGGAGCAAAATATCATTTTAGTGGGTGTTTTAGGGATGTGACACAACTTAGAATTTGGCTTTCAAGTAGAAAATGAGCACACTAACCTTTTGGCAAGCTCCGGCCATCAATAAATGTGATGGGCTTACTGAGCTGTCGCCATACCGCAGGGGCCGGTGGGTACAAGCGCATGCTCTCCTTGATGCACATGGTGGTGTAGCTCATCTTACTAAGGTCCTCCCTGAAAATAGTCAAAGGTGGAGACTGAAAATGAGCAAGGGCCTTTCCCATAGAATAAATGCCAGAAGCATCTGTGCCTCAAACTGACGGGCCACATATACTTATTCATATTTAAAGATGGAGAGAGTAAACTTGTGACTAAAGCTTAACACTGGGTTATTAGTTATGGATTTTATTTTCACCTCGGATACAGATGTCCTGTCAGAACTTGAGGACCTTGCTTAGGGCAGGTCTATCATGTTATTTAAGTTCAACACTGGTGGCTACCTCAATTGTTCCTGGACTGATCTGTCCTAGGCTACATGATTTTGCTGCAACAAGGTCAGGATCAACTGGGCAATAGGTGGTCACTCAATGAAGTAATTCATTGAGTTAATTCATTGAGTGACCACCTATGGCCCAATTGATCCTGACCTTGTTGCAGCAAAATCATGTAGCCTGGGGCCACACCAGGTATCCGTCAAGGTCTGGGTCTCCTAGCCAAGGGTTATGGTAGTATTGTGGTCTGGGGGGAAGATGGATCAGAGGCAAACAGTGCAGGGGCAGGGACTGTAATGAGGTTGGGATCAGGCAGGAGCAAGACAGAAGTCCAAGGAGTACATGCACAGGCAATGTTGCTGGGACAAATCCCACAGGAAGTAGGAGGGGGTTTATAGCCACCTTATCAGGGGTTTGCAGTGCCTGTAGGTTCCCCTGGTCACCTGACTCCTTAATATCCTTATGGGAGGGACCTGGCTGGTGTGTGACCAGCTGTGTGGTGGCACTGAAGATCCAGCTTCTGTCTCCTGGCTGCCCCCACCCAGGTTTGAATCCCTGTGGTTGTAACCAAGAGAGCCCCAGACACCAGCTGTGAGCATCCATCCACACACCAGTTATGCTATCTTCATAGCTTACTCTGATAGAAAGTAGAGTACAGAAGAGCAGGAGGTCAGGTGCTGGCAGCCTTCCTGTGTCCTTGGGCTTTAGGCCATGGGACTTTTGAACCCGTAGGAGACGAGTAGGCTACCCGAGGTGGGATGGATTGTTGCTGAGGTTTGGGTCAGAGGGCAGACCTAGGAATGGTCTTTAGGTAGCAACGTGGACAAACCCTTCATCTCTTGATTCCCCCACCTGCAAGTTCTCTGACACCTTCAGCCACGTGTTCTGCATTTCTGCAACACCTATACAATAGGCCCTGGTCTGTGACTAAAGCTTGTCGGTATTACCACAACACGAATAAAGAAAAAGCTGTTTCATGTGGGCGTGTTTAAAGCTCTTGAATCCAAAAGCTTCTAGCAATGCCAGCTCTGACACTGGCATTACATTTTCCAAGAGAGCATTTCTGATCCTTTCCCACCCTCCCAACTTCATGTCCAACTCCAAGGGCCGGTTCACTTAGAGCCAAACTCGACCCTCTGAAATGAACAGGCCTAAAACCAAAAGGGTGTTTGGATCCTATTCACAATCTTGTTGTCACTTGAGCTGCTATTTTTTAAATGCAAAACTAAAGAAATCAACCTTCCTTTTTTTCATTCTTAGATTAAATACTTTGCAAAGAATCGAAAGGGAAGTGATAGGAAAGCAATGAGGTGACATCTTACCACTGAACTGTGTCCCGGTCTCCCAGAATCTCCTGGATCTCTTTTCTGCATCTCTGCTGGTGCTCTGGATACAGGGCCATGCAGTACAACAGCCAGGAGATCCCGCTGGCTGTGGTATCGTGGCCTTCAAACATGAACGTGTCCACCTCGGCACGTACATCCTCATCAGATAGTCCATCACCATTTTCATTCTTTTGAAGAAGGGAGATTAATCAAGTCCAAAAGAAATATTGTGTGTGAGGTCTTTTCTTTGGGGCAAAAGTTGAATTTATTTTGGTCACTGATGAAATGAATGGGCCTAGGCCTGATTTTTTTCTTTCTTTTATGTCCAGGTAGCTACACTGAAAGCAGAGGAGCAAATCTGGGGTAGGTGAGGTCAGAGCCAGGTCCAATGGGAATTAAAGCAAGCACACCACTTCTGCTGCCAATGAGGTTGCAGACAGGCTTTGATCCTGGGTATGCAGCAACAGAATATCAGCTACAAACCTTGTTATGCTTTCCTCTACACTAAGAACAGCTATATACCTTCATTACTTTTATTTTAAATTACAAGGTAAAAGAATAAAACCAAACAGAAAAGAATAAAATAGACCCCTAGAAAGAGAAAGAGAGAGCGTAGAGCGCGTGTCAGCCCTTTAAGAGACTACCCTCAACCGAGCACACAATGGTAGCTGCCTCTTGCATGTCTGCAGACATCTCTATAAGCAAAGGTGAACTAGACAGGAAATAAAAAATCAATTAATTAATTACACAGTAGTCAACATCATCTGTCCGTACAATACAGTATTCTGAGAGTCTTATCTTTCCATTAATATCCAGTGTTCATAGATTCATAGATGTTAGGGTCGGAAGGGACCTCAATAGATCATCAAGTCCGACCCCCTGCATAGGCAGGAAAGAGTGCTGGGTCTAGATGACCCCAGCTAGATACTCGTCTAACCTCCTCTTGAAGACCAGTGTTGCCAACTCTCTTGATTTTTGGCATCGTTCTTAAAGTTTACACTTCGGGAATGTGAAAAAATGAGCTATTTCTTATATATATTTAATAATACTGAATATCTGATTTCCTTATTCCTGTGCATATTAACATATTCCATGAAAATGGCTTTGTGGGGTTGGAAGAATACATTTTACCCCCAAAGCAACTGATCTCCCAAACGCTCCATATCGGACGTTCTCTTCCAACCTTTTCCTCATCCCTTTCAACCAACCGATTAGCCAAAAATAGTAGGAAGAAAGAAGCAAGCAGGGAGGAATCTCTTATCAAGAATAGTCTGGGGTGATGACAGGAGGTGAGGCATGGGCGGGCTACTTGTTTTTGCATGGGCTTATTTCAAATACTCACCTTGGTACAGAGAAGAATATCAAGAAAATCCAAGTATCTCTTCTTCTGGATCTTTTCAAGCTCTCTCTCATCTTGAAGCAACTTCTTTCTCTCACTTATTATTTTGTCTGTTTAAAAGAGTAGAAAATACTTTAGTAGGAAGTGCTGAGAGCCCATCCATCTGGGGCTACATTGTTATGCAGTCTGTCAATTCTGGGTGAGAATTTGAGGCACCTTAATTTAATGTATAAACAGTGGGGAGTATGCATCTCAAGATCCCTCTTTGTCCTAGTCCACAAAAGACATGAATTTTTACAAGCCACCAGCTGAGAGGTCTTAGTGTTTAGACCCAAATGCCCATTCTTATAGATCTGGAGACTCCTTGGTTTAATCACTTTCAGGACACGTAAAGCAGTGCTTCTCAACCTTTTAAGTGACAAATGAATTGTTCTACAAATCAGGGATTGGGCTGGACTTTTTGCTAGAGAAGATGATTCTGGCCCATAGGCCGCATTTTGCCCACCCCTGGGTTAGACATTGTCTCCCTGCAAATCACACAAAATGGTAATGAAGGTATACCTCTGTTCGTTGTAAACCCAAAAGCCAGATAACTGGGATCGTAGCGACATGCTTTATGAACCAGTGAAGATTTTGTACTTCCACTACTGAGGCTTGATTTTTTTCGAAACATGTTCCTCTGGCTCCAACATTTGTTGCCCTTTGTCTGGGAACCTACCTTCTAAATCTGAAGTCTTTCTTTTACAAGAAAACAATCCATTTTAACACCCTCATAAGCAGTAAAATTAAAAGTGTGACACAAGCCCACTTAAATTTAAACACTTAAAGTGGACACTACAGCAGACAGGTACATGCTTAAACTCTGAGAAACACAGTCTTTCTCCCCTTTACCGATGGAAGACTCTATTTCTCATAAAGCAGGAGAGTTCTCATGCAGAAAAGCTGGCAAGCAAGTGCAGGGTTGATGAATGATGAAAGTATCTTATTTTAGAAAAATATACAGGTTTCCCTCCCTTGACTTATGCGGGTTCGGTACTTGTGAATTCGCTCTTATGCAATGACCATTTTTACACCCCAAATTTGTTATGTGCCAGGTAAATTCACTATTATATGATGAGTCCTGGGGCTCTGCTTGTGCTTGCTCACCCCAGCCCCTGGGCGGCACCTGCTGCGGTGCACGTAGGTGGTGTCAGCTGCTTCCAGAGCTGCTGCAGCAGGGGTTGGGGTGTTGGGGAGAAGCAGAGGCCCGTGGCACAGTGAGGTAAGTCTATAGGGCAGGGGTCAGCAATCCCTGGGGCATGTGTGCTGAGCATGGCACATGAGGCCATTTTGCTCGGCATGCCACTGCCAGCCCAGGCTCTAGGCAGGTGCTGCCAGCCATGAAGCCCAGGCTGCTCCCAGCAGGCAGCTGGGAGGCAGCAAGCCCTGCTGCAAGCAGCCCAGGCTCTGTGGCTGGCAGCAGCTACCCAGAGCCTGGGCTGGCTGCAGTCAGGAGGCTGCAAAGAGCTCCTTCAGGCTCCAGCATTGCCTGGAGCAGATGGTGGAGGGGCTCTGAGGTGCGTGTGTAGCTACCGCCAGTATGGAGCTGCTGCCGGGGCTATGGAGCCTGGTGCAGCCATTTTCAGCCTGCCTGCTGCAGATGCCCAGAGCCTAGGCTGGCTACAGGCAGGGGCTGGTGGTGGCACCGGGCTATTCCCCATGTTTGCTGGGGGGGGGAGCAGGAAGCAGTTCCCCACCCCACCCCCCATCATCGTAGCCCATCCCAAGCACCAGGAAGAGCCCGGTGCCACCGCCAGCCCTCCTGGTGCAGTGAATGGGGCCCTGGGTGGGCTGGGTCATGGGGCAATCCCTACAGTGCAGGAGGGAGCGGGACAGCACCCTGCCCCTCCTGCACTCCCTTCTGCTCTGTGGGGGGGGTCTCAGTTTGGCTGCCCCACCTCAAAGTCTAGGCAGGATAAAGAAACTTATAGATTCATAGATGTTATGGTTGGAAGGGACCTCAATACATCATCGAGTCCAACCCCCTGCATAAGCAGGAAAGAGTGCTGGGTCTAGATGACCCCAGCTAGATACTCATCTAACCTCCTCTTGAAGACCCCCAGGGTAGGGGAGAGCACCACCTCCCTTGGGAGCCCGTTCCAGACCTTGGCCACTCGAACTGTGAAGAACTTCTTCCTGATCTCCAATCTAAATTTGCTCTCTGCTAGCTTGTGGCCATTGTTTCTTGTAACCCCCGGGGGCGCCTTGGTGAATAAATACTCACCAATTCCCTTCTGTGCCCCCGTGATGAACTTATAGGCAGCCACAAGGTCGCCTCTCAGCCTTCTCTTGCGGAGGCTGAAAAGGTCCAGTTTCTCTAGTCTCTCCTCGTAGGGCTTGGTCTGCAGGCCCTTGACCATACGAGTGGCCCTTCTCTGGACCCTCTCCAGGTTATCCGCATCCTTCTTGAAGTGTGGCGCCCAGAATTGCATGCAGTACTCCAACTGCGGTCTGACCAGCTCCCGATAGAGGGGAAGTATCACCTCCCTGGACCTATTGGTCATGCATCTGCTGATGCACGATAAAGTGCCATTGGCTTTTCTGATGGCTTCGTCACACTGCCGGCTCACGTTCATCTTGGAGTCCACTAGGACTCCAAGATCCCTTTCCACCTCCGTGCCACCCAGCAGGTCATTCCCTAGGCTGTAGGTGTGCTGGACATTTTTCCTCCCTAGGTGCAGCACTTTGCATTTCTCCTTGTTGAACTGCAGTTGTTTTCTGCCCACTTGTGCAACCTATCCAGGTCTGCCTGCAGCTGTTCCCTGCCCTCTGGCGTGTCCACTTCTCCCCATAGCTTTGTGTCATCTGCAAACTTGGACAGAGTACATTTGACTCCCTCGTCCAAGTCACTGATGAAGACATTAAAGAGTATCGGTCCAAGGACCGAGCCCTGCAGGACCCCACTGCCCACACCCTTCCAGGTTGAGACCGACCCATCCACCACGACTCTTTGGGTGCGACCTTCTAGCCAATTCACCACCCACCGGACTGTGTAGTCATCCACATCACAGCCTCTTAACTTGGTCACCAGTATGGGGTGGGATACCGTATCAAAGGCCTTCCTGAAGTCTAAGTATACAACATCCACCCCTCCTCCTGTGTCCAGGCATTTCGTAACCTGGTCATAGATAACTTGGATAACAAACTTAACACTGCCTGCTAACAGGCAGGTGTGTACCCACCCTCCTCCTCCTCCAGCATCCTGTGGCTGGCTTGTGGGGGGTGGGGTGGACGTGAACCTGGCAGTGGCAGGGGGAGAGGTGGCGCCCCCTTGCTGCAGGGATTTGCGGTGCCTGTGTACCCTCTGCCTATGTCTCGCGTATCCCCATGGGTACATGTACCACAGGTTGAGAAGCCATGCATTAAAGCTCATTAGCTTTTGTTAAGTGCCCTCTAAGCATCTCAAAGTTATGTTACTTCATGAAAGGGTTAACTCTGGGCTGTGCTACTTAACTTGTGTTAAGGTAACTTCATCCACTCCACAGGGATAAAATGAGCAATTTTCAATCCTCCAGCATCCCAGGATGCTCTGCTCCTAGCTCCCCTTCCTCCCTCCCTGACCCCCCCCCCACAAGAGCAGGGATGGAGCCCAGGTGTCCAGGCCACCTCTATAGGCATAGAATCACAGACAATGAGGGCTGGAAGGGAGCTCAAGAGGTCACCTCCAGTCCAACCTCCTGCTCAAAGCAGGACCAGCCCCAACTACATCATCCCAGACAAGGTTTTGTCTAGCTGGGTTTTGAAAACCTCCAAGGATGGAGTTTCCACCACCTCTCTGGGTAACCCAGTCCAGTGTTTTAGTACCCTCCTAGTGAGAAAATTCTTCCTAATATCTAACCTAAACTTCTCTTGCTGCAACTTGAGCCCATTGCTCCTTGTCCTGTCATCTGCCACCAGTGAAAACAGTCTAGAGAAAAGGAGACTGAAGCGGGGATTTCATAGCAGCCTTCAACTACCTGATCGGGGGTTCAAAAAAGGATGGAGCTGAACCAAGTAAGACCAGAGCCCTCAGTCTTTCCTCATAAATCATGTCCCCCAACCCCCTCACTTGGTTCAGGCTTTAGCTGTCTTTGCTTTTCACCTACCTGTCAGTAGCCCACAAAGGTGTTCACCTTTAATGGGAAGTTGGGTTGTTCTTGCTGCAGCTGAGGTTCATTGAATGCAGCCTTCATCTCAGCTGCTTATCCCACACCCAGCAGGCTAGCCAGCTTTGTTTCTGCCTGTTTTCAGTAACAGGAGCCTCTGGCTCCCTGTTATGCAACCTTGACCTTGCACCTGCTCAGAGCACATTGTAACCTTAACAACGCTTTCCATTCCATATGGTCTAAATGGGTGCATCTACACGTGCTCATTTACTGCTCAGTAACTGAAATTACTGCACAGTATGGGTGCACATCTACACATGTATACTCATACTGTGCAGTAAATATGGTGACTTACACCAACATGAGTGTAAATTTGGCACCTGCATCATGCATGTATCAAGTTTATGCCCGATTGGTTACTGTACAGTAACACCTGTGTAGACACCTCATTGCACAGTATCACTGTGTGTGTGGACTGACTTGGGACTAACTTTAGCTTTAATGCCTTCATGTGTAGATGTCAGCTTATTTCCGCTTACTGAGCAGTAATTTAAGCTGGCATAAATGTGCATGTAGATACGCGCAGTGTAATGTGTAACTTCACCCTTATTGTGGCAAACAGACATTTATTTCTGGCACAAATCCATTGAGCAGAAGGTGAGATCTTTTAGTATCAGTTCCTGCTATAGACTGTGAAAAACTTGAGAGACAGCAGAATACGAAAGTATTTCAAATGTATGAGAATTGTCTTCTAATGATCAAGCAGTACTGCAGAGAGGTTAACCAGCTTACTAAAGCCCCCACAGTAAATCCATGGAAAAGAGCAGAAACCAGAGCAAACTTGATCCTTGATGTACTTCCACTGGAGTGGAACGGAGTTGAATTTGGCTCTAGATCTTTTGAACCCCAGTTTTTGTCTGACCCACAAAGCCAAAGCAGGAAAAAGTTTCGCTGCTGTTTTATATTCATCAAGTTCCTCCGGTGATGCACCAGTTTTCTGTGGTACAAATGTTAATTTGACCAACTAAGGCAATATCTTGCAATCAAGAGCAGATGGAAAGGAGGGCCATGAGAAATACCTGTATGGAGATGTGCTAGTCTGCAGGCCTCATGAAAACGCCGTCCTTGGGGACTGATTCGATAGAGGAAATCACTGTGATAGAAGAAACAGCGGTACCTTTGGAACACCAAGTAGGTCAAGTCATACACAGCTCGGACGTAATAATCCAGGTCGCTGCAAGAAAGGCAGAATTGGATAACATTTCAGTGAGGTGAATATGGGCATGAGGAGAGGGAAGATTTAGATCGGGATTGGAAAGAACCTGATACAAACTTGTCAACCTGGCAGTTGCTACTACAACTGAAGGCGCATTTCATGATGCTGTCCAAAGTCATCAAACTGACATGCTCAAAGAGCTCCACTGACTTCTTCTGCATGATTAGCTGTTCCCATTTGTCCTAAAGGAAAAGATGGAAAATCCCATTCTTGAGAGGTCTTGAGTTACCTTCCTTGCCTTTTCTATCTACACCCTGCCAGATTCACATTAGTAATTATATGCTGGCATGCAAGCAAAGAATCTGATCTAAAACGTACGCTGCTGACTGGGATTAGTATTTCCTTGTGAAATCAGATTACAGAATTATTTTTTTAGAAGTGGAGATGGGGCTGAACTTAAACCCTGACTTCCCCTTCTCCAGGGGTATAGATTAGTATATATTTGCAGGTAGGCTTAATAGCTTTGGGCCTGAAACGAAAACCCAAAGGCAAACTTCTGGCAACATGGATAAATTTGGAGCCAAGTTTATAAGGGCCCATGATATAGTTTGATGATTTCAACACTGAATAGAAATTAATCCATATAATATAATTTCCCACTTTATTTTTGGGAAATGGGTCAAAATTTGGCAGGAAGACCGGAGTGGGAGAGTCAAATACCTTTACTGACTGTTGGGCTAATAGATTTTCTATAGTGCCTATTACCACAGCTATCTCTAAATCAGTAGTGCTTAACCATTCACTCTGTGGGCTGGCTGGGCAGTACCATGTCCTCCTGCAGGCCCAATCTCTAGTGCATAGAGTGGGCACAGCAGGGACCCAATCCAGGCTTGGCCGGGACTTGATCCAGCTACATGACAACAGTCCAACCCAGGCCCAGCCCAATCCAGCCACGCTGCACTTAGAAATTTGGCAGGGGAGGAGGAGTGGCTGTGTTAATTATTACTTCTACCCCTCTGCCCAATTTCCTGACCCATACAGCCCTACAAGCTGGATGCCATGGCTCTGAGAGCCAGATTTGGTCCATAGGCTAGGGGTTGAGTACCCCTGCTCTAAAGCACACAAGAAACTGCTGGACGTCAAGATGTCCTAACTTTGACTCATCTTATCTGATGTCATAGTCAACGATATTCTGATATACACCTGTCAATATAAATTGATATTGAGCACTTGTGTCCTTGTGGCACATCAGCTATGTTTCCAGCTGAGAAACCCAAATGTTTCTATTCTCTCCTCAATCAGTTGTTACTGAATGACTTGTTTTGGTGCTTTATCTCATTTGCTGACAGGGGAAACCAACTCTGGGAAGTTAAGGTTTTTGCTAATTAAGAGGCAAGAGAGAACTGTTATAACTGAGCACTTAGATCATGGCGAGTATACTCAGTGGAATTACATCATGGGTAAATTTGGCTGAGCCTGTATCATCATCATCAGGGACAGCAAACTACAAATTGATGGTTTCCATTTAAGGTATTTTGAGATGGAAGAAACCTCCCAAAGGCTGGCCTAGAAATTGAGTACACTACACATCCTTGATAACAGTATATATACTTCTTGGTTTGGTTTTTTGTTTTTGTTTTTTTCAATTCAGCCTTACCTCTACTCTTCTTTCTCAGTGCTTTTGTTGTTGGCTCTGATGTGCTAGGTTATTGTAATCTAAGTGTACTTGTTTTTTCAACGGGTCAGTCTATTCCATGGATTTATTTTCTATGTTCACCACTACTGATCCAAGAAATGTTATTCTATTGTTGTCCATTTTGCCAGATGAAGCATAAGATGTTGGACCAAACCCTCAGCTGGTGTAAGCTATTGTAGTTCCACTGACTTCACAAAACCCTTGATGAATTGCACCGGGGAGGACCTGGGCCTTTTAATCACAGGGTGGTAGTACACTTCTGGGAAGGAAGATCTATGAAACTTCTCACTCCAATCTCCTCCAGTCCTTCAGTCCCAGTTATTGTTCTAGCTGTGTAGCTAGAACAATAGCTCCAGTAACAATAGTGGGACAATAGCTCCAGTAACAATAGTGGGACAATAGCTCAACAGAACAATATAATAGCTCTGGTAACAGTAGCTCTAGTAACAAAAGGTAGAACTGTTGTTTTAGCTGGAACACTAGTTTTACTCTTAGCTAGAACAATAGTAGTAACCGCAGTAGTAACCATTCCTACCAGCATCACTTTGGTAGAATCAGAAATCAATGTCACATAAGGTTTCAACACATCGTAGTGAAATGCTGGAGTCAACAGCCTCCTGTGTTTGAACCACTTTGGCCCATCTAAGACCAATAATCCCTTTCCTGGAGGAACAGAAAGAATAAAGAGCCAGTCAGGTACTTCTCTGTACTATAAGTTTCTATTATTAATATTGATAGCATCAGCAGTATTGTCCGTCCCCTTGTGTAAAATCGCTATATCCTTTAGCCAGAACTCAAAAAGGGGAATTGGTCACAAATATTTTTTTTAAGCTATTCTATTTCAGAGAAGGAAAAACTCCCCAAATATTTAGTTTCCTTTTCTTTTATTTGCCTATTTTTGTTTGTTTGGGGCTTTGTTCGTGTCCACAATTTTCTAAATAATATCAAAGCTCTATCAAGGAGTGATTTCTTAACCTGAGCTGTTTCTTATCCTAGGGTTTTGGTCAAGCTGTCTTTTTTGTTTCCCCCTTTTCTTCAATACACATCCACTGAAGATATAATTGTGCTAACCAAATAATTCCTGTCAACCTCATTGGACTCCAGGGTGGGTGCAGTGGCATCACCAAGGGAAAAGCTGGAAAACACTGAAGCCTGAACATTATGTAAATGTGGTAAATAGCACATTTACATTGCACAGTTGGGAGTCTGAATTGGCTGTGAAATCTCAGATATAAGGTGCTGTTGGAACAGGATTTTGGATTCTGGAACAGGCTCCCCAGAGAGGTGGTGCAGTCTCCATCTTTGGAGGTTTTTAAGAGCTGGGTAGACAAAGCCTTGGCTGGGATGATGTAGTTGGGGCTGGTCCTGCTTAGAGCAGGGGTTGGACTAAATGTGACCTCTTGAGGTCCTTTTAAACCCTAATTTTCTATGATTAATTAGAGGTCTGGCCTAATCTACATATTAACCCCTGTGTTTAACATGTCACCCCCAATAGCTTCATATTGGAAAATCATCATTTCTAGCTTTATAATAGGAAGGACCCCAAAAAAGAAACTATGTTCAAGACAAAAATCACATCAAATATGTGGTATGCCATAAACCAATAAAGGAAGGAAGTTCAGGGCTCATGCTTAAGGGCATTGAGTATCCTTGGTTCATCTTGTGCTTTGTCCCTTTCTTCAACAGCTGCCATCAAACACAAGTCTACATACCGATCCAGGGTACTAAGGGACCGTAGGATGTCATACCCTTGGGATCTGTAAGATTCAACACAGGAGGAAAAAGCACAGGGTTAAGAGCTGAAGTATGGACATCATGAGAATGAAACTCTGAAGTTACACCAGTGATATAAAGAGAAACTTTCTTTAATTACTGTAACAAAGTGTTCTTCTTTGCATATCACACTAATCATGTCAACATGGGGGAAGATAAGAAAAATATGGTATTAGAGAGATAAGTGAAGAAGGATATTTCATGGTGGAGGAACATTTTCAGATCAAGACCTTGAGCCAAATCTCTGAAGCCAAATCCCAGGTCTCAGCTACCCCAGGGACCATTTTTGCATAGTGATCTACCAGGATAGCTTCACTCTTCTGGGATCTTTTAAATTGTGCAACAACATGCAAGGAATTGGGGTAATCCAAGCTTAAACTCCATTTGGGGTATGCTCCAAATCTCCCCTTTCCCAAGGTTTCCCATCATAGGGGGAGCAAGATGTTACATACAGCAGTGGATAACAGTTCATTGAGGGCAAGGATTATACTAGGTACTTGTACAGCATTTAGAACAATTAAAACCTGGCTTAATCAAGGAATCTAGGCACTACAGCAGTACAATCATCACCGTCATGGCCATGTTGTGGGTTCAATTCATGGATACAGGAGCCACTTTATTAAAGAGGTTTCTTTATTCATGCCAACAGCACCCTGGCAGCCTTGAAACTCCTCCTCCAGCTTTCTTTCAGCTCTGCCTATATGTAACTATATGCAACAGTGATATCCCGGAGGGGAGCCAAGTGATAGCCTAACCCTCAAAGGTATACAGTTCTCACAATTCTCATTAGTGCTTCCGAGACTACAGAAAAGAGAAGGAAAGGAGGCTTGAAATGTTCAGTAGGGGACCTTGTTATATTGACCCAAATATCTTTGGGAAATGTTTAGAAGCTATGGAGTGCAGAAAACCTTAGGAGAGACAGCGAATGAGCTGGACAGACAGATGTCCTAAGAGTTCAAGAGGAGGTTAGATAGGCATCTAGCTGGGGTCATCCAGACCCAGCACTCTTTCCTGCCTATGCAGGGGGTCGGACTTGATGATCTATTGAGGTCCCTTCCGACCCTAACATCTATGAATCTATGAGTTTCAGTTGCTGTTTCAGGTTCTAGGTGAAGATATATCAGATGTGCCAATAATTATCTGGGGACCTAAGAATTCTGGAAAGGGTATAGAGGAGGCAGCAACAAAAGCTGAGAGAAGACCCATGCAGATAGGTCTCAGGAACATATCGCTAAGCATTTGGGGTGGGGAAGAATCAACCGGAAGAGCTTTCTGAAACAAGATGCAATACCCTTACCTCCTCGGCCAAACACGGCTTTGGCAAAATCAGGATGAGTGATGACCAAGACAGGCATGAACCCTCCAAACCATCTGGTGAAGACAGGGGAGTATTTTTCAGACCAAGACAGCAACGTGTTTAATTCTTCTTCTTGACGGATCTGCAGTCACAGGTGAAAGAAAATGAGTTTAGAAGAAAATAAGGGGGGAAGGGATGAACTCTGGAGAGCCTCAAGCCATATCCATGAAATATGGGGAACGGGTTGAGTGCACTTGCAGGGAGGACATCCCCAGGGTGAGGGTGAAACAGTGAGCTGGCAAAAAGAGAGCCTGCAGTGGTGAGTTGGAGCAGCCCCTGGACTCGTATCTGGTGATGCCATTCCAGCCATTCAAAGAGGGCATCAAGCTGGTCTAAATAGCAACTTCTGGATTCTCCCAACACAAGTTTCCTCATAGCAAAGAGCTCCCATTTTCAGTCTCAAATGAGGATCAACCCAAAAGAAAATAGGATTGCAGCCTAAACATGCATCTACTGTATTGGCGAAAGGGGAGAAAATGAAAGCTGATAACATCCTTTCCTAAAAACAGCTTCCCCATGCCTCACACCTTCTTTACCTTATGGTTGTGGCCATACAGCCAGTGGCTGGGGGGTCCTGGGAAACTCTCATAGATTTTGATGAGCTCTTTTTTCTTCCAGTAGAGCTGGAGCACTTTCAGCAGTGTCAAGATGAGGCAAAACCCTACAGACAGGGAGAGGGTGGAAAGGGAAAGCCTCACTATTTCCTCTAACAAGTAGGCCATGATCCTGCACGTTCCACCAGGGACTGGTCTCCTGTTGTTGCCTTTCTTGTTTCTGGTGCGTCTGTCCGTCAGGCTTAGTCAAAAAAGTCCCTCCTCTGTCCTCTAAGAAGTGGATCTGGAATAATGTGTTGCAGGGCAATCTGTGAAGGGTTAAGAGAACAGGGATAGCGCTCAGTCTGGCAATACAAAACTTGAATTTGCATAGCAAAAAGGTTATTCAGACACCGAATTGCGTAAGAGGAAACCTCCCCTTTACAGAGGATTAGGGAGAGTGGTTCTGTAAATACAGGTTATTTTATAACTTGTTCCTGCTGTGTTTATCGCTTCTTTCTCCTCTTCTACCCCATGACCAGTCCAATAAATTGACCTCAATTCCCACATGCACACATTATTTTACTTAAAATTAAGGAGCTGCATAACACTAGTGCCTAAATACGCCAGGAGGGAGCAGGGTCCTGTTCTACTTGTGCATTACAGGTCATGACATTGTTAACAGAATTCCCTTTTCACCTAGCATCTCCAAAGAATTCAACCCAAAATTTATTAACCATTTTAACTCCATTTCAGGGCTTTAGACGTAAGAGCCTAAACATGAGGGTATTTGGAACAAGGCTTTTAATTTTTGTCTTTTTATGAAGAACTGGCTGCTGGTGAAATGCTGATCCTAATAAACCTTCAGACTTGTCTGTAGTCATGATAGGTAAATGGAGGTGTGTGGAGTTTGCAGTGATGTGTGTATTTATCCAGTCCATCCAATTAAAGGCCAGAAGGCATGGCTCTAATCATGTATTCCCATGCTGTCCTTGACCCAGACTGTAGGGATGAAATTACTCTTCCCTACCAAGTATAAGAACAGAATTGGGCCCAATGCCTTCTGGTTAAACAGGGGTGTATATAAAAATGCTTAGAGCAACCTACAGAAGAGCAAGAATCCACACGATGGCTTGTTGTAGCAAGCTGTGCCTGTTTTCTAATGATTGCAACTTGCCGTTTCTATTTCCTCTTGCCTTAGGGCCTTGCTACAAGGAAGTTTTGGGCAGCTCTTGGAGCTCTTAACCCCTGGATTGTCCATACATTAACACTCCTAAGTAGCTTAAAGCACTCGTTGTGCAGCTCAAAGTTATGCCATTCCAGGGCAGGATTACCTCTGATCCTCACCACCCAGTTCTTGTTCCACTAAGGTGTGGCCACATCCCACAAATGTGCTACACAAGCTGAAGCCCTCCAGTATCCCAGTATCACACACAGAGCAGGGATAGAAGCCTGTCCTGGCTCACCAAGCCTCTAGCAGCAACTCACAGCCACAGCATCTAGCCCTGTCCCAGTTCACCAGGCCTCTAGGGGAAACTCACAGCTGTGCATGTAGGGAACAGCCAGAGAAGGTTTCTAGACAAAGGGTGGGGCTGCCCCAAACTCCAAGCTAGTACTAATACCAATCAACATTTGTACAGCTCGCAGCATTGGGTGTAACAAGGCCCCTGTGAGTCCCATCCCTATGATAGGGTCCGCAAATAATCAAGATCCAGTGCAGTGTAAGCAGCCCATTTGCACCAAGGCTGAATTTGTCCCAAGGTACAAGGAGCTAGGAAATCTTAAAGAGGGTTTGTTGTCCACCTGGCATTTTTTTTTGTCTGTTTTATTTTTCTTTCCCTATTTTTCATAAGTTAAACCAGTACAAATGTTTAGATAGACGTGGAAGATGCGTGTAAGCCCTTGCTATTGCCAACAGTGACGTCACATAAGCTTATCAAGATCCATCTTAGCATTACTTAGTATTTTTTGCTCTTGTCACTCCTCTTCCACAGCTGCTCTCTTCTAAAAGTGAGACACTTTCTTTTAAATTCCAGCCTAAATGCATTCATTATTAGGTTATACCTATACATTCTTGTGCCAATATTGTTCATTTAATTTAAATAGCATTTTTCTTTCTGGTGTGTTAGTTCTACAAAACCTAAGTTTTTAAGTACGTCTACTGGTATGAAGTCCCTTAGCTGGTATAAAATGGCCAGGCTCCATTCTGTGGATCAATGGTGCTACACTAGTTTATATCTTTCAAATGTAGAATCATAGAGCATGAAAACTATGTGAAAACTTGCACTAAACCCCAAGGCCTTGAAGTTACTAAGTGGCCAGAACAAGTCGTCTGATGATTACTAAATAGTGGCATTTCACCCAGTTGGTTGTTGCTTGCCAGTTAGGTAGTGTTAGTTATTGTGGAAACTTATGACAAGTGGTATCGGGTTTGTAGAAAAGCCCACAGGAGGTTGTTGGGAACACACCAGCAATGAATAACTTGTTGAACGGGAGCAAATGTGATAAGTTTGCAGAGAGAGAGAAACATTTCTTGAGTCCACACAGTGCACGGATGACTCACGGCATCCTCCTCCTCCCATTTTTCAATGAACTGGTAACCTGCCGCTCTAGATTCCTTTAACATCACGTCTTCAGCGAGACGTATGCTCATGAGAGGTTCTACAAGCCAACAGGGCACAGTGCAATCTAAGCCGCCTGTTTGTGCCAAATTCAGCCCCGGTGCCCATTGCAAGGAGTTGTAAAATCTTGGGGCTGTTCTTCATTCTCTTCTTGTTGTGCTGTAAGGACCTGGGTATCAATAGTAGTTGCAAAGGATACTGGACTAGAAGTATGTGTAACCCTCTGTTCCATCATGTAATCCCTTTCATTGGCCAATGAAGTCCCATTTTAACGTCAGCTGTCCCCCTCATTGTTTTGATTCCAGAATAGATTTTCTTTTGATCTCCATTGTAAATGCACCTATGCTGTACTTCTTCCAGCTTACACCAGTCTTCTGTTTCCCAGTACTTACTGCCTCAACCCTAATGCCATCTCTGTGGGTGACTGTAGAGGACCACAGACATAGAAACCTTCAGCTGGAATGAAACGGCATGGCCCCATCATGACATTTGTTGAAGTTTTACCAGTTTTTATACCTTTCAGGCACTATTGGGACCTCTGCCAACCCCTGATAGTCCCAAACCTGAACCACCAGTTAGAAAACAAACTGGAGATCTGGCTCTCGCCTTAACACAATGTATCCCACCTTGGAGCAAAAAATGGTATGTTGTCCCTAACTCATCCAGGCCTGGGTTGGGCTGTCCCCAGCCAGCAGTAGAACTGGCTAGTCTACTAGGGCAAATGAAGACCGTTTGGGCAACTCACCCCTGGGCTTCTCACTGCCGGGCTCCTAAAGTCCAGTCCTTTACTGGGGTCCCTCAATGATGCCTGCCTCTTTTACCCTCCTCATGAAAAGGCTCCATTCCTCCACAGGGCTTCTTCCCACAGCTGTGCTTCACTCTACTTTCCACTTCTTTGCCACCTCCGTGGCTTCCGAGTAAGCCCCTATCTCTGCTTTCCCCTAATCACATGTGGACAGTTACTTCCCAGGTGATCATCTTTCTAATCAAGGACTAACAGGCAGGTCCTTGACATGTCCTCCCTTGCCCCACCACCATTACAATGTGTCTGATCCTGTTTCATAGGAGGAGCCTCCAGCTCCCTGTTACAACACCGAGCATACCAAGATCTAAGTTATCGGTAACCAAGGGCCTATAGGGTTTTCTGGGGAGGGGAAGACAGGTAATTCCTGGTTTTCTAGCTGTTTATTGGACAGCCTGTGGGCTGACTCAGAAGGAAGTCTCATTGGGAGCTAAAGGATCCCAATTTTGTTACTCTTGAGTGGTTTTTCTGCCCACTAGATGGCAGCTGTTATCCGCCACGTAATCCTGAATCATTTATGGACAAAGTACTTATCGGCTTACATGGCAATGATATTTTAATAGTCACTATTTAATGTATGCAGCACTGACCTGCCTGTGTAATCTCGTGGCAGTTCAGATAAAAACAAGCCGATAAAGGGTTTTATCATTTAAATTGAGTCCAAGCAAATGCAACAGCGATCTGTTGTCCTCATTTTGTGGGATCAATGTTTCTAGCATGGATATGCATTGCTTGCTGAGGAATAGAAATGTGGGGGTTACCATACATGTTTCTGCTCATTATATTTACCTGATTCCTGCTTATCTCACATGCTGATAGCCCCCTCTCCTGTTCAGTAGCCTTGATGTTCCATGAATCAAATGATCTTTTTTCTTCAGTCTTGGTCTCTCTCAGCCATTTCTGGTAATATCTCTCTTCTGTTTCTCAGCCCTATAGTCTATTTTTAGTTCTAGCTAAAAACCTTAACTCAGGCGTGGAAACATTAACTCAGGTGAACATCGACTCAAGTGTAGAAATGATTGGCAGTGAAGTGTTGGATGCACTGTCAAGATGCTCACGAAGGCTAGATTTTGTTTTATGAATCTGAATAAGAGATGTACATTTAACTATACGGGCTACAGGACTAACAAAACAATATCTTTGACTATTTTTGCCTAGTTAATTGTTCTTTTTAAAAGTAAAATATAATCCAGCAAATTACATACATTCCAATAAAGTTAAATTCATTTTTGCATTGATCCTAAACTGAATAATATAGTCCTAGGCCCCTACCATATTAGTAGGGATTCTAGTTCTTTTTTATGTGGAGAAAAAGGGGTGTTGTGTTATACAGGAAGTTGCACCACACCTTCTGCACCCTCCTTCCTTTTCAAAATCCTAGATCTACCCATGCTCTTACCCTAAACCCTTGGAGCAGAGGAACCAGTGGGTTCTTGAGAGGAAGAAATAATGTTCAAGAGACAGGAGTTTCCACTCCACTAACATAGGTTTCTTCAGCATGTATCTTACACTTTCATCCTAAGAAATACAATAGTTACCTTGCAAGTGAGTCTTGCTGCCTATTGTGTTGGCCATGCAGTCCAGGGTCTCACTGGGGCATTCAGGGCACAGTCCAGTAGACCCAAAGACCCTTTGTTCCTATACAATTGTTATACCTTTTGTTACTTTCATATTCATTCTCTTTACTACAGCTATTACTGGCTATTTACAGGCTCTTTATATAATCATGTAATTATTGGGTATTTTCCTAAAATCTTATATGCATAAACATGCCTGGACCTGCATATCATTCTTATCATGCCCCCTCTCTTTCTCCACACTACTACTGCCAAGGTTGCTGCTTTGGCCAAAAGGCATAGCTGCTTACTCAACTTAGTGACCTCCTTACCAGTTCGTTTCCTATGCAACAAAGAGCAGGTGTGGACACTGGCAGGTTTATGGTTACAATGCTGGCCATTGGAATAGATATTTCTGCACTGCTTTTATGCACTTTTACCCCATTACAACTGAATTCCCACCTAAGGATTTTTATAATTGCATTAGTCAAAAATATCAGGTGCTTTAAGATGAGTATTGTAGCTCAGCTTTTAAATGTGGCTGGGGGTCTTGGGCTCTTCTTAATGTATAGTGATGACAGGAACTTTGAAGTGGGGATCAACATTATCAGAGTGTGTTGTATGGGGGGGCATGTGGCTGGAGGTAGAATGAAGACATGGATAAAGATATGGAGAGCCTCGTTGACTTTGCCAATCAATTATGTATGTATACAGTTACCTGTAAGTAAATTAAAGAGACTAAGTTAACTTAAGTTTAATAGGTACAGGCATTACAAATCTCACAGAATGAGTCAACTAAAGTGTATGAGCTCAACCTAGATCAAGAGGGAAGTCTTTTATAGAGTCACTGTTCATTGCTCTTTAATCTTTCCTGACTTTCCTTTCAAAGAGCAGAGATTAAATGCAATTAACACACAAATACCAATAAGGATTAAGTGCACAGATGTTAAGTGTGTGTCTAATATGTATAAGCAGATGTTTTGGTCGCATGTGCCTGAATGTCCCACATGGAAGCACTCCCCCGGCACACAGAGGGAACACACTTACTGCAACACTCCCTCAAGAGCAATATTTTAACATTGACTTCAGGGAAAAAAAGGAAAATCAAACCAAAAAATTATTCCATTCCAGTAAAGTTGGAGGAAAATTATTTATTAAAAAGTGTTTCTGCAGAATATTTGATTTAAAAAAATATATATATTCTATTCCAAATTAAAATGGAAGACTACCTTCCACTGGAGTAACTCCCCCAAAAAACCAAATCTAGTTCCGGCAACTTTTTCCAAATAACAGCAGGCTAAGCTTTATCACGTGTTCTACTCCTATCCTAGCGATCTGTATTTCAGCGAATTTTCTTCAGGTACAGGTGGATCCCATTCTTCGACCGTAGGATGAGCAGAGGCATGTGGATGGGGGGCTTGCTCAGATCAGCTGAGAGCTCAAAGCGGAGCAGGGTCAGGGCGAGAGTCACTTTCAATTCATTCATCGCAAACTGCTGCCCAATGCAGTTCCTGAGCAGAAAGAAAGGAGAATTAGTTCACCTTTGAGGACTGAAGCATCTCAGACACTACTCAGGAGGGCATGAAGGCCATATAAAGAGAAGCCACTGCACCTAAATGTAGAGTGAAAACCATCTGACTGGCTACTTGGGTCTGTCACAACATGGGGAAATCATTCTGATAAACTGTTGTGATTTTGAATGTTTTTGTATCCCAAAGGAGTTGTGGAGTAGACAGCCCAGGCACCAGAGGAGGCAAAATCCAGGCTGTTGAATAGTGTGCAGAGCAGGACAGCCAGAAGGTCACTGCTCTAAATTAAAGAGGTCTCTGCTGTTTTTATCACATAACTGCAAATCTAAGTGCTGGCTTGTGCTGAGGAAGGCAGAAAAAGGCAACACCTTTTGTTTCATTATGACTCAGCCTGGACAAATATGCTTCAGCTGCTGATTACTACCTCCAATTACTTTACCGAGAGCCTGTTCTCAGCCTGCATATACCGGCATGGTTTCCACAGCTTGGAGAGTGATTTATTTTGGATGAGCATCAGCCCAGTATCTGTGTTAATTTCTAGAGGAGTAGAGCAAAAATCTGAGTTTCATACTTTTAGAAAGACTCTTGCATACAGGAGGGGCCATGTTGAGGCTGCCTAGAGGCGACTGTTGGGATTCCTTGGGAACAGAAGAGACAGGAGCCTGAGTCACCTGTTGGGACCCAGATCCAAGAAGAGACAGGAGCCTGAGTTACCTGTTGGGACCCAGATCCAAGAGTTTGTCAAGTTTGGGCAGGTTTGGATCTGGAGTTCTGAGTCAGGCCCATCTCTTATCTTGGATGCACAACAGACTGCCTTGAGGACATGCTCACATTGAGGCCATTTTAACAGGTCGCATCAGAAAGACAAAACTATAAACCTTGGCCCTCCTTGACATCAGTAGCAAACTCCCATTGACTTCAGACCCAACATAGCAGCAATGGTCACTGCTTCGGGAAGAGACTTTAATTAAATACCATGACTGATCCACCAGGATATACTCCACCTGGGTCCTGCGGAGAAAGGAATGTAAGCATAGGGATGGCGACCTCCCGAGTTTTCTGGTGAGAACCTTGATGGGTCGAAGACCTGTAAATGATTGTAAGGAAGGTCTGTTACAAAAACATGGCTCACTTGACACTTACACCTAGATGATGAGGCCCAGATACAACTTTGGATTATCTATGGACAGGTCCAATGATGTCAACGCTATGTGCTTTGCTTAGAGTCATAAGGCAATGTGCTCCCATGGCTTGAGAAGGACTTTGAGTGACTTTGAGTCACTATTTGTGTCCCACCTCCTATTAGGAAATGGATCCCAGCTTCTAGGACAAAAATGGGCATGTGCAGATCTTCAAACATCACTAAAATGGGCACGTGTGGCTGTGGTCTGAGACCATATAGTAAGAGCTGAGAGAATGCAGCTATTAGCCAAATCCCTATTTTAGCTTTAGGATTTGGTCTTATGTATGTATACTTTTGGTTCTCTCTCTGCTCCTAATTACTGTGCCTAGGCTGGTTTGAATGTGTTTAAGGAGGACGCGTAAGGTATAGAATGAGGATGCATAAGGTATAGAAATCCCATGTCCAAAAGTATCTTTGCAGTGTCAAGAGGCTAGGGTTTTGGTTTTCTAGGGATTCAGAGGGTGATATTTTTATTGGACAAACTGTTTAGTTGGGAGAGATTTTGGGGAGAACTTGGGCACAAAGAACCCTTCTTCATGCCTCTTGCCTCTCAATATATTTCCTGGTCATCACAGAATCAACACTTCTCTGTCTCAAGTAGCATATAAAAGGAACTACCTCTGGATTGTCCCAGACTGAGGGGTTTCTATGAAGGCTGTAAATATTCATGAAGACCAGAAATCCTGTTTATAAATCAGAGAGAGAAACAGGGTTATTGGATCATAGGAAAGGAGGGCTGGAAGGGACCTCATTAGGTCATCTAGTCCAGGTCCCTGCTCAAGGCAAGTTCATTCCCAACTAAGCCATCCCAACCAAGTGTCTGCCCAACCTGTTCTTGAATATTTCCAAGGACAGATATTCCACAACTTCTCTAGATAGTCCACTGCTTGACCACTCTCACAGTCAAAAAGTACCTCCTCATCTCCAACCTTAATTTCCTCTGCTGACCCTTGCTTCTACTTCTGTCCGCTACAGCCACAGAGAAAAGGACATCTCCATCCTCACTATAATCACCCTTCAGGTTTTTTTTAAGACTGTCATTAAGTCTCTCCTCAGTTGTCTTTTTCCAGACTAAATAAACCTAGCTCTTTAAGATTTTCTTCATAAGTCATGCTTCTCAGGCCTCTAATAATTTGTGTTGCTCTTTCCAATATGTCCGCAACTTTCATAGAGCCCCAAACTGGACACCATTCTCTAGGAGAGACCTTATTAGGGCTGTATAGAGTGAATGAATCATTTCCCTTTATTTTCCAAGTGACACTTCTGTTAATACAACCCAATATGTGGTGGTTTCATTTTTTAAACAAGAGCACACTGTTGGTTTGTGTTCAGTTCATGGTCCACTATTACCCCCCAGGCCCTTCCCTACAGTACTGCAGCCTATCTGATGGGAATATCATTCTGCAGAGTTCGCTGCCCTGCCCATCTACTGTTGTGGATGCTTAAAGACCTAGTTGAGTAGACAATCTCCTCCTTAACTATTCTTATTTATTCGCAGAGCTATGAGATTTTCCTGGTGGAACCTTGTTTCTCAATAAACACCTGGGTGATGATGAAATGGCTTGAAAGACTCCTTTTGCAAAGAATTTTCTATCACAATCTAAATTTTGACTTTCTGAGGACTGGCAGGAGGAGTCGAAGGAAAAATGCAGGGAAAAAACATCACAGTTGTTGAAAGGCAAACAGTAGGGCTGTGCGAAGCTTCAGGTGCTGATTTGATTCGGAGGAATTGGTCTTAATTCGGTGGCTGAATCTCCAAATCCCCATTGAATCAGGGGACCAATTAAAAGGTCTGAATGGATTCGAAGCTCTCCAAATAAATTCAGGAAAGATTCAGAGAGCTTTGGTGATTCAGGCAGTCCCCGCCCGCTGCAGCAGGGAGCTGGACCCAGATTCTGAGCTGGTAAGTAGGGGCAGGAGAGGGGAGGCAGGAGAAGGGGGTAGGGGACCATGGGAGGACCCCTGCCTGCAGCCCCCCTGAGCATTCCCTATCCCCCACCTGCTGTCCCAGCCACCCCCCCCCCCGCCATGGCTGCTCCACCCATCCCATCTCCTGGCCCTATTAAAAAAAAATCCCACTGATGCCTGGTGTGGGGGGTGATCCCCGCTGACCCCACTTCCCCCCACTGTGTGGGGGGCTCTGCCACAAGACCCCTGCTCCCCCCCATGGCTGCCCCGCCTGCCCCAGCTCCATCTCTTTAAGAAAACAAACCCCCCAAAACCGACACTGACTGGCTGCTGCAGTGGCCTCAGGGCTTCTGGTGGCTTGTGGCAGAGCTCCCTATGCAGTGTAGGGCAGTAGTGGGCAGTGGGGATTGCCACCCACCTCCCCCATGAGGCAGCAGCTGGTGAGCTGGGTTTTTGTTTTTAGGGCTGGGAGCTGGAGTGGGCAAGGCATCCATGGGGGGGCTGGGACAGGAGGTGGGGGGTAGGGGACTCGTGACAGAGCCTCCTATGTGGTGTGGGGCACTGGGGGCAGTGGGGATCCCCTCCCCCCCCCCCAGCAGCAACCAGTGAGTGCGGGCTATTATTTTCAAAGAGCCGGGAGCTGGGGTGGGCAGGGAAGCCATTGAGAGGGGGCGGGGGATGGGGCCTGTGAGATTCAGAGATTCAGCTGATTTGGCAGCAGCTGAATCTCCAAACCAGATGCAGCCGAATCATTCAGGACAGTGATTCAAATCACCAAATCAAATCCCTGTCCCCTGATTCGGCCAAATCTGAATCCAAAGTGAATACTAGCCACTTTGCACAGGCCTAGCCAATAGTACTACTGACTAAGGTACAAAATAAATCTGTATTGCTGCAGAGTTTTCCCTCTCCCCATTATAGTGTCTGGTCTGGTCTTAAATAAGTCCTGTATTATGGTACCTAGCCATTCTCTTTCAGTTCTGTGAGATGACCCATTGACTGGATCAGGAATTTGCTCCTGATATAGTTTAAAACATTGCTTTTTATGGTTAGAAACAGCCCCTTTTGCTCCAAATTTATTTTGTATGTAAAAACCCAAAAGAATGGAATGTAGGGAGGTAAAGGCAAAATACAGATGTACCACCACCACTGATGCACATGCCCCCCCCCCCCCCTTTGTACAGTGGAAGGGGGACACAGGCATGGAAAACCTTTTGGTAAGGTACGTCCATCATCAAACAGAAGAGGTGAAGTGAGTTCTCGGATTGTTTCTGGCGCTGCAGGGAAAAGACGAAGGCTCTCCTTGATGCACATGGTACTGTAAGTCATTTTCCCAAGATCCTCCCTGGAAGACACGAAAGGCAGAAAATAGGGAGAACTGGATGTGGCTACAAAGCCATTGGTCCAATTGTCTGAAGGGACTCAAGTTAGAGCTGTGATCTGGGAAATTGTTGGCTGTAAAATGAGAATGATATTAGAGCACATCAGAAAAGGATGTATCCACCAATGTGAGGGCAGAAGTTGGAAGGAGGCACTACATATTCCAGCCAGGTAGTGGAGGGCGAGTTGTTCCTCTGGTTTTAGCAAAGGGCTGGGGCGGGCATGTTCTGTCCTGCTCCTCTCCCCACTCTTCTTTACATTTAGAATAAACACAGTTAAGCAACATTTGCTACTGCTCCGACTCTAATGTTGTATAGCTTTATGAACTGTGAGGGCAGAATGGCCTTCCATCATACATCCTGTATACCACAGGCAAGGTCGCCCAAGTGTCCATAAATTTACAGGTAATCCAGAAAAATGAAACAAAAAACACTGTTCTGTGCAATCCATTAAAAAAATGGTGCTGTGGAGTGGCTACACCTTAGTGTAAATGAGCTGGGTAACATGGATTAGAGTTCCACCCTGCCCTGAGTGTAACTTTGATCTGCCTAACAAGTGTTTAAACCTAGTTTCCAGTGTTAATATGCAGAGAATCCAGGTGATAAGAGCTCTAGGAGCTGCCCAAAATCCCTGTGTAACAAGGCCCAAAATGTGACCACTGCTCAGAGCCCTGCAGTTTGTGTGGGCTTTCTGGTTCCTTCTCCCCTCCCATGCTAGCAAGTTCTGCCTGATTGTTCCAGTCAGCACCTGCCTGTTCAGTGCTCACCCCAAAGGCATTCAGGTCCTAAAGATCCTGGGCCAGGTAGGACAGAGACTGAGTTGTGTGGGTGGGAGGTTAGGGGGGTAGGTGGGAGGTGTATGGGGGGGTCTATGCCAGATAGGAGATATACAGCCAGTGGGGGTGAGGGTTGCAGGGTGGGAGGTAGCATGGTGCCAGGTGTAGTTGGGGGTATCAGAATGTGGAGATGTATATGGGATCCCCAAGATGTGGGTGTAAAGCCACTGTTGCAGTCAAGTACGGTTGCTAACCCATCATATATATTTTTTTATTGACAGTGAAAGCATCTGTCAGTAAAAAGTTTTCAGATTGTCAGTAAAAAAACAAAAATTCTTGAGTGGCAATGTGTACCATGGACCAATTCTATTGACTCAGTTTCCTTTGTAATAAACCAACATTTTCCAAGAAGACATCCAGAAGAGAAGCAGAATCCATGACCTACCTTGGTTTAATATCAAGTGGTTACTCAATGTCTTAAAAAAAAAAATCTTTCCTCTTTCCTAAATTCTGAATTTCTCTGGATTCACCTTCTCATCATCAGTTCTGGTTATGACTTTTTCTACTGGATTTTGGGAAAATGAAACTATAAACTATGGATTTAAGACCCTTCAGCACACATTTTTTTTTCTCTGTATGAAAGTACTATACCTAGTATAGACATGTCATCTCTGTCAACATTCGAAAACCTGAGCATCTCAAGCTCTTTAAGCCTCTCACTAACGTAACATATCATCCCAGCCAAGGTTTTGTCTACTTATATAGTTAGGGATAGTCCTGCTGTGAGCAGGGGGTTGGACTAGATGTGGCCTCCTGAGGTCCCTTCCCACCCCCGTTTACTATGATTCTGTGCTTCTAATAATCATCTTTTCAGCTCTTAAAGCCTTTCTATGCCTCTTCTGTACCCTCTCCAGTTTTGCTGCTTCCTCCTCACATCCTAGGTGCCAGAATTGTATCTAGTAGAGGGCTAGTCTCACCAATTCTGTGTACAGAGCTGAGATGCACTAATTTATACCTTTATTTGTCTATATCAAGTTGCAAACACTATTCCATCTTGTGAACGCCTTTTTGGTTATAACGTATGCTTCACCCTGCAGGTGTTGGGAGAAATCCCATTCCCTGTTAGAGGGGTCAACTAGGAAAAGCCTTAAAGAATTATCTAGCCTTCACTTCCCCTCATTCAAAGGATTTAATTCTGATCCCTCTAAGACAACCCTGTTCAGTGATAATCCCCCATGACAATTCCTTTAAGAGATCTGTCAGTTGGCCAGTGCTATGGCTTCATATTCTCACCACCTCCTCTGACAACAGGGGCTCATAATGAAACATTTCTCACTTGTTTTAAGAAGCTGAATAAGCTAATACAATGGAAGCAAAGTAAAATGGTGTTAGCTGCCACTAACACCACAGTGGAAATATTATGACTTTGGGGGGGAAAATATTTTTTGCCAGGGTTGCAGGAGGTGGACGGAAAAGGACAAGTGGGTCTCACCACTGAATAGTCTCCTGGTCTCCCAGGATCTCCTGGATCTCTTCTCTGCATCTCTGCTGGTGCTCTGGGTGCAGGGCCAGGCAGTAGAAGAGCCAAGAGATCCCACTGGCTGTGGTATCATGACCTGCAAACATGAACGTGTCCACCTCAGCACGTAGGTCCTCATCAGATAATCCATTTCCATTTTCATCCTGATCAAGCAAGGACTCTGTCAGGGGTTTATGGCTTCTTCCAGGACAGAGCAGTCAGGTTTCCTTATGTTCAGATCTCAAGTAGCAAACACTTTACATAGGGACCTTATTTTCATTGCAGGCCAGATGATCCCTTGTTACCTCTCAGCTCTGTGTTCTTGGGGAGTCCTGGCACTGTATGCAGCCTGATTGACTCACAAAGGATCCTCTCCCCGCCCCCCACCTCTGCCTGAACAAGAACTGATGAGAAGAAGGACTTACAAAAGACAATGAAGATGCAGTGGAAGATGCACCTAAAGCCCTCCAGACAAGGGTGATAGGAGTGAAGCAATTCCCCTGGTTTCATTTACACGGGAGATGGAACCGGATGACAAGTCATTTATATGGGAGATGGGACAGGAAAGCTCCTTCATTAGCATCCAGGCTGGAGAACAGAGAGTCCAAGGCAAGGATCTCACTGAATTCTGGGACCGGAGAAGCAAGCAAGCACTGCATGATGGGGGATCTCTGCTCCAAATGCTGATCAACCCACGTCTGCACACACCCAGCTTGGCATTTATCAGACTAATTCTAGTAATGACTCCTTTATTGGTACCCAAAATGCTGAATTTGCCTGTCTATATTGTGAGCTCCTCGGAGTAATGCCACCCATAGCCAGGAGTGATCAGTTCCTATTATCCAGCAGATGAGCCAGTGTTTACACATAAAAAAACCTCATGTTCTCCCTTGAGCCATTGTTAGTTCTCTACCAAAACCCCTACCCAAGCTCAAGTTTCTGTCCTGGTGCTTGGATCCAAAAGCTGCACCAGCTCCACTCCTTTTCTGCCTGGGTCCCTCCATTGATCATGCTGAGGGCTCTACCCATCTACCAGCTTCAACAAACACCTGGAAATCTTGACTGGTTCAAGCTTCGCTCAGTGGTGAGACCCCAGCTCTCTCTCTTCCTCTCTCTCTCTGACTCCAGGAGCCTGACTTTTGTCCTCTTACTCCAGGCACAGCTTTCTAAACCTGCCTTTTGCTAATCAAACTTGAGCTACGCTTCCCCAAGTACCTAATTGAAACTATGCAATATTGTAACTGGTTTATTTGTCTCTCTTGTATGGCTGTTACTACTGGTATCATCACAAGTCCATATACCTGGCAATAAATAACTTTTATGGTCAAGCTGGTTGTTATACTGTCTTTGAACCTCAGCTACCCTTCCTTCCCCTTGACCTCCCCATTTGCTCTGCATCAAAGCTTCTTTTACCTAAGCCAAAGATCCCTGTAATGCCCAAAACTACGTTGGGGTCTGCTCATCAAGGAAGTTACTATTAGGACCATTGTGACAAGAGATTGGGACGTGCTGAGTTTTGAGGTGCATGAGGGTATCAGCTGAAAGTGCTGATCGGACCCAGCCTGCTCAGATGTACTCAGACACGCACGCTAACAAACTGCATTTATTATTTTCCTGCTGAAATAAGGGATGAACTGAGTTCAAGGCATAAGAGGGTGTTAGCTGGTCAATGCTGAATAACCCGGCCTGGTTTAGGCATGCCCTGTTAATCTGTGTGTGTATGTGCATTTATGTGTTTCATTGATTTGATGGTTGGAGGAACCCAACCCCATTGAAACTGAGACCTGCAAGATAGCTCCATTGTGGGGTGAGGACTTGCAGAAGGGAGAGAAACAGCTCCATATAGAAACACAAGTAACACAAGCAGCACATTGGGGTGTGTCATTTATTAGGGCTACGTTTCTAGGGTGTCTGTAATTCTATCAAAGTGACGGGTAAATCTGGTAACAGCCTTGGGAGGAATATAAGGAATTATAAACTTGTGCAGTGGCTAGGGCCACTTGCAGGTCCCATTGTTTCTGGATCGTAGGGACTCAATTCTATGCACTTTTGCGGTTAAAAATTCCTCCAGTGGTTTTGAAGCAGTGTGGAGAGTGCTGGATCATTCGTTCACCCATCCTTCATGCCATCCCATAGAAATGATCTGATGACCAGGGAGAGGTCATTGCAAAGCTTCTACAATAGATTGAGGGTCCCACGTGCTGGGGAGTTCTAGGCAGAAATATCGTTCTTGTAGCACTCGCTTGCTATGGGGAGAGTCCGTGCAAATGTGGCTTTGCTTAAATGACTTGTTTAAGCTGTGCTGAATGGTTATAGCTCACTGGGCAAGTCTACACATGCATTAATGTGCTGTAACCATGCTTCTCAGCCTCCATCAACATTTTAGATGGAAGCCTGCCTGGATTTCATCGCCTTGCCCGTCTCATCCCTCTTCCAGATTTTCTGATCCAGCTTCTCACAACCTGTCTAACCCTGTGGAAGCCCACAGGTGGTCCCCTAGCTTTCCTACTGCCCCTGAGCTGACCTCCCTATCGAAGGGAGGTGCTGTCAAATGTGTCGTCAAACATTTTGAAAAGCAAGATTTTTTTATGGGAAGGGATTTCCGCTCTTCAATAACTCTCCATTCTTCAATTCCTTTCTAATAACTCTCTTGACAGCCCTTCACTGCTCATGGAATACGATAGATACTTTAAAGACTTCTTATATTTTACAGCCAAATATAGTATATGCAAAAGACACCGGGCTTGGTTTGCACCTAGAAAAGCCAGGTAATGGGTCAGAGAGGAAAAATATAGAGAGAAGCTGCTGTCACAGTCTCACCTTGGCACACAGAAGAATATCCAGGAAATCCAGACATCTCTTCTTCAGGATCTTACTAAGCACTTGCTCATCTTTGAGGGCCTCCTTCCTTTCACGGATCACTTTATCTGCATTGCACAAAAGTGAACGTCAATGCCATCCAATTCTGCAGGATCACATGAATCTGTTCTGTAAGGCCTATGGAAACCATTTACACAATTTCATGGTCTCCACAAATTGGAAGCAACTCCAGGCCTGGTCCACATTCAAAGGCAGGGAACTCCCTATTCCAGTAACATGTATTCTGAATTTCAGTCTCTTGTGCTTGACCAGTTGTCTGGGAGTATGGATAAATGTACATTTTAACTGCTTTAAAAGAGGGGGAGTGCTGAGCAGCTGTTATAATGCAATTGTTATTCTGCATGAATGTGTAGCAATACAAGTGAACCATATTGCCCACCTTTGATTTTGAATAAAGCAGGGTTAAATTCAGAGCAGTGTCATGAGATAACACTGCACAAACTCTCATTGTAACAACTTGTATTGGTATTTTTTATTATTAGGCACCTACTTAATTTGTGATTTCCCAGATTTTTGGAAACTGCGAAATTGGGTCATGTCCATGAAATCTGTGAAATCAAAAAAAAAAATCTTCCTAAAAATAAATGCTGGCTCCCCAGTGGGAGCCAGCAGTCCTCAGGGCCACTGCAGCCCAACCCACAGCCTGTTGGAGTGGGGGAGGGAAGGGAATTGTCAGTATGAAGAGGAGGAGCCAACATGGCAGCTGCCTCGCCCTGCCCCTTACCACTGATTGACTAAGAAGGGTGGGGCTGGCTGACAGGCAGTCCTCTCACCGAATCAGTGATGACAGGTGGGGTCGCATGATGGACAGTCCTCTCCGCCAATCAGTGGCAAGTGGAGGGATTACTGGGGCCCCTCAGCCAATCAGGGACAAGGGGTGGGCTCACTGCAAAAAGGCTGCAAAATCAGATCTCTGCACCAGAAGTGACCTGTGAAAATCCCTTTCATGCACCGTGACTTAGGTAGATCCCTATTTATTATCGATTAGATGAAGGCACTCCACTTTGAAGTGGATCAGATTAATCTTTCATCAGATGAAGGTGCTCCATACCTTAGGAAACTTCTGTCTCTAGGATTAATTTATGCTGTGATTGGGGCTGGGCTGATGCAGCCCAACCCCGGCCCTGGTGCTGTCTGCAGGAAGCGGGGAGTCAACTGCCAGACGGGGTTTCCCCAGCCTGAGCTGGAGCAGGGAAAGGTGGATTAAAGCTTCCCCATCTCATGGGCCCCTCACAATCCCCCACCTTCTAGCTCAGGCTGGGCAACCCCCCTGCCCTTCTTCCCTCTCCCATCCTGCACACAGCATCAGAGCGGGGTGGGGGGAGTGGTGATTGTCTGTTGGTTTGGGGGAAATGGCTCTAACTCATGGCACTTTATGTGAAGTGCCATGAGTTAGAGAAGGGCCTGCACATCTGTCAGTGCCTGGTGGGTCCATAAAGACTGTTTCAGCTATATAGGCTTTGGCCTTTGGCCTGGCACACATCCTGAACTAGGGCCGGAAAGAGGATACTGGGAAGTACCTGTATGGTCATGGGCTAATGTGCAAGCCTTGCAAAAATGACGTCCTTGAACACTGAGCCAGTAAAGTGTTGCATTGTGATGCAGTGGTGTGTGGAACCTCTGGTATATTGAGGTGCTGATGTCCAAGATTGATCGGATGTATGAACTGCCGCTGCAGAGTCAAAAAGCAGTTGGACAAGCATTCAATATGTTTGCAGCAGGATCAAAATACATTTTAAAAAGGTAGCAGGAAGGGTGACTGCAGTATATTGCCAGAAGAGAAGGAACAAATGCAGCCCACCTTGCAGCAATGAGAATGGGCTTTTCTACAGGATGCCTTGTTGAAGCATTTAGGTCCCAGTTGAGTGCAACAAAACAATATTCCAAGGAAATGCCGCAATGGTTTCAAGTATAATGCCATCTTTTCCAGTCCCCTGCTCAGAGTTTGAGAAGTGCAGAGCATGTGTCTAGTCCTTTGGGAGCTCCTGAAAGTATCTTTTCTAATGCAAACCTGGCTTTCTTCTAGAAAAAAACCCTATTCATCAAGTCTGAAACTAAAATGGCGAGGGGCAGAAAGGTTTTGATTGCAGTGTGTGAGACCTTTATGATAAACCCTATATAGCAGTGTTGATGAATTTGTAAATTATAAAGAGCTGTACCTCTCGATAGCTCTAAAACAGCAAATACCTATGTAGATATGCCATTTGCAAATACCTGTGCAAATGCCTAAATATGTAGAAGAGAGGCAGACAAGGTTCCTTGGGTGAATTTGATATCTTTTATTAGACCAACCTAAATGGTTGGAGAATAGTTATTAAGCAAGCTTTCGGGTTCAAAAACCCTTCGTCAGGCTAAGGAAGTTTCAGCAGTAGTTTTAGGTTGGTCTAATAAAAGATATCAAATTCACCCAAGGAACCTTGTCTGCCTATGTCCTTACGGACACGGCTACAACCTACGCCCCTGTAAATATGTAGAACACATTTGGCTAAATATAAACCGACTCTTCTTGAGCTGTGGTGAAATCATCTTTTGCAAATAAACTGCAGAGATTGCAATTCCTTCAGTCTCTAATAACACTTAACTTTCTCAGGCACCCACACATTAGGGACAGGAGGATCCAAATTTGATTGTATACACAGCAACCCTCAAACATTTTTATGAATCCCAGCTCAGACCTAGTCATACCGTGTTAAACTGAAACTTATTTGGAACCAGTGAAAACATTTAATCAGTATTTGAAACCCCCCAGTCCTGACCTGTCCATCTGGCAGTTGCTCTCGTAACTGAAGGCACATTTCAAGATGGTGTCTAGCGTCATCAGACTGATGGAGTGGAAGATCTCCATTGACATCTTCGGTGTGGCCTGCTGTTCCCATTTCTCCTAGTATAGAAAAAAGAGTGGGATGAGAGAGATTTTCTGGGGAGCACAGAAATCCTGGGGGCTGCCTTTAAATCAGGCCTGATTCAGTTCTTGTTAAAGAAAATGGACTTTCTTGAGGCTGAATGAGGCTATCAAACAATTTAACTTGTAGACAAAATGTTAGCAACTGAGAAGGGAGCACAACGGGACAAAGTCATAATGGAATCAAGAGCAATTCTTCATGGCATTAAAAGGACACGCTTTGCCCTCAGGGTCAATAGCTTCAAAATCAAAACTTCATAGAGAAACGCTTATGGTGGCAGGCTCCAAAGCTGGAACCAGTTGAGTCCATCTAAAGCCTTCAGTTGACTCTCCTCATAAAGAGGGTCCCAAACTAATGAATTTGCTCACTTCTTAGTAAACAGTGGCTCACTTCAGGGGGCACCAGTTGAGTAAATCCATGATAAAAATGGACATATGCTCATTGTGGATCCTAAACAAAGGAGAGTGGAGGTCACATCATTTCCCTAATATTTCAGAATGATCTCAAAGCATATAAGTGAGGAGAAAACAGAAGGATGCTTGAAGTCATGACTGAACCAACAGCAATTCCTGCCAGCATCACTCGGACAGAGTCTGCCATCAGGTTCACATACGGCTTCAAAATATTGTAGTGAAAGCCTGGTGTTAGCAACTTCCGATGGTGAAACCACTTTGGCCCATCTAAAATCAGCAGTCCTTTACCTAGGGAGGATTTACATGATAAAGAAAGTTGATTGGGTCACTGCCTAGTAAACCAGAGATTTATTCAAAGTGATCTTCCTGACACTAAATCCATAACATTAATAGCCGTAAGTTTACATTTTGGGGGGATAGAGGATCAAGATAAGGTTATGGGCAGATGTTGTGTTTGTCATCTTTTTGCTGTGGAATGAATGTTTTTATCCTGTGGCAAAATGAGACTGCACACACATGTAGCTGGAAAAATGTCACAAAGGTGTCTGAAAGTATAGTGGGAGTAAAATAGGATTATTTTGTTTCAGAACAACTCAAAGGATGTCTTCACATTGGTCACACTACAGCACCCTAAAACAAATGGGCCAGATAGTCCTGCAGGAATCCCACAGTGCCACCAAGAGTTTTCTGTTGCTGGTGACCTCAGTAAAAGTTCTTGATTTCACATAGAGCTTCTTGCAAAGCCAATATTGTGTCCTGTGATCAATGTAAAAAAAAAAAAAAAAGAATTTACTTGAAATAGTGCTGCCGTTTCAGGTTTTCTTACTGGAAGCTTTGAAAGAAAAAAAATCATCTTGAATTACTGTTTTGAAACAAAAATCTTCGTTTCATTTTATCTTCATTTCATTTAGACTTAAAATTCCATTTTGTTTTGACTTAAAATTGTCTGTTGCTTCAACTAGTGTAGTATTTTGATTTAGAAATTTCCCACAAGATTTGGATGTGTCAGGACAGAGATTTTTCCACACACCCACAAAAAAATTAGTTTCCATACATTTCTTTTTGACATGAGAAAATCTGAAAATAGTGGCCAGACAAGGATGTTCACAACTGCACTCTGATGTGACATTGGTTTGTAACAGTCCTGTTTTGTCAAAGAGAACGGTGGTTAAATTACACTTGGAAACACATTCAGAAATCTTTGATATATCCCATTAGGATTAGACAAAGTAAGGGACGGGGCATCAGCTGCCTGATTCAACCTGAATTATGACCACCTCACTTTCCTACACTTCATTCACAGCTAAGAGAACTTTTTTTTTTTTGGTGATTTAATTATATCACTGCGGGTGCATCTACACATGTACTTTATTGTGGAGTAGACTAATTAGCTCCACAGTAAAGCATCACAGTCTAGTAAACTAATTAATTCCACTGTAGGATGGCACAGTTGGATGGAGCAGTTCTTATGGCAGAGCACTTTACTGTGCTGAAACGCATGTGTAGATGATGATTGTGGGCATACATTGCACCTGGTCAGCCCAGCCAGTTGAGAGCCTACTTTGCCCCAGCTCAAATTGCTTCCATCCCAGCACACATCTAGAGGCTGTGCCTAGGAGCAGTTGGCTCCAGTTTGAACTTCCCTAGAGCCTATTGAATTGCATTCATTGAACATGTAGATGCATCCAATGTGCTTATGCAGAACAAAAAACATGAGAATTTTTCCTTTAAGAGTCTTTAGCAATACTGCTGCACAAGATAAAGGAGAATGAGACAAGGCAGTACATACCAATCCATGGAATTAGGAAAGAGTAAGGCAGGTGAGACTTAGGATCTGTGGGATTCAACAGAGAAGAGAAATATATTAGCATGGTGAAATGTTCAGAAGGTGAATACAGTACTAGTTATGGTGAGGAAGGCCATCAACATCTGCCCCTGCCTTAGTCAACCATAGTTATACACACAGTTTGGGGACAAGTCGGTGTCTTGTTGAGAGTAAACTCTATATGAGTTGAGACAAGCTCTGGTTTTCAAGAAAAATGTTACCCATTATATTAGGGGTCTACTTACAAGTAGTTCATAAAGAATTAATAAATGTTTGACAGATGTTGCCGGCTTGCTACAGATGCAAGACATCTTTTAGACATGCATATAATTGCATCAAAAGGGTTTCTGTGTGCTTTTCCAATACTGGAGGCTATGAGGTATAACCAGATAAAATTGTTTTAATTTTCCTTTTCGTGTAAACACAAATTAAGCAGAGATGTTTTCACTGAGGCTGAACTGCCCTGCTTATTCTTGCTCCGATTAGATCTTTTCCTTTAATAACAGCCTCAGGAGCAACAGCCTCAGACGCATCTTATTTCCATTATTTCTATAATATTATGCAGAGCTGTTTTAAAAAAAAATCCTGTTTAATTCAGGATATGTTTCCATTGCCTAGCAAAGTCGAGTTATGGCTGAACATTGGCTTTAACTTGACTCCTGTTTATAAACGAGAGTCTGTTGGGAGTCTTTCAGCTTGACCCTCCAGGGGTATACACTACAGTTCAAGTGAGCACATCTTGCTTGTGTAGATCAGAGCTGTCCAACTGGTGGCCCCTGGGTTTCTACCCATCCTCTGTTCTCTCTAGAGCGCCAGTTGGTGCTACAGTGGGGGTGTCTAGGCTCCCCCTTGCTTCCTCAGCTTTACTTTTTATGGGAGGCAGTGGGCTACAGTGCAGCATCAGTACTGTGAGGGAGCCAAGATGAGCATGTGTGTCTCATGCTAGTACACTCCCCAGGGTGTACATCTTCCATCGATGTGACCTAGGCAGCATGTGGTTCACAGCTGCTTAGAAGCTGGACATCCCTGGCATAGATCAAGTCTTATATTGCAGTGTGGTCATTCTCCCTCAAGGTAGGCTATCTTGAAAGAGGTAAGTTAACTTGAGTGTTGATAGCTCAAGCTAACTCAAACGTGAAAACAAGATTTTCACTGAGAGAGAAGTGGTTGTCCAGGTACGTGCACCAAGCCAGCTTATCTGCACCAGGTAGAGACATTACACTTTTACCAGTATAGGTGATCAGAAACCAGTCTCTAACCATAACAGAACAGACATTCAGCACACACAGACTGGTTTAAAATGGTGGAACCCAGTCTAAAATTTGCCCTTCCTCCCACCAAAGGGTGAACGTGTATTCTGTTCTCTACCGACCTAAACTGCACCACTTACAGAAAGCCATGTAACTTTTTGAATGTCCGTATCTGGCTCTGTGGATGGAGACTATACATTGAAACGTGTTTTAATGTACATCTTCAGACCAGCCACATTATTCCACACACAAGATTGCAGACAAAAATAAGAGTATGGCAGTACGTTAGGAGCCAGACCCTAACCACACATATGTAAGTTGAACCAAGTTGACTATGCAGTGATTGCTATTCAAAGGGAGAATGAGGAATTTCTCTGTGAGTTTATTTAAACCAGTTTAATAAGTAATTTTGCTTTACTTCCTCAGTACTGATGTGTTTCTGCAGTAATTTCCCTTCTAGAACATGAAAACTGGGAGATTTTCAATCTACCTTAAAGAAAAAATAAACATGTATAAGAACCACCATTTGATAAATGTTTGTACTTGGTGTTATCACCTTTTCATGGCATTTCTAATATTAAAAAATTCTTATGCATCTTATGCACAATCAGATGTCGGATACCATGTTCTTACCTCCGCTGCTGAGCAGAACCTTAGCATAGTCAGGATGGTGGATGTTCAATAATGCGAAGAAGGGTCCAAACCATAGAGGGATACAATGTAGATATTTCCCTGTCCAGGATGCCATGTTGTTTAGTTCTTCCTCTGGCTTTAGCTGCATTGTTAGTTAAGAGTGGAGAGAATCAAGGCAAAGATTTAGAGTTGCAGAAAATTTGGGCTGGAAGTAGGTACAAGATACAGATGCTGATAATATTCCTCAGATGAGGTCTAATCATCATGCAGTAGAATGGCACTGTTTGCAGCTGGGCTCTGGTTTCCTTATTTTAAAAAGGATGTAGAGAAAATGGGATCCACTGGTGGGTGACAATCATGGTATATAGGTAGGAAAGCAAGCTGTGCAAGGCACAATTTAGAGAACTAAACATGTTTATCCTGCAGAAAAGGTAATTAAGGAAGGGTGTGATAGTAGTCTTCAACTATTTGCCAGGGAGAGGAGGGAAGACAACTATTCTCCCTTATGGGCTTCAAGATGGAGCAAAGTAGGTTAGATTGGATATCAGGAAGCATAACTTCACTGTTACAATGGCAAGGCAGTGGAATAGACTGTCTATGGAAATTACAGAATGTTTTCTTTGGAGGCTTTCAAGAGGAGGTTAGATAAGCATTGTTCAGAGATGGTTTAGGAGTAGCAATGCAGGGAGCATGCTGTGGAGAGCGACAGTTCAAAACCAAGGAGATTCTTCCCCCATACACACATACACGTACCCCAGAGATTTCCAAGAACACTACTCAGAGACTATGAGAAGAGCTCTGCAGCCCAGAACAGGTGCAAATTAGAGAGGAGTATGCCCTATCTCAGGAGCTCTAATTTGCCTTAGGTTGCCCTTAATTCTGCCTCCCATTACATGCCTCCATCCATCTCTAGCAAACACCTGGTCCTGTTTGCTCTGGGCTTTGCCCCTTCAGTTGGAGATCTCCTTCCTGCCCCTCCTACCTTCTATTCACATGAGCCAGATCCTCTGTTGAAATATATAACATAACTCTGCAGAAGCGAATGGAACAGCAGGCATGGGGAGCTGGCTTTTGGAGCTGAGATGCTAGGGTGCGACTTAAATCTAGCTTCGCCTTGCATGCATGTGAGAACTGGGAACCAGGTAAAAGGTTTGTCCACTCACAAAGTCACTGCTCTGGTTAAGGCCTACAAGGATTGGGATCTGGCATTGTGGCCCCTGCTGGTGACATAGGCCTTGACCTAACCAACTCCGTTTTGAGTCTTTGATATGCCTGATGCCGTTAGTTGGATGTGTGGGGCAAGCACATAGGAACTTGGGGTTGATTTACTTAGATGGCCTAATTTAACAATAAGAATGATCTACTTAGCAGTGAGAAAGCTGAAAGACAGAATGGGGGTAACAAAGTAATTGGGGAATAGCCACTGTGAAGAGGTGATTGGTAGGAAATTGTGCCACAACCATATATGGAAGCTTGTCAATCATATAGGAAAAAACATTTAAACAACTGATAGATAGCCAAAAAAAAAGCTTAACACTTGGAAAGCTAGAGAAGCAAATAACACCCAGCTACTGAGACTGCAGCTGCCAGTGCTGTGACAACGTCTCGGCATCTGAGTCATTGTGAATCATTTGGAAGGCCTATGTAAAGATACCTTTATAGACCATTTCAAGTTTTGGTATTTCTTAAGTCTTGAATAAATTGAATAGTCTCACCGATCAATTTATTCCATCCACACCACCCTTTAATCAGGAGTCGACAAGAGCCCCTTCCATGTGGTGATCCCTGGTAACGTCTCTGATAGCCAAGAGCTCCCGAATTGACAAAAATGCCAAAGCACCCACAGATGAAGATATGGACACCATTTTTGTCATACTAAAGAAGAACCCTTTAATCAAAGTTTAATATAATAATGTGGACTCTGGATATGACATAATCATGCACACCAACCTATGCCACCAAAAATAGGACATGCTTCCCAATTCCAAAGAGGTTGCTGAGTATCTTTTTGACAGCAGACAGGGTTGCATGCTAGGCTGGAGGGAAAGGAGCCATCTCTGCAAAAGCAGAGAGCTTCATTCAAAAAGAGCTGCTTCCGGTAAGAGCTTGAAGCAGTATCTTTACTTTCAGTATCTTCTCCGAAGTGGCTAACCTGCACTCATCAGCCTGTGACCATCGCTTACAAAGCCAAAAGCTTTCTTTCTTTGCCAAAACATCCTCCAGTACCAAACATGGTAGCAGCTAACTTCCTTCATGCAAGGGCTTGCTCCCACCTATACTGCTTTGGAAAGCCAAGTCTGTGTTTTTGTAGCCCAGGTTGTGCATGGATGGGTGTAGCAGTTGAATAGATCTTGGGAATCTCTAACTTTGAAGCTATGAAAATAGTAATGGGGAGATATTCATAGATCCATAGATGTTAGGGCCGGAAGGGACCTCAATAGATCATCAAGTCCGATCCCCTGCATAGGCAGGAAAGAGTGCTGGGTTTAGACGACCCCAGCCAGATGCCCATCTAACCTCCTCTTGAAGACCCCCAGGGTAGGGGAGAGCACCACCTCCCTTGGGAGCCCGTTCCAGACCTTGGCCACTCGAACTGTGAAGAAGTTCTTCCTAATGTCCAGTCCAAATCTGCTCTCTGCTAGCTTGTGGCCATTATTTCTTGTAACCCCCGGGGGCGCCTTGGTGAGTAGAGCCTCACCAATTCCATTCTGCACCCCCATGATGAATTTATAAGCAGCCACAAGGTCGCCTCTCAACCTTCTCTTGCAGAGGCTGAAGAGGTCCAGCTACCCTAGTCTCTCCTCATAGGGCTTGGCCTACAAGCCCTTAACCATACGAGTGGAGTCTCTCCAGGTTATCCACATCCCTCTTGAAGTACAGCACCCAAAACTGCACACAGTATTCCAACTGCGGTCTTACCAGTGCCCGATAGAGGGGAAGTATCACCTCCTTGGTTCTGTTTATCATGCATCTGCTGATGCACGATAAAGTGCAGTTAGCTTTGCTGATGATTTCATCACACTGACGACTCATGTTCATCTTGGAGTCCACTAGGACTCCAAGATCCCTTTCCATTTCTGTGCCACCCAGCAGGTCATTCCCTAGGCTGTAGGTGTTCTGGACGTTTTTCCTCCCTAGGTGCAGCACTTTGCATTTCTCCTTGTTGAACTGCATTCTGTTGTTTTCCCCCTTATGTCCAACCTATCCAGGTCTGCCTGTAGTTGTTCCCTGCCCTCCGATGTGTCCACTTCTTCCCACAGCTTTGTATCATCTGCAAACTTGGACAGAGTACACTTCACTCCCTTGTCCAAGTAGCTGATGAAGACATTGAAGAGTATCGGTCCAAGGACCGAGCCCTGCAGGACCCCACTGCCTATGTCCTTCCAGGTCGACACTGACCCATCCACCACGACTCTCTGGGTGCGACCCTCTAGCCAATTCACCACCCACCGGACTGTGTAATCATTCAAGTCACAGCCTCTTAACTTGTTCACTATGAGGTGGGATACCGTATTGAAGGCCTTCCTGAAGTCTAAGTAGATGATGTCTACCCCTACTTCTGCATCCAGGTGTTTTGTAACCTGGTTGTAAGAAGAAACTAGGTTAGTCAGGCATGATCTACCTGCTACAAACCCATGCTGGTTTCCCAACAGCATAATTTTTCCTGCTGGGCTCTCACATACATGAGCCTTAATAAACTTTTCAAAGACTTTGCCAAGGATGGAGGTGAGACTGACTGGCCTGTAGTTGCCTGGATCCTCCTTCCTCCCCTTCTTGAAAATAAGGACCACAGTGGCCCTTTTCCAGTCCTCCGGGACCTGGCCCGTGCACCACGAGTGTTCAAATATTCTTGCCAGTAGCTGTGCAATGACTTCAGCCAGTGCCTTCAGTACCCTTGGATTGAACTCATCCGGGCCTGCCGACTTAAACACATGCAGTCCTTCCAAGTGACTCTGCAACATCTCAGGGTCAATGCTTGGTAGTCTGGCGCCCTACTGTTGCCTCTCTACAATCCCAGTGAGAGACTTGTCTTGCCTCTCGTTTAGGAACACTGAGGCAAAGAACTCATTGAGGAGTTCAGCCTTGTTCCCCCTGTCCATCACCAATTGCTTTTACCCATTCAGTAGTGGTCCTCTTCCACCCTGGGCCTTCCTTTTACTCCCTATATATCTGAAAAACATTTTTTTGTTTTCCTTAACTTGGGATGCCATCCTCAGCTCCATGGTAGCTTTGGCCTTTCTAACTGTGCAGCAAGCTTCCAGTTTTGTGACTGAGTAGTTGGCAAGGTCTTTGGATTGGATATTTGTGGTTTACATAGTTCAGACCTGTGCTACCTTGGTTCATGGCATTTCTGAATGATGAAAGGGAACATGACACGTAGATTGTAAAAAAGAAAAGAAAAATAAGGCAATAAAATAAAAAATAAAGTAGTTAATTAAATCTTGGCCTCATGGAATTAAAGAAAAAAAGGATATATTGTTACAAATATATGACTGAGTGGGGCAGAGCTTCCCAGTCCCTCTCCCATTTTGGGAAAGTAGGAATACCATGGTGAAGAAGAAAGCTTTGAAGTTCAATGGCTTAGCACCACAATTTTTATTTTCCTCTAGGCAGTTAAATCATATTAAAGTAAGGTTGGGGAGACAGATGCTCCCCAAATGGAGACAGGTACTAGGTAGTAGCTAAACCCACCTGAAAATGGGGGAAATTAGGTACAAAAGTTGGATCCCTAAAATACAAGAACATTTAGGCAACAGAGAGAATTACTTGGCTAATTGGTTTGGATTTCGTTATGGCTAATAGCTGTGAAATAAATTCCAGGAAAGATGCCCCACACTCTCATCTCTGGAAAATCCCTTTAAAGTTCTGGTTTAAAGAGCACTAATGATGTCTAGGGGTTGGTTTGCAACAACACAGACATTCTGCGTCCCAGGGCAGAAACTGTTATGCTAGCCACACCTGTTGGGAGCTTTCCAGCAAGGGTTTATTGTGCATCTCAGGTTATTGAACTATTGTCCAGTCCTTTTTCCCTGAATGTTTCTGTCAAGGCATCAGTAGTAAAGAGACAGGGCAGAGCGAGCAACTTGTGGGACAGATGAACGTGACAGGGTGGAAGGGGTGAAGATGACCTCCCTGCATAAACGGTACAGTTGGGAACCAGTAGTTGTATTAATCCAGCTCAGATATCAGCTGTGCTACTCTTGCCCGGCATGAGATTCAATGGGTTGATTTTACCCCGTGTGAATAGATTGCTGATGTTTACTGTTGAAGGAATGAGAAGAGCCCTTACGTAGCATCAAGAAAAAGACTGAACTTTCAATAAGAGGGCACTTAAAAAAGAGAGCCGGACCAGGGTCAGTAAAGACTATGGAAAACTCGGTGAAGCCACTTGAAGGGATTCTCATTTGTTTGTGGAGACTTTTGGATGTTATAAGAGAGGGGTGCTCAACCACTGGCCCACAGGCCATATCTAGGGAGAGCCTCACAGTCTGTGGCCTTGTACACAAGGTTGGGTGCATAGGGTGGTGTGGGGCCTGATCCCAGCATGCAGGGGTGGCGTGGGGGCTCCAGGACCCAATCCTGGCACATGGGATCTGATCCAGTCTGTGGGTCAGCTCCACACTCTTCTTCTGGCTTAGGAGGTTCAGTCTGGCTTTTTATGGGCAGGTATTAGCAGATGGAAGAGAACGATAATACAAGGACTGGTTGCACATCAAGCCAAGCCAAGCTAAAGGCCAGAGAAGCTCCTGCAAGGCATAAGAGAGCTGCCGCAAGATGCCTTTTGGACCGGGGCTAGAAATCAAGGCACAGGAGCAAGGGCAGGGGGTGAAACCATCTGAAACCCAGGCACATTGGAGGAATCTGCAGGATCTGAGGAGGCAGGTATAATTTAGCACAGCTGAGCTGTTCTGTAAACTTTGAATTGAAATTGTCTTTCAATACTGAGGGATGCATCAGTTATGCTGACTAGTGACTTTTCCTAATGTTCCTACTATGCTAGAGAGTCACTTCCCAAATACACCCCTTCCTGTCTCCTAGGAGCTAGAACTATCTTATGTCTTCCAGAAATCAGTGATCCCTGAGGTATGTAGGACAAGCAGTTGCTGAAATATATGGTGATAAATGCTAGGAGACTTTTGAAAATGTACAGGACTGCTCTCGCTGTTCAGAGCCGTGTGATAGCATCTCAAAAACAGGCAAAATAGTCTCTGCAGTTGTAGCTTTGTAAACCCATTTTGGCATGGCATTTTCTTGATGGTTTATAATATAGCAGTGTGTGTTTATAGCCTGGCACCTTTCCTAACAGCTGTGCCATGAATGACAACTGACTTATGTTCCTGGTTGGTGAAGGGGTTGGACTAGATGTGACCTCCTGAGGTCTCTTCCCACCCTCATTTTCTATCATTGTGCGTAGACAGAGGCATACAGAAAAAAGAAACAAGTCCATGCACATCCCTTGCTCTGCCTGTTGACCATAGCTGTGAAAGCAAAATTTGATCTACAGTTGCACACACGCTTACAGACAAAGAACAAGGAGTAGCTTACCAATTTAAGGTGGCCGTACAGCCAGTGGGTTGGAGGGCCAGAGAAGTTTTTTAAGACCTTCAGTAGCTTCTGTCTTTTCTTGTACAGCTCAGCTGCTTTCATGAGACCATAGGTCAGGAACAATACTGCAGCCACAACAAAAATCTTGACGACATCTCTGGACAGCCAGGACCAAGAGCCAACCGTGGCTGTCTCCGGAAAAGATCTCATGCTGCCACTGTCAGGGACTAGCACTGAATAAAAAAGCTCCACCCCTCTTAAGATCTCTTGAACTCTCTTGGTACCTTCATATAAGATCTGGCATGCTCCCATTTCTCCTGCTTGAGAATAGGGACTTGAGCCTCCTTGGTACTTTTCCAAGTGAGATTTTGGAATTGCTGAAAGAAAGCAGGCCCAGAGCAAGCGTGCGTTGAAAGAATCGCCCTAGTAGCCAATGCTCAACTGGTGGGACTGCTACCTCTGTCAGATGCTGCTTCCAAACTGGAGGCTTAGTTGTATAACCTACACATCTTGATCTAGATACACAGGCAAGGGGGTCTCTGCCTCAAGACGGAAACGGATCTTCAACAATGGAAGAAAATGCTGCCCCCACCTATGTTTAGATTGCTCTCCATGGCACATCAAAGCTGGTAGACTAGATCATGTGATAAAGCAGTGCTGGTCCCCACCTCCTATGAATCTGAGCATAAGCTCCTTGTTTCCAGTCTGCAGCCAGCTGGATCTCAGCCTGCCAAGTCCTGCCTTTAGCAACAATCTCCTGTGCAGATTCTGTGAAAGCTCCAGTTCATTTTTCCCCCCTAAGGGACTTTGTTAAACTATTTGAATATGTGATTGTATGACATGGTCAGGACTTGCTCTCTCTTGCTATTTCTGCTTTACAGGATCATAAAGAAGTTGGGCTGGAAGGGAACTCCAGAGGTCATCCAGTCCAACCCCCTAGATCCTGCAGTAGGATCGTCCTTATCCAAACCATCCCATACAAATCCATAATCTAACCTCTTCATAAAACTACCGTCAACTTTGACACAACACAAGACATAGCACCTGAACCTGCCACAGGGACAGCAGGGGGACCATGGCAGTCAACATCCTGCTTCTGTAAAAGGTTGCTAAATATGCACTCGAGAGATCCCAGGTAGAGGGTCAGATGCCAACTACAGAGGAAGGCAAAAAGTCCCCACCCTCCATACCAATCTGAGCAGGGGGTAAAACTCATTCCTGACCTCAAATATGGTGATTGGTCTGATCTGACCCTTCATAATCTGAAGTACATTTCATTCCTCCCTTGGAAGCATGGCAGTGAACGGATCTGACAACACATTACTGAATCCTTAGACGTGTTGGGGTGAGGAAAGCAGGAGGTTTTGGCTGGTGGGTAGCAAGTAGTTTGGGTTTTTACTACCTAGAAAGGTTTGATAAAGAATTTGAAGACCAGTTGAAATCAGCAGGTACAACTGATACTTCAAGAAAGGTAGAAGATTTGCTAAATAGCTAATCCCTTGAGCAACTCCATTCAGATCCGCTATATGCATCAAGTTGCAAATTTGGACCACCCTAGCATTTTAAGGCCACCAGTGAACTAGTATGTCACCTGTATGTATCTCTATATAATGTGTGTATCACAGTGAAATCTTGGTTTTCTCTCTTGATGCAAGGTGCTGGTGGGTTTCCCATTGGAATTAATTCTAAGGGACAAAACTGATTTCTCACTGTGATACCACTGCTTGCTGAGTGTTAGAGATGTGGGTTTGCTTGACAGTGACTTAAGCTTTGTTTAGGCTGGCGGGTCACACCGCTCTGACTGTACTGAAGGGGTTAAATGGGCAGAGTTGCCCCTCGTTTCAGTGCCGTGGTAATTATAAGAGGAGCTGTGATACAGGGATGGCTTACCAGGCCATTCCCCAAACTTCCTGCTTTATAGGGAGTTAGGACCAGCATGTGGAATATGGACCCAGAAGTGTGGCATGACAGTGCTGCTGTTGGTCCCGGAGAAATAATAACACCATCATCATCATCCGATAATGTAATATTGCTATGCCAAGTGAAATCCTGTCTAGTGCCTGAAATGAGTGAGCCAGATGCACTTCATCCTGAAATGAGACCACCACTGTGGTTTCTGAGTAGGCCAATCTACAATCCCGGTTGTATGTGCTCCGTGGGACGTAATGGGAAAGAGACCCCTATGACAACCAAAAGATAACACTGCATGCAAAGACTTTACACATCACCTGGACCATGCCACCTCCACAATGGCTGCTTTTGTTGTAATGCAATGAAAACTACTTTGTGCTAGGCAGCTTCCAAACAGAAAGAAGAGTCTCTACCCTAAAGAGGTCACAGCCTAAGAGACAGACCTAAGTAGGTGGAGGTGGGGAAGTGATTTAGGAATTCGCTGTACCAATTCATTCAGTTCATGAGTGGGTTCATTCAGTTATGACACTTGAAGCTTAGCCACCTAGATTGACCTCACCAGAAGAATCAGTCATGCAACCTTCCCAATACTACACCCTTACTGGTGCTAGAAAAGGTAGGACATGTTGTCCTGGTTGTGGAGGCTGCTGAGCATCTCATTTAACAAGACCTGTGCACATTGAGCTCTCCCTAACATTCCCAGTTCTGTAGGCAGGGTCTTCCAGTGAACCTGCACTAAAAGAATCATAAAAAATTAGGGTTGGAAGTGACCTCAGGAGGTCACATCTAGTCCAACCCCCTGATCAAAGCAGGGTCATCCCCAAGTAGATCACCCCAGCCAAGGCTTTGTCAAGACAGGCCTTAAAAACCTCCAAGGATGGAGACTCCACAACCTCTCTGGGTAACCCATTCCAGTGCTTCACCACCCTCCTAGTAAGAAAGTTTTTCCTAATATCCAACCTTAGTTTAGAATGATAGAAAATTAGGATTAGGAGGGACCTCAGGAGGTCATCTAGTCCAACCCTCACTTAAACTTCCCTTGCTGCAACTTGAGCCCATTGCTCCTTCCTCTGTCATCTGCCCCCATGGAGAACAGTACAGCTTCGTCCTCTTTTGAACCCTGCTTCAGGCACTTGAAGGCTGCTATTAAATCTCCCTCAGTCTCCCTCTTTCCCAGACTAAATAAACTAAATTCCTTCAGCCTCTCCTTATGTGTCTCGACACCCTAACAGTTTTCATTGCCCTCCACTGAACTCTTTCCAATTTGTCCACATTCTTGACATGTGCTCTCAACTGCATAGTGCTTCGGCTCTAGCTCACAAGGTTAAGTGGGCTTCAGGACTGGCAGCCTCTCAATTCAATCTGGTGAGTTGATTACAGCTTCAGTCATATGTTTAAAAAAAAAAGAGAGGCATCAATTTTGTGGGGTGATATATTTTATTGGACCAACCATATAGTCGCAAGGGACACGGACAAGATTTTGGGTATCCCTGTACCGTACCTCAGGGTCTCTGAGAAAAAAGAAGACACAATAACATTAAATAACAGAACAAAAACTTGTGCATGCTCCATACATAGATAAACTCCATCCACAAATAAAAATGGGATATAAGAGATACCGTCAGGTCACTAATAGGTTGGAAAAAAGCAATAAAATGAGATTACTGGATTAGTGAAAGAGAAATGCTGTGCATGGGTTATCATCACGTGGATTGACAAAGGATTAGTGGAAGTCAGGTAGATTACAATGGGCCATGACATCAACATTTGTATTAAGTTACTGGTTCTTAGGCCTGGGAACAAAAATGTAGCTACCTTACTGGACAATGTCTTCTGAATGCTTTATAACAGGTCCCCAGTGGTCCAAATGGCTAGCTGTCGACACCTCTTTGCTAAGTGATGGGGCGATCTAGGCTGCTCTTAGAAGGTCCCCAAATCTCAGCACCAAATCCTACCAAATAGCAAGACCTGCTAGGCCAAGCTGCTCAAACCGGAGGCATTGCAATGCTTAAAAAGTGACGACGAGGAGAATAAGTAGGGTCTGGCCTGAAAACTGGTTTCTCCTACGTACTGGATAGCTGAGTCAGAGTCACAAGCTTCTAAGATAAGCAGCAAACTAGCTGGGGCAAGGGAAAAAGGAAGATACACAAAGATGTTCAGGTAACATAAGGAGTTGCTTTGAAGGTAAAAGTGGAATTTTAGGTTATGTTTTCCCAGGAAAAAGCAGAACCAATAGGAGTTTCAGACCCCCAAGTTCCTCCCCATTGTGCTCCAGCTTGTCTCAAGGAACAGACCAAGGTTATTCTGGAATAACGTCTTACCCCCAGCAAACCTCAGCTCCAGTACCCTTATACCAGACCCCGTAGTTGCAGTAAGGGACTCTCTGCCAGCCCCAGATGGCAACCCTGTTGGGTTGTGAAACAAAGTCTAAGTCCCCCTTGCTGTAAAAAGGGCAACCCTATACTATCACTCACCTAGCAATCCATCTTTCCACAGTAAGAAAAGAAATAAAACCAAAATGATTGATTATGTAGTAGAAAAGAATTATGCAATTAAAACAGACTATAATCTTAGAGACAGGAAAAAAAGTAGTCCAAATTATGACCCTTTCATCTAGCTATGCCCTAGACTGCCTGAGGGTCTTGCAAGCAACCCTGGAGTCCAAGACCCTTCTCTGGCTTGAGGAAAATTGGAAAGACCAAGCATATTAACTCGCTAGCTAGCTTCCTAAATCACTTGCAATGAGGTTTTCCACACCAATATTCTTATCAGTCACCATAATCCTCTAGAAATGTCTGGTCCCACTGGTGTACCTGGAATTTTCCTGGCTGGAAGGCCATTTCTCACAGTTGCCTTTTCTGTAGAGGAGCTGAGTTCTCTCATTTCAGGCAGACAATGCCTTGAGGTTGTGCCAAGTACCACACTTGATTATCTTCCAATTATACCATTGAATGGCAAAAGTGCATGTATATCAAATACCATACTCCATGTAGATACAGACACAACAAAACTGAACCCAGCTTCACCCTAGCTACAAACAGAAATGAAACGCCATAGGAGTAAAACTAATCCTGGAGGATATGCAAACATGGCACACGGTGACCTCCAAAACCAACTTGGTTTTGGAACAAATCCATGACAAAAGTGTTGATTGTAATACTGCTATGGTAATTTATCAACACAAATATAAATGATATGTCTTTTCTTTTCATTTCATGCATTAGATGTACATAGGGTAAATGCCACCCAGCCCAATAAAGCTTTAGGGCAGCTTACAAAAAATAGCGAAACAGATTAAACATTACGATAAAATAATACAGAATCATAGTAAATGAGGGTTGGAAGGGACCTCAGGAGGTGATCTAGTCCAACCCCCCTGCTCAAAGCAGGATCATTCCCAATTAGATCATCCGAGCCAGGGTTCTGTCGAGCTGGGCCCTAAAAACCTCCAAGGATGGAAATCCCACTACCTCATGTGTTATGTGTTATAATAAACTCCCTGACAGTGCCCTAAAACTTAAGCCCACCTGCCGAAGACCCGCCCATATAGAAAGGTCTTATAGCATTTCCAGATGTTCCCTTTCATGGTCTGTTAGAGTCTGAGCCTGGCCATATGCACAGTTTAATTACCAGTCATGATTCCAATTGGTTTTGGTGAAATGATCAAATAGGAGGCCAGGGATGTTCAAATTAAGACACCGGTAAATGACCAAATTAAGATGTATGCATGTGATATGTTTGAGAAACAAAGGGGCATGCTGGCAGTATAACAACCACAGGTAGACCAATCAATGGTACCCAGAAATGAAGCATCTTCAGAAGGAAAAGAATACAAGAAGAGGGATTTTCAGAGCAAGGGTGATCCCAAGGCCACCATGGGCAGACAGCACACCACCAGCCCATCTTGCTCACCCCATTGGCACGAATGGGCATCAGCCCTCAACCTTCAAGCAAAGAACCACAGACTGGAGCTTACGTTCTCCTTGTGAAGCCTTGGGCACTGGTAGATAAGAATAATACAGGCAAGCAATCAAAATAACTCCCCATATCCTACTTATCTGCTGTCATTGTGCATCAATAAAATTTGCCTATTTATGTCATGGTCAGTCTGAGTCTGCTTGGAACAAGGTATCCAGACTGAGCCATAAATCCAGTGCCAACACTGCTGATTGCTCTTTCCAGCTGCACCACAGAAAGCCTGCAGTCAATGAAGCCATGCTAGTTCACACTGGCTGAGGACAGGCTAGCTACATTGATTTACCCTAGCTGAACATCAGTGTTGTACCTGTATTTGTTTCTAATGCACAGACAAGTAAAATGTTTCATCCAAGGTCAGTGACAGAACCAGGACTAGATGCCCGGTTTCCATGCTTGTGGGCTAATGCTCGGTCCACTAACCCATCTCTCCTCCCTATAACCTATGCTGCTGTTAGGCAACAGAATCCCACCGTGAGCAGGTTTCAAGCAATACAAGAAAGGAGAAGTTCACTACCCAAGGACAGACAGACAAGGAAGCAGAAGGCAAGGAGAGAGGCAACAAGAGAAATTCTCTCTGTGAATCCGTAAGGTTGCGAGACAGCAAAAATGGCAATTTCAGAGGACCTAGAAATGGAGAAGGGGAGAGGCCTTGCAGATGAGTTCAGAGAATGCATATGAGGCCACATGAAAAGAGGCATAGAAACAATTGTTCTTACATAGCGGGTGTGTCTACACATTCATTAATGTGCTTTACTTACTGAGCATTTACTTTAGTACTTGCTTAATAAAGTACAAACTATATAAGCAGTAACTAGAGTTACTGTGCAATAGCATTGGCGCATGGTTATCCTGTGATGCAGACTGTGCATTAGCCTAATAACACTGCACAGCCAGCTATTAGCATGGTTTTTAACTACCACACTACTATGCAGTGTTGTTAGGCTAATGTGCACTAAGCATCTCATGCAGATGTGCCCACTGTGAATTTAAAGAGGCTTGAGCCTGAACTATAATTGTTGGACCCAGAAGATGCAAGGGATGAAAGAATTCTCCTGGGCATGAGTGTAAGTCCTTAACAGCACAGAGACTATCCATATGATATATTCCCCCGTGGCCTGGCCTGCCTAGTTTAAAAATTGTCATTACCTTTGAAGATCATGGGCAACATGTAGATCATAGAAATCTGCTCTTGATATTGGGCCTGAATTGACCATTCAGAGGCCAAGTAGCAGGTAAAGGCAAAGGGCCTTTTTGATGCTTATGATGGTGTAAGTCCTCTTCTCAAGGTCATCCCTGAAAGGAACCAAAGACAGAGTGGGAACATCAGGAAGTGTCTAAAAATTGGCTCAAATTCACATGCTAAATAAAATATACATTTTAGAAGAGCATCCTTTTTTAAGACATCGAGAGAGAAAATCGAAAACTTTTTTTTGTACTTTCCTTGAGCAATTGGTCACCATTCAATGTTTTTACAAAAAATGGGCCTAATCCCTTCTTTGATTTTTCTCTGGTTTCAGTTTCTAGACGCTGGTTCTTGTGCTGTGTGTTAAGTTGTGTTAAGTCACTATGACCCTGAAATCTTTCCCAGAGCCACTGATGACCAGGATACCATCCCCATTCTGTAGGGATTGTTGAACTTCTTGTCTCTTAGAATATATATCAGTATTTGGAGTGTCAAAACTCCAAAACCTGATCTCTAGTTATCTCCCTGCCACATTCACTACCTGCCAATTTCCTCAGTGGGGATTTTACATTTAGTTCCACATCCCTGTTCAAATTCACAGATGACACTAAGGTGTGGGAGGAAGTGGGCATGCTAGAAGGGAGGAATAGGCTGCAATTGGACCTAGACAGGTTACAGGGGTGGACGGATGAGAACAGGATGGGTTTCAACACTGGCAAGTGCAAGGTGCTGCACCTGGGGAGGAAGAACCAGCAGCAGACCTACAGGCTGGGGAACTCCCTTCTTGTCAGTGCAGAGGCAGAAAAGGATCTTGGGGTCATTATTGATGCCAAAATGAACATGGGCTGACAGTGTGGGAAGGCCAACTGCACCTTGTCATGCATCCACAGATGCATCTCAAGCAGGTCCAAGGAGGTGATCCTCCCCCTCTATGTGACACTGGTCAGGCCGCAGCTGGAGTACTGCGTCCAGTTCTGGGCGCCGCACTTCAGGAGGGATGTGGACAGCGTGGAGAGGGTCCAGAGGAGGCCACCCGCATGATCAGGGGGCAGCAGGGCAGGCCCTACGAGGAGAGGCTGAGGGACCTGAACCTGTTCAGCCTCCACAAGAGAAGGCTGAGGGGGATCTGGTGGCCTTTTACAAACTAGTCAGGGGCGACCAGCAGGCACTGGGGGAGTCCCTGTTCCCGCGAGCACTCCCAGGAATGACAAGAAATAATGGTCACAAGCTGGCAGAGGGGAGATTCAGACTAGACATCAGGAGGCGCTACTTCACGGTCAGGGCGGCTAGGACCTGGAACCAGCTTCCAAGAGAAGTGGTGCTGGCTCCTACCTTGGGGGTCTTTAAGAGGAGGTTAGACGAACACCTAGTCGGGGTCGTTTGATCTCAGTACTCTTTCCTGCCATGGCAGGGGGTCGGACTTGATGATCTGCTCAGGTCCCTTCCAACCCTACAAACTATGAAACTATGAAACTATCATTGATGGAATTCTTGATCTCCCAGTCAGCCAATTAAGCTACATAAAATATGCTGTAGCGAGATTATATAGTTGCAGGGGACGTGGCAGTGGGTCTGGTGCCCCTCTATCCTTGGGAGCTCTGCATGGCAACTTCTTCCACCCCAACATAGGGTTCTTCTATTCTAAGGGAGCTCCCTCACAAGGCTGGGCTTCGGTTACATGGCCCAGCCTTGCACCATGATTAGATCTGGTCAGAAATGCTGAACTTGAAGGTCTCCAAATACTTAGGGGGCGTGTCTACATGTGCATTAACTGCACACTAACCTACTGCACAGAAAATTACTGCTCAGTAATCAGTTTTTACGCCAGCATCTACACATGCAGGCATTACTGCACAGTAACCCTGTGTGTGTGGACTGACTTGGGACTAACTTTAGTCCCAAGTCAGTCCACATTAAATGTTACTGCACAGTAAGGTGTCTACACATGCCTTACTGTGCAGTAATTAATCAGGAAAAAATTTGCTACATGCATTATGCAGGTAGCAAATTTACACCCATGTTGGCATAAGTCACCTAGTTACTGCACAGAACAGGTGTGCAAGTGTAGATGTGTGCCCCAATTGTGCAGTAATTTGCACAGTAACTGTGAACATGTAGACGCAGCTAGGAGGAACATACTGATTCCCTCGAAGCTTCAGATGGAAACTTAATAGCCTTTCTGCCAATTCATTTCCCCAACCATGTCCAAGGACTTCCCAGGACCTCAGTAGCCCTTCTGGCTCTATTGTACCCCTCAGCGCTCTATCAGCTGGCTTTCCCCCTGCCTTCTCACAAGCCATACAAGCTGGCAACCTGCCCACCTGCAGAAACAAACACAAAATCAGTATTTGTTCTTCCAAAACAGATTTTTTTTGGGGGGGGGGGGGGAAGGGAAATCCCTTCTGGGAAGCAATTCTTAGGTTTTATTGGCCACTATATGGGATAAAAAAATAAAACCAAACCAAACCCAAAGGCATGGACTTCTATTTTCCAGCCACCTCTAATAACTATACTGACATTCCTGAGCTGTCCAAATAATTGATTGTTCCAACAAAGTCTGCTGATTTATTTTTTTTTAACTGAATATGCAACACACAAATGAGCTGGGACAATAGCATGCCTCTGTAATGGCCGTGTGATTGCTGAACAAGCCAAAAGCAAGCAGTTGTGTGTTTTTAGCTCAGGAGATGCAGCTCTGTGCATGACAAGCATGCAGCTGCTGAAGTGAAGTAGACCCCACCCCTTGTAGAAATATAGCAGCCCACAGTCTGGTCTCCAATATTAGAAAATTAGAGAATCCTAGAAAATGAGGGTTGAAAGGGACCTCAGGAGGTCACATCTTGTCCAACCCCCTGCTCTAAGCAGGACCAGCCCAGCTAGCTCATTCCAGCCAAGGCTTGGTCTACCAGGGCCTTAAAAACCTCCAAGGATGGAAAGTCCACAACCTCTCGGTAACCTGTCCCAGTGCTTCAATATCCTCCTTGTGAGAGAGTTTTCCCTAATATCCAACCTCAACTTCCCTTGCTGCAGCTTGAGCCCATTGCTCCTTGTCCTGTCATCTGCCCCCACAGAGAACAGCCCAGCTCCATTCTCTTTGCAGCCCCCCTGCAGGGAGTTAAAGGATGATATTCAATCCCACCTCGGTCTTCTTTTCTCTCGTGGCAGATCTGACCAGTTACTCTGAACCCAATTCCAAAAGGAAATGAAATACAAGGCCACAGGGAAGGCGCTTTCTACAACCCTAATGTCTCTCACAATGATACTATCAGAACTGCACATAACTTGGCTTTGATAGGTCACGTGAGGCTTTGGTATGCTTACCTGAGCCTACAGAAGAATACCAAGAAAGTTCAAGGCCACATCCGGTACTGGCTCATCCCGGAGGGCCGCCTTCCTTTCTCTGATCACTTCATCTGCATCAACAAATCCAAGTCATGGAGACTGAAATGACACGAATCTCTTTGAAGGGTTTCCACGTGACTTACGGTCTCAGCAGAGAAATAGGAGCAGCCTAAGCCCTTTATTTTAAATAGCTCATCATGGTCAATGAGTTATCTGAGAGGCAACCCTGACTGCCGCATTATCCTTAAGCATGGATGCTTGTTCTAAATAACTCTCTGCCTATTGAATGTTGCAGTCTCCTGATTTGGACAAAATCAGGTGCCTGTTATGTGACTGGGCACTTAAATTGCCCAATGTTGTTTGAATCCCTAATTGGAGGGTGAGCCCTTTTTTTTGTTTTAAATCAGGAGATGAACAGAGAGGAAGAAGTGAGTAATGAGAGACACATTACAGCAAAAACACTTGGGCAGAGAAAGTTTCTCTCTTCCCAGATGTTTTCTCGAGGTCCCAAGAACTGTCCAAAGGTTCAGAAATAATGGCCGATGTTCTCCTGTGATGCACAGTGGATGCAAACTGGAGACTTCAGCTGTAAAATAGCATCCTTCCATGAAGTAGCGGCTTTTTAAACTGTTCGGCCATCCCTATGAAATAATTGCCCGATCCTCCAGTCAGGGCTCGCCTCCTGGCGGCATGCACCTCTGCAAGTGCTGCGGAAATGGCAGCGTTAAGAATTGAACTAGTAAATGTTGGCATGATTTAGAAACCACTGGTCTCAGAGGCACCAAGTGGCTGAGGATGCCGCCTGTTTGAAGAGGTGAATTGTTATCATAGACAAAGTCCCAGAGGAAAGCAGACCATCATTGGACTGTGAGCATGATTGCATAGGGGAGGTCAAAGATAGAGGAGAGAAAGTGACTGTACGGGAGAGAAAGGATAAGTGCATCGAGCTTTGCAACAGCATGAATGTGGCAATGCAAACAGGCTCTGCCGCAGCAAACCTGGCTGAGAGAGAATGCACCTCCTTTCTAGATTAGTGACATAGCCCATACGCCAAGGAAACCTCTTTGAACTGTTTCCAGAGCAACATTCGAGCACGTAGGGCTGTTCCACGGCTTGCAGAAACACACATTCGATCCTGTGCACGCTGAGCAGGCCTGGCTGAGGGACCACATTAAATAGCAACGTTTCCTTACCACCCCTCCCTCTACCCAGCCAATCTCCATTTTCCCTGGAGAATGGTCGGTAGTGTCTTATAGTTTTCATATTTAATGTGACAATAGTGTTCTGCTACTCAGATTACAGGTAACCTTGTGGGGGCTGGCTACTGATAAAAGAGGCAGACAAGTCTATAGCCTGACCTTTTATTTGCTTGCACTTTAAAACACAAAACCAAACATTATCCTTACGTCTGTGCAGATACCCGTGACAGCACAACATAGAGTCTTACCTATAATGGCTGGGGAGACAGAAGTGGACTGGCAGCAGGTCTCCTTGAATGTACTGAGTTCTCCAAATTTCCCTCCTGTTTATACCCCATATTTATTGATGGCTGGTTCTAATAATCTAATAAATGCCCCTGGCTTGGTTTTGTTCAAATTTTTGGTTTCACTGAAACTTTTGGAATTGGACTGAACCGGATCTCTTGTGGACTGTGAAGGTGTCGTGTAGCTGGGATTTACATCCTTGGGAAAGTAAAAGGGAAGATTGATCTCCTTTCCTTCCCCATTCAACGCTGTCCAGCTTGTTCTTTACCTTAGTTTATGCTCTTCTCTGATGAAGATGTTTTGGGTCTACAAATTATCTAAACATCTTAATGAAATAATATAGCTATTCTAACCAAACAGCATCTAATACATTTGGTTACATCAATCATGGCTACTAATATTTAAAGAAAAATGTATAGTATGTTTGGATTATTGGATATATGGATGCATGCTCTTCCCTTAGGGGTCTGGGACAGATGTTGGTTTGACCCAAACCAGTTAGGCCTGATACTATGTTCAATCAGGTTTATCTCAAACCGGTTTCAGCCATTTTCAAACTGGTTTATGTGCACTGAACATCTGTTCTGTTACAGGTTTAAACCAGTTTCTGATCATTTAAATCAGTTTGTGTGTAATGTCTGTCCCTAGCCATAATGCCTCTTTTTAGGCCTTGTGCTTTATTTAATTGTCTCTCATTACTGGTTTAGTTAGACATGTTGAAGGCTTCCTTTACTTTGCTGACCATACTAGTTGTCACATCTGCAAAGGTTCATGCTATGATCATTCGGAAATGGGCTTTGGGGCCTTCTGCTTGGCCACGCTTCTGGAGCTTGGCTGTGGCTTCTGGAAAATGGCCAAGGCTGGCAATAACTGTTGGGTCCTAAGCTAGCCATGAGTAGTGGAGAACTGGTCCCCAAGCCAAGCCTGCTCCAATTTGGGTTAGAAGAAGTGATTGCTCAGAGTCCCTTGGGATACCCTAGGATTTCATCTTTCTGCTGAGATGTGACTTGCGGGTCAGTGTGTCTGGAGTATAGACTATAGCTTGACATGGGCTTTAAAAGATGTATTTTTGGACCGGATTTAACCAGGTCTACATGTTGCCGTTGACAAAAATGGGAACCAGTCCAACTATGTAGCTGTGTGTTAATTGCTGTTCATCCCTGAGGAGGATCTATCTCTGTGCCTGTTTGATACACTTCAGCAAGGACATTCTGCTTTTGCAGCACAAAATCCTGATTTGATTCTAGTTTGCATCAGTTTCCAGCACATACGGGAATTGTATTTGCACGGATGTTTTTCAGTTTGCTTAAAGATAAAATCCCATTTTGGCAGACCTTCACTTTACAGACATTATCACTGGGGGATCATGTCTTTCCTAATAGGATTTGTGAAAACTCATCACTCGGGTATTGAATGCCTGGTCCTGACCCAGACAGCACATTCAGGGTGATGGGGGATCAGGAATCCCACGTGTTCAACCACAGCATATAACACTGTCGATTTTCCTGTGCTCAGATTCAGTGGTGTCTAGTCCTTCCTCTCGCTGGAGCTGCATTGTTAGTTGAAAGTCAACCTAGATCAAGAGTGAAATATTTTGGTTCACACTGGGAAGAGCCTTGCTCTGGTCAGGAATGTGAATTTATTCAGAGAAGATGATAGGTAGTGGTTACAAGGAAGGGTGCACATTTGCATTTTTGTAATGAAATCATTAAACAGGTTTTAGCATCAGTCACAGCTCAGCATCTCCCTGTTCAGATGACAGACTCGTGCGCGTTAGGGGAAGTCATGGGGACTCACTCAATATATGCGGTGTGTCGATCACTCAAAAAAATCTGAGAACTCACCTAAGAAAATCAAAGCAGCACACTGGAAATCAGCTGCTATCTGAGCAAATCATTGCCCAGGGAAGTTTAAAACATGAAATGCGATGAGTTGCTTATGAACAACAAATTTTCATGAAGCCTAAGGATGTAGGCCAAGTAATTAAGTAGACTAGCACTGAAAATAAAATAGCCAAAACATTATTAGGAATAGCTATAAAGCCAAAAGTCATGTGAAACATAAGATAGACACTCCCAAGACCACGGGGCAGAGAACAGGTATAGGGAGGCCTGCTGAAGAAAGTGAAGTAAGTCACCAGAACCTGGGAACACATCATTTTGTTTAAGATCTAATTACAGAGTGCACTAACCACAAAATATTTATTTGTAAAATAAATGTAGGGGGTGAGTAAGGAAAAGGAAGCATGTCAGCAAGTTTCATAGAGCAAGCCTCATCAATAAATTAAGCGACTGTGGCATTGATGCCTGCACAGTTGGATGGGTAAAAAATTGGCTGATGGAGCACACCCAGAGAGTAGTGGTGGACGGGTTGTACTCAACCTGGCGAGATGTGAGCAGTGGGGTCCCCCAGGGCTTGGTCCTCAGGCCCGCACTGTTTAACATCTTCATCAGCGACTTGGACGAGGGGGTGGAAAGTATGCTGTCCAAGTTTGCTGATGACACTAAGATGTGGGGCGAGGTGGACACACTTGAAGGGAGAGAGAGGCTGCAACTAGATTTAGACAGACTACAAAAGTGGGCAGATGAGAATAGGATGGGGTTCAACGCAGACAAATGCAGGGTGCTGCACCTTGGGAGAAGGAATCCACAGCACACATACAGACTGGGGGGTTAAGCACAGAGGGGGAAAGGGATCTCGGAGTCATTATTGACTCCAAGATGAACATGAGCCACCAATGCCAGACCGCAGCCAGCAAGGCCAGCCAAACCTTGTCGTGCATCCAAAGGTGCATCTCAAGCCGGTCCAGGGACGTGATCCTCCCCCTCTATGCGACTTTGGTCAGGCTGCAGTTGGAGTACTGTGTCCAGTCCTGGCTCCGCACTTCAGGAGGGATGTGGCCAGCCTGGAGAGGGTTCAGGGGAGGGCCACCCACTTGGTGAGAGGGCAGCAGGACCGGCCCTATGAGGAGAGACTGAGGGACCTGAACCTGTTCAGCCTCAGCAAGAGGAGGCTGAGGGGGGACCTGGTGGCTGCCTATAAGCTCATCAGGGGGGATCATCAGCAAATAGGCAGAGCCCTTTTCTCCCCAGCACCACCTGGGGTGACGAGGAACAATGGTCATAAGCTGATGGAGAATAGGTTTAGGTTAGAGATCAGAAGGCAATATTTTACAATTAGGTTAGCCAAAATCTGGAACCAACTTCCCAGGGAAGTGGTTCTCGCCCCACCTTGGGCAAATTCAAGAGGAGGTTGGATGATCACCATGTCTAGGGTCTTTGTGAACCCAGCATTCATTCCTGCCTGTGGCAGGGGGTCAGGCAAGATGATCTGGTCAGGTCCCTCCTGACCCTAGCTACTGTGAAACTAAGATGTGCTGGTATCTGAGGGCCTGGCTCTAGGTAGCAGCTTTTTGGGCGTGCTTGGAATGATTGCTGGTTCTGTGGACATGGGTATGGTGGCCTGTGAGTTTTCTGCATATAGTGGTGTGTAGGGTGCCATCCTGGATATGGATTGTGGTATCTAGAAAGTTGATATTAGTGAATATCTAGGTTGGCGGATCTCCTCCGGCGGGCTTTAAACTAGGCTCGTCGGGGGGAGGGGAAGATGAGGGCGGGGGAAGCTGTGGACCACCAAACCATGTGGCACCCACAAGGACAGCCCAGCCTGAAGAAAGAGAGCATTGGGAACCTGAAAGCCATGGGGAGGCCAGCACTACGGCACAGGTAAGAAATGAGAAGGTAAGAAACAATGGGCCCGTTGGGACTCGGAGCGGGGGGGCAGCAAGGGCACCACTCGCAGGGCTCAAGTGTCTATATACTAATGCTAGGAGCATGGGGAACAAGCAGGATGAACTAGCGCTCCTGCTTGCACTAAACACCTATGACTTAGTGGGGCTAACAGAAACCTGGTGGGATTCATCCCACGACTGGGCGGTACATATTGAGGGCTATAGATTGTATAGAAAGGACAGGTCAGGGAAGAAAAGGGGAGGGGTTGCGCTTTATGTCAGTGAGCAATACACATCAACCCTCATCAAGACAGAATCCAAGGTTGAGGAAGTAGAAGGATTGTGGGTTAGGCTACATGGGGGGCAAGGAGAAAGGGATTTGGTGGTAGGGGTCTGTTACAGACCCCCACACCAAGGGGAAGAAATAGATGCGGGGCTCCTGAGGCAACTCTCGGAGACCATAACAGCTAAAGAGGCGGTAGTCATGGGGGATCTAAACTACCCGGACATCTGCTGGGAGACGCAGACAGCAAGGTCCCATCGCTCACGCAGGTTTCTAACCTGTGTACAGGACCTCCACCTGACACAGGAGGTGCATGGTCCCACTAGGGGGAATGCCATACTGGATCTGGTATTGGCAACAGGGGTGACATGGTAGGGGACCTCCAGATTGGTAGCCATCTGGACAGGGTAAAAAGCAACTAGAGGCTTTACTAATATATTAGGAGCCTAGGGCTATATTATTCAGTTTAGGATGAAAGCAAAAATGAATACAACTGTATTGGAATGAGCACTACTTTGCTAGATTATATAGTAAATTTTAAAAAAATGAGGCAAAAGTAAACCAAAGATATTCTTTTATAGTCCTGTAGTCTGTATAGTTAAGTGTACATCTCTTATTCAGAGTCACAAAACAACATCTAGCCTTCTTGGGCATCTTGACGGTGCATCCAGCACTTCAGGGTCAATCATTTCCACACTTGAGTTAATGTTCATCTGAGTTAATGTTACCACAACTGAGTTAAGGTTTTTAGCTAGAACTAAAAACAGATTGTTCCATCCAGTGTGCAACCAGTGTGTTTCTGCAGCAGGGGCCAAAATCCAACTACTTGGACAAAGCTGTGAGTGCTGGCAATGCTTGTCACTCATGTGCCCACTGGAGATGTTCAGAAATGACAATATAGTCCCCAGAGGAAAATGGCTTAAATAGCATGCCTTTTTTTTCCGAGATAATCTCATGATTTTGGGTGAATTTGTGCAACCCTAGAAGTGTGTGTGTGTGTGTGTGTGTGTGTGTGTGTATGTATATATATATATATATATATATATATATATATATAATGTGTGTGTATGTGTATATATGTGTGTATTTATATATATTTATATATTTTGTGTGTGTATGTGTATATATGTATGTGTGTATTTATATATATTTATATATTTTGTGTGTGTATGTATGTATGTATGTGTGTATATATATATATATAGTGTGTGTGTATATATATATGTACTTGTGTATTTATAAATATTTATATATTTTGTGTGTGTGTGTGTATGTATGTGTGTGTATATATATATATATATATATTGTGTATGTGTGTATATATATGTATGTGTGTATTTATATATATTGTGTGTGTGTGTGTGTGTGGTGTGTATATATATAAATAAAATTTGTCTGTGTGTGTGTATGCATGTGTATATATTTGTGTGTGTGTATGTATGTGTGTATGTATATATATCTCCTGGGTCAGACTGAAGGCTGAACCAGAAGGAAGCTTTACTGCTTGTTTGTGGTTTCTGTGTTTTGTTCCTCTTATGCCGTTTCTGCCCACGAGGTGGCAGCTGCATCCTACCACATTGTCCTGATAAACGTGTATTGAGAAAGCGTTAATAGCACTGTTTAATGTGTGCATCGCTGTGAAATCTCAAGGCAACTCATATAAAAGCAAGCCAATGAGAGGTTTTAACCACTGAAAGTTAGTTCAAAGATCACAGATGATGAGGGTTGAAGGGACCTCAGGAGTCACGTCTAGTCCAACCCACTGCTCCAAGCAGGACCAGCCCCAGCTGCATCATCCCAGTCAAGGCTTTGTCTACCCAGGTCTTAAAAACCTTCAAGGATGGAGATGCCACCACCGCTCTGGGTCACCTGTTCCAGTGCTTTATTTTTTCATGAGAAAAGAAGAGATCTCTCTCTCAAGGATCATATTGTTTCTTGAGAATTAGAAATCCAGGTGCTGCCACACACATTTCTGCTCCACAGTGGCTTGGGGCTTGTCTCCATTAGGACGTTTCTTTACTCTGCCCAGAGTGGGCTGATAAGGTGGTATCACCCCTCCTAGTCTGCACACAGTTCGATTGATAGGCAGGTAGCATGTGCTGCAGTATCTTTTGCGGTGTGGAGGGAGCAAAATCTACACTAGGAGACAGCACCTTTATGCTCATAAACCTGAGTCCACCCTGGAAGTGTTACTAGTAAACTGGGTCATTAAAAAATAGCAGACCCCTAATCAACACGGTCATGCCAGTATAACTCTTGGATGTGAACAGGTCTTTGGGTTCTCGTTAATTGAGTCAGAGCATGCCAGGACAACAGGTAAACCTTACAGGAGCCTCTTTGTATTGCCCAGTGGATGTGAAAGGTAGGGAAGGATTAAAGAATGGCGATCAAGCAAAAGGTGCAGTATTTGATTGTATTTGTGTCCTGGTGTTGTTCATCATAGAAAAGCATCGATTTGGAAGAAGCCTTCTCGAGCATCTAGTATAGCCCAGGTTCAAGCTCTCACACGCCACTCTCAAGTATGATACCCAACCCCCACTCCCATAACATGTCATAGGAAGAAATTGGGGGAAAGAGGCCTACTTAATATTTATACTTAATACCCTGCCACTGCACTAATAGGGAAAAAGTTGTGTACTATGTGTACAGAGGATCCTAAGAAGACCATGCCCATACTTCAGGGAAAGGCAACTAGTATGCACCAGCCTGACACAGGTAAAAAAATCCCTCTTGACCACATATTTAGCATAATTAATGTGACCCTGAGCAGACAGGCAAGACCCTCGAGCCAGAAACCACTGGGTTTTCCAAGGCCTGGAAGAAGCTGCAATGCAACCCAGTCAGAAACTTCCAGCCTTAGCTGAGGTCAACGTCCCAGTGCTTTACCCTCTCACCCCGCCTTTCAAAAGCCAGTTGCAACGACGTGGGGTGGAGGGCAATAATTTCTTCCTGTTACAGACCAAGTGTGAGTGAGCAAAAGCCCTGAAGCACTGGGTTACCAGACATGCTCCACACTACCTTTATGCCCCAGCCTGGGGACTGCCAACTTATGACTCAACACATGAATTGTTGAACCCCCTGTCCTATCACACCAACCCTTCCCCTAGGTCATCTTCTCATTTCCAACCTAAAATGATCTGTACTCAGTTTCTAGCCTTTTGATCTTGTGTCCATGTTGTTTTTCATGTAGTAAAGCATAATCAAGATCTTTTCTTAGAAAAGAAGGTCAAGAGTGCTTGGCTTGTTTCATTATGATCATCCTTTCCAGGTGTACTCATGGGGTGAATATGGAAGGAGAAGTGGTGTTGCAGGAGGTGTCTTCCTTCTTTGTGCCAAAGGTTAAAGGAATCAAAATCTTTTCTTAGGGAAGAAGATAGAGCTTGGCCTGTCTCATTTAACAAAACAGACTGATTCCTTTAACCATCTTAGTGGCCTTTCTTTGTACCTTTTTCAGTTTAAGCTAACCTTTTTTGAACACTGGTGTCTAGGACTGCATCCAATATTCAAACTGATGGCTTACCAATGCTCAGTAAAATGGTTCTAGTGCCAGTAATACCAGTAGGCAGATCTTTCTATTATATTCATTGCATGCAAGAAATGTGGACACGACCCAGACGGAAGTGCACAGCACTCCTTTCACACCCCGAAGGAAGACATTTACTGCAACACCTCTTCAGATCAATTGTTCTAGCCTTAAGGGAATGGGACATTTAAAGTAAATTGCTCCAACTCTGACTTTAAAAAAGAAAAGGAGCCGCTGTTTTGAAATGAAATTTTGCAGAAAATTGCATTTTTTTCTAAAAATCTTCATTATAAATTGGAACAGAAAACAAATTTCAAATTGCAGGAGTCCAGTGCAGAGCAACAAGAAAAATTAGGGGCCTGGGAAGCAAAACTTTTGACGAAAGGCTAAAAGAAGTAGAGGGTTATTTAGGCTGACAATGGGAAGACAGAGTGGGGATTTGATCATAGTCCTCAAATGTCTGAAGGGTGATTCGAGAGGCAATGGAGATGGGCTTTTCTCTGTGGCCACAGGGGAGAGGATTAGGAGTAATGGCCTCAAGCTGCAGGTGTGGAAATTTAGGTTGAAGATTAAGAGGAGCTTTCTGACTCTGAAGGCGGTCAAGCGTTGGCACAGGTCACCTAGAGAAATTGTGGAAACTCCATCCTTGGAAATTTCCGAGAGCAGATTGGGCAGATACTTGGCTGGGCTGGTTTAGTCAGGGATGACCCTGACTTGAGCAGGGAGCTAGACTAGATGGCTTTCTGAGCTCCCATATACCTCTACTTTCCTATGATCCTATAATCCCTACTTCCCAGAAATTCCAGTTCCTACACAGCTCAAATTTTGGCACCTTTTATCAACCAACATTAGGATTAGCACCGTAACATATCCCACCCCTGCCCTGGCTGCTGGTGTCTCAGCTAAGTTTCTTCAGGTACAGGTGGATCCCATTCTTGGACCGCAGGATGAGCAGAGGTAGTTTGATGGGGGGCTTGCTCGGATCAGCTGAAAGCTCAAAGCGGAGCAGGGTCAGGGCGAGAGCCACTTTTATCTCGTTCATGGCAAACTGCTGCCCGATGCAGTTCCTAAACAGAGAGAGAGGACAAATACATTCACTTCTGAGGACTCTCCAGAACTGCAACCCTAATTGCTGGCGAGAGCTAACAAAGATTAAGGGAGGTGGAAAAAAACCTTTGCATCCCAGAAACATATCCTTAGGCTATTGATTGTTGCTTCTAGTTATACCACTGAGAGTCTGTTCTCAGCCACTGTAGACTGGACTGGTTTTTATCAACTTGGAAGCTAATTTATTTAGGCTGAGCTTTAGCCTGGCACCTGTTCTTGAGTCACAATAACTACCCAGTGGAGTTGGCTTGGCATTTTCTGCTTTGATCGAAGTGAAATCCTGTGTGACAACATATCAATTTCCAATCAGGATGATGGCATTTACATGTCTCAGGCCTCCTGGCACCCTACAGCTACCCTAAAGCTTGCTAAGAATTTTTTTTCCAACTATTTAAGTTGGTCTAATAAAATATATCATATTCACCCAAAAACTCTTGTCTGCCTAGCACCCTACAGGGAGTTTTTAAGCAAATCATAATCATTGATGGATGATATCCTCAACATGTGTTTAGCTGGTCACTGCCAGCCAATCAGTGGCAGAGCCAGGAATAAGATCTGAGGTCTCCTAACTTACCATCCCATGAGCTAGTCATATATTGGTGGTGTTAGGGAACAGAGCCCACAATGGACTGGGCATTTTCCAAGAGAAGCTAGTTCAACAGGAGGAGTTTACCATGCCAGGACAGAGAGCCAAGTACGCAGGCTGAGACAGAGAAGAAACAAAAGCATTTTTAATGGAATAAGTCAGTAAGATCCCATCCATCTACCAGAAAAAGTCAGTATTTAAAATAGGCTCGAAAGCAGAGAGGGGCAAGGGCCGGGGTCTTGGAGATGAGTTTAGTGCGTATGTAAAGGGCCTTATTGATGGTGTGCAGAGACAACCATTCTGACATGCTCTGGATTTAGATTTGTGCTTGAGGTGTGAAGTTTGGGTGTGGATTCAAGAGTTTTCAAAGTTTGCATGCTTGAAAAGACAGATGAGCTGGAACTAGAACCCATTATAAAAGAGGCTGCATCGAAGAGGTGTTTCTATGAGGGATGACCAGAAAGAAAAAGTCATGACTCCTCCCTCCCACTTGAAACCAATTTCAAACTCCCATTGACTTGAAAATGGCCAGGCTTTCACCAAAGGTGTCGGCAGTATGCATTGGGATGTGGGGAAGAAACTCGAATGAGATAACATGATCAATGGATTTGGAGATACTTCACCTGGGCCCAGCTGCAAAAGGCAGGAAAGCATAGGGATGGCGACCAGATGAGTTCTCTGGTGAAAACCTCGAAGGGTCAAAGACCTGCAAAAAATTGTAAAGATGCTCAGTTACAACAACATGATTTAATTGGCAACTTTGCCTGGACACTAAAGTCCGAAAATCAGTCTCTTTGGACATCAGTAAATGAGAGTTGAAGTCAAGTAGATGCTCTTTCCCTAGAGATGTAGAGCAATGGCCTCCCATGGCTTTGGAAGGAAAAGGGGTCACCATTTGTATGGCAAACTGACTTCTTTTTCATTGTTAAGACATGCATCACTTACACACCTTCTAGGTCTGATAATCATCCAGTGACAGCCTCTTTTTCAAAGTGCAATAGCCTGATTGGTGTGCACTCATCTAAGTGCTCTTTGGGGAGGCAATTTTCCTTTATGTGACTGTGCAGGCTGGGAAGTGACTTTCTACTATTGCCCCCGAGGCTTCCACATTCACCTACCTCTGGTGAGTCTATGGTGATGATGAATCATGGCAAAGTTTTGCATTAAGCCCTAAAATCACAGTGAACCAAAACCCATCAACAGAAAGTACCTGACTGTCAACTTAGGAGGTGATGCCCTTCCTTAGCACAGCAGCTAAGATACTCACCCAGAACAAAGAAGACTTTGGAGATCCAGGTCTTACCTTGAGAGGACTTGAACATTGACCTTCCACTTTAGCGGGCAACCACCTAATGGCCAGGCAGAACTGACAGCACCTTCCTGTTAAAGCTAACAGGCTGAGTAGCCAAGTGGGAAACCATCCTGAGGACTAAAGGAAGAGGGAATCTGACTCCATGCTCTAGGGTTGGATGGCACCTCCAGGGTTATCTGCTCAACCCCTTACATGCATGGAGCGATGTTGCTCTAAATGAGCCCTACAGCCAAAGACCCCATTGCCTGGCTGCAGTATGAGTCAAACCCCTTGCCGCTGAAGCCCTCCAGGTCCACAGGCTGGATCCATATGAGTGAGATCCAGCCCCGGGCCATAGGTTGGTGATTCCTGCCATAAAAAGGCAGGGTGGACTTAGAACATTAGTCCTTCCAGAAGTACAAATCCTGAAGCTAGATCAGTGATTGCCAATGAGCAGCTTCCTGAAGTGCCTCAAGATCCTTTCAAGGCTTTGTCTAGCCAGGTCATAAAAACCTCCAAGGATGGAGATTTCACCACCTCTCTGGGTACCCTGTTCCAGTGCTTCACTGCCCTCCTAGTAAGAAAGATTTTCCTACTATCTAACCTCAACTTCCCTTGCTGCAACATAAGCCCATTGCTTCTTGTCCTGCCATCTGCCCCCACTGAGAACAGTCCAGCTCCATCCTCTTTGGAAACATGCTTCATGTAGTTGATGGCTGCTATTAAATCCCCTCTCAATCTTCTCTTCTCCAAAATAAATAAGAACAGCTCCCTCAGATGTCCCCCAGTCCCCAACCATTTTCAGTGCCCTCCACTGGACTCTCTCCAATGTATCCACATCCTTTCTGTAGTGAGATGCCCAACACTGGACACAGGACTCCAGATGTGGCCTCGCCAGTGCTGAGTAGAGCAGAATAACCATGTCCCTCAATCTGCTGGCAACACTCCTACTAATACAGCCTCTAAATGTAGATGTGAAATGGGAATTCATAGCACCAAAAACATTCTGACCCACTGTGGTCTTTCTAATTTCTTTGAAAATGCCAGCTCTTAGCTTTCACCTGTTTGGTTTTTTGTGGAAAAATAATAGAACAATTCTTCTGTTCCAAAGGGTGCCTCAGGTCTCACGAGGGCTGCCTTGAATCTAAAAAGGTTGAAAAATCACTGGTATAGATGATAAGAAAACTAAGGTGAACTACCTTTGGATTGTCCCATACTGTGGGGTTTCTGTGAAGACCATAAATACTCAGTATGACTGGAAACCCTGTTAAAAATGAGAGAGAGAAATAAATCATCAAACAAGAGGAAACCCAAAAGGATGATGTGGTGCCCTGTTCATTTGCTTTTGCCTTGCAGAATTACGTTGGTAAGAAATCTCATTTTTATGCCCCGTTGTCAGTAGTCATCCATGAACTCACTGAGAAACAAGGCTCTAGCGGGAAATATCTCATTCCTTTGTGAATGGTGAGGAGCAGGGGAAGGCCAGAACAGACAGTTCGCTAAAGATTTCTAACAAAGATCTGCTTTGACCTTCTAGGATATGTCATCATCAGAAGTGGAAGAAAAAATACCAAGAATAAAAGTCACAGAAGATATTAGAGATAAAAGGGTCCTACTGTATGTGATCCATGTGTGTACCAGTGCAGGGGTTTCCTTTATGGTACATTCTCCAGTTTATAACCCAACCTGATTTTAAACAAGTTGTATATTATCACCCCGCCCATTCTCGTTAAAATACATGGAACAGTTTATAGACTGAATTTGCCCTTGATCTTTAGCTTAAAACCAAGGACTGCCTTTTATTCATGGAAATAGACCTTGTATCTCCCTAATCAAATCCCCCTACTTCTTTGAGATCTTAGATATACATTTGAAGCAAAAGGTAAAACACAGCTATCAGACAGGAGTACCAACACCATCAATGTGCTTGAACACAGCAGCCTATTCAGAAATGAAAGAGGAAAAAAACTCAGCAAACCTTTTGGTAAGGTCTGTCCATCCTCAAAAGTGACAGGTGCACCGAGATCCCGCGCAACTAGCACTACAGGAGGGTAAATACGAAGACTCTCCTTGATGCACATGGTGGTATAAGTCATCTTCCCAAGGTCCTCCCTGAAAGAAACCAAAGGCAGAGACTGAGAGCACATCACCATGGCTAATGAGCTACTGGCCCAATTTTCTAAATGGACTTCTTTACCCTCACAAAGCAGTGGAGGGGGTCTATAAGCAAGCACTGCTTCACTAAGCCAAGGAGACAAATGAGCCTTCTTCCTCTTGTGGTACATATAGACATTTGGGGAAGTTAGATCACATTAAAAATAGCCACCCAATCTAAATTAGGTCCACCTAACTAGGGATCTAGGTATAAGGTCTGCACCTGGAAGAACTAAGTGCAAACTGTAGAGATGCTCAGGAAATTTAGGTGTGCTAAAAATGGCTGACCCGATCTAAGTTAAGTGTACCTCCGTGGTAGTCTGACTGAGCGCTTGTACACGACGGGGGTTCAGTCCTTCAGGCTGTGGTCTATGACCCCTCAATTGAAAGAGTGAGTTTTTAAATGAAACCTCACCATTTCAGTTTCCATCACTGTATATATGTGATTGTCCCAGGGAGCGTAGGCACCTGCTGAGGGCAGGAAGTGGTGAGGGGCCTGATCCTTTTTTTCCACGGAGCCGGCCCACCTCTCCGGCAGCTGAGGGGTGAGCTGACTAATGGTTGCAATGCTCCAGATTGCAACGTTGCATATGAAACTACACTGGGATATAGTTAAGTTTGCAGTGATGCAAACTTAGAAAATGTCATCTCATCGTCATGTGTACGAGTGCCCGCTTAGATGGGGTCAGGCGAGACTGATCTAACTGAACTTCTGTACAGTTCCCAGTGCAGCCCCAGTACTGGGGAAGCCCAGCTGCTGGCCCCAACCCCAGGGCTGCATTTTTCCTACCCCCAACCCTTGCCCAGCACTAGGCTATTTTTAGCTTTATTCGACTTGCAGACAGACAAGCTCCCCACCCATGAACCAACCAGCCTCCCCCCCCCCCCCGAGCTCACCAAATGCCCCATCCCACAAGCTGCTCCCAGTGCCCGTTTGACCAGCATTCACCAGTGCCAGGAGCCAAGGAAGTAAGTCAGGGTGTAGGATGGGAGGGCAGGATGGTGGGGGTTGGTTTACTGGGAGTGGTTGTTCATCTGAGGGTGGAGGGGTTCCCAGGGGGGAGAGAGCCTCTCAACCCCCCACAGATCCTGCTAGCCCCCCAATCCCTCCCGGAAAGCACTCCTGATCCTCCCCCCACAGATCCTACTTGTCCCCTAATCCATCTGAAGATCCCACTTACCCCCCAGGTCCCCCCAAGCCCTTCCACTAGCCCCCCCAACCCAATTTACCTTAGGTCAGATGGCCATTTTTAACTCAATCTAACCTCCTCCAGTGTCTGTTCATACTTTTGCTGTAACAGAGAAGGAGGGAAGGCTGTGTTCTGCCTTGCTCCCCTCCATTCCTCCTTGCTTTATAAGAGGTGAAAGGTAGGGTGATTAGACTGGATAGGGTACCTTTAGTCCTTTGCTTTCTGTCTTTGTGTGGAGTTCATAGATATTAAACCTGAAAGTCCTGTATCTCTTGCTTTCTAGAAAAGTGGTTTAGCCACCCAGGGGCAGATTAAGGTGTACTGGGTTCCTGGGCAAACACAAAATAGGAGGCCCTCTGCCCCCCACGAGAGCTAGGCTGCAACGGGGGGGGGGGGGGGGAGAAGGGGCCCCTTGGCCCCTTCCCCTCCTGATGCTGGCAGGGGAGGCATGCCTGCCTCTTCTCCCTGCTCCCCACTATGGCCAAACATACACACACACAGGCACGCACACAAATGGGCACACACACTACTCTCACTCACTCTCTGCACATGGACACACAGACACAAACATGCTCTCCCTGCCAAAAACACACACGTGCACAGACACACATAGATGGGCACGCACACTACTCACTCTCTGCACATAGACACAAAGACACAAACATGCTCTCCCTGTCATGAAGACAGACATGCATGCACACATGCACACAGACATGCACAGATGCACACACATGCAGATGCACACACAGAAACAGATACACGCACACACATGCAGATGCACGCAGATGCGCACGCAGATGCACGTGCACAGATGCACACAGAGATGCGCACGCAGATGCACGTGCACAGATGCGCACACAGAGATGCGCACGCAGATGCACACAAACACACAGATGCACGTGCAGAGATGCACACACAGGCACGTATGCATGCACAGACTCATGCAAATGCAGGCGTGCGCGCACACACACACCCCCCCCCCCCACAGCCATGCACTTTCCCCTCACAGGACCTCTGCCCTCCCCCACTCCCAATCACTCTGAAGCACCTCTCCTCCACTAGCTGCCCGCATCTCTGTCTCACTCCCCACCCGGCCCCTGTTACACAAGGTGCTGCTGCCCAGCTGTGTCCATGCAGCCGTACACCTTCATCGGACTGGTCTAGGTCGGGCCGGAAGCATCACGCCACTCCTCTGCAGGTGGGTGGTGGCTCTGGGAGGGGTGGCTATGTAGGCTAAGGTGATTTGGGGGGGATATAGCCCTCCAAAGCCCTCCTATCACCACGGCCCACCTACAGAAGCACTGCATGGCACTCCCAGACAGCTTGCCCTCAGCCTGCCCCCCCCCCGCCCCATCCTGTTGCATTGGTGGAGGGGCCATGCTCCTGCTGATGAGGGTCTGAGGCCCCAAATTGGTAGTGGCCCCTGGGTCTGTACCCAGCTGATCTGTCCATTAATCTGCCTATGTAGCCACCAGGACCTGGGCCAGGCATTGCCTAGAGCCCCCTCCAGCTCTTCTCTTGAAGTCCATTGTATCTTGCATTTAATGTTCATTGGATAAAATGCATAAACAGGGCATGGAAAGCTTCTGCTCCATTGAGAGCTGGGGCTCTGTCTAGAAGCAGGTCCACCCTCCCTTGCAGGAGAGCATCCATGACTCTGAGCATACTCCATCTTCTCTTCCCCTGCTCCTCCTGGCTGCACATATCTCCCTCTCCGAGCTGCCGATGGGGCTAGCTTCCAAAGAGGCACCAGACAGGGGCCTGGACAATCCTCACCTGTCACCTGGTGGTGAGACCATTTGCCAGCTTGTAGGAAATGTGGGTGCCAACCCCCTGTGAGAGATGGATGCCTGGAACCCAGGTCTCCTGCCCGCTAAGCAAGTGCCCTAACCACCAGGCTATGTGGCTAAAAGGTGGACAGTCATAACAAAGCAACAGTTATTGCTAAAGTCAAAAGACTGGCAGCAGCATCTGGAACTGCCAGATCCCCTGCAATGGCAGTGTTGTGATTTCTAGGGAGGAAGGAGTTGGAGAAAGCCAGGTCTCACCATTGGATAGTCTCTCGGTCTCCCAGGATCGCTTGGATCTCTTCCCTGCATCTCTGTTGGTGTTCAGGGTGGATAGCCATGCAGTAAAGGAGCCAGGAGATCCCGCTGGCTGTGGTGTCATGACCTTCAAACATGAATGTGTCCACCTGAGCACGTAGCTCCTCATTGGATAATCCATTTCCATTTTCATCCTTTAAGGAAACAAGGGCTCAATTAAGGGTTTGGAGCCTCTCTTAGAAAGGTGCTATGAGGCATCCTGTTGCTTGGAGCTCAGATAGCAAAGATTTTGCAAAGGAAGGCCTGGGGGTTAATTACTGTGGGACAGATCTTCCCTCCAGCCTGAGCACAACCCTTCTCCATGGGGAAATCCTGTGCAGCATCCAGACATGAGTGCATGCCTATCCATCCTGGGAGCACAAGAACTGCTCGTTCCATGCATTCATTGCATTAGAAGCACCTCCAGGAGGTCGGAGAGAAGTAAGGGAAAACTGAGTCTCTCACTGCCCATCATTCATATCCGACCATGCAAAGGACCTGAGGGATCAGGAGATATCTACTGCATTGCTTGCCAGGCTTTAGAGGAACACTAAAAACCCCTCTCCATTGGGTGGCAACTTCACTCTGATAGAGCTCCCCCACTATGGGGGGCGGGGGGGGGAAGGGTGCTGTATGCAGCCCTAATGAAGATTCAGATTAAATGGTTTGTTCAAATGCTGTCTGGTTACCAGAGCTGGTCAGACAGGAAATCAGAGGTAGTCAAAGTGCTTGGTGGGAATATGTGGGTTCTTTCAACATTTCACATGGGAGACCATCTTTGAAGGCGTGCTTTCTTTCTTTGATTGCCTTACCTGTATCAGACATAGGTGAAAGTTGTTCCCCCATATGATGGACACGTAGAGCAATTCCCTAGATCCGTATGGTTCTTGCTAGCTCACCTTCCTGACCCTCTCTCCAGGTCTCTCAGGTCCTCAGATCCTGCCTGGCTCCAAGGCAGTCCATAGCGCTCCTTGGGATACCTGATACCCTTACTTTGTAGCTGTCTGGAAGCCTGAACATTGGAGCAATCCAGCTATTTGGATTTCTCCATTTCTGTTTACACATATTGGATGGATTTGGGTGGGAGGAGAGAGAGAGGGGGAATCACTTTCATTTTAAAAAAAAATCATTCCCCCCCCCCTCAATTTGGTGCAAAATGTCTTTTTAAGAATTGAAATTTAGTACAGGAAGGGATGCCCATGATCCAGTCAGCTCAGAGACTGTCGTTGTTCCCTCACTGCTCAGATAAAAGGCTTGTTTCCATATCAATAAATGCATAAATACATCGTAGATAAGAGCACTGAAAATGGTAGGCAATCATTGATCCTCTGGATCATGACTTATATGTAAAAGATCTAGTCAGGTACATGATATATCTGCTTACACAGAGTCCTGCGAGCATCACCCCAAGACCTTTGACCTGTATGCCTAGGCAAGACTATGGAGGAGTGGAGGCTGCCCAAGACCTATCAGCCCCTTTTTAAACCATTGAGACAGTATTCAAAGGCCAAACCAAATCCAGACAGTCAATGCCTCAATGATTGTAGCTTCTGCCAGACAGCAACAGATAGAAATGCACCCTTGGTGAGGCATTAGGCAGTCAGCAGCTGTTCTTAACAGGGTGATGTCCCTTGGCCTTTCTCCAACCAAGGACTGCCCACAAAGTAGCAGGGGCTAGGGTTTTGAGGCACCCTATTACTCGCCTTACTCGGGAGGTTGCAACATTGTGGTGTTTTATAGGACCTACCCCACCACGAGTAGCCGCACCATGTTGCCACCAGTCCTTCAGTTGGATGCAGTTTACAGTCATACCCAGGACCATAGCTGAATAAAGTGTGTGTCAATGAGGTTGGCCTTGGTTCCCACCCAAAATGGCCAGGTGACTGGCCATGTGAGCAAGACTCTAGGTACTCTGTGGCATCCCTGCACAAAAGGGATTCTGTGCATTAATTCAGCAGCTGCAGATGCAAAGCCAGCTCCACCATGGGTATGAAAGTTGTGCTCCATAGTTTAGGTTTTCATTGGAGAAATATGTCTGTACATTGTTGATAAATGTGGCCGATCAATGTTAGGCTTATCTGCTGAGAAATTAGATGGGAAAGACCACTTCCCCAGGTGCAAGTGTCTCTCAGTGGTTACCTTTCTCGGCTCTCATAAGTCACATGGGTGCTTGTAACACTCACCTTGGCACAGAGAAGAATATCTAGGAAGTCCAGATGTCTCTTCTTCTGGATCTCCTCAAGCACTAGCCCGTCTTTGAGGGCCTTCTTTCGTTCTTCAATCACCTTATCTGCATCAGAAAACAGGTGAAAGTTGTGTCCCCCATGTGATGGCCATGTAGAGCGATTCCCTAAATCCATATAGGTGTCAAAGTAGGTCAGAACCAGATTCCTTCCGATTCATGGAGAGTGAAACCACATGAATCATTCAGCATGGCTTCCATTGGCCTCAAGGAACCAGAACAGCAACAGGATCGCCTGCACTCATTCTTAATAACACTCATCAGGAATAACTCCCCTTTGTTTAAGCAAATTAGCTGGGGGGCAGAGTAAATTGCTGTGACCATCCTAATTATACCTAAGTACTCATAGTTGTACCAAAGAGCTCTCCAAACTTTGACTGTTGCAGTCTGTTCACTAACAGATTTTAGGTGCAGCCACTTTAGTCACCTGGTATTGTTTCTGGTCCCTACTGAAAAGCAGGATCTTTTTTAATCAGAAGATTGACACACAGGAAATACTGAATACTGAATGTCCTGCTTATGGCATGAGCTCTGTAGACCAGTTTCTGCAGTTCATAAGTGTCTTTCATGAGTTCACCAGTTCAACCAATGCTCATGAATGATATTGCTACTTTAGGAAAAAGGATGAAAAGAGTGTAGTGTTTTCACTCCAAAGACATTGATGAATTAACAATTTTTATACTTAATAATTGTGGCTGTGCCTATAAAGAAACTGCTTGTAACTGTACCCAAGACATGTTTCTTCCAGATCCTCCACAAAAACCCCATCTCCCAGCTAGCAAAATTCCTAGTGGTTTCAATGAGAATTTTGGTTCTATAAATATTGAGTGAAGTCTACAGGATTTGGCTCTTATTTCGGCATGCATCCTAAACCAGAGGTGGGAAGAAGATGCAGGGAAATACCTGTATGGTCATGCGCTATTTTGCAGGCCTGGCGGAAGCGACGGCCTCGAGAAGTAAACCAATAAATGAGACTGTTCTGGTGTAAGGGTGTCCGCATCCTCAGGTATATCATATCGCTGAGATCGAAGATTGCTCGGATATATGCACTGCCACTGCAGAAAGTGTCAGGATGGAGATGGACAAAAACTTCAATGAATAGGACTGCACTGGGAGAAATATCCATAAGACAGCAGGAAGGTGAAGCAAAGGAATGAGTACACCATGGCTTACTGCAAATAGGAACAGGCTTTTTCTATACATCAAGTTCCTGGGAGTAATCACTTTTCTCCCAAAGTATTAGGCCGTGTCTAAGCATAGAAAAACAATAACCCAGGGAAACACCTTGACTCAGGCCATGGTGTTACACTATACTATGCCCCACATTGGAGAAAATCTGAGCCCTGTGCCTAGTTGTATAGAACAGAGCTATTCAGGAGTTTTGGAATAAAATAGGATTTTCTTCAGAGCAATTATTCATCCAAATGAAAACCAAAATGCTGACATGCAGGAATACGTTTGCTCCAACATACCAATCATCTTCCTAAATCATACCTGGCTACATGTACAAGTATTTAATGTATAAATAGTTATAGCTCTTTATGAGGTACAGCTCTCTATATAACACAATTAGCTGTATATCTGTCAGATTTTGTTGGTCTTCAATGATATTCTGTGCCTCAAATACACTGCAAACCCCCCCCCCCCCCAATTTCTTCACACTCTCTAATCAAAGACCTCTTGATTTCATCAGTACTTCCATGGCCTCTGCATTTGATTTCCTAACAGTGGTTCTGGATCTGGGTGGCACATGGTGGTGAATCCCCCCTGCCTCAGGTTTATCAACTAGGGGTGTGCAAACCGGGCTGTATTCAATTTGGATTTCGGCCAAAATCAGGGACAGTGATTCAATACATTGATTCGGATCACTGTCCTCGCTTCAATTCGGCCAAATCTGAACCTGAATATACGATGCTGATTTGGAGAATCAGCAATTCAGCCACAGACACAACTTTAAATGTTTTTCTACATACCTCGAGGTACCAGGCATGGCTCATGAATGCTGCAATGCTGGGGTGGATGGAGCATACCACAAGAGTGCCAGGGAGCCCCCTGCGTGCTCAGTGGTGAACCTGGAAGTGGACCAGAAGTTCTTCTAGTCCACTTCCAGGTCCACTGGAGAGCGCACAGGGGGCCTCCCCGTGCCCCCCCCCCCCCAGGCTCAGTGATCAGCCATGGGGAGACTCTGGGTGCCCCCCAGACCCAGGAGGCACCAGTTGCTGAGCCATGGAGGCATGGGGGAGCTCCTCTGCATGCTCCCCAGTGGACCCGGAAGTGGACTGGAAGTGCTTCTGAACCACTTCCAGGTCTGGAGCGTGTTGGGGACCCCCCCATGCTCCCATGGGATGCTCCATGCGCCCCACCATCACAGCATTCATGAGCTACCTGGTACCTTGACTTATATAGAAAAAACATTTAGATCTGTCTATGTCCAAATTACCAAATCTTTCCAACTCTCTCTGAACCAATTTGGAGAGATTAAAGGATTTCCTGATTCGATTCGGATTCAGAGATTCGGCCACCGAATCGGGCCGAATCTCCACTGAATTGAATCGAGGACTGAAGTTTCATACAGCCCTAGTATCAACCACCCTCCAGTACTTCAAGGACATGAAGATCCCAAGGGTGAATCCCTCAGGATTCAGCCCACTTGCATTGACATCCGCCTGGTACCCAGTTCAGCCCTAGTCATACACCCCCATACTGAACTGAATCTGATTTGTGGTTGGCAAGAATATTTCACTGGCATTTGAGAGGATCTATTCCCGACCTGTCTATCTGGCAGTTGCCCTGATGACTGAAGGCGCATTTCATGATGGTGTCCAGAGTCATCAAGCTGACGGACTGGAAGATCTCCACTGACTTCCCCGGTGTGGCCATCTGTTCCCATTTGTCCTAGTAGAGAATGGAGTGAGGTGAGAAGGGAGAGATTTCCATGAGAGTGCAGAAATCCTGGTAACTGCTCTTATACCAGGGCTGGTTCACCTCCCAGCAAGGAGATAGGATTCAAATGATTTTAAAATCACCCTAAAGCTATAGATAAATGTTAATAAATGAGTAGGGAGCAGGAGACGGTTGAAATCATCACAGGAAAAGTGTGATTCCTACCAGCATCTGTCGGACAGAGTCTGCCATCAGGTTCACATAAGGCTTCAAGACATCATAGTGAAAGCCTGGGGTCAGCAGCTTCCGTTGCCGGAACCACTTTGCTCCACTTGTAAGCAGCAATCCTTCTCCTGGGGGGTCACGACATAGCAGAGCTGGTTAGATCATTTCCTAGCAAGCAATAGTTCATTTCAGGTGGCCTGTTTAACCTCTAATATGGATGGTCTTAAGTGAAGATGTGTCAGGTGCTTGCATTAGGATGATCACAGAGTTTTCTTTAGCTGGGTGACCTCAGTAGAAGCACTTGGTTTCTACATGAGCATCTTGCAATGCAATTATTTTCTTTCCTGTCAGAATTATCAAAGGGAAGAGCGTTCATTTCAAAATGCCAGGAAATGAGCTTGGGGTTTTCCTGTGCGAAGTTTTGTCACAAAATATTTCAAATTGATATTTCAAAATGAAATGGCAGTTTAATTTAGACTTGAAATTTAGGCTTGAATTTAGTTTCATTTAGTCTTGAAAATTCCAATGTAAAAAAAAAAATCAGAATTGAAGCAACAAACCAGATAATTCCATCTAGTATTTTCCCCACAGAAAACTAAATGTCAAAATGGAGATACCCCACCCCCATAATTTATATCAGAAAACTAAATGTCAAAATGGACTTAGTCCCCCCCATATTTTATAGCAGAAAATTGGAAAGAAAAAAGCAAAGTTGGGCACATCTACTTTTAATCTAGGCAAAGGTACTTGGAAGTGAACTCTGATGGGACACTGGTTTGTCTTTGTGCTGCCTCGTCAAACAGAACCGTGGAGTGATTGCCCTTGATAACATATTCCAAAACCTCTGAGGTATCTTGTTAGACTGACTTAAGGGATACGTTAAGACAGGGGCCTGTGGGGTAGATTTGGACTGTGGGTCTTGGACCAACCCTGTGTACCATGTGCAAAGCCAGTCTCACTGGACCTGGCACCGTAGGCTGTCACGGGGAACATGCAACACACATGGGTTGAGGCCTCTGAACTAGTCCCTGAGTACAGAGCTGGTCCAGTGGGATAGTACATGCAGCACGCTCCCCAAACCAGCACCCTGTGCTATGGGCAGCACTTGTGGCACCAGATCCAGTCCTTCTGCCACCTGCAGTGTAAGCCTCAGAGCAGAATTGGTGCATGCTGCTCACAGCACCCCACTGGACAGGTCCTGCTCACTAATTCCAGTGTATCTGGAACCAGGCTACAGACCAGTCCAGTGCCTGGGGCTGGAGGAGTTAGACACCTATGGGTTAATGTAAATGATTCAGACTGGAATCTGAACTCCCTACTCTCCTGCACTTCTGTTAGCGAATCCTCTCTGGGGTGCATGTGCATGTGTGTGTGTTTGTGTGTTGTAACAAGGACATTGGACCACTCTCTATTTGCACAGCACAAAATTCTTTAAAAGTTCTTTCTAGCAGTACTTCTGCACAGCATAAGTAAGAACAAGACATAACAGTACCTACCAAGCCATGGAAGTGCAAAAACGTATGGCACGTAACTCTTAGGATCTGTGGAATTCAATATAACACAGAGAGATGTTATCGCAGTGAAATGAGCAGGAGGACAATATGCAGCTCCTTATGTTGTAGAAGGATTTCAGATTTTGGCCCTGCTGTAGTAAAGCAATTACTAAAAGTACCTCCGAGTGACCAGGTCTACATATGTGCTTTACTGCAGAGTAGACTAATTAGCTATGGCGCTGGTGTCACCTTCTACATGTGCTACGGTATTAGACTGCAGTAAACTGAACACGGGAGTAAGATAGTACATGTCCCCTGCCAGCCAGGCTCAAATTGCTGCTGTCTTGGGTGCATGTATAGATGCTGCACTTGGGAGTAGTTTACTCCATCTCAAACTTCTCCAGAGTTTATTTCTTCACGTTATTTGCACACGTAGATGCACTCAGTTTTATTCTTCTTAGTAGCAAACTCTATACTGGGAGGAAAATCTCTTTGCAAGAAAAGATGTTGCGCTTTATATTTGAGATTCTATTTATAAATAGTAAGTTATCAAGTATTAATAAATGATTGACGGACTTTCCAAGCATATTAGACATATGTAGTATTTTTTTATAGATGCTACATCAGAAAAAAGTTATCCTAAATACCTCTAAGGAACCCATTGGCTTGTTGGACTTAGCTGCCACAGTTGTACTAATTTTTTTAAAAAAATACTACTACTAAACCATCTTTTATCAACTGTTTATTAATGGATAATTTTAATGAAGTGTAACTAAATATTCCCTCTCCAGAAATGTTTTGTTCATGAATGCAACCCTCAATCTAGATTAATGCTCTATCTAAATGACAGAATTTGGGTTTTATATATCCACTTTAACATTTCTTTTTGCTTGTTTTTGCATCAGTTTCCACCCTAACATAAAGGAAACTCATTTGAATAGCAGCTGTTCTGTTCATAGAAAAGTAGCAGGTGATGGGACTTCAGGAGGTCACATTTGGTCCAGCCCCCTACTCAAAGTAGGATCATCCCTGACTAAACCATCTCAGCCAAGTGTCTATCTAACCTGCTCTTGAAGACTTCCAAGGATGGAAATTATATGATTTCTCTAGGTAACCTGATACAATGCTAGAGCACCCTCACAGTCAGAAACTTCCTCTTCATCTCTAACCTGAATTTCCTCTGCCGCAGCTTGATGCCATTGCTTCTAGTCCTATCCCCTATGGCTACAGAGAAAAGCCCATCTCCATCCTCTCTGGAATCACCCTTCAGGTATTTGAAGACTATTATCAAATCCTCCCTCAGTCTTCTCTTCTCCAGCCTAAACATCCCTATAGTTCTTTCAGCCTTTACTCATAAGTCTTGGCACCCAGGCTCCTAATCATTTTTGTCACTCTACATTGGACTCTTACCAAACTGTCCACATACTTCTTGAAGTGTGGGGCCCAAAACTGGACACAGGACTCCGGGTGAGGCCTCACCAGTATTGAATAGAATGGAAGAATCACTTTTCTTGATTTTCAAGTGACACTCCTCTTAATACAACCCAGTATGCTCTTGGCTCTTTTAGCAACAGGAGCATTGTTGCCTCTCATTCAGCTCTCATGATCTACTGTAACCCCCAGGTCCTTCTATGCAGTGCTGCGCCTAGCCAGTCATTCCCCAGTCTGCATTTATACATGCAATGATTCCATCCTGAGTTCAGGATTTCACACCTGTCCTTGTTGAATCTCATCTGTTTAGTTGTGGAGCATTTTCCAGCCTATTTGGGTCATTCTGGATCCTACCAGAGTATCTGCAACTCCGTTCAACTTGGTGTTGTTTACAAATTTGCTGCACATGCACTCAATCCCACCATCCAAATTATTAATGAAGATATTAAAAAATACCTGACCCAGGTCAGAACCCTGGAGAATCCCACTTACCATCAGGAAGAAAAGTAGGCACAGCTGGTGAACTCAGACTGGTGGGGTGGGTGGAGTGGCACACAGGAGTGGGGATAGGGGGGTATGCAGCCAGCGGAGGGGTGAGGAAGGGTTGCAGTCTCCCTGCTCCTGGCTGGCTGCAAACCCCACTTCCTTCTCACTCCCGTGTGATGCTCCACCCACCCCACTAGTCTGAGTTCACCAGCTGTGCCTAAAAAAAAGCACTTATACAAGAGCCTGACACTTCATAAACACATGCGCTCAGCAAGGCAAGATTCTTTGGGTAGATGCGATATCTTTTATTAGGCCAACTGAGTAGTTGGGGAAAAGTTTTTTGCAAGCTTATGGGTGCAATCACTCTTCTTCAGGCATAGGAAGCACTCAGCAAGGATATTATTCTCACCGTTTCATGAATTTTGTAATATAAAGAATTATCCTTAGATATTGAAAGCCGTGCCCTTACCTGCTCTGCTGTATATAGCTTTGGCATATTCTGGATGGTTGATATTCAAGAATGCTAAGAAACCTCCAAACCACAATGGGTGACAGCGTGGGTATTTTTGTGCCCAGGATTCAGTGTTGTCTAGTTCTTCCTCTGGGTGAAGCTGTGTTATTCAATGAAAGGAAATAGGAGTTCAAGGCAGATATTTAGCAGTACACTCTGAATGGGGAATATCCTTGGAGGCCAGGAAGGCAGAAAAATGACATAATCAGAACAGACAATGGACTAGAAGGCCCAGGGAGGAGCATGCATTTTTATTTTTATATTGCAACAATTGAATAGGCTTTTCTCATCATTTGAAGCCCAGTAAGCCCCCTGTTCATTAGAGACATGCATTACAGGTGCAGAGAAGAGAAAAGATTGAACCAGTCAGTGTTGGTTAAGCCCTGGTCAGTGATGGCTCTTTCTAAAAGTCCCCTAGCTCTGTGCTCTGCCTTCGGTTACCAATTGGGGACCCTTAACTCTGACTTGCACTCCATTTCTTCCTCCACCTTCAGGAAACATTTCATAGTATCACAGAAAATGTGGGTTGGCAGGGACCTCAGGAGGTCACATCTAGTCTAACCCCCTGGTCAAAGTAGGACCAGCCCCAGCTACATCATCCCAGCCATTTGGATACACCTCGGCTCAGTAGCTTCCAATCTGAGTTCAGCCACGTAGCTGAGTCAGGATCCATTTTACATGAACATGTAAGGTCAGATTTTCAGCTGGCATAAATTGGCACGGCTCCCGTGAAGTCATTGGGGCTATATCCATGTGCACAAGCTGAAGAGCAGGCCCTTGAAACTGAAAGTTGGGAAGATTAGCAATAGCAGGACTTTGGAATGGGGGAATCTCTTGCCAAACTGGGAGTGTTGGGGGCCTGCACTTTGGCACCCAGCTGACTCGTCCTGGCATGGTGAACCTTAGATCCTAATGATGAGTTAATTCTGTTACAAAACATAAGAGACTCTGCCCTTGCCTTGTGTGTTTGTTGAATCTCTCTGGCTGGCAGAGTTGGAAGGAAACCCGTTAGCTCAGCAAAGTGCAAAGCTTCATTTAAAGGGACCTGTCTTGACTTTCAGAATCTTCTTTGAAGGTGCTTGAGTTCCAATAGGAAAAAAAACTCAGCCCCGCGGATGACCACATGTAGTGACTTTGTCGAAATGTTTTCCAGCCATTGTTAACACATGCTTCACCCAACAACTTCTTGCCAAACAAGACCGTACACATCTCCATCTTCTCTGAATCTATACAAAATAAGTATAATGCTACATGCTTGCATTGAGCTGCCAGCTTTATGACTGGGTCGCTTTGAAGGGCTCATTTGTGTGACACCGTTTGGTGCTACGTAGACTTGCAGTATGATGGAAATAGCAGACCGTTCTAAATAAACAGAATTACACCAAAGAAATACCAAAATCCATTACCAACTTCTCTTGCTAACAAAACAACCTGTAATCTAGAACCTGGCCAATTGCTTGGTATAACACTAGTATGTGAAGAGTCATCTAGCTGGCAAGAAACAAGATAGGGAGATGTCCTCAGCTTGGGGCCAAGATGGGAACAGATACTCATGAGCAAATCTAAGATTTTGAGAAGTGGGATGCAGAAGATGTGGCACATCATGACATACAACCCAACACATTTTTCTCCAGTTAAAGAAAAACTAGAAACTTTACTAATATCCTAGGGGGCTAATACTATTCAGTTTAAGAGGTAAGCAAAAACAAAGATAACTAATGGAATGTGTGTTAATTTACCAAATAATTTATCAAGCTTAAAAAAAGCACAACAAACTAGGCAAAAAATAGTTAAAAGGTATTGTGCCAGTAGTCCTGTAGTCATTATCGTTAAAGGCACATCTCTTATTCAGAATCACAAAAGAAATTCTAGCCTTCTTGAAGGTTTTGACAGTGCCTCCAGTCCTTCATTGTCAGTCTTTTCTATAACTGAGTTAATATTACCACACTTGAGTTAAGGTTTTTAGCTAGATCTAAAAACAGTCAGCAGCACTATAGAGTTGTTGGTTGTATCCATGTTGGTTTAAGGACACAAGCAGACAAGGTTCTTTGAGTAAATGTGATATCTTTTATTAGACCAATTAAATAGTTGGAAAAATTGTTCTGAGCAAAGGGTGTTTGCACCCAAGGGCTTGCAAAGAACCGTTTTTCCAATTAGTTAGTTGATCTAATAAAAGATATTACTTTTCCCAAAAGAACCTCAGCAGGACTATGAAATAGAAGGGAGCCGTTACCAGAAATAGCTAACAGACGGCAAAACAGCAGAAGAAAGGATAGTTTGAGTACTGAAACATCAAGATGATTAAAAAGGAGAGAGGGTCATCAGTACCTGTGCAGTAGAGAGACATTAGAAGGAATCAGAGAGATGATAATGAGCCATGGAGACTATTAACTCTCCCACTGGTGCATGAATAGAAATGCTGCTGCCTCTCCCAGGCAATTGGTTTTAAAACGTGGGTGGAGTAAGAATCAAAGGAAGGGTGCAACTGCACCAGTGCTGCCCCCCTCCCTCCACCCCTGCCCTTGATCCATCCTCACAAATACGGAAGGTGCTTGCAGAACTGTAGGACAACCAAAAGAACCTGAAACGAAAGCAAAAAGACTTTGCAAAAGGACTTAAAAAGAAATTGAAGACAAAATCTGAAGCAGGAGCTGTGGAGGCTTCTCAAAAGTAAAATCATTGGCCGAAGGTTTCCCAATAAAGGCTGAGAAATGATATGCGTGAGGAAATGAATCCATTGGTTTAGCAGTGTGGCAAAGTGGGACTCCCTGACTAGTCACAGTGCATTTCCCCACTTGCCTTTGGGCACGCCCCCAACCTGTCTTGCTTGCCATGCCTTGCTGTTAATTAATTGAGATATTAATTAAGGCGGGAGTCTGCCCATTCTTGCCCTGATGCCAGGGGACACTATCTGCAGCTCCATTCCTCCCCTACACCACAGCCCAAGCCTTGCAGATGGCATCCAGATGACAATGCTCCTGGCCTACAGTTGGAACAAGCTTAGGCCTCGTTGTCAGGCCTCAGACTCACACACATTCATACCGCCCTCCTCTCACACTCCACCTTCTCACAGGGTCTCTTTTACGTGTCGACAGCTTGTACTGCCTTGCTCCCTCTTGGAGCAGGCCCCTTAAGCCGTAGGCTTTAGCTAGCTCATACCTTCGGTGGCAGACATACCGTCTTTTGGGTCTCTCCCACAACCCTCACCGGGGTCATGAGTACCAGCCAATTACCCACACAGGTCTAAGCTTGCCCTGACCCCTTCTGGGTCAATTCTATATTCTCAGACTCCCAGCCCTCTAGTTCTTCTCCCCACTGGGGTCCCTCCTCTCTGCCCCCTTTCTAAGGCCACCCCTCACCAGGGCAGTTTTAACTCGCACCACAACTGGTGTTCCAGAGTCTCACGGGGACTCGCACTCCCCGCCGGAGCAGCATGTCATTGTGCGCAACTATAGGTCTTGCTTTTGACCCACACTTGGCCTCCCAGCAGTGGAGGACTTACCAGGGTCAGGACTCGCCCCTCTCTCTCAGACTGAGCACCCTTACTCAACCTTTGGCCCAAACTACAGCCCCAGGTGTCTGGAGACATACGTAGGCCTATTCCCCTTCACCAGGGCCTCACATCTCCCACTGCCCCCCCTCACCAGGGCCATCCCCTCACTGGGGTCCTCATTTCTGCCCCCTCACTGGGGCCACAGGGCTCCCCTCACCAGTGGGCTCAGGTGGCCATAGCCATGCCTGGCCCCAACTACCTTTCCTCAGGGTCCTACACCCCACAGGGCTCAGGTGGCTGCAGCCATGCCTGGCCACCGCTCTTCCTCCTCAGGGTCTTGCACTTCACAGGGCTCAGGTGGCCGCAGCTGTGCCTGGCCCCAACTACCTCCGAGGTTCAGTAGCCCACCTGAAGGTGAGGGCTAGGGTTAAAGTGCCCCTATTCACCTTTCACCGGGGTGGTAACTGGCCTGGCATTTCCTGGGGGCTCCTGCACCACTGGGAGCCCCACCAGGCCACCCACTCCCAGCAGGGTGCAGTTTTAGGTCATGCCCAGGACCAGGAGCCTCCAACCCATCCCCTGTAGCTCCTGCCCTTATCTCCAGGATGTTCCAAGCAGTCTTGCAGCCAGGCAATGTTACTGCATCTCTCATCAGCAGCGAACTACCCTATTTATATAGGTGGCCAGAGATCTAAAATGGCCAAATCAAGCACCTGCTGGCTGCTTGGCTCCCCTCTTAAAGTGGCAGGCACCAACAGTGCCCTGCCACACACCTTTCCCCTTAAAATAGGTCCTGGGGGAGGTTTCCCCAGCTGCTCCTCCAAAGCAGACTCCCCTCAGAGCCTGTGAGAGCCCACAAGTGGGGAGCAACCCCAAAAGGTGCTCTGCCATATACCTCCCCTCTTAGAATGACATTTTGGGGGCTTTGCTTGGCTGCCTTCCTTACTGGCTTTGTCCCAGCCTACTGCAGCCCCTGCCATGTGGCGAGCACCCCAAAGGTGCTCCGTCACAAGCAGGAGCTAAAAAATAGATTGGGACGCTCAGCTCTTGCAAGAACAGGAGAGATGGAGTACGGGACAAGTGACCTGTCTGCTATGGAGCACAGAGTTTTCCATGAAATGCTGGAAGCCCAGAAAGCATTGGTCAGCTTGATAACAGAAATGGACTTGCAGCAAGGATGTAAGGAATGGGCAATGAGAAGGAATGCAAAGCGGTGTGGACCACAGGCAAAGTCAGATACATAGAAGTGAGCCATGGAGAGGGTGAGGTTAGCCATTTACAACACTCTGCTTCCCCATTTGTTGCCTGTAGGGGCTGGGAGAAATGCCAGGTTGTCCCAACTCGCACAGTGCAGGATGATGTAATATTCCTTGTGGGCATTTTCTGTTCATCCTCAAAGCCCTAATGAATTGCTGGGAAAAGAGATCTCAAGAAACAAGGTTCAGTGGCCCGTTTTGATAATGTTGCAAATATTACCCTTGGAAAAACAACCCAACCATCCAGCTATGATAATAGGCCCTTGAGACATCTTTTGGTGCCGGTGCTGAACAAGACAGAGCACAGCTAAGGGCTACAAGGAGACCGAAAGAAGAGACACAACTATTTCATGCATGCCCAATTGGACTTGCACATGAAAATCAGTGAAAGGGGGTCAGAGTGACTCCAGCCGGTGCTGAATTTGCGCCAGGACATAAATTTTGACTTGCAAGAGAAAAGAAAGATAGCAGCTGACCAACATGAACTTTGTAGGGAAAACCTCAGGAAAGGGAATTCATTCTACCCTGATTCATGACAGTTTTGAATGACGAGATGAATGCAAAATGTAGTTAGCCAGAAAAACAGGTATGCAATGATGCAAAAAATTAAGGGGAATAGATCATTACAATGCCCAACCCAGGGAGGGGGAAAGGAAGGGTGGTTATGAATTCCAGATTGTACTTTTAAGCTTTGTCTCTCTACCTTAATGTTTCATCTTTTCTTCACTGAGAGAGGAACTTCCACCAGGATTTTCCGTTCTAGTCAAAGATCAGCCCTATGGTTTTCGTTTGACTGAGAGCTGTTAAACTACATCAAGGGGAAACTGGTGACTCAATGCATACACCAGGATCTATGAAGTGCAAAGCAATAGTGGGTGCTAGGTCAAGACATGCTAATAAAAGTAGAGAATAGAGGACCCAAAACTGTACCACTTACTTGGCCTCAGAGACACAGGGACTGTGGAGTGTCTGAAAACGGGTGTGAAATTTGGGCTTGCAAGAGTGCAGGGAAGGAGCTTAGAGATATCAGACATGCTAATAACCGGTATCAACTGCATTATGGCTAATAACTCTGTAGTAATAGCTGGGAAAGGAATGTAATAAAGGATCCTATCTGTGGATTTTATCTATAGAAACCTAAGGTGCAGCTTAGATTAAGCAATACATGTGGAGAGAATACATTTGCAGTGGTAAGGCTGTTTTTCTTCCTGGAGCAGAAACCACTATAACAGCTGTATCCTGCAATAGCAGCAAAGGGAAAGTGGGGAGTAGCTGAGACCTGCTTTCACTTTTGGAGGCAGTCATATCTGCTAACGTCCATGTGGAAAAGACGCAGGAATGGATTCCCGTTCTCCTCAGATGGGCAGCCAGTTGCAGAAAGACGAAGCATGGTTTCAAAATGTGATCTAGTGGATGTAACAATTTGTGGTTCAGAGGCGAGCTAGGTGGAAGGAGTGCAAATGCACTCCCAGCATTTCCATTGCATTTGTTATCATGCTGTGCTGTATCTTTTTACGAGAAGCAGAGCAGTCTGGCACGTGCTGGTTAAAAATCAGTAGCTATGTTAATTCAGCAGAGAGATTGGCAGTGCTGTCCTTGCCTGGCGCACGATTTGATGGGGATGATTTTAAGCAGTAGCAGGAGTGGTCTGCTGTTTACCACTAAATAATTGGGAAGAAGAGATATGCATCAGAAGAAATGACTGAGCTTGCACAGTATTCTGGAGTGGAGCGGGGAATAAAGGAGGATCAAATTCCATCTGAAGTACAGAAAACCACAAGTAAAGGTTTCTCATCTGTTGCCATGACTAGCAAATACCTTTAGTACTCTGTAAAAGGTGAAGTCTGTTTATTCAGCCTGGATCTGAAAAGTGGATGTTGTCAAGTAGAAAGAACTTGGAAAATAAACCACTCGTGAAGTGCACCAAGACCTGCGGGAATTTAAAGGGCTGATTTTCGTCCAATGCAAATGTCTTCACCACATTTGAGAAGCCAAAACATGGCATGTTTCACAACATGTTTCTTTCATTTGTTATTTCTAAATAACAACCTGATGCATACGAAAACCGTCCAAAAGAACGGATCCCTTTGCAAACTACCATCTTCATGCTGTCCCTCCCAACTGTGTCTACCTGCAGACCTTCAAAAGTCCACAGGATTCACCATGGAGCTCACCACGACCCGCTGGCGTTGAGGAAGAGTCTGCTAAGGGCCAAAGCAGCCCCTGCAAGGCCTGCAAGAGCTGCTGCGAGATAATGTGGGGACTGGGAGTATAAATCAAGGTATAGGAGCAAGGGCAGGAGGTGAAGCCATCCGAGACCTGGAGCTGGGAGCCGTGCAGGATCTGAGCATGCAGGTAGAAACCAAAAGAGCTGTGCTTCTCTCTACGCTCTGAATTGCAATCTGCTTTGAAACCCCCAGTCACCAGAGCCTGATACATCCCATGAGTTATTTCCCAAATATGTCCCATCTTGTTTTCTAAGCGCTCGAACTCTCACACAACCCCTCTGAAAAAAGTTTGTCTTGGGAAATCTCTTGCTGATTTCTGCAGCATTAAGGGCTGGGAGGATTTCCAAAACCTGACAAGGGCTCTTTGTGTTCAGTCGGGTCCTGAAATCTCAAACAAAAATAAACCAACAAAAAGGGAAAAACTGTCTTCATGAGCTATAGACCACAGGAGCAAAGTCTGAAAAGGTTAAAAGGAAAAATCAAAAAAGTCTCTTATTTATGGAGAACCCGTCCCTTCCCCACAACCCCTGTGCCTTCAGTGACAGTGGATTCCTATGAGGAAAGATTCAAAGAAAGGAAAAGCAAGTCGACATACAGTCGGTTGTCTGCACCCCCGCCCAGCTGCCTTCCAACAGCTGCTCTGCTCATAGAGCTGAAAGCTGAGCTACCCCTGGGGTTGTGTGCATGCACAGATGCACACATAGCATGCACACACGCACACATAGCATGCACACATATCACACACTCAGTTGCCAGCTTACCATTTTGACGTGCCCATACAGCCAATGGTCAGGAGGGCCAGGGAAGTTCTTTAACACTCGGTGTATCTCCTGCTTCTTCCTGAAGAGCTGGGCCACTTTCAGGAGCACGAAGGTCAGGCACAACACTGCGGCCAGGCGGAAGACCTGGGAGACATCTCCGGACATCCAGGGCCACAAAGAATTCATCTCCGTGCCCGGCAGAGATTTCAGGCGGGCCCTCTGCGACAAGCTTTATCTAGTGGAGCCCCACCCTTTCTGTGGGACTCTGCAGTCTCCTCCATTTAGCATCATCCACACCCCCAATTTGTCACGCCTGATAGCAAGCCTTTAAAGCTCTATTTGTTTTGCAGGCTGGTTTCTGGCATGGCCCAGCACGATAACAGCTGAAGAAATCGGTCTGTGAGCCAACACTCAGACTGTAGGATACCTTTGCTCTCAAGAAATCGCAATCATAACGATACTTAACCTCCTTAGAGGTACTCAAATAAGACATGTAACTGGACCTCTCTACCTAGGGATATAAAAGCATTTTGAGTCCAAATAAAATCTCCTGCCACCTACCTCCTGCTCTGCATATAAGTCCCTCTATCACCCCTGGTTCACTGCTGAACAGAAACACCAGCTGAAAACTTTGACCCTGCTGCCTTCTTTGCATGGCCAAATAAAGGAAATCTTGGTTCTTCTCTGCAACAGGAGTCAGATGTGCAGCTTTTTATGGCAGTTGCAGATAAAAGTGAAACACGAAAATCCTTAATGAGATGGACCCAAACGAGGCTGACGGAGTCAGAGTCCACTGTCGGTTTATTTTCAGATGTCATTTCTGTTCCTGTTAGGGAAATGCACTTTACTCTCTGCTTCTCCGGCACAGCTCAGCTTTCAAAGTGGCCCAGAAATTTGATCCAACTGTGCAAGAGGTTGTCAGGTGAAAGAAGCTGGGGGGTTTGTCAAACAAATTGCACCTTAAAACCAGTTCTTCAGGAAAAGTAGACAACATGATGAATGGCCAAGCCCCAGCATTCCCAGTCAGATCAGAGCTACAAAACAGGGTGAAGACGGTGCCTGGGTTATTCGATGGTCTGTGACCGTTCTCTGCATCTTCACTAATAGACCGTGTTAAAAAACTTGGGTTACTTATCTAGAGTAGTGTTTTAGTAGGCTTTAAAGACTGTTAAGTTAGCTCTGCTTTATTCATGCTATATTGCATAGCTTAATTAGAGCTAAGTCCCCTGGTGTGAAATACTTGGAAAATTAACCAGTCTCAGAACATTTAATCTTGGTAAAAAGATTGGATCAGTGTATATCATTTTGGTTAACTGAGTGACATAATGGTATCTTTTTATGACCATATTTAGTTCAGGTTTCAATCAGGTGATTTTGTAAGTGTTACTATGGGGATAAAAAAGGGTCAGGGATCAAGGATGTGCTCCTCCTGCATCCTTTGCTGCAGTGCCCATCTGTCGATGTCTACTAATCCTGCACCTCTTAGATCTTGCTCCCTATTTTGAGTAAGATCCTCTTGGCGGATTGGCCACCTAGAAATCATAGAAAAGTAGGGCTGGAAACTTTCGTTCCTATCCAAGCCATCCTATACAAATCCATAATCTACCCTCTTAGTAAAACTACTGTCAACCCTGACATAACGCAAGGCATAACACCTTAGCCTGCCCCCGGTAAAGCAAGGGGACCAAATTGGCCAACATCCTGCTTTTGTGAAAGATTGTCTAGATAGGCACAAGAGATCCCAGGTAGAGAGAACACCTGGAAATAGATATATCTGGATATACTTACATAAGGCATTACCTGTATTTTATTCTCATTTGTCATATTGCTCTTATCAGAAACGTGATTCATAGATCAGAGGCTGGAAGGGACATCAGAAGACCATTGAGTCCAGCCCCCCTGCACCAAGCAGGAAAGACAACTGGGGTCAAGTGACCCCAGCAAGGTGACCGTCCAGTCTCCTCTTGAAAATAAAGTTTGCTGTGTGGCTAATTCATATGAATTACGGTTTACCGGGTATAGAAGGGCTTGTCTAGTATCATGCACTGGCCCTAGCTCCCCCAGGTGGGGTGGGGGGTCGACCACTTTCAGGCCTGACCTCTGTGCGGGCCGGGCCCCGATCCCGCCCTCGTCGCCATGCGCAGCAGTGATTCTGATCCCATTCTGGCCGCCATGGGCAAGCCGGGGGCGAACCGGGGTCGTACTGGACCCGTCTTCGGTGCACACGGGCTGTGGCCGGCAGCCCGGGCACGCTGGATGGGAGAGAGCTGCGAAGCGGTTTAGCGCACGTGAGTTAGAATTAGTTACGGAGGCGTAATGGTTGATTGAAAAGATTGTTTACTTACACCCAAAGATGGTATTGGTGTAGGCTGGACAAGTTTCCAGGCACAGCTCCCGCTTGAACCCTCGTTGGAGGACTCTGACAAATCGATTGCTCCCACGGAGTTTGCTAGGCTCCGCGGGTCCGGTTAAGTTGGGTTCGAAAAGCTTCCCCGGAGTTATTCAGGCTCCGCGGGTCAGATAAGTTTTTCCCCCGGAGTTTGCTAGGCTCTGCGGGATCCGAAGTTACAGGAAAGGGATACGTCTAGGATTGCGCTCGGCGACGGGGAGAGGCGAGAAGCGAAAGCTCCGTAGGCTCGGTTCCATTGCCTCTCTTGCTTGCTTAGGGGAGGCGCGTCGGGTCCGCGAGGGTCCACAACGCTTGGAGATCTTCACACAGAATCTCTCTCTCTTCCTCCCTCCTCCGGCTTGGGCGGAAACTACCCAAGCCTTTTGTACGGCTAGCAAGCCAATCGCTAGCCGCCACTTGTGCCTAAATTAGGAATCGGCCAATAACATGACGCAGATCCTAATACAAATGGCGGGAACTTCTTTGCAACATGTATCACTACAGTGCAAGAAAGAGATGCACACTGCAAAGAAGCTGCAATCCGGCGGGAAATCCCCCGTTGCACCAGAGCTCTCTCTAGCAGCAGAGAGCTCTACCGTGCAAAGAAAGTGACAAATTTGGCGGGAAATAATTTAGCGGTGCCGAAGCGCACACACAAACAAAAAATCACAACTTTGGGTTGTGACAACCTCCTGTGTGGAGGCTTGGTTAATGGGATGTCCACACAGAGCAACGCTGACACAAACCAGGCCTGCTCTTGACCTGGCCTTCCTTGCTGGTCTGGAGGGATTGTTCAGCTTGGTGGGGCTGGACCTGGATCTCAAGTGCCGATCAACCCTGTTCCTTATGAAAGGTAGCAAACATGCCTAAAGGCCAAAGCGATTTTTAAACCAGCTGTCACTTGAATGTGTCTGCATTTAATTAGTATATCAAGGACATGGCTGTGAAATCACAATCCGTTCATCTAGATGTAAGCTGTTGTTAGGTTGAATATTTAAATATATTCTAAATGAGCACTGGAGATCTCCCAACTGGTCGCAGGACATTACCAAACCTGGTTCTGTCCCCGTTTGTGGCTGGCAGTGACAAGGGCTTGTTAATGCCGGGGGTTGTACTGCCTTGACTGTGCTGGTGCGGTTGAACGGGCAGTGTCACCCCTAGTCTCAGTGCAGTGGCCTCTGCTGCAGGGGTATTAGCTTCTTTGCTTTTGCATGGCAAATGAAGAGCCGTGTTACAGGGATGGCTTGCAAAGTTATTGCCAAACTTCTTACTTTATTGGGGCTTGGGAACAGCACCTGGAACACAAATTCAGAAGTGTGGCGTGAAAGTACTGCTGTCAGCCCCAGGGGAAGTGTTTACAACCATGCTTTATTACCGAACTGGGAGAGGCAATTAGTTGTGTTAGAAGCTAGGCAGGAAGCATCATGGGTGTCACCTTAGAGACTAACTCATTCAGAGAGGCATGAGCTTTCATAGGCTACAGCCTACTGTCATCGTTGCTGTCCTCATCCATCAGGTGTGGATGTGTGATCCATTGATGTGTTGTCAGTGTTGAAGTCTCAGGGACTGTGGTGCTGGCAAAAAGTGACAGCCAGGAGATCCCAACACCAATCTTGTCTTAAAGAACAGCCGCAGGCTCAGGTCAGTGGCAAGAGCTCGACTAGATTTATTGTCTACAAGATGTGGGCCTAACGTGCTTGTGCTTTGACAGACAAGGTGTTAATGCATGTACACCCATGACATGAAGGTATTGGCACAATGCCACGTAGGCTCCCCATGGCCAATACTAAATTTCCATAATTTCTAATTCTGCTTGTACACAGTGAACGCAACAAATGACATATTATATTGCATCAGGGTTTTGAATATCTTAAGCTGTCCCTTGTCATGGGCTTGTTCCATGTCATGATCTGCATGTTCCTGTTCTATCCTCATCATCCTAGTATCCTACACCTTGTACAGCCATCTCTTCCTCCCATCTCCTGGCAGATGTGCACAACTGAACCACATGCCAAGTTTTGCTTATGTAAGGAGTTCATGCATCAGTCAGGTTCATTGATCAGGCCTACTCTGGCCAATGCTTTAGCAAAGACTTTGTGTAAACAGTATATATATTAATGTTCTAGTGACGCCTACATCTACTTCTTCCGATGCTACGAATGGACTTGCAGTGAGCTGAGCTGAACTGAGTAAACCGTGGCCAGTGAATGAAATGAGAGAGAGCTCAAAACATCGTTTTATCATGGAATGAGAGACAGTGTCTATACAGGCTAATCCACAATCCATGGTATCTTTTTGCCCAGGGGACTGTTGCTGGAAAATGACTGGTATGACAGTTAGACTCAATGAACTGAGCAGCAGAGCTGTTACTGTTCCCGTGCCCAATTTCTCAGTTATCATGGTAGAGATAGCTGTGTTTGACTTACCAGTTGTACTGAGGCCTGTTTTCAGTAGTCAGTTCTATGCCAGAAATGTGCTTTCTCAACAACATCATTCAATGCTCCAATCAACTATCTGACAACAAGTTCAAATGAGTCCAAAGTAGGAGGAATAGAATTTAAAGAACATTCAAAGGAATATTTTTTTTACAAGAATATGGAGAATGTAGGAAATTCTGCTTTGCTTGGAGAGATTGCCAGCCAACTATAGTTCAAGCTGGAAAAGTTGGAAAGGAATTGTAGGGTTTTTGGTTGTAGTCATGCTTGTCTAAGGACATAGGCAGGCAAGCTTCTTCGGGTAGATGTGATATCTTTTATTAGACCAACCAAGTAGCTTGAAAAAAGTTGTTTGCAAGCTTTGGGGCAAAAGGACCCTTCATCAGCCATAGGGAGTCTCTGCTGTTCTGAGACGAACAAGGAATTTGTGGGGGTGGAGGAAGAAACGGCCTCCACCTTACTCCATTGGGGAAGAAGCTGTTCTCAGCCAGAATGGCTAACCTGCTCCATCAGGCTTTAAACAAAGCTCACTGGGGGGTGGGTAGACAACCACCAGAGCAAGCATCAACCACAAAATCAACAGGTTAGGATGCTCAGGGGAACCCACTCCTACCCCAGCCCAGGAGCAGAGCTTCTCCATGAGTGCCAGGAAACCTAAGGCTTCCAATGGCATACTTACTTGCCTGTACACTAATGCCAGGAGTTTGGGGAATAAACAGGGGGAACTGGTCCTTCTGCTAAACAAAATTGACTATGATCTCATAGGGATAACAGAGCGCTGGTGGGACTCCTCCTATGACTGAACTATGGGTATAAATGGCAATACCCTGTACAGAAGAGATCATGCTGAAAAAAGAGACAGGGGTGTAGCTCTCTATGTGAAGGAAAGCTACACATCCCTACAAACTGAGATTGGCACCCAAGAAGGATGACTGGAGACCCTCTGTGTTAGAATACGAGGGCAATGTGGCAAAGGGGTATAATGGTAGGAGTGTACTACACACTTCCAAGTCAGAAACAAAAGCTTGACCATGAATTTGCCAGGGAACTGGCCAAGGCTGCAAGCTCTTGGTGCATGGTGGTTGTCATCGGAGACTTCAACTACCTGGACATCGTATAGGAAGAGCACTCGGGCCAAATCTGATTGGTCTCAAATCTTCCTCAAATGTGTGGATGAGTTCTACCTGTCTCAAGAAGTTTATGGGCCAAAAAGGGGTAAGGTGCTGCTGGACCTGGTACTGGCCAAAGGAGATGATCTAATCAGCAATCTAAGAATTGACAGGCAGCGGGGTGACAGTGACCATGAGATGATCGCTTTTGCTATCCATCCCAAAGCTGGCAAGTCAGCCAGCAATGCAGTGTCCTCAACTTTAGGAAACCCAACTTTCATAAGTTCAGGAGGCTTGTTCTTGAAGCCTTGAGAGGCCATGATTTGACAAGGAGGGGAGTTCATGATGACTGCTTGTTCCTTAAGGGAGTGTAACAGGGAACCCTAGCCCTGTTACCAAGAGACAGGGTGGTCCCTTTAAATCTAGAACCTTCCAGTCACGGCCAGCCAGTCAGGTAGGGGTTAAGGCTCAGGCCTGCCCACCAGTCAGGTGACAGGAAGGGGAAGGCTAGACCCCTATAAACAGTGAGTGGAGACAGCAGAGAAGGGGACTCCCAATGACCATGGTGCCACAGCCGCAGCCTTATCTGGAAGAATATGCCATGCTGTGAGCCAAAGGACATGATCACCTAAAGTAAGCAGGCATGTTGCCTCTCCTATTTTTTTTATTATCATTTTTGGCCGCAAAAGCCTGTGTTTTGTGTTGAATGTTAATAATTCCGGAGGACCGGGCTGTGGCTATTTGGGGAAGGATGAGGCCTCATTGGGGGCCCGCTGCAGTGGGGGGACCCCAGTGCCAGAGAGGGCACAGTATTCAGGGCAAGCAGACCCCAGCACCAGAGAAAGCATAGTATTCAGGGCGAGTGGACCCCAGTGCCAGGGAGGGCACAGTATTTGGGGTGAGCAGACCCTAGTGCCAGAGAGGGCACAGAAGCCCAAGAGAGTTTTGAGTGCTAGAGCCTTGGAGCCAAGCCCCGATTAGTGGGTTGGGTTTTTTTGTGGCTGACAGGCCTAGCTAGAGAGAAGGGGAGTAAGCCCACAGCAGCTGAGACCCCAACAGAGAGAGGAATTTATAAATACCATCTGTGAGACTTGGGCTGCAGTATAGGGGAGGAACAGAGCCACAGATAGTGCCCCCTGGCATCGGGACAGCCTCCCACCTAAATAAGATAATTAATTAATTGACAACAAGGTGTGGCAGGTGAGAAGGCAGGTGGTTGGCCCAGAAACAGGTGGGCAGGCCAAGGGAAAATCAGCTCCCCATTAGACCCCCTGTTACAGGGAGCAATCCTAGAAGCACAAGGGAAGACCATCCCAACCCATAGGAGAGGTGTTAAATGGGCTCAGCAACCCCCTTGGCTCAACGGGGAACTCACGGACTTCCTACATTTAAAAAGAGCGGCTTACAAAGGATGGAAGACAGGAAAGACCACTAAGGAGGAGTATTCTGCACTGATCCGCACCTGTAGGGAGCAAAGTAGGAAAGCCAAGGCTGCAACTGAACTCAAACTGGCTGCATGAATCAAGGACAATAAAAAGTCCTTCTTCAGATATGTGTGGGGAGTCAGAAGAAAAACAAGAGCAACACTGGACCTCTGCTAAACCAATTGGGGCAGCTTACAATCGTCACCCAGGAAAAAGCCAATTTGCTTAACGATTACTTTATGTCAGTAATTCACCAGCCCAGAGGGACCACCCTGCCTAACATGATACAGGATGACCAGGATGAGGGTAAATATATGCCCACCACTAGCATAGATCTTGTGAGGGAGCATCTTGGCTGGACACCCACAAATCAGCTGGTCCAGATAGACTGTACCCAAGAGTACTAAAGGAACTGGTAGACATCAGCGCAGCCACTGGCAAGGATATTTGAGAGCTCGTTCACTTGGGTGAAGTATCTGGAGATTGGAAGAGGGGCACTGTGGAGCCTATCTTCAAGAAAGGGAGGAAAGAAGATCAGGGAAACTACAGCTCAATCGGTTTGACCTCAACCTCTGGGAAGATCTTGGAAAAAATGATCAAAGAAACCATTCTTGACAGGCTAACAGAAGGCACCATCCTGAGAGATAGCAAGCATGGGCTTCTTGTGAGTAGGTCTTGCTTGACGAATCACATTTCCTTCTGTGACCAGGTGACATATCACCTGGACAAAAGGGAAGCGGTTGATGTCATATATTTGGACTTTAAAAAAGCCTTTGACCTGGTGTCCCATGATGTTCTCATGGAAAAATTGGACAACTGCAGCCTCGACTACACCACAGTCCAGTGGCTGGGGAACTGGCTCCGAGGTGGGACCCAGAGAGTGGTAGTTGATGGAACCCCAAATCAACATGGCGCTCCATGATCAGTGCTGCCCCCAAGGCTCTATTCTCAGATCTGTACTCTTTAATGTCTTTATAAATGATCTGGACTCTGGTGCCAGAAGCAGACTGGCCAAGTTCGCTGACAACACCAAACTTTGGGGAAGAGTGTCCACACTTGAGGACAGGCTGGTAATCCAGGCTGACCACAACAGGCTTGCAAGGTGGACAGATGAAAACCTGGTGGTGTAACATAACCCCCAGTTTTTCTTCTTTCTTTTTTTTTTTTTATATATATATATATAGATATGCATTCCCTTCTCTTCCCCAACTATTTCTGACTTTTTCTCTCCCTCTCTATTCCCTAGAGATAAGTATAATGAGCTAAGACTTTGAGCTAAGACAAAAGATAAGCATCAACATTTTATTTCGGTAGCAAGTTGTATTTGGTTTTTTTTCTCCTTCCTTATATTGTATAATTATTATGTTTATTGATTTTTACTGTTCTATATTACTGTTTTACTGATACTATATGATTTATGCCTACATATGTAAGTTAGCATAAGTCATGTCAAGTTTCCATTTTGTTTGTCAAGTCTCCATCTTGTCCCCATGCCCTGTTGTGTAACCTATGACTCATACCCACTTCTCCTATGTAACTTGGTTCCTGAATGAATGGGGATGAATGAGGGTGCTTGAGAGACAACGGCAGTAGGTACCTTCCTCTGAATGACCGAACCATCAAAACCAATACCTGGACCAATAACCCAGCCCTTGGAACCACCCTCATCATTCAAGAAACAAAAGATGAGGCAGCCCACCATTGTGCCAAGGCTGCGCATGCTCAGTAAGAACACCTGGAACCCTCTGGACATGCCCTCCCCATTGGAGATCATAGGTAGTCTGCCCCAGAAAAAATGGGTAGTGAAGACTGACTCCTTGGGAATGCCGTTTTCCATCCGGACCAGACCAGCTCCACGTCACATCGCCTATCCATCCCAGAGGCCCTGCCTGAGACCCGCTCCGGACAACGCCAAGCTGAAGGAGACCCCGACTGGCCATCAAGGATCAACCTTCAGTCTGGGATAGGTAGATATCACCCACATACTTTCTTCTACAACTTGGACTCTCTCTCTCCTTCTGGACTTCAGCCCCTGCACCAAGCCTCTTTAACCCCTACTTCCTGTGTGTGTGTGTGTGTGTGTGTGTGTGTGTGTGTGTGTGTGTGTGTGTGGAACCAATAAAATATTGTGTCACCATCTCCCCAGTTCAATAAAACCACTGTCATTTGCAACCCCGAGTTGGATCTTGTTTTACTGAACTCCTGTCCCTATTTTAAATTCCAGCCTCTCTCTCAGCTCCAGCCCCACCCCACCTTCATTTCCCTATCTCGTCTCACTTCCAGCTCCCCTTTTCTGCCACCTTTAGCTTCCTGGCCCTGCTTCCGCTGTCCACTGCCTCCTTCCTGCCATTTCTGCTGCTTTCAGCCTCCTGGCCCCACTCCTTTTGGCCTCCTGCCCTCTCCCTGCTCCCTATCTCTCTCTGCCTTCTCTTCCCAACCTTTCCTGCCCCCTCTCTCCTCTGGCTTTACCCACACCCTCTCTAGTCACTCCCTCTCCTCCGCAGTCCTCTGGCTTGCCACCGACTTCCCCGCAGCTCCTCCAGGCTGCCCCACAGTTTTCCAAGCAGCTGGGGCCCTTCTCCAGCTCCTAGAACCGGCAGTCCCTCCCCACCATAGCTTTCTGAGATCCCCGGCAGTCCCTCTCTAGCACCCCTGGTTCTCTAGCAACCTCCCAGTTCCCTCCACACCCTCTCTACCTCCCCTCTAGCCCCGGTCCCAGTTTCCCTCTCCCTGCTTACCTTTTTGGCTCCCCTGTAGCTCCGGCATCACTCCCCATGTCTGCAGGCTTTTGGCGTTGTGCTTTATTCAATTCAGGTCAATTAACCTAAAGTATCTCCAAGCCTCAGATCCTCAGCCAGCTTCTCTCCAGTCTACCTGTTCTAATCCCAGTTCTGGCAACTTTCACTCCCTATATTTTAACTCTCTCTCTCACCTTAACCTTCCCCCCCCACCCCCAGTATCCCAAGTATCCCAAACACACATGTACCCACACCATACCATCCAAGTTAGGAACTCACCTGTGTGTATGTGTAGGTGGGTGGTCTGTGTGTGTACTGGTGCATATACATATATATGTCATCATGTGCATGATATACGAATTAGTGACCACGTATGTGTATTGAGTGCGGGTATTGATAATTGATTTTTGTCTAACTTTTGGTGTGTATAGTGTATAGGTGCTTGAATTGGGGATAGGTCTGCATATGCCTAAGCTGGTAATTTTGGGGGTATATGCAACTAGAGTGTGTGTGTGCCTCGTGTGGGTGCATGTGCCTAGTGTATTTATATGCACCTAATTGATTGTTGGGTGTGTGCATGTGCAATTGTACACCACACCCTCCTGTCTAACAGAACGATATTGGGATCCTGAGTGTTGGCCTGACCCCACAGGGTGATAGTGGCATTCAATATGGAGAAATACAAGGTGCTTCCCCTGGGGGGAAAAAAACCTCACATCATACTTACAGGCTTAGCAATGCTACACTCACTAGCACCGTGACCAAAAGAGACTTTGAGGTCGTGATTTACCACAAGATGAATACGAGCCACCAATGTGATACTGCAGCCAGCAAAGTGAACAAATCTCTGGCTTGCATTTACCGACGCATCTCAAGCATGACCCAGGATGCCATCTTCCCACTGTACTTGGCCTTGGTGAGGTCGCAGCTGGAGTACTGCATCCTGTTCTGGGCTCCACAATTTAGGAAGGACATGGAGAAGTTTGGAAGAGTCCAGAGGAGAGCCACATGCATGATCAGAGGGCAAGAGAACAGGCCTTATGAAGAGAGGCTGTGAGCTATGGGACTCTTCAGCCTGGAGAAGCGCAGGCTCAGGGGTGACATGGTAGCAGTTTATAAGTATCTAAGGGGTGTACATCAGGATCTGGAGGAACACCTGTTCTCCAGAGCTCCCTAGGGGATGACAAGGTCCGAAGCTCACAAACTCCTGCAAGACCGTTTTAGGCTGGACATAAGGAAAAACTTCTTTACTGTCTGAACCCCCAAAGCCTGCAATAGACTCCCCCCAGAGGTGGTGCAAGCACCTACTCTAGAAAATTTTAAGAAATATTCGGATGTTTATCTTGCTTGGGATCCTTTGACCCCGGCTGACTTCCTGCCCCTGGGGCAGGGGGCTGGATCCGACAATCTGATGAGGTCCCTACCAAACCTAATATCTATGAATCAAAGAAGCTAAAAGTATGACAGAAGGTCAGTGAGAATGTAAATCAACAGATATTAGGAAAAAATGGGTAGAGAAGGGAAGGAAGCGGGGGGAAACAAGGGGGAAATAATGCAAAGATAAGTAAGGGAGACTCTACTGTAGTTGAGTTCTCCAAGGTAGAAAAGAGGTAATCCATGAAAAAGTAAATAGCTGGAAATTAGGAAAACTGTAGAAACTTTTGAGCTTAAGATACAGGATATTCAAACTAAATGAATGCTTATCTGCTGTAGAGAAAAAGGATAGACGTGATGATGTTGCCTGTGGTTGCCAGTGACACCAAATGGGTTAGTAGCTGAAGGTTAGCAGATGTTTCTGTAACTGAAGAAATCGCTTCTCTTCAGGGGTAATTAATGTTAACATTTGAGCATCATTCTGAACTTACATCTATACTTGACCCTGTAATTTGACCATAGAGTCTCTTTAACTTTGACTTAGCCAGGCCCTAAGAAGCTTTAAGCTGCAGCTCAGGAGAGCACTTGCTAATGGCTATCGCATGCACTCTGTGTCAGTTGAGTGTTATACCACAGTGTGTCAGGGATATATGTTATAGCCACGTTGGGCTAAGAAATAGAGATTTCTAATGTCTTAGAAATTAGAGATTTCACAGGGTGGCCACTTTCCCTCATACTAGGCTAACTTGAAAACTATCAGTTTGTGTGTAGATAACTCAAAGTAAAGACGGGGTAGATTTGATTCCACTTAATACATGCATTTAAGTGGACTTAGGGATCCAGGACTTCAGCTGTATTCAAGTTCTGAAAATCCATCCATACAACTACTTTTGTCACACACCGCCATCCTGAGACTGAGTTTTAATAAAGAAGTTAGGAGAAGGACCCATCCAGCTTTTCTTCAATGGTTTTACAGGGAAGAGTGAAATCAAATTGAAGTTAGGGTGTCTAAGCCCCCCTATGCACCCAAGAGGTGGAATAAAATCTGACCCAAAGTCTCTGTTGAGATCTGAGTGGTTTTCCAGGTAGATGCGGTAAGTCAACATATTTCACATGTGGAAAACAAAATGAAATGACACTAAGGGCCAAATTTTGGGACTGATTTTAATCTACGGTTCTTCAATTATAAAGATATGTTCCTGCACGGAAGGCCAAGACACAATTTGAGATGCGCTACCAAGGAACATAAAAGGCAACAAAAGGGATCTGCCAGTATGTCAAAAGCCAGAAGAAGAACAAGGAAACAGTAGATCCCTTATAGATTATGCAGAGAAGGCTGAAGTATTTAATGACTTTCTTACTTTCAGGCTTCACAAATAGGGGCAACTATTAGATGACAAGTGCAGCTGGCTGCAAAGATAGGAAAGGAACAAACAGCCTAATGCAGAATATGCAGAACAGGCTAGGGATCACTTGGAGAAGCAACATCCTTTCACTAAGTAGGGTCAGATGAGGTGCACCCAAGGGTATTGAAGGAATTGGCTGAGATAATTTCAGGATAATTGGCTATTCTTTTTGAGAACTCACGGAAGTTGGGTGAAATCTTAAAAGACTGGAGAAGGGCATATATAGTGCTGATCTTTAAGAAAGGGAAGAAAGAGGATCTAGTGAACTACAGATCAGTCAGCCTGACCTCATACCTGGAAGGATCCTGGGCAGATCCTCAAGGAATCTATTGTGAAACACCTAGAGAACAAAGTGATGAGCAGGGATCCTGATTTTCACTGATTTAAAAAAAAAATCCCCAGTTGTCAGTAAAATAAAGTAATCCCAAATCTACATTTTCCATGATTTAAATGAAACGCCACTAATATATAGATATATCTAGTTGCTCTCCTCCTAATATATAGACATTAGTGGTGTTTCATTTATTCATGAAAAATGTGGATTTGCAGTTACTTTATTTTTACCAAAAATTGGGGATTTTTTTTAAATCAGAGAAAACCAGGATTCCTGTTGATGAGGAAGAGCCAGCCTGGATTTACTAAGAGCCAAGTCATCCTGACCAACCTGATTTCTTTCTACAAGGTGACAGGCTGTGTAGATGGAGGGAGAAGGAGACAGGGAGCAATGGAGGTGATTCTTAGCCATGGAAATAAGTGTATGTGAAAATATTAATTGCTCTTCAAATTCAGAAGCATCATTGTCTATACATTTAAAATAAACTAAAAAGGAAGTTTGCTTCCACATTGCAAGTACTGATGTGATTTTTGCATTTGGAAATTGTACTTAAACATTGGCTTTTCAGTTCACTTTAATTAAAAAAAAACATTTTGGGCACCTCCAGTTTCCAAATGATAGCACACAGTGGTGGTATCTCCCACCTCTTTGTGGCATTAAGTACTATGGACTGCTCACGTTATGCTCATGGAGCTGTACAATGCAGCGTCTTTAGCTTGTCTGCTGTATACAGTCTTGGCCTAATTAGAGTGGGTGATGGCCAGGAAAAGAAATATCCAAACTGCCTTGGGTGATGTTGTGGGTGTTTCTTTGCCCACATTACTCATTGTACAATCCTTTCTCCTGCTGTAGCTGCCGTCTGAATCAAAGGTAGACATAGTTCAAAATAAATAGTTAGCAGCATGCTCACAACGGGGAATCATCTGGCTACAGAAGGATTCAGTGAAGATAACAAGGTCAGACATGAATAGGGAGCCCAGGGAGGAGTGCATTTTTTGAGCCCAATGACCCCTATCCAATAATAGGCAGTTTAAAGAACCGCGAATATAGGTGAAGAAGCTAAACGCGTGGACCAGGCCAAGCAATTAAGCACAGAGTAAGCCCTTGTCCTTTCAGTCATCCTTTTGCTTCTTTACTGTCTGATTCTAATCAGAAATTACCCCTAATTCTGCCTCTTTTTATATTTCCTCACCCATCCCATCGAACCCCAGGTTGGGTTGCAGCTCTCAACACAAGTCCTTCCTCATAGCACACCTGGCCTCCATTTCATATAACCATTTAGGGCCACATTTCCAGCTGATGTCACCTGCCATATATCTGCCCCATCAAGTTACCATATTTTCTCACATACACCATGTCCTGGATTATAATACGTACCTTATTTCTGAAAGGCAGAATGAAAAAAAATTCCAAAGCTACAGCTGCATAGAGCAAGGTTAGAGCTTAATTTTCAGTTCTCTCACCCTCCCTTTCCTGCTTAACTAAAGCTGAAACCCTAGCTGTTGCTGCATACTGCTCTTCAGGGGTGGAGCTATGATTTTGAAAAGAGCTAGTTTCCAAGGCTGTGAAATAGGAGGAGAGCAACTAGCAGACAGTGAAATTGCCCTAAAAAGATTAGCTTGATCAGTGGAACATCAAGACCATTAAAAAGAAGAGAGGGTCATTTCCACCTCTGGAGTGAAGAACAATGAGCCTTTAAGCCAATGGACCCCCTCAGCTTCCAAAAAAATCATGCCACAGCTGCTGCATGGTGGAGCAGGAATCAAAGCAAGTGGGCTGTATCCCAGTCAGGAAATCAGCTTCCCTGCTTAATATATTCATCCCAATTTTAGGGGACTTATATGGGGTGGGGGGGCGGAAAGGTAAGTGTTGTATGTGGGAAAATACGGTATATACATTCTGTTGTAAGGGTCTATGCATGATGGGGTCTGGAACTTAAATGCTTCTTGCTGGTGAAGTAGATCCAAGAACCTACTTAATCCTGCATCCTAACCTATGCAACAAAAAGGTAGGACGCATTGCCCTGAGCTAGGGAGGCTGCTGAGCATCTGTCCAATAGCCTACAGGATTCTGCAGTATGCTATTGGAATAGCTGCTGTGTTATTGGGTGTTATCGGTGTCATTGTTGTTATCCTCTTTGGGTGTTTTTGATGTGCTGTCAGTCTTGAAGTCTCAGGACCTGCAGTGCTGGCAAAAGTCTCAGGCAGAAGATTCCAGCACCAAATCTAGTCTTGAAAAACAACCACAGACTCAGTTCAGGGGCAGATTCAGCCAAGCCCTAACACGTTTTGGCCTAACAAGTACGTCAGACCAGGAGTTAAGTCATTTGTACCTGCAACAAGGTAGTAGCTACAACATCACGCAGGCTCCCCCAGACCACTACAGAAGTTTCCCTGCTTTCCACTTCTCCTTCTATACAATAATCAAAACAAATTACATATTGCACTCCATCTGCATCCTGAGTATCTCAAGCCATCCTGTACCAGGGGCTTGTTTCACATTCTGACCTGCATGCTCCCATTCCAGCCTTATCATCCTGGTGTTGGATTATCCTTGTACCACCATCTCCCCCTCCCATCTCTTGGTGGGAATGCACATCTGGCCCACATGCCAAATTTTGTTAAGGTGAGGAGTTCCTACATCGGTCGGGTTTGCTGGCGAGGCCTACTCTGGCTTTAGCAAAGCCTTTGTGTGAGCAGCAGTATTGATCAATGTTCCAGCGAGGCCATCAGGCTGCATCCTGCAGTGAAATGATGCAGATTTACACAACCGGAGAGTCTAATCCACTGACCCTACTTTATGAGCCAGAACCAAGACATCAATGTACCCTACTTAGGGACCTACTTAATTCATGATTTCATGGATTTTGAGGAAACCCAGTGGGAGCCAATGGTCCTTGCTGCCTTGCAGCCCACCCTGGAGGGGTGATGGCGTGGCATGAAGGGCAGCCAACAGCCAAGATGGCAGCTGCCCCATGCCCCTCCTCCTCCATGGGGCCTCTGCACCAATCAGCAGTGAAGGATGGAGCCACCAGGAAATCCCCGGAAAATCAGGCCTTTGTGCCATGACCAGGCCATGACTATTTCTTTGTCCGGCCACAAATTAAGCAGGGTCCTAATCATACTGGACCTCAAGCCTGCTAGGCTTTACCTTCAACAGCACTGCAATGTGAAGAGTCAGCAGCAGCTACAGTTAAAGACCTGGATGTTTTTAATGGATCTGAATCACCAAAAATTGCTTCTGTGTGATTTAGGTTCATTCTGCAAAATCAAGTTTGGTCTTTCCTCACAGACATTTTTGCTGGCAAGTGGTGACTGAGGTTTTTTGGGGAGTGGCAAGATGAGGCAAGCTGGAAGATTTGGCAAATAAGATTAGTTACGGTTTTTTGGAAGGCAAGTGAGGTAATGTAAACAGGGGGTGAAATCAAGTATCAGAACTGGTTCTTCATGAAGTGTGGTTGATTCACTAAATGGCAAAGCCCCTAGCAGAGCAACTGAGTTTTGCTCTACAAGAAATCAGGCCACAAACCTAGAAGATTCAAAGTCACGTCTTCAATGTGTGCATTCTGGACATGCCTGTGTGAAATGTCAAAGAGATTTGGGGAGAAACAAGCTGATAATAGGGTTAAAAAGGTGAATTTCATCCAGCAAAAAGTGATAGATCTCTTCCACTGACCCAACTGCTCACTGAGCATTAGACGTGCATTTGAGCTCTCCAGAGCCAAGGCTCAGTGCTAATAATTAAGGCTGTCTAAAGCACTGCCACAAATGTGGCTACATGGCTTTTTGTTCAGGACATACTCCATAGAGAGCTGCATGGCGCATTCGAGGATGCCACCCTGCAAGGTGTAGGAATATGTGGCATATGCAAGGTATTTCTTGCAAGGTATAGCAAATACGTGATGAAGATGTACCTTTAAAGTGCTGGGTGGAGGAGTTTTACTGGGGTGTTTCTAGCAGTGTGCGGGTCGATGGTTGTGTGACAGATTGGTTTTCAGTAGACTCAGGAGTATGGATTGGCCGTTGGAGCGGGGCGGGTAATTCAAACTGTGGGCTTTAAAGCCACAGGGTGACGTAGTTCCCAGCACTCGGGAACCAGCAGCAGGGAAGAGAGGAGCCAGGCACATGTGTGTCCATAACGCACGTGTGCCCCTTAACCAACTGACTGACCGGAGGCGGCGGCAGCAGCAGCAGCAGCAGCAGCAGAGGAATCGGCAGCGGGGGCAGCAACAGCTGATCCCCCGAAGGTAAGTGGGGCGGAGGAACCCGGCACAGTTGAGCCGGATCCAGAGGGGAAGCCCCCCGGGTCCCATATAGCTGAGCCGGTAGGGAGCCGCGCTCCCAAGCCGCACAGCGCGAACAGAGCGCACAAACAGGCACGCTCTGTGAGAGCACGCCGGCGTTTGCGCCGGCGTTCGCACCGGCGGGCGGGCCGGGAGGGCCAGGAGTGGGACTCCTGTAGGGGTAGGGCATAGACACCACACAGGTCTACAAACAGCAGCTCAAAATGGTGTCTACGAGGAGTGCTGCTAGGGCCTCTGCCCAGGGGGACAAGGCTAACCGGGGCTGGTCTGAGGTCTCCACCCAGACTGAGCCCATGGGGGAGCGGATGTCCCCCTACCTCCTGGCCTGTGGGGGATCCCCAGCAGGGCCGGGGGGGGCAGAGATTGGGGGCCCCCACACCTGTCTGGCAGGTGCCCGTCTTAGGGCTCTGGAGGCACAGGTGAGGGAGCTCCGGGAGGAGGTTAGCAGGCTGAGGGGGATCAGGGAGGCAGAGGATGAAATTGATAGATATTTCCTTTCCCTGCAGGACCAGGCACTGAAGGAAGAAGCAGCCCGGGGAAAGCCCTCTGCAACAGAGTGGCAGACGGTCACAGCCAGGACCGGAGCAGCTCGCAGCAAACCGGTACCAGCTTCTCCAGTTCGACTGGAGAACAGGTACGAGGCCCTGGCGACCCTGCAGGAGATGGAAGGAGAGGAGGAAACCCTTGGGCAGGAAGAAACACTACATTCTTCACACTCCGAACAGGTCAAGAGATCCAAGAGGACCCAGAGGAGGAGGTGACGAGTGCTTGTCATAGGTGACTCCATCCTGAGAGACATGGAAGGGCCCATCTGCCGCCAGGACCCCGCAGCACGAGAGGTATGCTGCCTCCCTGGAGCAAAGATTCGGGATGTGATGGAAGTAATCCAGGCCAGGATCAAGCCCACCGATTACTACCCCATGGTCCTAGTCCATGTGGGTACTAATGATGCGGCCAGGAGAACCCCTGATCACCTGATGGCGGACTACAGCGCTCTGGGCGGCGTGCTGAGGGAGTTCGGTGCACAGGTGGTTTTCTCTTCCATCCTACCAGTGAACAGGCGCAGAAGACGGCAGGAGAACTGCATCAGAGAGACCAACTGGCGGCTTCGGCAATGGTGTCTCGAGGCAGGCTTCGGCTTCCTGGACAATGACCCGCACATCACGACGAGGGACATGCTCAGCTGGGATAGGCTTCACCTGTCCCCCAAAGGTAAGCGTGTGTTTTCTTCTAGGTTGGCGGATCTCCTCCGGCAGACTTTAAACTAGGCTCGTCGGGGGGAGGGGAAGTTGAGGGCGGGGGAAGCTGTGGACCACCAAACCATGTGGCACCCACAAGGACAGCCCAGCCTGAAGAAAGAGAGCATTGGGAACCTGAAAGCCATGGGGAGGCCAGCACTACAGCACAGGTAAGAAACGAGAAGGTAAGAATCAAAGGGCCCCTTGGGGCTCAGAGTGGGGGGGCAGCAAGGGCACCAGTTGCAGGGCTCAAGTGCCTATATACTAATGCTAGGAGCATGGGGAACAAGCAGGATGAACTAGCGCTCCTGCTTGCACTAAACACCTATGACTTAGTGGGGCTAACGGAAACCTGGTGGGATTCATCCCATGACTGGGCGGTACATATTGAGGGCTATAGATTGTACAGAAAGGACAGGGTGGGGAAGAAAGGGGGAGGGGTTACGCTCTATGTCAGTGAGCGATATACATCAACCCTCATCAAGATGGAATCCAGGGATGAGGAAGTAGAAGGATTGTGGCTTAGGCTACGTGGGGGGCAAGGAGAAAGGGATTTGGTGGTAGGGGTCTGTTACAGACCCCCACACCAAGGGTTAGAAATAGATGCGGGGCTCCTGAGGCAACTCTCAGAGACCATAAAAGCTAAAGAGGCGGTAGTCATGGGGGACCTAAACTACCCGGACATCTGCTGGGAGACGCAGACAGCAAAGTCCCCCCGCTCACGCAGGTTTCTAACCTGTGTACAGGACCTCCACCTGACACAGGAGGTGCATGGTCCCACTAGGGGGAATGCCATACTGGATCTCGTATTGGCAACGGGAGATGACATGGTAGCGGACCTCCAGATCGGTAGCCATTTGGGGGACAGTGATCACCTAATAATAGAATTCACCATAAGACGGCGAGTGGGTAAGGTAAGTAGTAGGGTGAAAGTGCTAGACTTTAGGAAAGCTGATTTCAATGAACTAAGGCGATTAGTCAAGGACGCACTGCAGAGTGGGAGATTTGAAGAAATGGAAGCCCAAGAAGGGTGGCTGTGCCTAAAGGAAACGATCCTTCGGGCACAAAGCAAGACGATCCCCGAGCGAGGCAAAAGAGGGAAAGGGGCCAGGAGGCTTCCCTGGCTGACCAGAGAAATCCAGGGCAGCCTAAGGGCCAAAAGGGGAGCACATAAAAAGTGGAAACGGAGAGATCACCAAAGACGAATATACCTCCTCTGCTCGTGCTTGCAGGGAGGCAGTTAGGCGGGCCAAAGCTACCATGGAGCTGAGGATGGCAACCCAAGTAAAGGACAACAAGAAATTGTTTTTTAGATATATTGGGAGTAAAAGGAAGGCCCAGGGTGGAATAGGACCCCTGCTAAATGGGTAGAAACAATTGGTGACAGACAGGGGGGACAAGGCTGAACTCCTCAACGAGTTCTTTGCCTCAGTGTTCCTAAGCGAGGGGCACGACAAGTCTCTCACTGGGGTTGTAGAGAGGCAGCAGCAAGGCACCAGACTGCCATGCGTAGACCCTGAGATGGTGCAGAGTCACTTGGAGGAACTGGATGCCTTTAAGTCGGCAGGCCCGGATGAGCTCCATCCGAGGGTGCTGAAGGCACTGGCCGACATCATTGCAGAGCCACTGGTGGGAATATTTGAACACTTGTGGCACACGGGCCAAGTCCCGGAGGACTGGAAAAGGGCCAACGTGGTCCCCATTTTCAAAAAGGGGAGGAAGGAGGACCCAGGCAACTATAGGCCAGTCAGTCTCACCTCCATCCTTGGTAAAGTCTTTCAAAAAATTATCAAGGCTCACATTTGTGAGAGCCCGGCAGGACAAATTATGCTGAGGGGAAATCAGCACGGGTTCGTGGCGGGCAGATCGTGCCTGACCAATCTAGTCTCCTTCTATGACCAGGTTACGAAACGCCTGGACACAGGAGGAGGGGTGGATGTCATATACCTGGACTTCAGGAAGGCCTTCGATATGGTATCCCACCCCATACTGGTGAACAAGTTAAGAGGCTGTGATGTGGATGACTGCACAGTCCGGTGGGTGGCGAATTGGCTGGAGGGTCGCACCCAGAGAGTCGTGGTGGATGGGTCGGTCTCGACCTGGAAGGGTGGGGGCAGTGGGGTCCCGCAGGGCTCGGTCCTTGGACCGATACTCTTTAATGTCTTCATCAGTGACTTGGACGAGGGAGTCAAATGTACTCTGTCCAAGTTTGCAGATGACACAAAGCTATGGGGAGAAGTGGACACACCGGAGGGCAGGGAACGGCTGCAAACAGACCTGGATAGGTTGGACAAGTGGGCAGAAAACAACAGAATGCAGTTCAACAAGGAGAAATGCAAAGTGCTGCACCTAGGGAGGAAAAATGTCCGGCACACCTACAGCCTAGGGAATGACCTGCTGGGTGGCACAGAGGTGGAAAGGGATCTTGGAGTCCTAGTGGACTCCAAGATGAACATGACCTGGCAGTGTGAGGAAGCCATCAGAAAAGCTAATGGCACTTTATCATGCATCAGCAGATGCATGACGAATAGATCCAAAGAGGTGATACTTCCCCTCTATCAGGCGCTGGTCAGACCGCAGTTGGAGTACTGCGTGCAATTCTGGGCACCGCACTTCAAGAAGGATGCGGATAACCTGGAGAGGGTCCAGAGAAGGGCAGCTCGTATGGTCAAGGGCCTGCAGACCAAGCCCTACGAGGAGAGACTAGAGAAACTGGACCTTTTCAGCCTCCGCAAGAGAAGGTTGAGAGGCGACCTTGTGGCCGCCTGTAAGTTCATCACAGGGGCACAGAAGGGAATAGGTGAGGATTTATTCACCAAAGCGCCCCCGGGGGTTACAAGAAATAATGGCCACAAGCTAGCAGAGAACAGATTTAGACTGGACATTAGGAAGACCTTCTTCACAGTTCGAGTGGCCAAGGTCTGGAACGGGCTCCCAAGGGAGGTGGTGCTCTCCCCTACCCTGGGGGTCTTCAAGAGGAGGTTAGATGAGCATCTACCTCGGGTCATCTAGACCCAGCATTCTTTCCTGCTTATGCAGGGGGTCGGACTCGATGATTTATTGAGGTCCCTTCCGATCCTAACATCTATGAATCTATGAATCTATGAGGTTATATAATCTCATCCGTGTTATTTCATATTCTAATTTGTGTAGCTGAAGCCCAAGTAGGAGTAAAAAAATGCTAAGGAATTGCCTCTCCTGAACCTTGTGTGCTAGGATGGCGTTATCCTGCTTTGAAATGCTGCCAGCCAACAGTGGCAGCAACTTTATAAGTTGCAATAGAAGTCCTCAGGTGCTTTACATCAAGGATGCTAGCACCAAAATCACTCATGCCTCCTTTGACAGGAGGAAACAACTGATCTGTTGACACTGCGTATAGAAAGCGGTGACTCCAAATGGGTAATAGTCTTTCTTTGGAGCTGGTTCTGTAACTGCAGGTGACTTTTCAATCTCTTCTAGGACCTCTATTTCAGTTGCAGTATGTGCCTAACTACTGTATTGAGTGGTCAGCCTGGCAAGGCTGACAGCTGTCTTACACAGACTAGAAACACAGGCATTAAAACAAGCTGGAGAGAAGCACTTAGAGAAAGCTTGCAAGGTCCACAGGTATATGGCCTTCTTCACAGCCCCCTGTGTGATTGTGTCACAAAGGAATTTGTGGTCTTGTGTCAGTTGAGAGTAAAGCAACTTTAACAAGGAGTATGGGGGTCAGATTCGACATGCAAATGTTGTGCTCCTGCAATGGGATAGATATGAGGTGGATGGAGGCAGAGTGCATGGACAACCATGAATGAGCTTGGAAGATGTGATCCTTAAAGGTAAAAGAAGCCCAAACCTTCCTCTGCTGAATTCTTAACAAAAAACGACAACTTGCAAAGAACACTTTGACCCTTTAAGTCCCCATGGCTACAATAGATATCCAGACCTGATTCTGGTGATACCAAAATAATAATTTCTTTGTTGGAAGAGGGAAATCCATACAGCTTATATGGTTCTAAATGAGTCCACACTAGGGCTTTTATTGGCATCAACATATCAGTAAAAACACCTCCCTCACACCCCATTTGATCCCTCCAAAACAGACTGCTAATTAAACCTTTACCCTACTTCTAGCTTACAATGTGGACTAAGCCTTAAGTCAATAAGATGGAGGACTCCTGCAATCCAAGAGGACCAGTAAGTTTTGCACAGCTGGTTGGCTTGGCCTTTTAAGCTTAAAGTAGGGAGAGAGATTCTGTGTAATTATCTCCAAATTGTGTTTACGGCTCACTGTTACCTCATGCCTTCAAGCCTGTATTTTAATTATATGCATTGCATGCCAAAGCAGGGCACTTGGGCTCTGATCCCTGGCTGGCACTTCTAAGAGCTATTGCAAATAATAAACAGCAACAACAACGATGATGATGACAATGGTTTTCAAAACCCAGCTAGACAAAGCCTTGCCTGGGATGATCTAGTTGGGGGTGGTCTTGCTTGGAGCAGGGACTAGATCAGAAGCAGACAACTATTTTGGCCATAGGACTGCTTAACAAGTTTTGGTGAGCTGTCGAGGGCCGCAAGGGTGGCCTCGCCCCTTGACAAGCACCCCACCCCCTGGTTGCCACCTTGGGACCAGATATCCCGCCCCTAACCTCTGATCTTTGCCACTGGAAGTCCCTCCCCTTGCCCCTCGAAGTACTTCTTTTGGGAAGGAGGTTTGCCATCTTGGAACCAGAAAAAAACCCACCAAATTATATACTAAAAATCAAACATCCATAATAATATATTTTTATTTTTTATATATTTTTTTGTTCTGATTAGTGTACATGTGTGCTTTATACATAGAAGTGATTTCATAATAGCTCCGAATGAAGTCTTACTCTTGTATATTGTGCGGGGTGTGGAAGAGTGTGGGGGTATGGGGGTTGTGGGGGGATGTGGCTGTGTGTATGAGGATGTGCATATGGGGGGAGGGCGTTTCATAGATTTCATAGACATTAGGGCTGGAAGGGACCTCGGAAGATCATCAAGTCCAGCCCCCTGCCCAAAGGGCAGGAAGTCAAACGGGTTCATAGGATCCCAGCAAGATAAGCATCCAGTTTCGTCTTGAAGGTGTTCAATGAAGGCGCTTGAACGACCTCCGGTGGCAGGCTGTTCCAGACCTTGGGGGCTCGGACAGTAAAGAAATTCTTCCTTATGTTCAGCCTGAAACGGTCTTGTAGTAGTTTGTGACCATTCGACCTCGTCATCCCTTGGGGCACTCTGGTGAACAAACGTTCCCCCAGATACTGGTGGTCACCTCTGATAAACTTGTAGGTGGCCATTAGATCACCCCTGAGCCTGCGCTTTTCCAGGCTAAAGAGCCCCAGGGCTCTCAGCCTGTCATCGTAGGGTCTGCTTCCCTGACCTCTGATCATGCGCGTGGCTCTTCTCTGGACTCTCTCAAGCTTCTCCACATCCTTTTTGAATTGTGGAGCCCAGAACTGGACGCAGTACTCCAGCTGCGGCCTCACTAAGGCCGAGTACAGGGGGAGAATGACGTCCCGGGATTTGCTTGAGAAGCATCTATGGATGCAAGCCAGTGTTTTGGTCACTTTACTAGCCGCAGCATTGCATTGCAGGCTCATGTTCATAATGTGGTCAATGGTGACCCCCAAGTCTTTTTCTTCCATAGTGCTAGCCAACATAGCACTGCCGAGCCTATAAGGATGCTGCGGGTTTTTCTTCCCAAGGTGGAGAACCTTGCATTTATCGGCGTTGAACACCATCAGATTCTCGTCTGCCCACTTGCTGAGCCTGTCCAGGTTAGCCTGGATCACCCGCCTGTCTTCTGGTGTGGATGCTTTGCCCCAAAGTTTGGTGTCATCGGCAAACTTGGCCAGTCCGCTTCTGACTCCAGTGTCCACATCATTAATGAAGATGTTGAACAGTATGGGTCCAAGGACAGAGCACTGGGGGACCCCACTGGTCACAGGACACCACGATGAGTGACTTCCATCAATTACTACCCTCTGGGACTGACCACGGAGCCAGTTTTCCAGCCAGTGGATCGTGGAGGACCCAAGGCGACAATTGGCCAGTTTCTCCAAGAGACGATCATGGGACACCAGATCGAAGGCTTTTTTGAAGTCAAGATATATGACATCAATCTCTTCTCCCTTGTCCAGGTGATAGGTCACCTGGTCGTAGAAGGAAATGAGATTGGTCAAGCAAGACCTACCCGCAACAAACCTGTGCTGGCCATCCCTTAAGATGTTGGCGTCGGCCAGTCCATTAAGGATGGCCTCTTTAATAAACTTTTCTAAGATCTTCCCCGGGATAGAAGTCAGGCTGATGGGCCTATAGTTAGCCAGATCCACTTTCCTCCCTTTCTTGAAGATAGGCACCACATTGGCCTTCTTCCAGTCTTCGGGCACTACACCAGAGCGCCAAGAGTTTTCAAAGATCCGCGCTAGAGGCTGGGCTATGATGCTCGCCAGCTCCTTGAGTTCCCTGGGGTGAAGATTGTCAGGGCCGGCTGACTTGAAGGTATCCAGCTTCTCAAGATGTTCCTTCATGAAGTCAGCATTAATGGAGGGCAGGGGATCACCCTCACCCGGACTTCCCGGCCCTGTAGAGGGCATGGGCGTCCCATGGGGCTGATGAAAGACCGACGCAAAGTACCTATTTAATAGGTTGGCTGTTTCCTGGGCGTCAGTTGTCAGTTGCCCCATCTGGTTCAGCAGGGGTCCAATGTTGCCCCTGCTTTTCCTCCGGCTCCCCACGTATCTGAAAAAGGACTTTTTATTGTCCTTGATGCTCAAAGCTAGTTGGAGTTCAGTTGCAGCCTTGGCTTTCCTGGTCAGCTCCCTACAGGACCGGACCAGTGCAGAATAATCCTCCTTGGAGGTGACTCCCATCCTCCATCCTTTGTAGGCCTTTCTTTTTAGCCTCAGGAGGTCTGCTAGGTCCCTGGAGAGCCAGGGGGGCTGCTGTCCCCTCTTGCTGCCTTTCCTCCGAGATGGAATAGACTTAGTTTGTGCATTGAGGATCGCTCCCTTGAGGAGCAACCACTCTTCTTGAACTCCCCTCTCCCTGTGGTCACGGTCCCTTAGGGCCTCACTGACAAGCCTCCTGAGCTTGTCAAAGTCGGCTTTCCTGAAGTCAAGGACTTGCGTGTTGCTGACCGACTTGCCAGCTTTTCGGCGGATGGTGAAGGTGATCAGCTCGTGGTCGCTGTCACCCAGCTTCCCATCGATCACCAGGTCACCGACTAGGTCATCCCCAGTAGCCAGTACCAGGTCGAGCAGCACTTTGCCTCTCGTTGGCCCATGGACTTCTTGAGTCAGGTAGAGGTCATCCACACACGAGAGGAAGCTTTGCAACCACTCAGATTTTGCTGAGTGATCCTCCCACAAGATGTCCGGGTAATTGAAGTCACCCATGACAACCATGGTCCTGGAGCATGCCGCCTCAGCCAATGCCCGGGCAAACTCCTGGTCAAGCTCAGGACTTTGGGTGGGAGGTCTGTAGTGGACTCCCACCATTGTGTCCCCTGTGCCGTGTTCCCCATGGATTTTAACCCAGAGGGTCTCCAGTCATCCACCCTGGTCACCAATATCTGCTTGCAATGTTGTTGTAAGTGTGGACATGGGTTGGTGGATATAGGGTTTGTGGGGACGTGTGGGTGTCTGTGTGGGTGGGTATGGGGTTTGTGGAAGGGGAGGTTGGCTGGGGGTGTATGTGTTTCTAGCAGTAAGCGGGGCTGTCCCCAGAGGAATATGAGTGGGTGCTGTGTTTGTGGGGTGTGATTGTGTGTGGGGGAGGGTGTGGTTGTAGGTCTTGGGGGGTTATGTGGGGTGTGATTGGGAGCCCCTGTATACACCCCCCTCACCCGGTCAGCCCCCCACCCCACAATAGCCCAGAGCCCTCACAACCTGCCACACCTAGATTCATAGATTCATAGATGTTAGGGTCGGAAGGGACCTCAATAGATCATCGAGTCCGACCCCCTGCATAAGCAGGAAAGAGTGCTGGGTCTAGATGACCCCAGCTAGATACTCATCCAACCTCCTCTTGAAGACCCCCAGGGTAGGGGAGAGCACCACCTCCCTTGGGAGCCCGTTCCAGACCTTGGCCACTCGAACTGTGAAGAAGTTCTTCCTAATGTCCAGTCTAAATCTGCTCTCTGCTAGCTTGTGGCCATTGTTTCTTGTAACCCCCGGGGGTAACCTACCACACCTCTACCACCACTGCCAACAGTGTTCGGCCCCAGCATGGCCAATGCCTGCTCTGCACAACCCAGCCTGGTGCATCCTGCCACCCCTGGGCATTCAGTGAGGCTTGGCAACTCCTTCCAGCTGCTGCCATTGCTGGCCCCAACTCCATGGTAGCAGGGGGGACCAGGGTGTGTAACCCTGATACCATGTGCCCCACACCAGATCTGGGCTGAGCAGTGGTAGCAGCAGCAGCAGCAGCCAGACTTAAACTGTTGCTGCTCAGCATGGGGGAAAAGCACCCCCCCCCCTTGCTGCTGCTGTCAGTTTTTGGTGCAGCTGCCCAGAGCACACGCCACGCCACGCCAGGCTGTGGTGCAGCTCCATCACCACCACCCCTGGGATGCCTTGCAGATGCTCACCACTGTCATGTAGGGCAGCTCAGAGGCAGCAGTGACAGAGCCACAGGGCAGACCAGCACAGCATTCGCTCTGGGTGGCTGCACCAAAAACTGCCCGGCAGTGGGAGGGGGAGGAGCCAATTTCCCCTGTGCTGAGCAACAGTTTCTGCCCATCCTCTACCACTACAGCTGCTGCTGCTCAGCCCATAGGGGTGAGCCTGGAGCTGGCCCTGGGGGCCAGGCTGAGCAGCAGTGGTGCAGAAGAGAACTGCTGCTCAGTGCAGGGCAAAAGTGACCCCTCACCTTCCCACTGCCAGAGCTTCATGGTGCAGCCACCCAAAGCTTGCGCAGAGCTGCCCTGCATCTGCTCTGCACTGCCACTGCTGCCCCATGGGGCAGCCCAGAGGTGAGGGTGACACAGTGGAGATGCAGGGCTGCACCTGGAAGCACCAGTTGTGGCAAGGGTGAGGGGCCACTTTTGCCCCGCACTGAGCCAAAGTTTCTCTTCTGTGCTGTTGCTGCTCAACAAAGATGGTCAAGCCTGGAGCAGATGCAGGGTGTGCTGAGTCGGGTCCACACATGTTGGTCCCCACTGCTATCATGGGGCTGAGGCAGTGGCAGCCAGAAGGAGCCTCTGCTGCTTAGGCTGCCTAAAAAGGCAGCCCAGCTGTGGAGCCACCCCAGCCCTGCTACATGCCCAAGGGGCGGCAGGACATGCCACGGCTGGGTACCACCTTAGCCAGGTGGGAACAAGGGACCCCCCATGAGCCAGATAAAGCCACTCCATGGGCTGGATACAGCCCACAGGCCATATTTTGCCCACCCCTGGACTACATGACCTCCTGAGGTCTTTTCCAACCCTAACTTTCTATGGTTATTTGTTTATTATTAATAATATTACTATCAAGAGCTTTTTCCTTTTGGGCATACTATCACAGTAGGGACAGTGAAGAGGCTCAGTAGTCTAGGAGACAATACACAACACACTTCTGGTGGACAACAGGAGAAAGCTCCCCTTTTGCCCCTTAGTGGCATAGAGCAGTATTGCTCACTGCACATCACTCTTGCATTCTTGGAGAAAGTGTTCCCTCCACTTTGAGGGCCCATTTTGAGAGATGCAATGGGCAGGGAGAAGAGAAGTCTCCTCCTCTCTCCATAATCTGACATCCTCTCTGGGTGCGTATGTGAGACCCTTCACTGTGCAAGAGACTAATTTATTAAATACAGGTAGACTAAATACAGGTAGTAGATTTACTGCGTATTAGCCAACGCACAGTAGTGCACTGTTACATAGCTGTCAATTGCTCCCAGTCATCCCAGGCAGCAAGGTAGGGGGAGGAGCTGTCCCCTCCACCAGACAGCTACCTCCTTTCCAGCCCCAGCTCTGATCAGCCAATTGGAGAGGGGGTGAGGACAATGTTCACCAAGCCCTGCAGCAGGCAGCTCCTGGGCCCCAGGTCCGATCTCAGAGATTGCAGCCGGCCCCGGCAGCAGGCAGCTGCCTGGGGCAGGAAGCAATGTCCCAGCCCCCACTCTGAGATCATAACCGCTGTGTGGGGGTCATAGCCCCTGTGGGAGGGCAGCAAAATATGTATTTATGTATTCATGAATTCATGAAACATGTATTTAGAGTTCACTTTATTATTGTAGTAAGAGACATGGTTTAACATGTGGATATATCAATAAAACGTTGTCCAACTGATTGCTGTCTCTGTCTTACTCTCTCTTCCACAAGTAAAACAGAAGACCACTATAAAGAGAGAGAATGTGGATTTTGGGGTATTTTACACAGTGACTTTGGGATTTTTTTTTTTATCAGCGATTTTTCAGTTTTCCAACAGGGAACACCAGAATTCCTGCTAGGACCCTGCCTGCTCAGAGCTGGCACCTTAGACCCAGCTGGCTGTGGCTGACCTCCTGGCCAAATGGGGCCAGGAGGACATGTTTTGACAGTTCAAAGCAGGCCACCACACCTGGAACATCTTCCAGGTGATAGCTGCCCAGATGGCTGGGCAGGGGGCACAAATGGCAGTAAAGCCGCACAGAGGCCAACTCTGCAGCCACAGCCCACTGGCAGCTGGCCCAGAGGGGCAGATGTCTCTATTGGCTCTGCAGTCCCCATCCGGGTCTGGCAAGTGTGCAGCAGGTCACAGCCAGGGAACAGCCCCCGCTGCCAGACTGCTGCAGTGGGTAGAGGGTGCAGGGAACTCTCAGGGCTGCTTCAGCAGTCCAGCTGGCACAAGGGGTAGTGTCCCCAGGTACCAGTTGGCTGGGCCCCAGAAGCTCTTGAAAGCGAGTAGCCCTGAGCTATTTGCCGGGGCAGATTTTTACACTGCTGGGGACAGCACAGGTGCTGGCCCTGGGCTCTAGCTCCCCCTGGCGGAAGATCTGGGAGAAGCCAGGCAGGATTATTTTGCCCCCAGTGGCACAATTTGCTCCACAACAAAGTGCATGTCTGATCACGTGCACTTAGGCAAAAAGCCCTGGCTCAAATTTGCACCTCTTCATTTGAGCTGCTGCAAGTGCACGTGCTTGCATGTGTGGACACACCCATAAGGAGCAAATTTGCTCCCCATGGGTGCATGTGTAGATATGCTCTCAGGGAAAGCTTACTGCGCAGTATTTAACTGTGCAGTAAGCTTTCTGCACATTCATTGTACATGTAGATGCACCCTCTGTCAAGAAAATAACTCGCATAATAGGCGATGTTAAAGACCAAACTAGGTTGCTTTAAAGATTCTGTTTTGCAGGATCTTTTCAAAAGGCTTTATTTTCATTTTGATTTAGAAGAATATTAATAGTAATAAAAAGCAAAATTGAAGACTTTCCTGAAAAACAGAAATTCTCTTCCACGCCCAGCTCAGATCAACCTCCGTTCTGTATCACACTCCAGGGCAGCCAATGTACATGTCAGTAAAGTTTCCTCAGGTGCAGATAAATCCCATTTTTGGAGCGTAGGATGATCTGAGGTATTTTGATGGGCGGTTTCTCTGGATCAGGTGAGAGTTCGAAGCGAAGCAGAGTCAGGACAAGAGCCACTTTCATCTCGTTCATGGCAAACTGCTGCCCAATGCAGTTCCTGAGCAGAGAGGACAATTGGTTTCACATGTGAAGATGTAAAAGCTTGCAAGACCTTAGCACCTATCATGCTAAGCTGAAAATCTGTTAAAAGCAACATGATAACAATATTTATAGCAACTGAAGGTCACCTGAGCCCAACTGAATGGTGGTAAAGTTGGCTGGAAACCAGAAATTCTGTTCCGCAAAAAGTTGATCATTTTGATTTTTTTTCCCTATTCCAAATAAGGTGAGAAGTTGGACAGTCAACTGCCCAGTAAACTGTGGGAGGTGATGGAGTTATGTCTTGTGTTGTGTCACATTGACGGTAGTTTTATTAAGAGGCTAGATTATGGGCTTGCGTAGGATCTTTGGTTAGGGATGATCCTGCCTCAGGCAGGGGCTGGACTAGATGACCTATGAAAGTCCCTTTTAGCTCGACTTCTTTACAATTTCTATGAGTCAGAGGAGCAACTGCCCAGGTTACTGAGCAAGGGCTATTGTAGGGCTGAAGACTAAGGCTAGATGCTAATCCAGCTCAAAGACACCTAAAAAAAAGATGTACATTGCATTCAAAGACTTTTCAGAATTCAATCCTGGTCAGCAGCTACAATTTTGCTTAGAGGCCTGACTTCTAGTGTTTGCATCTGGAAAAGTAGTTCAGATCTCTCTCTCGTTTTAAATGCAAAAGCTGAATACTCGGGAACAGACACGCATCTAGGGAACTCTTACAGGGATCACAGGAGAGAGGTAACACAAAACCTGGTGTCTTGAAATGAATGGCAAAATCCATGGTTTTCAGTGACCCCAAGATGGCATTGTTATTGATTGTGGCCTGGAGAAGAGACTTAACTAAACTGGCTGAGAGATTTGGATATAGATACTCCACCTGGGCCCAGCTGCGAAAGGCAGGAAAGCGTAGGGATGGCGGCTAGCTGAGTTTTCTGGCAAGAACCGTGAAGGGTCAAAGACCTGCAAAAAATTGACAAAAACACTCAGTTCGAGAAGTGTGCTTAGGCAACAAGAGCAAAACTTGACTCTCAGATTTCTGGCCTAGTTTATGTCTTTAAAATAAAGACATAGAGCAATGTGCCCCCATGGTTTAGGAAACATCACACTTTTCACATCTCAGACTGTCTCCATAGATAACCTCCCCTATGAATATATGGCTTCCAGCTTCAAGAACAGAAAGATGATCCTAGGAAGATGATCCTCAATAAATACCAGCAGTGGTGAGCATGGTCTAAAAAACTATGGGAAGAATAAGGTGATTTAACATTATTTTGGATTTAGGAGCTGGTCCACTGCATGGCTATACTTGTCTCTCTCTGCATATCTAAAATAATCGTGTTGACACCAAGTTTATTTTTGTCTGAGTCACTCACTACCCAAAAGTCTGAAGAAGTCCTTTGAAATCTAGAGTTCACTGGCTATTTCTTGGTGCAATTAAATAGATGTCAGCCATATACTTCCCAAAAAAGAATACACCTCTCCCCAGTAAGCTTTGTGCCTACCTACATCTACCATTCATCCAGCAAGGATGCGTAAGGAACGATGCCCTATATCCAAAACCAGCTTCTTAATCTCAAGTAGCATCTAAAGGGAAGTACCTCTGGATTGTCCCAGACTGTGGGGTTTCTGTGAAGACCAAAAATAGTCAGCGAGACCAGACAGCCTGTTTGAAACAAGAAAAAGAAATAATTCATTATAAAATGTGGGGAGGGGGGATGCCAAAGACTCAACTGTCCATGTAGACATAGGGAGCCCCATATAATTAAACTGGTGATGCATTTCATTTTTAATGCTGTTCTCAACAGCTGTCTATGTGTTTTGAGTGTTACCAAGAAAAGTTGAATTAGTTAGGTTTAAATTTGGTGAGAAGAAATTAAGGGAAGATGTGATGGCAGCTTTTGAATATTTGATAGGTTGCCATAAAGCAAGTAGAGAGGATAAAGTTACCCCTGGCCACAGCAGGCTGAATGTGAGGCAATAAGTTTAAATTATAGAAAAGCACATTTAGATGAAACCTCAGGAAAAATGTTGTAGCTCTAAGACAACAGAAACAGATGCCTCGGGAAGCTGTGGAGTTCTTCCTTATGAAAGGTTATCCAGATAATCATCGGCTTGGGAAAGTTTAAGAACAGCAATTCATGCATCTACACAGGGGTTGGACTACATAGCCCTTAAGGTCCCTTCTAATCCTGTGACCTTATTACTCTGTAACAGGACCCCATCAAGAAAATATCTCATCCTCTACTGACTGAGAGAGGAGAATATTCCTCACTGACCAGTTTCTACCTAAGTACTTGTCACACTTTTCACCATTAAGGAAATGCAAAAAGACACTGAAGACACAGCAGATGCTTCCTCAGCCAGAAGAAAGGTGTTCGTACCCAAAAGCTTGCAAATAAGAATTTTTCCAACTATTTAGCTGGTTTAATAAAAGATATCAGATTTACCCAAAGAACCTTGTCCGCCTGTCCTTAGACCACGGGTGGGCAAAATGCGGCCCACAGGCCATATGCGGCCCACCAGGATATTCTATCCAGCCCGTGGAGACCCCTAAAAAATTTAGAAAATTAATATTTATCTGCCCCTGGCTGCCTGTCATGCGGCCCTTGATGGGTTGCCAAAACTGAGTAAGTGGCCCTCCACCCAAAATAATTGCCTGCCCTGCCTTAGACCAATACAGCTACAACGTATATCCCCAACAGACACCAAAGGACTGCAAGGGCCCGTCTAGAAGTTGGTGTCATGTTCTTACTAATGCAATTATTTTGTATGGTACATTCCCAAGTTGCTTCCCCTGCCTAGTTTTTAAGTTTTCACTACCGTTGAAGACTGTGAACAGCCTTTAGATTGCACTGCCAAGAATTTGGTCTCTTGGGGGCGGGGGCAGGGGAGGGGGGGTAGTATTTAGTTTGAACTCTATAATTACCTATTAATGCTAAAAATAGTGCTAATGTCTCGCTGAAGGACACCTCTACCCCATTTTGGTTTTTCTTGGTAAAATATTTTCAGTGAAAGACCAAATCAAAAACAATATAGGAACATCACCAGCACAGATACAGTGCATTATTGCACTATCATGATGCCTCAAATGGCCTTGTTAGAGTTCATGGAGCATGCAGCATCCACAGACCTTTTGGTAAGGACCGTCCATCATCAAATTTGACAGGAGTGCTGAGTTTTCGGCCCACTTGTAGTACTGGAGGGTAAAGACGAAGGCTCTCCTTGATGCACATGGTGGTGTAAGTCATCTTCCCAAGGTCTTCCCTGAAAGGAACCGAAGGCAGAGAGTGGGGACACCTGGCAGCTGCTAATGTACTGCTCCAGTTTGCTAAGGAGATTCATCCTTGGGCTAAGCTGTGACCTGCAATATTGGATACTCAGAAGGTGAAATGTGTGTCCCACAGCTAGAGCAGATAAGAGACAGGGAAGTCTCAGTGTATCAGCCAAGGCAAGGGTTGAGTGAAGGCACTTCTTATGCAATGCACAGATTTTACTGGAGAAAGGGACCACATCTGCAGACTACATCCCTGGAGCATAATCCCTTGCTTTGGAATGAGCTAAAAGAGGGAAAAGGTGTTTAGAATAGAAACGTTTCGAGCAGCTTTGCTTTATTGCATCATCATAGAATTTAAGGAGAAAATGGATCATTAAATGCTCTTGCACCAACCATCTCTGAACCGTGGGCCATAAAGTTCATCTCATTACCTCTATATTGCACCTAACAGCTTTCATTAAGACGAGTCTTCCAAAGTGGCAATTGGGTTGTATTGGAGCAGTCAAATGCAGTCAAATGCAATTGGTTTGTGTGGGATTGAGTTTTAATGAAATTGTGGTCAGTGTATGACTGTCTTCTCCAAATCATCATGCCCCTCTTTGCCAGAGTCACCACCTGCAAATTTTATAAATGGTGATTTTATATTTACTTCTGTAGCATCGATGGGCTCATTAAACTTCCTTAGATTGATCCCTGCAGAAGCCCTCCAGGGGTAACTCCGATAACTCCCTGCTGGCATCTAATTACTATTAGAAGCAAGAAGGCAATAGCAACAATTTCTGGCAAAGTGGGCCCCCGCTCAGCATTTGTAATACTGCACAAAGGGTCTATTCTTGATCATGGATAGTCTTTGCTTGTGGAGTGCTATAGCGTCCAATGCTAATGTATGTACACTGGCCAAACCCCCAGTTGGATCAAACTTGCAAAGCACCAAAGGCATTCATCTCAAAGGTGGTTCAGAGTATCTCCTCCAGCATCAAAGAAATGATAAGGGAACAGTTCTGGCTTGTGTTAGTCTTAATGTGGAATAAGAAATACCTGGAAGTGCAGTCACAGCCCATAGTCTGGCTGCAACATCCCATATGGGAAATTGCATACTACTACTTTTGCAGGAAATTATCTTGACAAGGTTGGGAGAAACTAGAGGAAAAAAGTACCCAAGATCTCACCACTGAACTGTGTCCCGGTCTCCTAGGATCTCCTGGATCTCTTCCCTGCATCTCCGCTGGTGCTCAGGGTGCGTGGCCATGCAGTAGAGGAGCCAGGAGATCCCGCTGGCTGTGGTATCATGACCTTCAAACATGAATGTGTCCACCTCGGCACGTAGGTCCTCATCGGATAATCCATTTCCATTTTCATCCTATAAGCAAACAAGGGCTCAGCTGAAGGTTTAGATTCATAGATTCATAGATGCTAGGGTCAGAAGGGACCTCAATAGATCATTGAGTCCAACCCCCTGCATAGGCAGGAAAGAGTGCTGGGTCTAGATGACCCCAGCTAGATGCTCATCTAACCTCCTCTTGAAGACCCCCAGGGTAGGGGAGAGCACCACCTCCCTTGGGAGCCCGTTCCAGACCTTGGCCACTCGAACTGTGAAGAAGTTCTTCCTAATGTCCAGTCTAAATCTGCTCTCTGCTAGCTTGTGGCCATTATTTCTTGTAACCCCTGAGGGCGCCTTGGTGCATAAATCCTCACCAATTCCCTTCTGTGCCCCCGTGATGAACTTATAGGCAGCCACAAGGTCGCCTCTCAACCTTCTCTTGCGGAGGCTGAAAAGGTCCAGTTTCTCTAGTCTCCCCTCGTAGGGCTTGGTCTGCAGGCCCTTAACCATACGAATGCCCTTCTCTGGACCCTCTCCAGGTTATCCGCATCCCTCTTGAAGTGCGGCGCCCAGAATTGCACACAGTACTCCAACTGCAGTCTGACCAACGCCCGATAGAGGGGAAGTATCACCTCCTTGGACCTATTCGTCATGCATCTGCTGATGCACAATAAAGTGCCATTAGCTTTTCTGATGGCTTCGTCACACTGCCGACTCATGTTCATCTTGGAGTCCACTAGGACTCCCAGATCCCTTTCCACCTCTGTGCCACCCAGCAGGTCATTCCCTAGGCTGTAGGTGTGCTGGACATTTTTCCTCCCTAGGTGCAGCACTTTGCATTTCTCCTTGTTGAACTGCATCCTGTTGTTTTCTGCCCACTTGTCCAACCTATCCAGGTCTGCCTGCAGCTGTTCCCTGCCCTCCGGCGTGTCCACTTGTCCCCACACTTTTGTGTCATCTGCAAACTTGAACAGAGTACACTTCACTCCCTCGTCCAAGTCACTGATGAAGACATTAAAGAGTATCGGTCCAAGGACCGAGCCCTGCTGGACCCCACTGCCCACACCCTTCCAGGTCGAGACCGACCCATCCACCACGACTCTCTGGGTGCGACCCTCTAGCCAATTCGCCACCCACCGGACTGTGTAGTCATCCACGTCACAGCCTCTTAACTTGTTCACTAGTATGGGGTGGGATACCGTATCGAAGGCCTTCCTGAAGTCTAAGTATACAACATCCACCCCTCCTCCTGTCTCCAGGTGTTTCATAACCTGGTCATAAAAAGAGACTATATTGGTCAGGCACGATCTGCCTGCCATGAACCCGTGCTGGTTTCCCCTCAGCATAATTTGTCCTGTCGGGCTCTTGCAAATGTGAGCCTTGATAATTTTTTCAAAGACTTTGCCAAGGATGGAGGTGAGACTGACTGGCCTATAGTTGCCTGGGTCCTCCTTCCTGCCACTCTTGAAAATGGGGATCACATTGGCCCTTTTCCAGTCCTCCAGGACTTGGCCCGTGCGCCACGAGCATTCAAATATTCCCACCAGTGTCTCTGCAATGACATCGGCCAGTGCCTTCAGTATCCTCAGATGAAGCTCATCCGGGCCTGCCGACTTAAAGGCATCCAGATCCTCCAAGTGACTCTGCGCCATCTCAGGATCTACGCATGGCAGTCTGGCGCCTTGCTGCTGCCTCTCTACAATCCCAGTGAGAGACTTGTTGTGCCCCTCACTTAGGAACACTGAGGCAAGGAACTTGTGGAGGAGTTCAGCCTTGTCCCCCCTGTCTGTCACCAATTGCTTCTGCCCATTTAGCAGAGGTCCTATTCCTCCCTGGGCCTTCCTTTTACTCCCTATATATCTAAAAAACAAATTTTTGTTATCCTTTACTTGGGATGCCATCCTCAGCTCCATGGTAGCTTTGGCTTAGAGTCTCTCCCAGAAAGGTGCTGTGAGGCTTCCTGCTGCTCAGAGCTCAGGCAGCAAATATTTTACAGAGGAAGGCCTGCGGGTTAATTACTGTGGGACAGATCTTCCCTCCTGAGGACAATCCTTGTCCATGGGGAAATCCTGTGCAGCATCCAGACACAAGTGCATGCCTAGTTGTCCCAAGCAAACAAGGAATCCATCAGAGGTCTGTTTGAGCAGAAGAAAACCATACTGCAGTTTCCTCAGAGTATAAGCATCAAACATTTTAAAGAGGAAGTCTTAGAGGTTTAACTACTCTGGAACAGAACTTCTCTCCAACAGGAGCAGGACCATAAGGAGTCCCCTCTCTTCCTATGTACAACAGAGGGACCATAGAACAGGGGCTGCGAGCTGTCCACATCCCCTTGAAAACAAGGAGCTTCCAATGGGTTGCACAGCAGCAAGTCATGCATCTCTCATCCCCTTTCACCAGCCCATGGAGAGGCCATGCCAAGCCAAGGGAATGACATTGGACCCCTTAAGAGGGTATAGTAGCAGGTGAACTAGTGCTCTGTGGAGTTTTGGTGGTAATGTCTCTTTCCTTCGAAACATTGCCCAACCTGCCTGGCCCTGTGACAACCCTACAGGGATCTGCTCTATGGCTTTTCATCCTCAGGCAGCGGAAACCAAGATCGTTTTTTGTTGTACTACAATGGGGGGTTATGGAGGGGAGAGAGAGGGAAAGAGGGTGTACATGTGTATCCACACAAGAGCACAGGGGTGACGTGGGGGACAATCCCTTCCTGTGACAATTTCAACTTTTTTCACCCTGATTTGGAATGAAAATCATGGGAAGGGATTTCCGTTCTCAGACTTGCTCTCTTAATTATATCCGTTTTCCTTCACTCCCTAAATAAACATTTCCAGCTGCACATACTGTAGGGAAAAGACACAGGACTCTGTCTGGCCAGAGGGGCTACAGGAATGAGGATCTAGTAGTCGTGTAGCTTTAGCCATAGAGGTGTGGCTTGGCGCATTGCAAACTTCAGCAGGCCCAGGATTATATATCTGACTCCACTTCTGTGCAGTATACTCTAGGTCAGCGGTTCCCAACCTCGGGTCATGACCCAAATGAGGGTCACGGGGGCAATGCCAGCGGTGCCGCACACAAAGGACAAACCAAACTGAGTGCCAGGAGTTCTCCCATCCCCGTCCCTGGCCTGCCACCGCACTATGCTCCCAACAGCGGGTCATGCAAAAGAAGGTTGCAAACCATTGCTCTAGGTCAAGAAAATGCATCTGTGGATGGATGACGAATCGGGCCAATTCATCTTAACCTTATCTCTGCAGGAAATACAACATTAGGAAGCTACTCTCCACAATGCCCAGCTCTTTTATTGTGATACCATTTGGAAATGTTCATTTTACTCGGCTCCAATAGATCAAATGAATTTTTGCAATGCTGACCTTAGCACAGAGCAGAATATCCAGGAAGTCCAGATGCCTCTTCTTCAGGATCTCCTCCAGCACTCGCTCATCCTTGAGGGCCTCCTTCCTTTCTCTGATCACTTTATCTACAACAGGCAAAGATGAAGTTGAAGAGACATGTTTGCCTTTTGATTTCCTGGAACCCACTGGATACCCCAATGGGCCAGAACTGGAATTCTTTCTACTTCATGGGGACCCTGAAGTGATAGGAGTCTCTCTAAATGTTTTTCACAGCATTTAAGTAACCCAGGCAGCAACAGAGCCACTTCACCTCATTCTTATTCTAATTTACCCCCTTTTCTTTAGCAAGTCGTCAGTGAGTCAGTCCTGACTGCGGTGACCGCCTTAATTATCTGCACATATTCATAATAGTGCAAAGTAACTCTCTGCCTGCTGGATGTTTGCAACCTCTGTTCGGCCAAATTTTGTTGCGTGTCTGCTATCTGCATCTTCTGATGTTGTGTTGCTTTGTCATGCTTTTTAATTAGCACATTGGCAGAGAGGAGGTGGTGAGCAACATAGGACATACCATGATGCTAACACTTTTGACAAAGAAATGTTTTTTGGAGCCAGATGTGTTCCTGGGTGTCTGAGACCTGTCTAAATGCCCATAAATAACCAATAATCCTCCCCCAGAGGAGATTCAGAAGGAATCCTTGAAAACAAGGAGCTTCCAATGGGTTGCACAGCACAAAAACCAATTCCACTTTGGCCCATTTAAAACCAATAATCCCTTTCCTGGAGGAAAACAATTAATAAAGAGATGGTCAGATACTTCACCCAAGCTATGAGTTCATCTTATTAATTTTCATAGCATTTGTATCATTATGTCCTTTGGCTCGAGTGACTGGCCAAAATTCAGGGTCTTGTAGGAAGAGAAATTGGTAATGGAATTGGGTCTCGTTTAATGCAAATGTATTTAAAAGAATGTAGATACCCTTAAATATTTAATTTTCTTTTTTTCCCCTCTCTCCTCCTTTTGGTTTTTAGGATTTTGATGTTAATGTCCAGAGTTTGTATAAATATGCCAATAAAGTGCTTTCATGGAGCACTTTGTCAATCTAGGCTCTGAGTCAAGCTGATCTATTTTTTTCCAACATGCATCACTTAAGGAAATAATCTTGACACCCAAATAGTGCTGCCAGTCACCTCCATTAAACCCCAGGTGGGGTAAAATACAAGATAGGAGCATCACCAGCACAGATACAGTGCATTATTGCACTATCCCAATGCCTCGAGTGGCCTTGTTAAAGTTCATGGAGGATGCAGAGTGGCCTTGCACACATCTGGAACCAGATAGGGGCTGAGGATACTGGGAAGTACCTGTATGGAGGTGGGCTAATTTGCAGGCCTTATTGAAATGACGTCCTTGAGAACTGAGCCAGTAAATGAGATCGTTGTGATGCAGAGGATTCTGGATTCTCTTATACACCATGTGGCTGAGATTGAGGATCGCTTGGATGTACATATTGTCACTGCAAGCAGAGTCAAAAAGATGATGGGTAGAGATTAGTCAGGGTGTATAACGGCAGTGAGAGAAATGGTAATTTTACAAGAGGACAAGCATGGGAAGAAACGTACCTAGCCTTGTAGCAACTCAAATGAGTTATCAAATCATAGAAAATGAGGGTGGGAAGGGACCTCCGAGGGTCACATCTAGTTCAATCCCTTATTCAAAGCAGGACCAGCCCCAACTGGTCATCATCCCAGACAAGGCGTTGTCTACCCGAGTCTTAAAAACTTCCAAAGATGGAGACTCTACAACCTCTCTGGGTAACCTGTTCAGTGTTTTACTACCCTCCTAGTGAGAAGGTTTTCCCTAATATCCAACCTCAACTTCCCATGATGCAACTGGAGCCCATTGCTCCTTGTCCTGTCATCTGCCCCCACTGAGATCAGTCCAGCTCCATCCTCTTTGCAGCCCCTCCTGCAGGGAGTTGAAGGCTGCTATTCAATCCCCCTCGGTCTTCTCTTCTCCAGACTAAATCAACCCAGTTCCCTCAGCCTCTCCTCACCAGTCACGTGCTCCAGCCTCCAAACCATTTTCATTGGCCTCCACTAGAGTCTCTCCAATGTGTCTATATCCTTTCTGTAGTGGGGAGCTAAAAACTGGACACAGGACTCCAAAAGTGACCTCCCCAGTGCAGAATAGAGGGGAAGAATCACTGCCCTCGATCTGCTGGCAGCGCTCCTACCGATGCAGCCCAGGATGCCGGTCACCTTGGCACCATGGGCACACTGCTGGCTCATCTCCACCTTCACCTTCTTGTCCACTGTTACCCCCAGGTCCTTTTCTGCAGAGCTGCTGCTTAGCCAGTCACCCCCAGCCTGCACCGGTGCAGGGGATTGCTCCCTCCTAAGTGCAGGACTTTGCACTTGTCTTTATTGACACTCATGAGATTTCTTTTGGTTTAATCCTGTAATTTGTCTAGGTCTCTCTGAATCTTAGCCCTACCCTTATGCAGAATCTTAACCCTATCCTACCCTTATGCAGAATACCAGCCAGGGAGACGCTCCAAAGAAAGTACTTCAGTCTTCCCTGTGAAATGTTTTGAATCCCACTGCTATGCCATGGCTTACAGCTAATGCCAAGTGTTTGAGAAGCACTTATCATCCCTGTAAGTACTGTGTGGAGTGTTCTTGGATTTTTTTCTCCATGGCAATTAGCAGCAATGATGTCACTTTGCTTACCAACCCCTAAAAAAACCCACTTATCTATCATAGGAATTATTGACACTGCTTTAGTCAGTTCTGTAAATAATGTGGCTTTGGCTCTTTTAAATCCTGAGTCAGGCTGCCAGTGGTGGCGAAATGAGCCTAAAATCAACAGCATGATCTGGATGCTCCCCTACTCTCTGGACTTGCAGACCTGGAGAAGTAGTAGGTGCCCAGTGTCTCTCGTGATTTGTCTCAGGGTCCAGTAACATCTCCCAGTAGTGCTGTCCCCCATTTCTAATCATATCACACTGAATCACAGCTCATCCAGGGCCAGCAAAATGTTGCTTCAGGACAGGAAGTGCAACGAACCTGTCGGTCTGGCAGTTGCTCTGGTAACTGAAGGCGCATTTCATGATGCTATCTAGAGTCATCAAGGTGATGTGCTGGAAGATCTCCACTGACTTGTCCTGTGTGGTCAGCTGCTCCCACTTGTCCTAGTGGGGCAGACAGTGAAATGAGGATGCAGAGATTTTCATGGGAGTAAAGAAGTCTTGGTAGATACCTTTAAATTGGAGTTCATTCCCTCTTATTATATATAACTTCTCATTCCCACATTTCCCACTGACCTCTCTTGAGGGGGCTTGGTCTGGCTGTTTGTCTTCTCTCTGGAAAGTAGAGCACAGCCCAGAGATAAAATCTGCCCTAGGTAGAGGGCTAGACCAGGCATACATCAATTAATTAGCTCCAGGCCAAAATGACATCAGGATTAACCATCTTCTTCTGTGTTTAAGTATAGCATGTAGACCAATAAAGCCACACCCAGGGTTGAAGTCCATGTGCCATCATGATGTGAGTGATAAATAATAACAGCTTGCTTTCACAAGCAGGACAGTAAGAACCTCCATTTCTCATGCTGGTCTTTACAGCGTATGGCCCCTCCACAAAGCTTGTAGGACAGCCAAGGCATAGGGAAGGACAGCCAAGGGGTAGGGTAGGACAGCCTTCTGTGGTGCCACCAGTGCAAGAGAAGCCAAATGAGTTATGCTTGGCTTTTGTAGCAAGCTTTGTCCAGACCCATAATGGGGTGCAAGAAGTCTCTCTGGGTGCATCTATACATGCCTCTTTTACATGGACTTAGCCTAAAATCACCATTTTTAAGGCAAATTAAGGACATGCATCTACATGCGTGCACCCTTAATGTGCCTTAAAAATGGTGATTTAAGGCTATGGGACCCTAAATTTGCATTATCAAATGTAGGCATCAATAGCTAAGTTGCATTAGCACACATGTAGACACACTAAAGTGTATTAACATGGCGTGTCAATGGATACACATTGCGATGATGTGCATTAGCACATCTGCATGTGCGCTAATGCAACTTAGGTATTCATGCCTAAATTTAATGTGCCTGAATGTACATTAGCATGTCCATGTGTACAGGTGCATCTAAATTGCCTTAATGCACCTTAAGCAAAGGAGCGTTAAGTTTAGGCGCACATAAATACACGTGTAGACAATGTCTCCTCTCTCTCTCTTCTTGTCTGTGTTGCAGATACCAGTTGCAATGAGACTGGCCATTACGAGCTGTGACTTCTGCACCCATCTGCATGAATAGCAAGCATCCTGTACCAGGCCATCACTACCTCCATTATAATTCAAGTGAAGCCAAATGAGATGTCAAAAATACAGCCAGACTGTAATTGCAGAAATGTAGGTGGCGTTTGCAAATTGCTTGTGTTTTGTCATGTCCTTGGTATTATATACCACCACACTAGTAGGAAATTCATAGAGACTTTGGGAATATACTTTGTACCACCCTATCCTGTTGTGCTGGCTGATCTGCGACTCCAGATTCTTTGCTCTGATCTTATCTCAAGGTCACATTAAGGATGAATTCCAGCAATTCTCTGGCAGAAAGCCTGTTGACTTCAACGGGAGGGTTTGGTTTCATAAAGAATGGAATGAGTAAACTTTAGGAGCTGGCCTGTAGCCTCATGAGGATTTGTAGCTAAGGAAACATGAGGAATATAGGATGGTGGTGGATTCAAGGGGCGCATACAGGAAGCTCAGCTGCACCCTTGCCAAAGAGGGAGAGGATTCCTCATGGGAACACAACTCCAGAGCCCCCAGACAGTCTCTGTGGCTGCTGTATTGTCCTTCTGTCTCCCTTTCAGTCTGTCCCTCTCATTTTGTGCACAGGCACTTCTCCATGGACCCCCAAAAGTTTCCTGTCTCTCACATGATTTCATATATATAAGCGATAGATTTTCATTCTTTGAGACACCCGGCCCCTTGCTGGGTAGATTTCTAGACACACACTGGAGTTATAGCAATTTGAGAGGTGCTAGGAGGGATTTCCCTTGCATTCAACTTATCCAGTGAAACTATGTCATAAACCACCTCTGTTCCATGGGAAGTGAACCTAAAATGCAATAATCTATCTAAGGCAAGTGGGTCTTCTCTTCCAGATTGGCTGATCTCATACAGTGTGCTTTAAACTAGCTTCACCAGGGGATGGAGCCATGGGGGGACATGAGGACACGTCCCAGCCAAGACAGGTGATGAGCACAAGAAATACCCAGGTAAGTGACAGGGGTCCAGATAGTCCTGGGATCAGGCGTGGTGGTACATGCACGCATAGGAGGCCTTAAATGCCTCTACACTAATGCTCGTAGTATGGGGAACAAGCAGAAGGAACTTGCCCTCCTGCCAGCTAACACAAACCCGGACATAGTGGGGCTCACTAAAACCTGGTGGGATTCAACCCATGATTGGGCGATAAACATCAAGGGCTACAGACTGTCCAGGCAGGATAGAATGGGGAGGAAAGGCGGGGGTGTGGCGCTCTGCATCAAAGAGCAATACACATCCTCAATAAACAGCACTGGGTCAGAGGAGGGGCAGACTGAAGTGCTCTGGGTGAGAATACAAGAGGGTCATGGGGAAAGGGACTTAACGGTGGGTGTCTACTATTGACCACCCAACCAGGGGGAAGAGCTGGACTGGGAATTCTTGGGTCAGCTTGTGGAGGCAGTTAAATCAAGGGACATGGTCATCATGGGTGACCTAAACTACCCAGACATCTGCTGGGAGGAGCAGTCAGCCAAGTCTGATCACTCATGTAGGTTCCTAGCTGAGCTACAGGACCTCCACTTATCCCAGGAGGCGCACAGTCCCACCAGGGGAAATGCCTTGCTGGACCTGGTGCTGGCCACAAGTGCCAACCTCGTGAAGGGACTGTGGGTTATCGACTACCTGAGCAATAGCAATCATCACCTACTGGAATTCACCATCCAGTGCAGGATGTCAAAGTCCTGCAGCAAGGCAGCAGCCCTTGACTTCAGGAGGGCATATTTCAGTGAGTTAAGAAGATTAGTCGGGGAGGCACTGAGGTCCCAGAGGGTATGGGAGCTGAGAGTCCAAGATGAGTGGTCGTGCCTTAAGGAGACGATCCTCCAAGCCCAAAGGGTAACAGTCCCAATGTGAATCAAAGGGGGCAAGAGTGCTCAGAAGCCCCCATGGCTCACCAAAGGCATTCAGGAATGTCTGAAAGCTAAAAAGGAGGCATACACCCAGTGGAAGGGAGGGGCCATCACCCAGGAGGATTATACCTCCATTGCTCGAGACTGTAGGGGGGCTGTTAGGAAGCCTAAGGTAGAGACAGAACTAGGTCTAGTGACCGGGATCAAAAATAACAAAAAGTCCTTTTTTAAATACATAAGGAGTAAAAATAAGGCACCAGGTAATGTGGGGCCCCTGGAGGGCACACTTGGCATTCTGGTGGTTGCACCAGATGATAAAGCTGACCTCTTTAACAAATTCTTTGCCTCCATTTTTCTGAGCAGAGGCTGAGACATCCCCCCCACCGAGATTCCAGACAGACTCAGGAGAGACTCCTCCAGGCCTTGGGTCAGAGAAGACCTAGTTAGGGATCTTCTGGTGGGGCTGGATGTGTTTAAATCAGAAGGTCCAGGTGATCTCCACCCCAGGGTGCTGAGGGAATTGGCAGAAGTCATTGTGGGACCCCTGGCACGGCTTTACGAGCACTCATGGTGCTCTGGCCAAGTGCCAGAGGACTGGAAAAGAGCCAATGTGGTCCCCATTTTCAAAAAAGGGAGGAAGAAAGACCCAGGACACTATAGGCCCATTAGTCTTGCCTCAGTCCTGGGGAATTTGAGAGAATTATCCAGGAGCACATCTGGGAGGGACCAGCAGGGGAAATTATGCTTAAGAACAACCAACATGGGTTCATTAGGGGTAGGTCCTGTCAGACCAACCTGGTGGCCTTCTATGACCAGATCACAAAATGCTTAGACGCAGGGGTAGCAGCGGATGTAGTTCTGGACTTCAGGAAGGCCTTCAACACTGTCTCTCACCCCATTCTCATTAAAAAGCTAGGCGACTGTGGCACACAGTCAGATGGGTCACAAATTGGCTAGAGGGCCACACCCAGAGAGTAGTGGTGGATGGGTCATTTTCGACCTAGAGGGCTGTGGGCAGTGGGGTCCCGCAGGGCTCGGTCCTCGGGCCTGCACTGTTCAACATCTTCATCAGCGACTTGGACAAGGGGGTAAAAAGCACCCTGCTCAAATTTGCTGGTGACACTAAGATGTGGGAGGATGTGGGCACGCTAGAAGGGAGGAATAGGCTGCAACTAGATCTGGACAGGTACAGGGGTGGGCGGATGAGAGCAGGATGGGGTTCAACACTGACAAGTGCAAGGTGCTGCACCTGGGGAGGAAGAGCCAGCAGCAGACCTACAGGCTGGGGAACTCCCTTCTCGTCAAAGCAGAGGCAAAAAAGGATCTTGGAGTCATTATCGATTCCAAAATGAACATGGGCCGACAGTGTGGGGACACGGTCAGGAAGGCCAACCACACCTTGTCGTGCATCCACAGATGCATCTCGAGCAGGTCCAAGGTGGTGATCCTCCTCCTCGATGCAGCACTGGTCAGACCACAGCTGGAGTATTGCGTCCAGTTCTGGGCGCCGCACTTCAGGAGGGATGTGGACAGCATGGAGAGGGTCCAGAGGAGGGCCACTCACATGGTCAGGGGGCAGCAGGGCAGACTCTATGAGGGGAGGTGACGGAACCTGAACCTGTTCAGCCTCCACAAGAGAAGACTGAGAGGGGATCCGGTGGCCATCTATAAACTTACCAGGTTGGGTCCTGAGGGGAACGGGAGAGTCCCTGTTCCCCCGAGCACTACCAGAAGTAACTAGGTATAATGGCCACAAGTTGATTGAAAGTAGACTCAGGCTGGACATCAGGAGGCGCTACTTCACTGTCAGGGCGGCTAGGATCCGGAACCAACTTCCAAGGGAAGTGGTGCTCGCTCCTACCCTGGGGGTCTTCAAAAGGAGGCTGGATGAACACCTTGCTGGGGTCGTTTAACCCCAGCATCCTTTCCTGCCCATGCCAGGGGGTCGGACTAGATAATCTGCTCAGGTCCCTTCCGACCCTTCCAACTATGAAACTATGAAACTATCCCTGAATGAAATGGGATGAACTGCTGTGCTTTAGGTGCCTCTTACTCTGTTTTAGGCATCTACTTCATCCCAGTCGCCAAGGACCAGCTTCCTACATAGTAAATCTCCATCTTCGCACATCAGCGTAGCTGCTTTGTCCATCCAGATCCTGAGACCCCTTGGATTCAAATCTGTGTGTCACGAGAGGCCGAGAGATAGCTGGAAGGCCTGTGTTTAGGGACAACAGCCTTCTAAACGATCTTGGTGAGAAGACAGAGGTAGCAACGCTTCTCTTCTGCTCACCTTCCTGCACTATTACAATGCTGGGACCTGACCAGCAGGCCTGGAAAGAACAATTTCAAATTATTTTAAATCATTCTAAACTATTGGGCAAATATTACACTATTAAATGAGAAGGGAGCAGGCAGATGCTTGAAGTCGTGTCAGAACCAAGAGCAATTCCTACCAACATCTCTTGGACAGAGTCTGCCATTAGGGTCACGTAAGGTTTCAAGACATCATAGTGAAACCCAGGTGTCAGCAGCCTCCGATGCTGGAACCATCTGGACCCATCTAAAATCAGCAATCCTTGTCCTGGGGAGAATCACAATGCACAAGAGTTAGTTAGGTCACTGGCTGGTGAGAGAGGAGTTTGCCTTAGATGCATTATATCTAAGGAATATATATAGGGGCTGGACCTGATGATCTCATGAGGTCCCTGCCAACGCCTACGAAATCTCTGAAATATCACTCAAAGTTCTTCATTTCCTAGAAAACCATATTTTTCCTGTGCAAAATTGCAAATGGAAAAAAAAATCTTTGAAATATCACTAAGCTAGTCTGTATTGTCCTTGGGTAAGTTTTAAGTACACATTTTGAAAGGAAACGAAGTGTTCATTCATTTAGACTTAAACCTCTATTTTATTTCAGCTGAAATAAAATAAAACACAACAGGCAGACAAGGTTTTTTGGGTCAATGCGATATCTCTTATTAGACCAACTAAAGGGTTGGAAAAATTGTTTTTTGGAAGTTTTCGGGCACAAACACCCTTGCAAAGAACAATTTTTCCAACTTTTTAGTTGGTCTAATAAAAGATATCACATTTATCCAAAGAACTTATCTGCCTATGTCCTCAGACCATCATGGCTACAACCAACCACTCTAAAACACAATGGCATTTGAAGCAACAAAATAAAACAAAAATAAGAATTCCCCATATTTCAGCATTTGACATTTCACCAGGAAAAAAAAAATCAATGTGCAAAATCCTGCATTTTAAAATAAGATCAAATGCTGATATCCCTTTCCTTGCCCTCCTTTCATCCCCAAATAGCTGTGCATTGAGTCTGGGTAAGGATATTCATTCAGGGCTAAGACTGAACTCAGATCGGATCTGTTTTGTGAAATTGTATCATGTAAAATAGTTCTATACATAATGCATTTAAGTTCCATGAGTCAACCTGAACTCTGAGCTCTCCGCTTTCCTGTACATCATTGACATCCTTCCAGTCGTGTGTGTATTTTTGCAACTAAACTATTGAATGGTGTTGTGTGTATGACACAAGAAGCAAAGGTTTGTTTCTTTAAGGATTTTCACAACCTGTTACACAAGGCCAATGAGAAGTAAGCACAACCGTACATACCAATCCATGGAAGTAGAAAGTTGTAAGTCTCGAGAGCCTTAGGATCTGTGGAATTCAACACACACAAAAAATATGGAAAAATCATACAGAAGTGAATGCAGCACTAATCAGGGTAAGTCACCTGTTACATTCTGGCCCCATGTTAGTACAGCAATAATTGAAAGCACATCTGGGTTTTGGTCAAGTTATTGTTAGTAGCAATATCTATTTTGGGAGTGACAATCTCCCTGCAGGAAAAATCGTTATGTTCATATTAAGGGCTTCATTTATAAATTTACAGGTGATTAGGACAAGAGTTGAATTTATTGCACACAGTAATAAATTGGAAATAGGTCCTCGAGATTGTTATAAGCAACTTGGTGCCCAATTAGACTCTTTTATAACAATTATCCAGCCATTTCTTAAAAGCTTGTTATTAGGGTTGTCAATTAATTGCCATTAATGTGTGTGATTAATGCAAGAACTAACTAATGCGTTAAATGTTTTAACACATTAATCACACATGTGGTTTTGGAGCCTGTTCCCAGGCTGCCCTGCCCCACTGCCTTCACCACCGCTTCCGGGCCACCCAGCCAGGTAGCAGTGGCAGTGCAGAGGAGCCGTAGGGCAGCCCGCAGGCTCTGGGTGACTGCAGCAGGAAGCAGGGGAAAGGGGAACGTACCCACACACCCATGCATCCACAATCCCCATCCGGGGCCCTAGCAGCCGGGCTGGCAACATCACAGGGTTCAGGAAGATGGTTCAGGATGCAGTAGGGTTGCCTGGCATCCTCGGACTTGGGGTGGGCCAGGACTTCCTGGGACCCACTGACTATGTAAGCAGGGAAGTTCAGGCCCATGCCAGGGCCAGGGTGGGGTAAACCCACCACCGCTGCAGCCATACTCAGGCAGGGGGCATGCCCCAGGCCTGGGGCAGCTCCACAGAGACCCTGCTCAGATTGGGCATCCTGCCAGGGTGTGCAGGGGTCCCCCTCCCTGGGCTCCAGACCCCTCTGTGGGCCACCCCTCTCCTCAGGCTCCAAGCCTCACACGCACACCCACAGCCCCCTGACACCTTCATATATCCCCCCCACACACACACACACACACACCCCATACCCACTTGGGGAGCTTGAGGAATAAACAGGAGGAACTTGTCCTCCTGCTAAATGCAAATAACTATGAAGTCATAGGGATAATGGAGACCTGGTGGGACTCCACCGATGACTGGGCCACGGGTATAGATGGCGATACCCTGTGTAGGAGGGATCGAGTGAACAAAAGAAGTGAGGGTGTAGCTCTCTATGTCAAGGAAAGCTACGCATCCCTGCAAGCCAACATTGGCACACATGGTGGATGACTTGAGGCCCTCTGGGTTAAAATCCATGGGGAACATGACACAGGGAATACTATGGTGGGTGTCTACAACAGATCCCCTACCCAGGGTCAAGACCTTGACCAGGAGTTTGCTAGGGAACTGACTAAGGCCGTGTGCTCCTGGTGTATGGTTGTCATGGGAGACTTTAACTACCCAGACATCTCATGGGAGGAGGGCTCGGCCAAATCCAAGTGGTCACAAAACTTTCTCTCATGCGTAGATGACCTCTATTTGATGCAGGAAGTCTACGGGCCGACAAGAGGTAAAGCACTTCTCGACCTGATACTGGCAACTGGGGACGACCTAATCAGTGACCTATGGATCGAAGGGAAGCTGGGTGACAGTGACCATGAGCTGATCACCTTCACCATTTGTTGTAAGTAGATCTGGCAAACTACAGGCCCATCAGCCTGACCTCTGTCCTAGGCAAGGTCTTGGAAAAGATTATCAAAGAGGCTATCCTTAACAGACTAGCTGACGGCAATATCCTGAGGGATACCCAGCATGGGTTTGTTGCGGGTAGGTCTTGCTTGACCAATCTCATTTTCTTTTACGTCCAGGTGACCGATCACCTGGACAAGGGAAAGGAGATTGATGTTGTATATCTTGACTTTAAAAAGCCTTCGATCTAGTATCCCATGATCACCTCTTGGCAAAACTGGCTAACTGCAACCTCGACCTCACCACGATCCGCTGGCTGAAGAACTGACTCTGTGGTAGGACCCCGAGGGTGGTGGTTGATGGAAGTCAGTCGTCGTGGTGCCCTGTGAGCAGTGGGGTCCCTCAAGGCTCTGTCCTAGGGCTTATACTATTTAACATCTTCATCAATGATGTGGACATTGGTGTCAGGAGCAGGCTGGCCAAGTTCACTGATGACACCAAACTCTGGGGTAAAGCATCCACACCTGAAGAGAGGAGGGCAATCCAGGCAGACCTGGACAGGCTCAGCAAATGGGTGGACGAGAATCTGATGGTGTTCAACACCGAAAAATGCAAGGTTCTCCACCTTGGGAGGAAAAATCTGCAGCATGCTTATAGGCTCGACAGTGCTATGCTGGTTAGCATTACAGTTGAAAGGGACTTGGGGGTCATGATTGACCACAAGATATACATGAACCTTCAATGTGATGCTGCAGCTAGTAAAGCAAGCAAAACGCTGGCTTGCATTCATAGATGCTTCTCAAGCAAATCCCGGGACGTCATTCTCCCATTGTACTCAGCCCTGGTGAGGCTGCAGCTGGAGTACTGCGTCCAGTTTTGGGCCCCACAATTAAAAAAGGATGTGGAGAAGCTTGAGAGAGTCCAGAGAAGAGCCACGTGCATGATCAGAGGTCAGGAGAACAGGCCTTATGAAGAGAGGCTGAGAGCCCTGGGGCTCTTTAGCCTGGAAAAGCGCAGGCTCAGGGGTGATCTGGTGGCCACCTATAAGTTTATCAGGGGTGTCCACCAGGATCTGGGGGGAACATCTGTTCACCAGAGCACCTCTAAGGATGACAAGATCAAACAGTCAGAAACTCCTCTGAGACCATTCAGGCTGCACGTAAGGAAGAACTTCTTTACTGTCCGAGCCCCCAAGGTTTGGAATAGACTGCCATCGGAGGTGGTTCAAGCACCCTCTTTGAACGCCTCCAAGAGAAATTTGGATGTCTTTCTTGCTGGGATCCTATGACCCAAGCTGACTTCCTGCCCCTGGACAGGGGGCTGGACTCGATGATCCTCTGGGGTCCCTTCCAGGTTGAACGTCTATGAATCTATGAAATCATCAAAGCAGTGCTAACAATTCTTTATATAGAGACTATGTTCTTTTCATGCATTCATCCATCACCATACTGCAGCCTAACAGGCACTGACCAAATAAAGTTATGGTTTTTATCTAAATATAGAAGTTTTCATTGGGACTGGCTTTTCTTGCTTCTGCCCACTCAGTCTAGCTCTCCTTCTTTGTTATCTGATTCACTCATGACTTAAAGCCAGATAGGAGAGAAAGAAACAATTTCTGAACAATTGCTTCCCTAATGAGTAAACTTGGTAGTGGCTAACACACACGCTCTGTGTAGGCAGTGCAGTACCTGGACTCCTAGTAGCCCCGGAGGGAACTTTTAGTATCTGGCCCCTTCACCAGGGATTATTTTTTTGTTGCAAAAGTCTTGATCACATCTGTGGTATCAATGTCTTTAAATAGTTCTCTTTCAATGGATAACATTGCCAGTCCCATATATGCACAATATTAAAACTATTTTTTGCAATTGTAATGTTTTTTTTTTCTATTTTTGGGGCCCCGTTCCTGTCTGGGCCCCAGGCGGCCACCTGGTTCGCCCCTGCCTGTGTCTGGGTCTGTGTGTAGGCTGGCTGTGAAAGCAGAGTGGTCCTTCCCACTCAAATCAGGTTAATTTGGGTATAGATAAAGCACACAAGATAAAGTGAAGATGTCCTGCTGAGAACTTCAAGTTGACATTTTTGGAGAGTGGAAAAATCTGCAGTGAAATGGATATTAAGGGTCACATTTTCAGACTGACCTTAAACAGAGCTCTGTTCTTCCTTTGCCAAAACTGCAAATATAGAAGGTTAAAAGTCCTTTATATTAGGAGCCAAATCCGAAGCCAACATAAATAATAAGTGCAACTATGTGGACTATATGCCGCTTGTTAAATATGCACACGAAAAGGGATCGTTCCTAATTTAAACAAGGACATTTTGCTTTTATAACACAAACACAAATCTGATTCTGCAGAAGCAGGAGAAGAATGGGGATCTATATGAATAAATTCTTTTAGGTTCACCTCGAAAGAAAAATCTGTTGTTTTTTGGGGGGGAGGTGGTAGGGGAACCACTTTGTAGTCATATAACTCATACCTCTTTATGGATTTGTGTTGGGGAAAGGTCACGTGATACTCGCTCAGAAAACGCAGGGCCCTTACCTCCTCTGCTAAAGACAGACTTTGCGTAGTCAGGGTGGTTGATCTGCAAGAAGCCCAAGAAAGGCCCAAACCAGAGTTGGTGACAGTTCGGGTATTTCTGTCCCCAGGATTCTGTGGTGTCCAGTTCTTGCTCTTGCTGAAGCTGCATCATTAATTAAAGGGAGGCAGAGTTAAAAACAGATGCTTAGTGACATGTTTGCATTCTCACAATAGTTTTGCTGAAGTAGTTTGTTTTCTATGATTCTACAATATCTTGGTGTTTTTACTACACCAAATATGCCCTTTCCCATAATAAAGACACTTGGGTCCTCTTTGAGAAATTCCTTTGTATTGTCTAAGACAAGCTGCTGTCAACGTGTGATAAAAAGAGCTGGGAGGCCTTCAAGGCAGCTCTTTGTGTTCTGCGTCATGGGCTGGTATATCAACAGTGGGCAAAAATGTCTTTGTGGGCTACAGACCACACACCCAGCATCTGAATGGCCTTTTCCTGAGGGTTCATAGGAGAAAGAAAAGCTCCATTTTCATTGTGGAGAACCAGTCTCTACCCGTCCCAAAAAGCTGATTCATATTGGCTGTGGCCCACATGCATCAAGCTGATGGGTCTTTTGTTACAGAGAAAACAAGAAGCAAATCAATATACGTGCTTTCCTGTAACAGCTCGATGCCCCTCTCCACCACCACTGCCTTCTGGCTGCTGCTCTGACCCTCGGGCTGTGAGCTGAGCAAAGTCTCAGATCCTAAGCAAACACATGCACTCCACAGTGTACACTCACCAGTTTGACGTGACCATACAGCCAATGTGTGGGTGCACCGGGAAAGCTGCCTAAGGCCTTTTCAATCTCCTGCTTCCTCCAATACATTTGAATAATTTTCAGCAGCAAGCAGGTCAGGCACAGTGCTGCAACCAGGGGGAACATCTGGAAGACATCTCTGGACAGCCAAGAAGAGCTCATCCTGTGGTTTCAATGTTGCTGTGCCTGGTGACTAGTCCCGAATAAGCAGCCCCACCCATTCTGCCCTCTGTACTGTGTTATCTGTTCCAGGTCAAGTCCACTCCCACATGTTGTTCCTCATTACAAGGACCTATCTGTAGCTGCTTCCTAAGGGTGTTCCTGTCCTTATGCAATGGAAATAGCCGTGGGTGCTGTTTGTTGTCTCTCTTGTCTGTTGTTGCTTCTGAGCTGCAGTGCTTAGATTTTGTATCTGTGCATAGGTGGGGGTGTAAATGTCTCGGGGATATACACAGAACTGTTACCGTGCAAGAAAATCTCCCTGTAACATGTGCAGTTCTGCATGACACACCAAATCCTGTGGGCTGGCTCCTCTTATGAAGCTGATTTATGCCAACTGAGCTGGTTGCAGCCAGCTGAAACTTGGCACCTGTGCTCCTACTTCATGAGATAATAATCAAAACACTCAAATCTATCCGGCCTGGGATTTCAGCCATGCTCCATGACAACTTCAGTGCAATTAAAAGCAATGGGTGTCCTTAATGACTTAAATATGCTACTGAATTAGATGCTCACCACACTGTGCCCTGAACGGCTTATGTTCAGTTCAAGGAATCAGAACTTGTGGTAGAGATGATATCTTTTATTAGACCAACTTGATTTTTGCAAAAAAACTATTCTTTATGTTCATGTTAGAAGTTTTATTGTGCTCTTTCTTCAGCCTCAGGTTTTCAGAGAGCCACCGGTTTTGGGATGCAACGGTGAATTCTTGAAGGTCAGATGCTTTCATGGTGGGGCAAAACAGAGGTTTTCACAAGTACAGAGGGATTCATTAAGGTTTTTAGGGCCAGGGGAGGAGTGAGGCTGTCTCAAGAGGATGAAACCAGCTTATAAAATCAACTCTTCATGAAAGGTAAAAGATTTATCATGTGGCCAAACCATTGGATATCTCCAGAGCCTAGTTCTAGGAGTCAGGCTGCAGAACATGAACAGTCAGCATGTCCTAAAGTCCACATGGATCATTAGGTCCCCTTTCTGGCCTGTGTGGAATGACTACCTGGTTATGGAGGTTGTCAGACATGACAATGGACAGAGAGTGGTTGTGAGGCAGAGACTGGTCCTATGGCTGAGCTTGTCTGCCTCATCTGGGATGAAGGGATTCTCCCAGCATGGGCCGATAAAGGGGGTGGGCAGAAGGATCCCAGCAGCTCCCAGATGAGAGCAAGATGACAGTTCTGCTGGGGTCCTACGCAAGGTGAAGAAAGCTCACCTTGCACAGAAGGTCTACAGGAATGACCCTGATGGAAGCAGACATGAGATTGGCCATGAATGACATTGAGATATGTGATCCTAAGAGATGTGATAGGCTTAACTGCTTATCTGCTGCCTTTTCACAAAGGAAGGGCTGTAGAATATCATTTGATAGGGAAGTCCAATCATCTTACTACATATAGCCATGTTGACTTGCTGTTGCTGATGCTACTGGAATAGCTGTTTCTGAACATAATTCCCCATTGCATTTGCCCTTATTGAACCTTATTGACACTGATGTAAAGTCCTACACTTAGGAAGGAGCAATCCCATGCACCAGTGCAGGCTGCAGAAAAGGACCTGGGGGTGACAGGAGACAATAAGCTGGACAGGAGCCAGCAGTGTGCCCTTGCTGCCAAGAAGACTAATGGCATTATGGGCTGCATTGCTAGGAGCGTTGCCAGCAGATTGAGGAAAGTGATTCTTCCCCTCTATTCGGCACTGGTGAGGCCACATCTGGAGTCCTGTGTCCAGTTTTGGGCCCCCACTACAGAAAGGATGTGGACACATTACAAAAAGTCCAGTGGAGGGCAATGAAAATAGTTTGGGGGCTGGGGGACATGACTTGTGAGGAAAGGCCAAGAGAACTGGGATGATTTAGTCTGGAGAAGAGAAGACCGAGGGGGATTGAATAGCAGCTTTCAACTCCCTGCAGGGGGTTGCAAAGAGGATGGAGCTGGGCTGTTCTCAGTGGGGGCAGATGACAGAACAAGGAGCAATGGGCAGCAAAGGGAGGGAGGGAGGGCAGGTGGCAGGACAAGGAGCAAAGTTGAAGCAAAGGGAGGTTGAGGTTAGATATTAGGAAGAACTTTCTTACCACGAGGGTAGTGAAGCACTGGAATAGATTACCCAGAGAGGTGGTAATGTCTTCATCCTTGGAGGTGTTTAAGATCCAAGTAGACAAATCCTTGGCTGGGATAATGTAGTTGGAGCTGGTCCTGCTTTGAGCAGGGGGTTGGACTAGATGCGACCTCCTGAGGTCCCTTCCAGCCCTCACTGTCTGTGGTTCTATAACTATCACTGAATATACCCAGCTAAGGCTTTTGCCATGATAGATAGATAGATAGATAGATAGATAGATAGATAGATAGATAGATAGATAGATAGATAGATAGATAGATAGATAGATAGATGTGTGACAGTGAAAATATCAGACCCCTCACTGACATAAATACTCTTGTACATCTTAAAAAGACTCCAAGGCCCAGTCCATAGTTAACTAAATATCTAACCCAGGCAATCCAAAGACAAAAGAGTCTTGTAGGGCCTTGAATAGAAATCTGGAAGTGATTAAGGAATGGCATTATTTCAGTGCCTTCAATCCCCTATTGTATTTACAGCTCAACTTAAAAGACCTGTTCGCATCTCCCAAACATGACACCATCATGTAAGTATCTGAGCAGCACATGTGGGCTCTGATCTCTGGTGGTGGCTTCTAGGAGCTATTGTGAATCATTATATTTAGTCTTAATCCTGATTATGGCTTAATCTTCTGTGGCACGGTGTCATGTGACGCTCAATGGAGGGCCATTCCTCTCGAAAGGACATGTATGACATCCTGCTGATGCTCAGTGGAAACACACATAATATAACTGCAGCGCACCTCATGTTACTTAAATTGCTAATTGCTTAAATTACAATCAAGACTTTATAAAGGAGGATAAGGCAAGATGCCACGTTTATTGATTACATGAATTAGACAGAGGTTCGGACACACTATTCATACAAACACACAGAAATTATTATACACATTATTTTACACAGGCATACATATACACAGAACAACCATTCCATCCACACATATACCAGACATAGTTACCCACAATAGTAGATCAATATCAGCCTAGGGTGGCCAACCCAGGCTTGTTGAGTAGATGCTGATGATCTGAAGATAGCAGATTTGAAGATAACAACTGGAGCAGGGTGAACAGATGCATCTGTGCTCCAATGAAACAGCAGTAGAGAAAGATACTCACCCAACTTGGCATTTTCAAAGTGAACTCCAAGATGAACATGAGCCGGCAGTGTGACGAAGCCATCAGAAAAGCCAATGGCACTTTATCGTGCATCAGCAGATGCATGACGAATAGGTCCAGGGAGGTGATACTTCCCCTCTATCGGGCGCTGGTCAGACCGCAGTTGGAGTACTGCGTGCAATTCTGGGCGCTGCAATTCAAGAGGGATGCGGATAACCTGGAGAGGGTCCAGAGAAGGGCCACTCGTATGGTCAAGGGCCTGCAGACCAAGCCCTATGAGGAGAGACTAGAGAACCTGGACCTTTTCAGCCTCCGCAAGAGAAAGTTGAGAGGCGACCTTGTGGCTGCCTATAAGTTCATCACGGGGGCACAGAAGGGAATTAGTGAGCATCTAGCTGGGGTCATCTAGGCCCAGCACTCTTTCCTGCCTATGCAGGGGCTCGGACCCGATGATCTGATCACCTTCACCATCCGCCGAAAAGCTGGCAAGTCGGTCAGCAACACACAAGTCCTTGACTTCAGGAAAGCCAACTTTGACAAGCTCAGGAGGCTTGTCAGTGAGGCCCTAAGGGACTGTAACCACAGGGAGAGGGGAGTTCAAGAAGAGTGGTTGCTCCTCAAGGGAGCGATCCTCAATGCACAAACTAAGTCTATTCCATCTCGGAGGAAAGGCAGCAAGAGGGCACAGCAGCCCCCCTGGCTCTCCAGGGACCTAGCAGACCTCCTGAGGCTAAAAAGAAAGGCCTACAAAGGATGGAGGATGGGAGTCACCTCCAAGGAGGATTATTCTGCACTGGTCCGGTCCTGCAGGGAGCTGACCAGGAAAGCCAAGGCTGCAACTGAACTCCAGCTAGCTTTGAGCATCAAGGACAATAAAAAGTCCTTTTTCAGATACGTGGGGAGCCGGAGGAAAAGCAGGGGCAATGTTGGACCCCTGCTGAACCAGATGGGGCAACTGACAACTGACGCCCAGGAAAAAGCCAACCTATTAAATAGGTACTTTGCGTCGGTCTTTCATCAGCCCCATGGGACGCCCATGCCCGCTACAGGGCCAGGAAGTCTGGGTGAGGGTGATCCCCTGCCCTCCATTAATGCTGACTTCATGAAGGAACATCTTGAGAAGCTGGATACCTTCAAGTCAGCCGGCCCTGACAATCTTCACCCCAGGGTACTCAAGGAGCTGGCGAGCATCATAGCCCAGCCTCTAGCGCGGATCTTTGAAAACTCTTGGCGCTCTGGTGTAGTGCCCAAAGACTGGAAGAAGGCCAATGTGGTGCCTATCTTCAAGAAAGGGAGGAAAGTGGATCCGGCTAACTATAGGCCCATCAGCCTGACTTCTATCCCGGGGAAGATCTTAGAAAAGTTTATTAAAGAGGCCATCCTTAATGGACTGGCCGACGCCAACATCTTAAGGGATAGCCAGCATGGGTTTGTTGCGGGTAGGTCTTGCTTGACCAATCTCATTTCCTTCTACGACCAGGTGACCTATCACCTGGACAAGGGAGAAGAGATTGATGTCATATATCTTGACTTCAAAAAAGCCTTCAATCTGGTGTCCCATGATCGCCTCTTGGAGAAACTGGCCAATTGTCGCCTTGGGTCCTCCACGATCCACTGGCTGGAAAACTGGCTCCGGGGTCGGACCCAGAGGGTAGTAATTGATGGAAGTCACTCATCGTGGTGTCCTGTGACCAGTGGGGTCCCCCAGGGCTCTGTCCTTGGACCCATACTGTTCAACATCTTCATTAATGATGTGGACACTGGAGTCAGAAGCGGACTGGCCAAGTTCGCCGATGACACCAAACTTTGGGGCAAAGCATCCACACCAGAAGACAGGCGGGTGATCCAGGCTGACCTGGACAGGCTCAGCAAGTGGGCGGATGAGAATCTGATGGTGTTCAACGTCGATAAATGCAAGGTTCTCCACCTTGGGAAAAAAACCTGCAGCATCCTTATAGGCTCGGCAGTGCTATGTTGGCTAGCACTATGGAAGAAAGAGACTTGGGGGTCATCATTGACCACAAGATGAACATGAGCCTGCAATGCGATGCTGTGGCTAGTAAAGCGACCAAAACACTGGCTTGCATCCATAGATGCTTCTCAAGCAAATCCCGGGACGTCATTCTCCCCCTGTACTCAGCCTTGGTGAGGCCGCAGCTGGAGTACTGCGTCCAGTTTTGGGCTCCACAATTCAAAAAGGATGTGGAGAAGCTTGAGAGAGTCCAGAGAAGAGCCATGCGCATGATCAGAGGTCAGGGAAGCAGACCCTACGATGACAGGCTGAGAGCTCTGGGGCTCTTTAGCCTGGAAAAGCGCAGGCTCAGGGGTGATCTGATGGCCACATACAAGTTTATCAGGGGTGACCACCAGTATCTGGGAGAACGTTTGTTCACCAGAGCGCCCCAAGGGATTCGAATGGTCACAAACTACTACAAGATCGTTTCAGGCTGAACATAAGGAAGAATTTCTTTACTGTCCGAGCCCCCAAGGTCTGGAACAGCCTGCCACCGGCGGTCGTTCAAGCGCCTTCATTGAACACCTTCAAGGTGAAACTGGATGCTTATCTTGCTGGGATCCTATGACCCCAGCTGACTTCCTGCCCTTTGGGCGGGGGGCTGGACTCCATCTTCCGAGGTCCCTTCCAGCCCTAATGTCTATGAAATCTATGAAATCTATTGAGGTCCCTTCCGACCCTAACATCTATGAATCTATGAAAGTTGGAGCGCACGGAACCAGAAAGGTTTACTTAGCTTCAGCCTACATCTTGGTGGGTGGGCAATATCTTCAACAAGGATTCAAGATTTGGCCTATGTTTTAGTCCCTGGTGAAAAATCTGTAGTGAAGCAAAATCTACTTTTGTCTGAACTAGCCGTTGTCCTAAGGTTGCCAGATGTTAAATGAGTTCAAATGATGCAATGCATGGACATCTGTCAATGACCGCTTATCTCCTCAATCAAAAGGGGCCTGGTCCTACATACTTTGGGCACATATGAACCTCCCATTCTTCAGATGAGTAAACCTGCAGAAGGAATGGATGTTTCCTGTTCAAAAGAATCTTCCCAGTCTCAAATAGTATAAAAAAGGAAGTACCTCTGGATTCTCCCAGAATATGCGGTTTCTGTGAAGACCATAAATACTTAGCGTGACCACGAATCCTGTTAAGCATGACAAAAAGAAGTAACTAGTTACCAGCAGAGTGATATGTGCCATAAATCAAGCTGTTTTGTTCATTTCCATTTGGTAATACATCTTATTTTAAGCCTTGTTTTAAGCAATAGGTTTCCATAGAGAATTTCTTATCCTTTAATAACCATTACCCATGGAAAAAAATCCCTTTACTAAAGAATATTTTACTTAAATTCAATACAGTCACAACAGGGAAACAGCAGGAAAATTCAGGGGAAAACAACACTCAGTAGGTGTTAGAAATGAAAGAAACCTGATCCACATACCCAGCGGTGCAGGGTTTTTATTTTAGTGCCTTCCTCAGCCCATTCTCCTGTCTGATTGTACAGGAGTGCTGTGTTGGGTACCGGAGGGTAAGGACGAAGAGCTTCTTTGATACACATAGTACTATAAATCACCCATAAATCACCTGTCCAAGGTTGTCCCTAAAAAGAACAAAAGAAATAGTAGAGACACCTGGTGGTGGCCAATGGACTACAGCTCAGGTTTGCCAAAGAGATTTACCCTGGGTAGGAGCTGTGTGACTGTAAAATTGTCCGCAGGAGGAAAAATTAGATTCAGCAACTAGAGTAGATTTGAAAAGGTTGGGAGCTCTCACTGAACCAGCTACGGTGGAAGGAAACTGTGCCAGCATTGCTGACTCAGCTCAGGTAAAGAAATGAGAGTTCGCCCTCTTACTTTAATAGAAAAAGCCCTCGCCTCCTTCACTATTTCTGGGTTTAGAAGGAGAAGAGAGATTATAATGTACATATTTGGGTAACCTTCATTAACTGTCCATGTATATAATATTAGGTAGAGCTCATAAGGATTAGGGGCCTTGTTACGTGGTAATTTTAGGCAGGTCCTGGAGCTCTTAGCTGGGGTGTGCAAAGCAGGCAGTATTCGATTCAGATTTAGGTTCGGCCCAGTTTGTGATGTGTCGGCACATTTTGCATTTCTTGTCCTGGTATGATCTGGATCCATTGGGCGTGGTTTGGGTCATAGGGAGTTTGCTTCTGGTGATGAGAGCAGTGAGGTTTGGTGCTTATTTAAAGGCTAGGATGGGTAGTTTGGGGAGGATCTCTTTAAGAATTGTTTCTTCTTCTGGAGGAAAGTGAGTCATTCATCCTCCTCCCCTTGCACCAGTAGATGAAAAGAGTCACATGGATTGGGGGACGGGGGGAAAGGATGATGGTCCTCTTCAGAGGGTGTTGCAATGGATCCAGTCCCCTGCACACTAGGCTGTTCTAGAGGAGCAGTTCCTTTCTGCTCCTAGAGGTCTCCCAGCATTGCGAGGCACTACGTGACCCTCTTGCGAGGTTTTTCATAAAAAACTCTGCAAGTCTTTCCGCTGGTAAGAAATGCTGATCTACACAGGAGAAACCTATTCATTGAGTTCAATTTTAGAGGCAAATCTGCCTGGATTCTTCCCTGCGCCACCATCTGAGCCCTTTCAAGCTTCCCAAATGCACATCAGCTTATCTGCCTCCCTGACAAACCCTAGGGCTTCATGACTGCTTAGCTCCATGCTGTCTCATCCCCTTCCAGGTAGCCTGTGCACACGTACCTAGGGGAAGCAGCCAGAAATGCCCCCAAATAACTTTTTTTCTCCTAGGAAGGGATGTATCTAGGGAAGCTTTCTTCTGAAAATTTCTACAGGGAGGATGTGACAGATCAGGAAAGGACATTGCTCCCCTGATAGGGTGTAGCAGCAGATCAAGTCTTCCTACTCACTGGGACACCAGAGGAACAAGACTCTAGCAGTGATGTGGCTTCAGCCCCGTACATAGGACTCTGCAAATCACAACACTGCAGATCTGAAGCAGACTTCACCCCAGTAACAAACTTGTGCTCCACAATTTTGCTTTTTGTTTAAAGGGCTTCTTTGGCTTGATTATGAATTTGACTGATTGATTGTAATCTTATCCCTGAAGGAAATACAGTACAAGGAAACTTTTATCTTGAGAGTCTAGGTATTTTGCCTAGATTAATACTTAGGGCTACTGGAAATATGCACATCTATTGACTCTGATGATACTCAGGATACTCACTTTGGCACAGAGAAGAATATCCAGAAATCCAGATGCCTTTTCTTCAGGATCTTATCAAGTACTTGCTCATTTTTGAGGACCTCCTTTCTTTCACTGATCATTTTATCTATGTCAGAAGAGTGTAGAAGTCGATTGTCACATTTGATTCTCTAGAATTCGTGGGTCACTACACAGGCCACAATCGGAGTTTCTTCTGATTTTGTTTTTGCCCTGAATTGATATCAGGCATGTGAGGCACGTGAACGTATTGAATGTGCTCCTTAGAATCAAAGCTAACTTTTTGTCTTGTTGAATATACTGATGGCAATTAATGCACAGCTTTACTTCAGATTTCAAATATATTCGGTGCTGACCAACATGGCAGCACTTTTACTCACATCTATGGCTTGAGTCTCTTTCTTTGCAGCAGCATTTAGGTGAACGCAAGAGGGCAGCCTTTATTCATAAAATCGATAGAAAATAAAGAATAATGAATGACCAGCTTATAACAAAGGCATTTTGGACCAAAGAAATTGTAAAAGTTTCTGGATTCAAAAGTGTGTTTGTGAGATATCATCTATTGTCCAAATCCTATGAGCAACCAATGAAACTAGTAGGGCTGTGCAAAGCTTCGGATCACAGTTCGGATTTGGAGATGACTCAGATGATTTGGATGATGAATCTATGAATCTGAATTGAATCACTGGAAGTTTTAGGCTTTTCAAATCGATTTGGAGCTTCCGAATCGATTCGGAAAAAAATCGGAAAAGATTTGGTGATTTGGCCATAGGGTATAATGGGGAATCAATTAAATATCTACAACTTTGTTGTCTTTTGGATGATTCAGATGAAACTTGCAAGGATAGAAGCCTCTGCTATAGCATGATGCATGCCAAGTTTCAAGGTGTTAGGTGCAGGGGTTTCTGGGAAACTGCACCTCAAAGTCCTGACGGCAAAACTCATGTCACGTGTATGTGTTAAGCCACAGTGAGGTAAAAACAGCAGGGGTGGTGGCCCCTGCTGAGGCCACAAAGCCTGCCAAGTTTCAAGGAGATAGGTGCAGGGGCTTGGGGGAAAGTGTACCTCAAGCTGCGGACAAGCAAAACTTGTGACGTGGGTGACACTGTGTGGGTTAAGGCGCAGCGGGGTGACAGCTGCAGCATTTTTTTGCAAGAAACCAACCAACTAACCCACCCACCGACCCACCCACCCACCCACCAAGCCCCCTAACTGTGGGGGCCGCAGGCATGGTTGCAAAGAGGCATTGTATCTTTGCTGCCCACAAAGCTTAGGGAGGGGTGGAGGTGGGCCCCGGGTAGGTGGTGGGTGGCTAGGTGGGTGAGAAGGGTGTAGGGAGGGAGACATCCTACACCCCCTTCCAGGTTACTGAAAATGTCCCACCCAGCAGGATGGGGTTGGGGGGGCAGCCAAAGGAGGCCCTCTCAGGTGCCCCCCCCCGCCCCCATGCACAGTTGGGGCCCCCTTAGGTCCAGATCAGTGACGCAATCGAATATAATCCTCATAGACTACTATAGCAAGAATTATTTTTAAAAGCACACATGCTACAGTAGTCAATGAGGATTTTCTGTAGCGATTTCCTGATGTGCAGAAGTGCATTTTTTGAGACCTGTCCAGTAACCATGAAGGAGTTGCTAGAGAGGGAGTGTGCCAGAGCATCACGGAGGTGAGGTCTTTTCCAGCAGCCAAGAAGAATTTGTGATATTGAGGAACGGAGAAGCATTGCTTGCACCAAACTGTGAACAAGCCTGGTACCAATGCAGGACATGGCCAGTAACCAGGAGGACGGAAAGACGACTATTATGTGGGTCTGCAGAACTCGTGCAAAGTTCAGCCCGTAGCACCTCAGCTTCCACCACTTCAGCAACCGAAGGCCTCCACCATCCAGAGGAGAAACTCAAGCCGCAGCCTCCTTAGAAAATGTAGAGATGTCCTGCAGTTCAGGGAAATGAACTGCTCTCAACTGCATGACTGATTGAGTATTAGATTGATGGCGGGTGGGTTTGTGTGTGTGTCAGGGCCCCAGCCCAGCCGGCAATTCCCCGCCCTCTGATTGGTCACCTGCACAGAAAGGTGTGTTGATTAGGAGGTACAGGGGCACATGCGTGTGCATGCACACACACCCCCCGCAAGGAGCAGGCACACGTGCATGCAATCACACACGTGCAATCACACACATGTGCATGCACACACAAACACACCCCACATGGAGCAGACACACACGCATGCAATCACACACACACATACACGTGCATGTGTGCACACGCGCACACCCGGCAGGGAGCAGACACACGTGAATGCAACCACACACATGCAATCACACAACACCTCTGCACAGAGCAGACACGTGCATGCAATCACATGCAATCACACACACACACATGCATCCCCATACAGAGCAGACACACGTGCATGCAATCACACACGTGCAATCACACACACACGCATGCATGCACACACATGCACCCCTGCACAGAGCGGCAGGAGTCACGCCGAGCTCCCCGGCAGCTGTCTGCCCCACTGCGGTGCGGGAGCGGTGCAGGTGTATTCGGGCCTCTCTCCATCTGCATAAATAGTTCGCCTTGTACTGAAGATGTCCATGCAGAGGACCCATGATGAGTCCGAATTCAATTTCTGAGGCCCTGTTCCCACAGGGCTGCTCCTGAGCGTGCAAAGATAGAGTGAAACCGCCTTCTGTGTGGTCATAGCTTTCATTAGGCATTAGTTATGGCAAGGTAGAAATACAAAACTCCTTGTGTCGCAGACCAACTTGACTACCAAATACATCCCTTCATGCAAGGAATTAATTCTGTTCTTTAGCTGGTGCACAAATCTTTTGTCTGATTTAGCAACTGCTCCTTTTTTGTGCTTAATTGGTACGGAAATCTTTTCCTGGCTGAAGTTTGCTGCTAATTTTTGTGCTTACTCATGCAGGAATCTCTCTTGTCCCTGGCTGATGGTCTGTGTCTTCCTTCCAAACATGCAGATTTTCCCCGCTGAGGGGTACCTCGGCATAGCACAGCAAGCTGGGCATCAGCCCGGCGCCAACCTCTCTGCCCTGGATCAGGCCAGGAGGCCGCATGGACACCGTGCCCTACGTCCAATGCCCCCGATTCCTGGGTTAAACCGGACTGAGCTGCGCCTCCCCTGTCAGCCTTTGCAAACCCAGTGCTGTTAGCAGTGCTTTGTGGCCCAATTTCCCTGAGTGTGGGCAGAGGAGGGCGCTCCAGGCTAAGAGAAAACCCACTCTGCACCTGGGCACACCCACTGCACACGCGTGTTTGCAAGGGCCGATCTCTGCATTGTAACATATCATGCATGGCAAAGCAGTCAGCGTGCTGGAGATGATCTTTTTTATTACACCAATAAAAGATATCAGCCTCTAGCACGCTGGCTGTGTGGTTTCTTAGACCAAGACAACTCCAACCTTCATTCCTTGTGCCACAGAAACTTTCACTCTCATTTTCCTTCCAATCAGTCCTGGGCTGCAACAACCTCCATCAATCCAGTACGGAAAAGTGCTGAGTCTCAGGCAAGAAATAAAGCAATTTGCTCCCACACACACACACACACACACACACACACACACACATATCCCCCCCCCCCCCAAAAAACAATGCACCTTTGTTTAAGGAGGAGGTGATCAGTCCCTTGTCCTTGTGCTGCACGGCTTCTGGCTCCCCACAGGACCTGGAAACCAAGCAGCACCAAAAATCAGGGATCTCTCTGCTTCCCTGCCCAGCTGGGGGCTGACGGCAGCTGCCCCAGGATGTGCACGGTACCAGGAGACAGCTGCCGCTGGGGCCGGCAGAGCTCTCCTGGCCCCGTGCGCATCGGGACCAGGCCCCGTGCCCCCTGCCGGTAGCCAGGCTAGCACCCTGGGGACACCTGGAGCTCTCCCTGGCTGCTGCAGAAGGGCAGAGCAGGGCAGGAGCAGCTTCGTGTCAGGTTGCTCCCATTGGGAGCAGATTTGCTCCCAACAGGGTGCACGTGTAGACATGCTCCCAGAGAAGTGTTACTGCACAGTATTTTACGGTGTGGTAAGTCTATATAGCATTAATAGCACAGGTAGATGCACCCGTAGACAAGTGGCTCAATTTGGTTTGAGCACCGTGTCTCACAGCAAGCTCAACCCTACATTGCCTGCACTAAGTACCCCCGGAGCATCCCCTGCTCCACACCATCCCGGCTTCTTGCAGTGAATTGCCATTTAAGCCTCATGTACATGACTATCCCATGCCTGTTGTGATGCAAATCAAATATCAGGCTGAAGAGTCCCCAGTTAGACTGGTTGTGTCTCTACCAGCTTCCCTCAGCTCCGCTGTCCGGGGCAGCTGTGACCTGCAGGCACTCGGGCTTTAGGACAGGTCCAGCCTGAGGCTGAGCCCTTGGTTAGCTACTAGCCCACTCTTTCCCCCTGTCCTTGCAGAGCTACCCAACGTCCGAATGGGCCTCTGCTCTCGGTGGCTCAGAGAAGATCTTGGTTCTCCCTGTCTGTAGACAGCTCCCACAAGGGCTGGACCAGCATGTAGCAGTCCTTGTGTTACCCCAAAACTTTTGCTCGGGGAACCAGCGGGCTGTTGGGAGAGAGAATGCTTGGGACATACCCTTTTTCACTTTACCAGTGTAGCGATAACACCCACCTTTATGCTGAGAAATCCACTAGTTACCTTGCAAATAAGTCTTGCTTTTGCTTTTGCTCATCAGACAGTTCAGGGTTGTGCTGGGATGTTCAGGGCATTCAGTAGTCCAACGACTCTTTCTTCCCAAACTTTTTAAACGGCTTGTGTGACTTGCATATTTATAATTTGTACCATTACTATTGTTCCTACTAGTGGGTCGTTCCAGGCTATTTGCATACTTGAGCTTTTACTATTGGGGTTTTTTTTTTAAACCTAAATACACCCATGCTGGCATCTTTTTTTTTATTACACTTTTTTCTGTTACACATTTTCTTGTGACTGTTCTTGACAACATTTATGCTCGGACAACGCTTACAGCTGCTTGCTTAAGTCTCCCCCCGCCCCTGACTTGGAGGCTGCTGCAGGTGCCGGACAGTCGCTGGGCATGTTTACACGTGCATTTACACTGGCTTAAATTTACTGCTCAGTCAGTGGGCATAGGCTGGCATTTACACGTGCAGGCATTACAGCACATTAACACTGTGTGTGGTCTGACTTGGGAGTAAAGTTAATCCCAAACCAGCCCACACCCAGTGTTACTGTGCGGTAAAGCATCTACATGTGCATTACTGCACAGTAACTAATTGGTCATAGATTTGATACCCGCATAATGCAGGTATCAAATTTATGCTCAAGCCGGCATAAGTTGCCATATTTACTGCGTAGTGCGGGCATGCACATGTAGATGCACGCCTGTACTGCGTAGTAATTTTGGTTACTGCGCAGTAAATGTGCATGTATAGCCACGCATAGATATATCAGGGGAAGGTTCTCAAGTACATTCGTATCGAGATTTCTTTAGGCACCTTGCTTTAAGCCCACTTATCCCCTTGCCCCAGGTGCTGCTGGTCTCATTCCCCAGGGTACTGCTCACACTCAGTGGCAGATTTGTGCTTCCAGCCATAGTTTCCACCCTGTCAAATGTTCTGTCATGCAGATCCTGCCTCGTTTGACCTCACCAAGTCTTTGCCAGTGTACGGACAACAGGCTGCTGCAGCAAAGGCCATTGGGTAAGAGACATCAGAGCCACACACAACAGGAGTGTGGCAGAGCACATTGAGACACCGAGGTGGGCTCTTCTAGGGGGCTGGTGGTGACATGGCTGCCTATAGGACTTGATGCCCCAGACAGGAAGGCAATGCTAGGTCTTAGTGGCAGATTTCATAGATTCCATAGACATTAGGGCTGAAAGGGACCTCAGAAGCAAATCGAGTCCAGCTGTAGCACACTCCCAGTTATCCAGGGATGCCCTTTGCAGCGGGAGCAGCTGGAACGGCCAAGGCTTTCCCAGGGCTGGCAGGGAGCGGGGCCACTGCTTGCCCAGCAAGGCAGGAGACCTTGCACTCACTCTGCAGCAGAGATGCCAAGAGGACCCTGATTCAGATGTGTAACAAAGCCACTGTCTTCTGTGCCGTTGGTGCATCAGGAAGACTGTCCTTCCCCACTCCTGCATCTGCATATGAATCTTGAACTGTGCCCGACAGTTATGGGTGATCCAGTAGAAGATAGCTCCGAAAGCCCCTCGTTCCTCTTGTCCCGGGGTACGCTGTCATGCTGTGAAGGGGCTGGCTTTGAGCGGAGCCAGACGATGCCCCGTCTCTCCCATACATTCACTCACCGTGGCTCTTCTGTTGCAACGCTTGGTCCAGATGTTTCCCATTGTGGACGAGCACGTGCAGAAGGCGCTAGGAAAGCATCTGTTACAGCTCTTTATGGTAAATGCCTATCGCTACTCCAGAGGGTCTCTGGGACTGGCCCTTTTGCAGGGCCAAGGAGGGCGGGGTGGAGGGGTTACATGCACCTTGGGGCTCATGGGCCTGTTTTGGTCTTTCAGAAGTCCGGGAATGAGCAAACCGCAGACCCGGACCAGCCCTGCTCAGCCCCCACCCCCAAACCCACCAGCTCCACTCTACGCCTCCCATGCCCCGTTCCTCCTGCTTCCTTCAGGTTGAATCTCAGAAAATCTTGCAGGATTGGCCCTTCTCCAGACATCTCCCCCAGACTTATGAACTACACAGCCAGGCAGCCTCCCCTGAAAATCACAGGGAAGAGGTGAGAGGGAGAATCAGATCATGGCAGGGGGCAGTGGTTAGTATTTTGGGGAAGAGGTCTCACTATGTCCTGGCTAAGAGTGGGCAGCATCTCCCCGGGGCAGGGAGCAGGCTTTGGCTTTTCTTCAGTTTGTATAAATCTTTCACCTTTTGCTAAAGGTAGCAGTGATTAGTTCTCAACTAATTTGTTGAGGTCCTGCTTCAGAAGGACTGCCTTTGTGGGTACCAAAATAGAGGTGGCGTTACTACAGCTGGAGAGTTGCAGTTTTAATCTCTTGTTTGTCAGGTATTGGATGAGATGCGCATCTGGGCACGCAGTTCATAGAGTCTGCTCTGGAGACAGGGAACAGCAGGGGTAATGCTGCTGGGGCAGAGAGGGGGTGACATGGAGAGCCCTTGGCACCCACATCCATGTCCCTTCTGAGCCACCCCCACTATCCAGAGTTACCTTGACCTCATGAGCAGGTGGTTCTCCCCTGCCCGAAGCCATGCCAAGGTCAAAACCATGCTTCTTCTCACAAATAGTTCACCTTTTACGTTTAGACTTTGGGCTGAGAGCTCAGACTTTGTTAGCGAGCTCTTACTTTGCTTGGGGGGACGGTCAAGGGACAGAACAGGAGATGGGTGAGAGCCAACAGGATGACTGATAGGTGCCAGCTGCTTGTTCATGTGTCCGCAAGGATGCCATTTCAAGCAGAGGCAATGAACTTGGATATGTTGCACCTGGACTTCAACCACCCAGAGCCAAAAGGGGAGCACACAAAAAGTGGAAACAGGGAGAGATCACCAAAGACGAATATACCTCCTCTGCTCACACTTGTAGGGAGGCAGTTAGACAGGCCAAAGCTACCACGGAGCTGAGGATGGCAACCCAAATAAAAGACAACAAGAAATTGTTTTTTAGATATATAGGGAGTAAAAGGAAGGCCCAGGGAGGAATAGGACCTCTGCTAAACGGGCAGAAGCAATTGGTGATGGACAGGGGGGACAAGGCTGAACTCCTCAACGAGTTCTTTGCCTCAGTGTTCCTAAGCGAGGGGCACGACAAGTCTCTCACTGGGGTTGTAGAGAGGCAGCAGCAAGGCGCCAGACTGCCATGCGTAGACCCTGAGGTGGTGCAGAGTCACTTGGAGGAACTGGATGCCTTTAAGTCGGCAGGCCCGGATGAGCTCCATCCGAGGGTGCTGAAGGCACTGGCCGACATCATTGCAGAGCCACTGGCAGGAATATTTGAACGCTCATGGCGCACAGGCCAAGTCCCGGAGGACTGGAAAAGGGCTAACGTGGTCCCCATCTTCAAGAAGGGGAGGAAGGAGGACCCGGGCAACTATAGGCCAGTCAGTCTCACCTCCATCCTTGGCAAAGTCTTTCAAAAAATTATCAAGGCTCGCATTTGTGAGAGCCCGGCAGGGCAAATTATGCTGAGGGGAAACCAGCACGGGTTTGTGGCAGGCAGATCGTGCCTGACCAACCTAGTCTCTTTCTAGGACCAGGTTACGAAACGCCTGGACACAGGAGGAGGGGTGGATGTCGTATACTTAGACTTCAGGAAGGCCTTCGATACGGTATCCCACCCCATGCTGGTGAACAAGCTAAGAGGCTGTGACTTGGATGACTACACAGTCCAGTGGGTGGCGAATTGGCTAGAGGGTCGCACCCAGAGAGTTGTGGTGGATGGGTCGGTCTTGACCTGGAAGGGTGTGGGCAGTGGGGTCCTGCAGGGCTCGGTCCTTGGACCGATACTCTTTAATGTCTTCATCAGTGACTTGGACGAGGGAGTCAAATGTACTCTGTCCAAGTTTGCAGATGACACAAAGCTATGGGGAGATGTGGACACGCTGGAAGGCAGGGAACAGCTGCAGGCAGACCTGGATAGGTTGGACAAGTGGGCAGAAAACAACAGGATGCAGTTCAACAAGGAGAAATGCAAAGTGCTGCACCTAGGGAGGAAAAATGTCCAGCACACCTACAGCCTAGGGAATGACCTGCTGGGTGGCACAGAGGTGGAAAGGGATCTGGGAGTCCTAGTGGACTCCAAGATGAACATGAGCCGGCAGTGTGACGAAGCCATCAGAAAAGCCAACGGCACTTTATCGTGCATCAGCAGATGCATGACGAATAGGTCCAAGGAGGTGATACTTCCCCTCTATCGGGCGCTGGTCAGACCGCAGTTGGAGTACTGCGTGCAATTCTGGGCGCCGCACTTCAAGAGGGATGCGGATAACCTGGAGAGGGTCCAGAGAAGGGCCACTCGTATGGTTAAGGGCCTGCAGACCAAGCCATACGAGGAGAGACTAGAGAAACTGGACCTTTTCAGCCTCCGCAAGAGAAGGTTGAGAGGTGACCTTGTGGCTGCCTATAAGTTCATCACGGGGGGCACAGAAGGGAATTGGTGAGGATTTATTCACCAAGGCGCCCCCGGGGGTTACAAGAAATAATGGCCACAAGCTAGCAGAGAGCAGATTTAGACTGGACATTAGGAAGAACTTCTTCACAGTTCGAGTGGCCAAGGTCTGGAACGGGCTCCCAAGGGAGGTGGTGCTCTCCCCTACCCTGGGGGTCTTCAAGAGGAGGTTAGATGAGTATCTAGCTGGGGTCATCTAGACCCAGCACTCTTTCCTGCTTATGCAGGGGGTCGGACTCGATGATTTATTGAGGTCCCTTCTGACCCTAACATCTATGAATCTATGAATCTATGAACCTTACGTTGCAAAACAATTATAGTTATGCTAATTTACTCTAACTGAGGATCTGCCAGGGTGACTTGAAGTTTATGTGTATGTATCTTCTCTAGCATTTCTGCTACACTTAGCCATAAGCTTAAATGAAAAAAAACAAGGCTACTTTAACTAAGTTAGTCATTATTTTAATTAGCCCAGAAGATCACCAAAGGCAGTGCCCTGTGGGTTGACCAAAGGTCAACAGCCCAACTGTAATCAAGGCTTTTAAAAAATTGTAATAGAGGGACAGAGAGAGATGTTGAGCTGTTCTCGAAGGCCTCACATAAGAAATACAGTGTAAGCAGGGCTTTGAAAGAGAAGGAAGCACGGGCCAGGCATTGCAAAAGGCCTGGAGCACGGAAGAAGGGTGCAGTAGGGTGATGAGGGGAAAGGCACAGGAAGGACAGGAGGAGCCCATGAAAATGGAGATGTGAGGAAAGAGAGCGTTGCAAGATGAGAAAGTGTCTGGGATATGAGAGGCTGAAACCTGCAGTTCAATCCTGTGCCCACTGCAGTCAACAGGACATGTGGGGCACTGGAGTGAACGCCTGGTGCAGAAAACCAGAGGAAGGGTCAGTGTTGGGAGAAGGGTACAATTCCTATGCAGAGTAGAAGTATGTGGTGTAATAAGATCCAATCCTCCTATCAAACCAACAAGGTATGACACATGGGCCCTTCCACTGGTGGCAGAAGGGAAGTTGATGTCCTTGGGCCAAGATGCTGCAGGAGACACGTTAATGTGCATTAGTCTAATTTAACACATATTACGGGTGCATGTCTACATGTGTACACCCTTAATATACATTAAAAATGGTGAAATTAGGCTGATTGTGCCTAAATTTGATACTTGCAAATGCATTAACGCACATGTAGATGCAACCTGGCACTAACTTTAGTGTTGGGTCTGCCCAGCCACTAGGGGCACATGGCAGGGCTGCAGGGACTTGGCACTAATTTCAGTGCCAAGCCTCTGCATGTGTAGACACCTGCAAAAAATCACTTAATACACATTAGCTTAATCCACATTAAATTTAGTTGTGTTTAAATGCATGTGTAGATGCTCCCTCTTAGTCCTATAAACTGATAATCCCTTTGGTTCGATCCCTGCCTTCGTTGAAGTCAGTGCTGTTTCAGCATCACAGGACTTTCTTCAAGTACAGGTGAATCCCATTCTTGGAACGAAGGGTGATCCGAGGTACTTTAATGGGAGGATTTTCTGGATCTGGTGAGAATTCATAGCGCTGCAGGGTCAGGGCCAGCACTACTTTCAGCTCGTTCATGGCAAACTGCTGCCCAATGCAGTTCCTGGGAAGAGAGAGAGAGAGATGCATGATGAGGATTCAGAATCTCTCCTGGCACCAATTGTATGTATTGGGAAACTTGCCTTCTTCAAGAGTTCCCCCTGCTTTATAGCCTGAGAAAAGCCCTTGATTGCACTTTGCTTTGATACTCTGTCAAACACAATTACCATGCTACCAAATGGTTCCAGTGAAGGAGACTCATGCACTGCCTGTGTGAAGATATCGAAACCATTTCCAGAATTAATCCACCTTCTCTAGCTCACGTGTGCCCTCCTAAGCCACTCGAGAAAGTTCCAGTCTCCAGCAATTTTTTTTTTATCCCTCTGTCCCATTTCTGATCAGCGTTTGGCTTCTCACCCTGCAACTAAATTTAATTTGCATTAAGCGAATGTGCATGATGTGATTTTTTGCAGGCGTCTACACGTACAGGGACTTGGCATTAAAGTTAGCGCCAAGTTCCTGCATCCCTGCCATGTGCCCCTAGTGGCTGGGCAGACCTGGCAATAAAGTTAGTGCCAGGTTGCCTCTACACACGCGTTAATGCGCTTTGACTAATCACATCTAAATTTAATACCTGCATTTGCAGGTGTCAAGTTTAGGCACGATTTGTCTAATTTTGCCATTTTTAATGTGCATTAAGGGCACACGTGTTGACGTGCACCCATTATGTTCATTAAATGAGGCTAATGTGCATTAACGTGTCTCATGTAGATGCACCCATTCTGCACCCTTATCTTCACAGGTGATTTCTGAGTGCTAGACAAACCCTTTTGCTAATTTTTTTTTTCCTCAAACTGATTAGAGAATGAGGATGATTTCCTTGCATCTCATCAGTCGGTGCCCTCTTCTAGGACCATCAGATTATGCCTCCTGACATAGTATAGCTCAGAAACTAAGGGGTTGATGCTGTGATTCGTGAGTGAGGTTCTTTAAACTGTGACATTTCCTTTGGCCATTAAAATGTACGTATCTCTACATTTATGCAATCTAAGCATGTCATATATAGTGGTTAAAATGAAAGGAGTTCTCTTCATATTGCAAATGTTAAGTGTCACTCCATTCAAGGCATTGGAGCAGTGACATTGATTCTTTGCCATAAGGTTTATTAAGTAGCTTTGGTACCTCTGTAAGGCTTGAAGCTGCTGGCAATATGCCACCTGAGAAAGCAAGGTGTCTACTTCATCCACAACCTGGAGAGAGACGCTTGGCCAGCCTGGTTTGTATGCTTACGACTCCATAGCCGCATCGATACGAGATGCTTGCTGCGCAGGAGCTCGTTACTACTGTGCAGGAGCTCATTAGTATTGCACAGTAGTGTTGCAAGGCATGAACCATGACATGGTGCTACTGCACAATACTAATGAGCTACTACGCAATCGGCATCACCCAGAAGCCATGCGGGGATGCTACTGCGTAGTAACATCGGTTTCTGTGCAGTCATTTAGTACTTGGTTATGCAAGTACTAAATGACAGTGCAGTAACAACTGTGCAGGCTATGTCTCATGTAGATGTGGCCCATGGCATTATTATTTCTTTTTTCTTTTTTTTTGGAAGCATAAACTCAAATCCTTCCTGTCTTAGACCAGCACCTGTATGGATGCTCTTATTCCAGAGTAAGAGTGTCGCCTTCTGGTATGGCATATTCCTTTGGGACTGGTTTAAGAATAAGGGTGTTTAAAATGGAATTATATCAATGTAACTATAGTGGTATAGTATAAGGTATAGATACAGGACACACATACACCTTGATCTCAGCATAAATGTGAAGCAGACACGTGATGTACAGCCCCGTAATGTAGAAAGTGACTCCACTTTGGAATAAAGCTATTCTTTGGATACTTAAGACTAACGATAAATTAATAGTATGTGCCCACAGTGCTAGTGGGTTTTGTCCTGGAGCAGCTGTTTGATCAATGCAAACGGGTTACTAGCTCCTCTGTCCCACCTAGTGGTGAGGGGATGAATTGCAGGGAGCTACCTCCAGAGCGAGTGATCTGTCCACTCTATAACTCACACTGGTTTGCACATGAATACAAGTACCATCAGTGGAAACGTGGCGTGTGTTTGCACCCTTATTGCTGGTAAGTCTCCCCAGGTAGACATTAGATCAGCTTTCCTCTTCAGTTTCAGGAACAAAAGAGAAATAACTTCATTCTCCTAGCAAGCCAGACCTCCTGTGTTTGGGTGGTGCTCATTCTGGTTGTCCAGGCCTGCCCCTTTCTGATTCACATTGATTTTTGTGGTCAACCTGAGAGAGAGCTAGAGTCTTTAAAGGTATGTCTGGCACTTGCAAGGAAAAGCCATGCACTCACTCCACAGTGGCTAGTTCCCAAACTGGAAGTTGTGTCAATGCTGAGTATGGTACTGCTTTGGGCTGCGGGGATGTGCCCTAAAACTACTATCTCTGGCAGCATTTCATAGAATCATGGGGTTATAGAAAGTTAAGGTGGGAAGGGACCGCAAGAGGTCACATCTAGTCCAACCCCTTCCTCCAAGCAGGACCAGCCCCAACTACATCATCCCAGCCAAGGCTTTGTCTACCTGGGTCTTAAAAACTTGCAAGGATGAAGAGTTCACAACCTGTCTGGGTAGCCTGTACCAGTGTTTTACCACCTTCCTGGTGAAGAAGTTTTTCCTAATATCCAACCTCAACTTCCCTTGTTTCTACTGGAGCCCATTGCTCCTTTTTCTGTCATCTGCCCCCACTGACAACAGCCCAGCTCCATCCTCTTCAGGGAGGTGAAGGCTGCTATTAAATCCCCCTCAGTCTTCTCTTCTCCAGACTAAATCAGCCCAGCTCCCTCAGCCTCTCCTCACAAGTCGTGTCCCCCAGCCCCACAACCATTTTCATTGTCCTCCGCTGGACTCTCTCCAATGTTCCCTTGATCTGCTGGCAACGCTCCTACCAATGCAACCCAGGATGTCGTTCGCCTTCTTGGCAACATGGGCACACTGCTGGATCATATTCAGCTGATTATCCCCTGTCACCCCCGGGTCCTTTTCTCCAACTCTGCTGCTTAACCAATCAGTCCCCAACCTGTACCTGTGCATGGGATTGTTATATCTTAAGTGCAGGACTTTGCACTTGTCTTTATTGAACCTCATGAGATTTCTTTTGGTCTATTCCTCCAATTTGCCAAGGTTTCATAGTTTCATAGCAGCTAGGGTCAGGAGGGACCTGAACAGATCATCTAGCCTGACCCCTGTCACAGGCAGGAATGAATGCTGGGTTCACAAGACCCCAGACGGGTGATCGTCCAACCTCCTCTTGAATATGCCCAAGGTAGGGGCAAGGATCACTTCCCTGGGAAGTTGGTTCCAGGTTTTGGCCACCCTAACTGTAAAATATTGCCTTCTGATCTCCAACCTAAACCTATTCTCCATCAGCTTATGACCATTGTTCCTCGTTACCCCAGGTGGTGCTGGGGAGAAAAGAGCTCTGCCTATTTGCTGTTGAAGGTCTCTCTGAATCCTAGCCCTACCCTCCAGCATATCTACTACTCCCCACAGCTTGTGGTCAGCTGCAAACTTGCTGGACGTGCATTTCTCAACACTTAAATGGCAGCACATATGGTTACTATTAGAAAGAGCCTCCATCCTCTTCCTCTTGGCTCTTCTCATCAGCTAGACCTATAGGATTCATAGAGCAAAGATGAAGGAGAGATGGGGCAGTAGTTAAAGAGCTGGAGGGTCTTTTTTAAGATGGGAGAGACCACAGTATAAGGGGAAAAGGCAGAGTTGTCAGAGGTGAAGGAGAACAGTGAGCGATGGATGAGAGGAGACGGGATGATGGGATGGGATCACTGAAACAAGTTTAGAGGAGGAGGAGGTTAGAGCATACAAACTTCTGCACCGGAGACAGAGCAGACTCCATATAAGACCCAAAGCAAATCATTTAAATTCCTTGTGCCTTAGTTCCCCATCTCTACAATGAGGATAAGATTTTCTTCCTCTTTTGCCTACTGAGATTATAAGTGCTCGGGTGCTTCTTGCTATGTGTTTGTACACTGTTTTAGGGCAGCAGCACCATGAGCCCAGTTTGGGGGCTTCTGGGTCCTACCTTTAATTCACTGTTAATATCAAATGAATAGGAACTGTTAAGATTGTAAAATCCTTGCTCCACCCCCCACTCCCTTTGCCCTGCCCTTGAATTTCTGGCCCCTCCAGAAGCCCCCACGGGCTGCACCCAGCCATATCTTTGACACCCCTGTTCTAATTGTATGTAGTTATATTCAGGGAAAAGGGATTTTATGGGAATTTTTTTCTTCTTTCTTAATTTTATAAGGTTAACTTTACCTTGATCCAGCAGCGAAAGGCAGAAAGGCATAAGGATGTCTACTGGAGATGTTCTCCGAAGAAAACCTTGACGGATCAAACACCTAGAATGAAAGGGTTCATAATAAGAAAAACCAGAACCTAGTGGTCATTGACATTACAGAGCGACTGGCCAGGACTTTCAGACCGGACTAGTCATTTTGGCTCCCTTAAATTTTTGCATCTGAGACAACTGACGGGATTTCAGTGGATGCGGGCTGAAGTTAAACAAATCGAAACTAGACAAAAGGCACCGATTTTTAATAGTGATGGTAATTTAACTCTTGGAAAAACTGACCTAGGGGGGAGTCAAGGTTGGGTGTTTGAAATCAAGATTGCTTTCCTTTTGAAAATCACAAAATCATAGAAAAAGAGGGTGGGAAGGGAGCTCAGGAGTCATATCTAGTCCAACCCCCTGCTCCAAGCAGGACCAGCCCCAACTACATCATCCCAGACAGGGCTTTGTCTACCCTGGTCTTCAACGCCTCTAAGGTTTGGCACAGCCCAAAAAGAATGACTGAAGTAACACTGGAATAGCTTGGCAGGTTTTCTAATATATTATGCAGGAGGTCACACTATATGATGAAAACGGTCCTTTCTGGTCTAAAGGTCTATGTCTGTTTTGGGGAGGACCCGAATACCCCCCAAGTGACCCTAACATGGTTCTGAAATGGAAAATTATGATCAAAAAAGAAAGGGCGGGGAGGAGGGGGGGGGAATTCAACAGTATTTCTCCGAATGAATATACTGACTTTCACACACCTCTAAATGGAAGAATCGTGATGTCCGACTGCACCACCGCTCAACCAATGTACTAGGGCAGATCAACTAGCAGACACTGGCATTGCTCCAATGGCTTCATAGAAGTGCAAGACTTTACTGCAGTTGAGGACTGACCCAACATTATGCTCTTTATCAAACCATCTCTTACCAGGAACCCATGTTGTTAGGGTGATGTAGCTGTGATGACCTAGGATATATTCAAGAGACAGGGACTTTTTTAGGAGTGACCTCTTTTATTGGACTAAGCGTCTAATTGAGATAGGGATACCCTGTGTCCAAGAGCTTGCCTGAGAACTCTCCAAATGATACAGTTGGTCCAATAAAAGTGATCACCTCCAAATATCCAGGCCTCTGTTTGCATTGCTAGGGCCAGAATAACTAAATGGCGCTGCTAGACGTTCTTGTATATGTGGGGTTTTTGTCACGTGAGACCTGTCCACGCTCTTTGAAGGACACTGCATCGTTGCTAGGTTTGTGGCTTGTTTTTTTGCAGCAGGAGGCTGTCACAAGAAGGAAGAAAGTTTGCTCTATGTCTTAATATATTTGTTAGGGTCAGTTAACTGAGCAAATTTTCCCCTAGGTCTATACTGGTGTTCCTGGAAGCGGGGGGTTGCCTGAGTGCTGTGACTGCTTCAACCCTCTTTAAAAGTCAGGTCTTTATAAGGTGTTTCCGGCAGGTTACTCCCAAACTTGAAAGCACTCAAAATCAGTAGCCACTTCTGAAAATCTAAGCCATTTCTTGATTTGGCACCTGCCTTTAATCTTCTTCCTTTGTAAATTATAGCCCCATATTTGCATCGATGGATTTTACAGCTAAGCCACTGATCTCAGACATCAACATAGTGTCATGATTAGGAGACTTTTCCAGAAAGCTTTGCTTGCCTGCGAGTTCAAACTGGTTTATGGCACAAAATAAAGCAGTTAAAGAAGCTTGGCTCTATTAGTATCTGGTGGTGTTTTCTTCATTAAACTCAAGTGCGTCATCCCTTAACGGACATGCCCCTACAGCATATCCCAATAATAACGTCTTGCACATCACTGGAACATTTTATCTGAGGATGCAAGGCAAACAAGCCCTTGAATGTCTTTCAAGATAAGTAAGGTAATAGTATCTCATGAGGTCCTATTATATTTGGATGAGCTGAAAATACACCAAGACGGCCTCCATTTTTCAAGTCGGGCATCTCCTGTTTTAGACGGCATAGAGCTCTAGTATTATTTATATTGTTATTAGGAGGGTCTCACAGAAGAGACTACAGATAACTATTATCGCTATTTAAACGGAGCATAGGCTTTTTCCTACAGTACCTAATCATCACAGAGAAGGTAGATAAGAGCTCTGAAATCCCTTTGTTGCTTTCAATGCCATGTCTTTCATCACTAGCCAAGAGATTATTTCAAAGCTCATTGAAATCAGTCGAAAAATACCCACTGATTTCAATCAGGCCTTGGATGTCCTGACTTGTCCATGGGAGACAGCCAGAGGTTGATGCAGCCACGATTCAAGTGTCCTAGGCCTGAGGTGTTCTTGTGTAATAGAGCATGGGTCCCCCTTCGGTGCACCCTTCCAAGCCATGGAAGGCCAACATGGAAAAGTCACGGGACTACGGACGTCTGTAAGTAAAGGCTTCTATTCAGCCACTGAAGGTGCTCACTTAGCTCTGGGAATATTCAGGAAGGGTTTTGCAATTCACTGCTTGCAAATCAGAGATGAGTGTAAGGGTAAAAGAAACCGTACCAGTGGATCTTTCCATACGCTGGGATTTCTGTGAATGAGATAAATGCTTATTGCTACCAAAATGCCTGCAAAGCAAACAAAGAGGAGATAAGTTCACCCATGCAGGAATTGATGATCTTCTGTACTCTGCCTTATATAGGGAGTCTGTCTAGAAACACAGGCCTTAAAGTCTATGGATGAAATTGTCTGTGGATGAAAAGTCTACGGATGAATCGGTTGCTGAAGTCAAAAGAAGTTCTGCCACTGACTTCAGTGGGAACCAGCATTACACCGAGCTGCTCCCGGTCTCTTGCTTTACAACCTGCACTCCACCCCTGTCCTGGCCCTAGACGCTCAACGGAGCTGCTGCTTCACTCCAGGTTTTTAGTTCAGTCTGTTCACTACTACTGGCCCTCTACAGCACCCAGCAACCAGGCTGTGGGACCTGCAGCTGTCTCGTTCAAATTTGCAGGCAAATTTCGGAAACAAATTCATCTCTCCGTTGTTCAGATGCAGCTCTCGCTGCAGTCAATGGGAGTTGGGCCAGTGCAGCTGGGAGCAGGACCCCACCATTAAGGATCAGAGGATACAGGGTGTTCAGACCTTCGGGTAGAGTCCGTCCGTCGTAAAACGTGATGGGTTTACTGAGCTGCCGGGCTACCCCTGGGACCGGAGGGTAAAGACGCAGGCTCTCCTTAATGCACATGGTGCAGTAAGTCATCTTACTGAGGTCGTCCCTGGAAGGAATCAAAAGCAGGAACAGGCACTTTAAGTATTCAATATCCCTGCCCTCAATACTTGTCCCTAGACCTGCCCAGGCTGAACTTGAAGGCCACAGGTTGCATTGCCCAGAAAGGCAAATTATCCAGCTAGATAATGAAAGCCTGGATTTCAGAAGAGCATAGCCTGCCCTACATTGAGTGCAGTCAGTGAGAGCCGTGTATTCTCAGCCTCTTCGAAAATTAGGCCCTGGCTTTTTGAGTATCATTCTCGTGGATGTATAAGGCATGCAGTAATGATGTCAACGGGGAGGAATCAAATAAAAAAAACACAAGATCTCACCACTCAACCGTATCCCGGTCTCCCAGAACTGCCTGGACCTCTTCCCTACACCTCTGCTGGTGCTCAGGGTGCAGGGACAGGCAGTAAAAGAGCCAGGCAATCCCGCTGGCTGTGGTATCGTGACCCTCAAACATGAACGTGTCCACCTCGGCTCGTATGTCCTCATCAGATAATCCAACTCCGTTTTCATCCTAACAAGCCAGGGATACTGTCAGTGGCAAAAATTCACCCAGGAACGGATGCTACGTGCAGTCATGCTTCTGGGCAAAGCTGTGATAAATGGGGCAATCATTAAGTTTTGGACTAATCAAATCAAGTAAGAATCCCAAGTTGCTCTGCTCATTATAGCCCGCAAGGCTGCTGCGTTAGAAAGGGGCAGCATGTCCTTTCCATCCTGTACGTGCCGGGGAGAAGGGAACGATTGCCAGAATGCTGCCCACAGCATATTTACTGAGGTTTCCTTCAATCCAGTCTCGAATGGGAAAGCCCCACTCCTCTTCCCCTTGTCCTTTTATGTCATGCTCAGCCAAAATATCTTGCTGGGATCCTATGACCCCAGCTGACTTCCTGCCCTTTGGGCAGGGGGCTGGACTCGATGATCTTCCGAGGTCCCTTCCAGCCCTAATGGCTATGAAATCTATGAAATCTATGAAAAGCCCCCAGTTCAGACAGCATTGTCCCATTATTCAACGGTTAGGCTGCCTGCCCGCAGGATTCCCCAGATTTCGTTTGTGCCTCACCAGGGAACAAGCCCTCCACCTGGCTGTGTTTGGTGCAGACAAATCCCCGTGATACTCACTTTGGCCTGGAGAAGGATGTCCAGAAAGTCCAAGTGACGCCTTTTCTGGATTTTTTCAAGTTCTTGCTCATCCTTGAGTGATTCCCTCCGCTCCTGGATCACCTTTTCTGCGTTAGGTGGCAAGTAAAATACAGCTTTCAGCTGCAGCTGGGGAAGCAGAGCAGTCTCCAAGACTTCCTAAATGCTTTCCAAATTGTGAGGCTCTTCTGACATGTGTATGATAGTGTTCACACTGTCCCAGATCCTAGAGGGACTCAAGTCCCTAACTCCCTCTGCCCTTCACCCTGTATTGCCTCAGTAAAAGTCTGGCAGAAAAGCATCATGCCAGGAGTAGGGACTTCCTTCCACCATGGCCCAACTTACTACATCTGCTACAAAGGTCCTGCTCATTGTTTTTTTTCCCCATTGACCCAATTGACTGCACTCCAGAAAAAACACTGGGCATAATTCGATTTTGGGGAAAGGTTGCTGGCTCCAGGCCAGAGGTGTCATAGGCCATCATAGCAAGCCGGTAGTTGAAAAAGGCTACTCATTAACTGATGTGAACTCTGATGTGAGTCTCAGTCCAGTTCCCGAGTGCTCATGTCCCAGGAAACACTATCACCTTTGGAAAGCACCTGGGCTTGCATATGAAGTCCAGCTTCAAGGCCAAGGAGTGTATGGGCTATGCTGTTGGAGCTACTCCCTCAAGCCTCAGTGGAGTCCTTTCTGGACCAGGCTGGAGTCTTCCCCACATTAGCTCTGTGGGCTGCTAAACTCATATGAACCTTTGATGTTGGTCAGGTGGGACAGCTGGTGCTTGGGCAATGCTTGTTCCCTCCACAGAGCATGCTCCTCCAGCATCCGCATGCAATGCACCAAACATTCCCAACAATGCAAGCTAGGGTGCAGAGAAATACCTGTGTGGAGGTGTGCAAGCTGCAGAGCAATACCTGTGTGGAGATGTGCAATCTGCAGAGAAATACATGTGTGGAAGTGTGCAAGCTGCAGAGCAATATCTGTGTGGAGGTGTACAATCTGCAGAGCAATACCTGTGTGGAGGTGTGCAATCTGGCAGGCCTTCCTGAACTGGTAGCCTTGAGGACTGAGCCAATAGATGAAATCACTGTGATACGGGATGATTTGGAGTCTGTGATGCACCAAATAGGTGAGTTCGTAGACAGCTTGGGTGTAGGAATTGTCCCTGGGAGAAAACAGAATGGAGATGCCTTCATGAAATGATATACTGTAAGCTGTGATGCTCTTTGTACCTGTCTGGCGAATGCGACGGTCAACATCACCGACACTTAGTACCTGTCTATGAAGCAGCGCACTGGTCTCAGAGGCTAAAAAAATCACCAAATGAAGCAGATCAGCTGTGTCTCCATGTACCGTGGGAAACAGCAGAAACACATCTCACCCCTTTGTCCTACCTGGTGATGCTGTGGGACACATGGCCACATGTGGTCCCAGCTCTTGAGGGACCTGGTCCCGCAAACCTCAGGTGTTCCCAGCAGGATTGGGGCCCCTCCAGCCCTGAGAGTGCCTGCCCAAACTTCCCTGCTTACCCAGATGCATCGCTGGGGACCCATTTGGGTAAACAAGGAAAGTTGGGGTTTCCCCACCTCCCCAGACGCACCCCCAGAGATCCTAGGGGTGGGTCTGGGTAAGCGTAACTGGGAGTTACACCACTATTACTGAGGGTAGGACATGGGACAGGATGGCACAGCTAGGTCCCTTTAAGACAAGGACTTTTAGAGCCAGAAGGGATGAAAGGCAAGCTGCAGACCTGCCCCTTCTAAGGGCTGCATGCTGCTAACGAAGACCTCCCGTGATGGTCAGGCTGGGGTTGGGAACTCAGCCCAGCTGGGCTGACTTCCCATCCCCAGCCCAATCGTAGGGCTGGGGAGGGGAACTGAGCCACTGGGCTCGGTTTCTTTCCCCAGCCTGATTGCAGCACTTGGGAGGGGAACTGAGCCCGGGCTCAGTTCCCTTCCCCTGCGCTGTGATTGGCTTCCCGCAGCCCGGCGGCGAGAGACGGGGAGAGCCAGGGCTGCGCTCCCGGCTGCTGCTGGGAGCATAGCCCTGGTTCTCCCCTGTCTCCTACCACCTTGCTGCTGGCTGCTTCGAGACTTGAAACATTTCGAAACTTTTGAAATGTTTCAACTAGCCTCATTTTGTTTCAAGGCTGTTTCGAAGCCCTTTGTCTGGATTTGATTTCACTGTTTCGAGCTCAAGATTGAAACAGTGTCGAATTGAAACAGTCAGTGAAATTTCGCACACCCCTGGCTGATGTTACCGAAAAGCGGTGGCATGGTGCAGCTATAAGGGCAGATGTTGCATAGTAGAGAGCCAACAGAAGTTTTTGCTGCAGTTAGTCCACTGTGGGTTGGGAGCGCTGGTTTCAAGGCCTGGTAGGCTTGTTTGTCTGTGGAGTGAAAGGTTGGGAGTTCAAGACCTAGCAAGGACATAAATGCAACTGTTGGCTAGACCAGGAGGAGCCTTGCAGGTTGTAGGGCAGAGGCTAGAAGGGGTTTGGACCCAAGTAGCAGCAGTGATGGAGATAAAGAGGAAGCAGTGACAACTGATTTTGAGGTCTGCCCCCCTTTTGGCTGAGGCAGCCCCCCCCCCCCCCCCCAATGGGGAGTGCAGAGCCAGCAGGTGACAGACCACAGGGTCACTCGCCAGTGGGTTCCCCACTTAGCCAGGCCTGCCCCTGGGATGTCTGGGGGCCAGTCTGGGTAAGTGGAGAAAGCTGGGGTCTGGGTAAGTGGGTCCTGGCATGGCAGCAAAGGTGCTGGAGCTTCCCCAGATCCTGGGTCTGCATGCCAGGACCTGTGTGGGTTTTCCCCACTTTTGGAGACATCCCCCTGGGGCGGATCTCCATAAACAGGGAACACACAAGTTCTCCGTTTCTAAAGGGTTGCCCTGAGATTACCCACGGTGCCTCTCTACACAGAGAAAGAGAGGCAGATACCCCAGAGCCCCTGCCCGGGGTGGCTCGAGACTGCAAACAGCCGCGGCTGCCCGCACTCTCCCACCACAAAACTAATGACGTCTCCAGCAACAAAGCAGCAGAATTTATTACCGCTTCTTGTTGAGACACCGATTTATCTCCATGTGGCACGACAAAGGGTGGGTACATCTATTTGCTCACCATGCCGCCATAAAAATTGGTATGACTACACAAATGCGACATCGAACGATGTCTGTTTCTACCCAGATGTAACATCTCTGAGGTGTGTTCAGTTATAGTATAGTAAATAATATAGTTTTCGTAATATAATATGACATGGGGCAGGGAATGAGGATCTGAAAGCAAAAGATGGTGACCAAGAACAGAAGGGATGGGTAAAAATATAAAGACTTCCAATGTTCAGCTAGATCCCTTTGGAGGATGAGTGGATTATTATTGTTTAAAGTATAATAGCTGCAGGAATCCTTATTCAAGACCAGAGCACGGCATTATACATATCCAGAGAATATATGTGTCCCTGCCTAAGGGAACTCACAGCCTGAATGGACAGGGGAAACTAAAGGAAGGGAAAGGGTTGCATTATCGGCCTTTTACAAATGAAACTGAAGCTCAGTGAGATGAAACATCTTGCTCCAAAACATACGGGGAGTCTGCGGCAGAGCTGGGAACTGAAGCCAGATCTTAGTCCAGGGCTTTGACCACAAAAATCATCCTTCCTCTCTGCCTCAGCGGGGAGCAAAACAGATATGGCACCCGACTGCAAAGTACACACCTGTCCATCTGACAGTTGCTCTGGTAACTGAAGGCGCATTTCATGATGCTGTCTAGAGTCATCAAACTGATGGCTTCAAAGAGCTCCATTGACTTGTCCTCTGTGATCTGTTGTTCCCATTTATCCTAATGCCAGACAGAGACAGAGGTGAGCAGGTGCATGTGGCAGGTTGGCTTCCAGCAACCTGCGAACTCCTGGCTGTAGGAGCCTGCAGGTTGGCAGGGACTACAGCCCAGTTGGGACAAGCAGGTTGGCAGCCCAGCTGTAGGCAGTAAGCACTGATTGCAGGCTGCCTAGGAGAAATGGACCAGCTGCAAAGGATAATTAGCTGACCCACAGGAAGCTAAAAGCTCCTGGGGAGAGGAGACAAGCAGATGGAGAGGGAGAGGGTTGCTAGACCAGTGGCTGCAACACTGGGCCAGGGACTTTCAGGTCCCCGATGTGGTGCTGCTGTCCCCAGCCCCTGGTCTGCTCCCAGACCCTGAGTCAAAGACCACGTGAGGAGAAGGACTGTAGTGTGGAGAGAGCTGCAGGAAGCCAGAGGCACCTTCTCAAGGGCTGGAGAAAACTCAGGACTGTGAGTGATACCTGTACGGACTACGTTACATTAGGATATTGAGTGCTGGGGATGTTCCTGAGAGGCAAATATGCCTGGGAAAATAAAGGACCGTGTGAAGGCAAAGACTGTTTGAGCTAAGCAAAAATCCCTGAACCTGCTGTGGTGCAGAAAGTCATAGCTCTGCAGTATCTGCATTGACCTTGCATTTTAAATATACATCGGTGACATCTTTAACTATTTCCTTATTCTAGGCAACAAAATAATGGGGGAATTCATTAGCTGCATTAAACATGAGAGATGCCAGTATGGAATAAAAGGAAGCCAAGAGTTCAACTTGGGGTGCTTGTACATGTGACAGGGGTTTAGTCCTTCAGGTTGCACTCTATGCCACCTAAATTGAGTTTTTAATTGAAACCTAGGGTTTTATTTTTCTGTCACCGTATATATGTCATTGTCCGGGTGGCTCCAGGTGCCTACTGAAGGCAGAAGCAGCAAGGGGCCCGATCTTTTTATTTTTTCCATAAGAACCTGCCAGCCTCTCCCATGGCCGGGGGCCATTAATCCGTCAGCTTGCCCCCCTGCCAAATGAGAGGCAGGCAGTCTCTGTCCAAAAAAAAGGATCAAGCCCCTTGCTGCTTCTGCTTTCAGCAGGTGCCAGAGCCCGTCAGGACACCTGGGGCTGCCCAGGAACGGGCTGGCTTGCTCCTGGGGCAGCATGGGGCGGGTGGCAGGAGCACAGCTGGGTGTGCTGGTGGCGGGAGATGCTGCCAGGGATGGTGTGCAACGTACTAGAAGCTCAGGTAGGTTTTGGGGAAGTGGGATCGGGTACCAGCAAGCTTGGGCAGCATCTGCCCAGCTAGAGGAAAGGTCCAGCCCCCACCCCTGCAGCTCAGGGGCTTCTCAGCCCACTAGCAGCTTGCTGCTCCCTGGCCCCAGGGCAGGCGGGGAAGCTCCACAACAGAAAGGATCGGGCCCCCTCACCATTTCTGCCTTCAACAGGCTCCTGTAGCCAGCAGACCTGGGGTCACCCAGGAATAAGTTGGCTTGCCCCTGGGGCAGCACAGCAAGGTGTCAGGAGGGGAGCTGGGTGTGCTGGCAGCGGGAGAAGGTGACAGGGGCAGTGGATGGGGCACAGGACCCCCCCGGGTAGGCTGCTAGTGGGCCAGGTGCTTCCCCAGCTTGGAGGCGCCTGATCCAAAGCTTCCCCGAGTGAAGTAGAAGCCATGTCCATAAAAGTGTCTATAAAACAGGAGCCATGACTGACCTCACCGAGCCGTTCTCTTCCCATGCCCTACCTGTTTGCTCAAGCGAGGATAAGGAAACCCTAGAGCAATGGTTTTCAACCTTTTTTTTCATTTGTGGACTCCTAAAAGTTTTGAATGGAGGTGCGGACCTCTTTGGACTGTAAACGTGGGTATTCATGTACTTGTGATTGATCATAGTCATCTTTCATGGATCCCTTAGACTTTGACTATGGACCCCCAGGGGTCTGCGGACCACAGGTTGAAAACCACTGCCCTAGAGAATTGCTTCTCATCCCCTCCCAACCCCTACATCTAGGGCTGCATAGGAGGGCAGGGTTTTGGATTCAACCCCTGTTCAGCCCCATGAAGGCAAGGGAGATTTTTGCCCTCCAGACCGAAAAGCTGCCATCAGTTCTCTCTCTCACTGCAATATTCCACAGCACGACAATAAGCAATTGTTAAATAATAGTGAGAAGTTGGTCAGCATTTGGGGTTTTAAACCTCTGAGGAATGGAATAATAGCTTTATAAGTGTTGGTGCGTCTAACTTTTCTTTTTGTAAATACAGCCGCTCCAGAGGCTGCTTTTGTTCCCAAACACCATGAGATTCCTTCTACTACTCCAATCAAAGTCCACATTAAAGAAATAAAGCTTTCCAGTCAAAGTATGTTACGTGGCCCCTGTAGCCCCAACTCGCAGACGATGTAGATCTGTGACCGCTCCCATCTAGAGGACAGCTCCTCAACTCCAGATGCACACATGCTTTCAGTGGTGAAGGTCCTTCATCCGATCCCTACTACGTCATCCATTGCCTCCTCATTCTCACGGTACCAAAGCTTGTTTTTTCCCCTGGTCTCTACTCTAAATCTACTTCGCTGCAACTTGTAGTCATTGCTACTTGTCATACCCTCTGCAGCGAGGGAGAACTATTATTCTCCCTCTTCTTTGCAAAAGTCTTTGAGATGTGAAGACTATCACGCTCCCCCTTCATTGTTTTTTCTACAAGTGAAACATGCCTAGTTCTCTGAACCCTTCCTCACACAGCTTCCAAGTCATTTATCATTTCATCACCTATCTCTGGACTGTCATTAACATCTTGGCATCCTTCTTAACGTGTGGAGACCAGAACTACGTACAAAACTGTAGGCGAGGCATAAACAGCACCAGGCTAAGTGGTATTATCACCTCCTGTCTTGTACCTAATGCTCCAATTGATACAGCCCAAAATGACTTTTGCGTTTCTTTTTAAACAACTGTATCATATTGCTGATTCATGTTGAATTATAAGCCACCAAAACCCTAGGAGCCCCAAAAATGCTGCCACCCAGCCAGTTATCTCCCATTCTGTATTTAGGCTTCTGGTTATTCTCCCCTGTGGGAAGCACCTTACAGTGGTCTGTGTTGACCTCCATCCTGGAGTCCCTACCCCAGCTTTCCAACCTGTCAAGACCCCTCTGAACTCCACTCCCATCCTCCAAAGTGTTTGCAGTCTATCTCAGTTTTGTTTCATTTGCAGGTTTGCTCAGGAAGCTCTGTATGCCAGCATCCAAATCATTAATGAATACATTGAATAGCCCCGACCCAGGACAAACCCCGTAGAAACTGGCTACCATTCTGTTCTTGATCCATTTATAATTACCCTTTGATTGCATTTAGTGAGCCAATTATCTGTCCACTTCGTAGCAATTTTATCAAGCCCGCATTTCTCCAGTTGGCTTTTAACATGAACCCAGCAAGAATATTACGGTCCAATACTTTGTCTTGAACTCATCAGAAACAAAGATAGGATATTAATATACAGGATACCCGTGATAATTCCTACCAGCATCACTTTAGTAGAGTCTGCAAGCAATGGCACGTAAGGTTTCAACAGATCGTAATGAAACCCCGGAGTTAGAAGTTTACGATGCTGGTACCACTTTGGACCATGTAAGACCAGTAATCCTTTCCCTGGGGAAACACAAGCAATTAAATTCAGATCTTCAAGATGACAGTCAAAGGGTTTTTGAGTGGCTTAGGGAAAGCTTTGATCTATAGTAACCACATTGTTCTCCTTATCAAATTTTACCATGATTAGAGAGGTATATGCTCCAGGTGATGACTTTATTGTGGACACATGGCTTGCATGTAAAAGAAATGAGAACCTTTCTGAACCTTCACTCCTAACCTCAAATAAAGTCCTCTGGCTAGTAAGGCTGAGATTACATGTTCAAATTTGCAAGTGCTAATAGTAAATGTTGGTTGGTGTGAAGGTTAGTCTCATGAGCTAAGGATCAATGCCACATGAAGGATTAATACCATCGATAATGGCAAGTCTGAGCAGTGCATGAGAGGCTTGGTGAGTAGGGGCATGTCTGAGCCCCGATGCCTGGGCTGTCCCTGCTCAGGGGAAGCATGTCAGGAGTTGGAAAGACATGGGCATTATGTAAAGGTTAGTTATTTAGAAACATTTTTATTGGACTGAAGATAAATAAGAGAGGAAAAAAAAATAAAGACTCTAGACCGGTGGTTTGAACCCTTTTTTTCATTTTTGGATCTCTAAAAAACATTGAATGGAGGGGCAGACCCATTTGACTTGTAAGCATAGGTAGTCATATACTTTTGATTGATTACAGTCATCTTTTGCAGACCCCTTAGGCATAGTCTGCAGACCCTAGGGCAGGTTGAAAACCACTGCTCTAGACTTTTATTTCAATAAATCCTGGGGGGTGGGAGACGGCTAAGTTCTGGGGGGCCCTACCCAAACCCAAACCCGAGCTAGCCTCATTTGGCTTGAGGCTGGGGAAGGCCAGAATAGGCTGCAAGGAGGGTTCAGCAGGAGGGGGTTGGCACATGTCTGGTGGTGGGGCTTCAAGTGGGGGACGTGGAGCCTGCCTGCAGTTCCCTCCTGGTGAAGGGGGCTGGTTTTGGCACCCTGAGTCCCTCGTCACCCCCACTGCCAGCTGGTATGGCAGCAAGCCAACCAGCCACTCCAGCCAGCCACCGAGCTCCCTGGCCCCTGTGGGGAAGCTGCAGACAGCTCCTGCCATCAGGCTGCAAGGCGGAGGGCTGGAGCTGGCAACCTAAGACCCCGTCCTGCTTGCTGGCTGACATCCACCCACCCCTCCCAGGGACCGGGGCTCAAGCCTTGGCCAGAGCCAGTAGCACCCTCCTTCCTGTGGTCTTCCCAGCTGCCGCTTCAAGTTGAAAGGGGCAGTGTGGGTGGCTGCAGTTTTTCAGGGGAGTGGGGCAGGGGGCATGCCACGCAGGCTGCCTGGGGTGGGGGGGTTGCTAAGGAGCACCCCCCCCCAGTACTCCATGGCTCACTCTTGGGAATCCCCAGCTGCCACAGAGTTCAGGAGGGTAGAAAGTATGTCTTTGGAGCAGGGAAAGGTAGGGAACAGAGCATCCTTGGATGCTGGAGGACTCCAAATTGGTTGTTTTATGTCAGCAGACTGCTCAGAAGTTGGCTTGCAACTAGCTAGTTAATGCCAATCAATGATTGATAATCCTCCAGTGAAGTGGCGTAACTTTAAGATACCCAAAGGGCATCAGTTAATGAGCCTGAACAAGCAGCCTTTCAAGTTTGAAGCACTTTCAAGATTAAGTTTTAAGCACTCTTAATGAGAGCTAATTGCAACCTGTAATTTCACTCCAAGAATTAAATTAGCTTTTAGCAGCTGCTCAGGTTCAGGCTTCTCTGAGTGTATCTGTTCTAGACAGGCCTTGAAGTGGATGTGCAGAAATAACGGAGCTCCTGATTAGACCAGGCACAAGGACTAGCTTCCAACTCGGTAAGACGCTTGTTCTTGCAAAATTCATAGCCAGATTTCTAGACTTAAGAAATTCAGACAAGCAGTTAAATTGTTGGCTCTTGCTTCGCAGTGAATCATAAAGCCTCTCCAATTGCCAGCCCTACCTGGATTAAAAGTATGTAATAGAATTGCTTGCCCATATGAGCTAGCAGCATACCCCCTTCTGCAGACGTGCAATGAGACCTCATCTACTCTAATTTTTCTTGATACACACAGCTAATATGGTGATTTCAGAAAGCTTATGGCCGCCTCTGTACATCATGGAATAGGCATTGCCATATTGGCTATTTATATGTCATCTATTTTTCTTGGCAAACCTCAGAAACGTTTCTGATGGAGAATGTGAACAAGACGGCAAATATACGTACCAATCCACGGAATTAAGTGTTTATAACTCATATTATCCTTGGGATCTGTAAAAGTCAATTGAGAAAGAGAGAAGGAAACAGTACTTTATTAATGCTGTTCTGCTGGTTTGCACTTGCAAGAATAATTATTTGATTCAATCTTTGGAGTGAAGTGGAATCATTGGCATTTCTACTTTGTAAATCAGGACTACATGGCAGTTCAGCACAGTTGGGAAGTTCCTGCATGAAAGATGCCAGGCTGAAATAGCAGAGGAAACTGTAGGTCTATATTTAAATAGGAACAGTGAAAGCTATTCAGTCCTAAAATGCATCAGTTGTCTCCACATTTCTACCTGCGTGTGTTAGATAGATTTTATATTCTCACAGATACACACCTTTTCCCTCAAAAATCAGCCTCTCATATATGGGCACTCTATGATTTTGTAAAGAGCTAAAGAGGCTGTGCCAGAGGGATGGGGAGCAGCTCACAGATGGCAAAAGTGCCCTAAGAAAAGTTAACTTGATTAATGAAACATGGAGACCTTCATAAAGGAAAGGATCGTGAACACCTGTAGAGTGAAGAACAATGAGCCATTATGTCAAGTAACTCCCTCCAGTGCCTGAACAACAGTAATACCACAGCTGCTGCACTGTAAAGCAGGAATTGAACCAAAGTGCTTGCACATCTGGGCAGGAAAGTCCCCTTCCTTGCTAAATGCATGCATCCCTATATTCATAGAAGTTAGGGGCTGGAAGGGGCCTCATGAGATCATCAGGTCCAACCCCACTCCCCCCAGCAGTCTTTCCTGCCTAAGAGCAGGGGGACAGGACCTGATCATCTCCTTTATAAAGGTCTTGATGTTTCATTAATCAAGCTAACTTTAGTTAGGCAGACAGGGTTCTTTGGGTAAATCCGGTATCTTTTATTAGACCAACTCAAATGGCTGGAAAAATGCTTCTTTGCAAGCTTCTTTTGCACTGAAGTGCCAGCGCATCAGAGAAGACTCAGTTAACTGAGTGTATCAAACAAGCTTTCATTCAGGTGCCCCCACCACCATTTTTAAGTGCAGGGATGCTGATACAGGAGACCTGGTGGCACTTCAATTAATTTGAGTAGCTCCAAGAGCCATAGTCTAAAGTGCTGCTCCCCACCCCCAGAGCACATGTAAAAGTGCTCATAGACCCACCCACGGAGACCAGTTTTCACCAGCAGTCAGGAATTCAGCTTTAGCTAAGCAGGAAAGGGAGAGTAAGTCAGCTGAAGGTTAAGTTGTGTCTCAGCTCTGTGCAGCCATAACTCTGGGAAAAGCTCATTTCTTCATTCTGCCTTTCAAAAACAAGGTGTATAATTTATTTGGGGCATGTTGTATGTGAGAAAATACAGTATTACTCTATAGCTATTGTAAGTGAGGGCCAACGATTTCAGTGTGCTTTATCACTGTAAGTTTCCTGAAGCACCTCAAAGTTTTGCTTTGCAACCAAGGTACTGGGGGGGGAGGGAGATGAAAAACTGGTATCCAGCTTTTAAAGCCAGCAAGCTGTTTCATGGTCTTAAACCATTCAGCAGAACTTCAAAGCTGGTAGCAGTCTATGGTTGTGGACAGCCTTGTGACTAGCCAACTGTTGCATACAGGAAGGTATAAGAGCCAAGGATTTCTTTGGAATAACACAGCTGTACGATATCGCTTTGCTGTGAATAGATAACTGCCTGGAAACTTATGCTTAGTGTTTTTACTTTGCAATCATGTCGTACAGAAGTCAGCTATGCCATCCCTTACCTGCTCTTGTCAATAAAACCTTAGCATATTCAGGATGGCTGATGTTCAAGTATGCTAAGAAGCTTCCAAACCACAGAGGGAAAGCATCAGGGTACTTTAGGCTCCAGGCCTCCACTGTGTCCAATGTCTCCTCTTCTTTTTTAAACTGGAGAGGAAGGGAGAGAAGAAAATTATAATAGTTGGTTAACACCTGTCCCAACAAGCTCAAGGTAACCTTTCTATGGCCAACTGAAGGGCAACATTTTTAGGACATGACTGTTACAAAGAGTGCATGGTTCCTCAGAATTTACTTGCTCTCTCAGAAGATGATGGTTATTATTCATCACAGTCGAGGATGATTATCTTCCATTATTGCTTTGTCTGTGTGTCAAAAGATGGCTGACAAGGCTGATCCAGGCTCAGCAGGTTCTACTGCGAGTCAGGCACATGTTTCCGTGTGGGCTGGGTGGGGCTGGGTGGGTTGGTTATTATTAAAAACTGCATAAAATAATGATTTGTCACCAAGCGGGTCTAACGGGAAAATGACTTTACATATGATGTCATAACCGAGTGCCTGGTGTATATTACACATCCCTATTTTGTGCCTAATCTACACACAACGTAGCCATTTGTACCTCTTAGTTTGGACACCTGTCTTTTAAGAAAACCCCTGAATATTTATGAAGAGGATTTGCAGATGACACAAAACTGGGCAGGACTGTGAACACACTGGTGGATAGGAGTAGAATTTGGAAGGATCTTTGTGAGAGGGGAGGCAAAAGCCCCCCTAACTCACCCCAGACCCCCTCCTGATGCTCCCCAGCAGTCACTGCAGGGGCAAAGAAAAACGGCAGCTAGAGAAAGACGCCGGCACAGGCTCGGCAGTTCCAGAGCTGCCTGAGCCTGTGAATTGGTGGGGGCCGGAGGCACGGCTTCAGCAAAGTGTGGATTGCTCAAAAGGCAATTGGGAACACAGCTGAGCCGGCACTGGGGAGCGTGGAAAGGAACGCTGGCAGGGAGACGCCGGCTGCAGAGCCGGGGACCACAAGCCCTGGACGCAGGGGAAGGAAACTGAGCATCTGCCAGAGGACACTGGCAGGCGAGGCAGGGAGCTCAAGCCCCAGAAGCAGGGGGATGCTGGGGAGCTCCACTGGAGGGAAGCAGTCCCCCAGGGTGCCCAGGAGAAGGGCCATGAGCCCGCGAAAGCATTCAGATACCGCACCGGGGAGGGGCAGCGAGGGGCCACTGACACCCTCAGGCAGCCCGGCCAGGAGGGAGGCGTGGGAGACCCAAGCAGCCTAGCCATAAGTCAGGCAAGCTTGAAGAGGAAGGGACATAGACCTAAAGGGCCTGGCTGAGAGGGCCAGCAGGGGCCCGACACAGGGCGGCCAACCCTTCCAAACCTCTACTAGGCAGAAAGGGATGGTGGAGTCCTCAGTAAAACTGAAGGTCCCTGGGAAACAAGATCCCAGGAGCCCATCAGCGGGCGCTGACCTCTTACGTTCAGTTTTCTTCTAAGTTACAGTTAACCCCAGATGAGGGCTTGTTTAGTTGCCCAGGTCACAGTCCAAAGACAAAGGACAGCCTTGGGAGGAGTGACGGCCAAGACTATCCAACCCATGAAGGCGGGCGGCGAGCATGAGACAAGATCATCCCAGCGTAAGACCTGCAGAGAGCATAGTCCACCCCGGCCATATGGGGATGTAGTGAAGGTGGGGTAAAGAAGAAATTGGAGTCCCACGAAGAAACCCAGGGTTGAGATCTCCTTCGACCACCTACAGGGAACTGCCTCCCAAGAAAAAAGAAACAATAAACATCAAAGACGTGGCAGGCAAGTAGGAGCAGCACCCAAACCATCTTGGTGATGCCGAATCCAAATATCACTCTGACATTGCTGGGGAGCAAGGTGCCAAGCAAGAAGGGGCCAAAGCCTTATAACACCTACCAGTGACAATCTTGATAATATGGAAACCTGGACTAGAGACAATCAAATGAATTTCAATGCAGACAAACATAAGTGCCAGGGAAGAATAATCAAAAGTACAATTACCATATAGGAGATAACAGGGTGGGTGGCAGCACTGCTGAGAAAAAGATAGGGGTTTTAGTGGATCACAGACTCAGTGGGCACATCTATACGTGCAATTGCTGCTGGATGGGTTTATTCCAGAGTAATTTACCTGGGCAGGTGTCTACACATGCATGCATTTTGGAGCAGATTTGCTCTCAATGAGAACAGCTGGGAGAGGGCTGCTCCCATCCTGCCCTGGCTCCCTGTGGATGCTAACCCAGGGGCTGGGAGAGAGCATGGGGCCAAGCGACAGCTGTCTCCTGGTGGGAGCTGGGAGATTGCTCCCTGCCCCTGGGAGCTGCCTGTTGCTGGGATGGACTCCGGTGGCAGATCCCCAGTGGGGACAATGTCCCCCTGCCCCAGCAGTAGGAAGCTCCCAGTCCCAGCTTCCCAACTGGGGGCAGGGAGCTTGGAAAGAGCTGGGGGGAAGGGCAGATCCCAGCCCCCTGCCCTCATCCACCAGTGGGGCAGCTGGCAGTGATCCCCCTGCTGGCTGGGGTCTCTACTTGAACCTACTGTGGGATCAATAAAGGTGGAAACACACCTCGCTTGATGTCTCATTTGTGTCACCATAAAAAATGTTATGGTGGCACAAATTGTGAGCAAACAGCAGTCACTGCACTTTACCATGCCACATCAAAGGTAGTATGACAAAAGGTAGTAACAGACTATTCCACTTTATTGTGGCAGATATCTATTAGCTCTGTGGCAGGAGAGTAGGAGCAGCCTGAGCTGCTCCTACTCTCCAGCTGCCTCGAACAGGTGGTCTAGGGGCTTGAAGGTCCCTTAAGCCTCCAGAGCACCTGCCTGTGATCAGGGGGAGTGGGAGAGATCACATCACCTCTTCTTCCACACCATCAAGGGTAGGACGACGGGCAACATGCACTTCATCCAACAAAGCACATCAGTCAATCCACTTCATTCGGCAACATCTATTTCTAGCCTAAGTTTGATTTCTAGAAGTTTAACCTTCTGGGATCACACGGTAAGCAATAGTTTTACTTTTTCTCATGCTTCTGAAATGCTTCTCAACTCCCAGAGCATGAGGGACCACTATGCATAGGTAAACGAGCAGGTTTGCTTTGGCAGGGTCTTTGTGGTTAGATAAAGGGAGAGAGAGAGCTTATACCCTTATATAAACCTGAGAGGTGCTTATCCTGCAACTAATAATAGATTCCTCCTAAGCATCAAATATCCTATTTCTGAGACAATGAAGTTTCTTTAGACAAGGTGTCTCCAGTGCGGATGACTATTCATCTCTTTCTAACAAACAGCAGCGGGGTGGACAAGGTGTATCTCACAACTTTGTCTTGTGTCCTTCATAAGGGAATAGAGCAAAAGCTTCTTCATTAAGTGAGAGAAAAGGAGCTTTTGGGTACTAACGATCTATTCAAAGCATATCTGACACCCATAGATCTTAGTGCAATATCTGTCATATATCCATAATAACCAAGGCCAGCCCAGCAAGAAACAGGAGAATTATTTGGTGTCCTCACTTCCTACTCCTGATCCATAGAAACTTCAATGGCCTGCCACTGAAAGGGCAGCTGAGGGAGACACTGGACAGACAATGGAAAGGTCCCTGATAGCAAAATGTCAGTGCCCTGAAAGTACTGAGACAGCTGAATTAGAGGCATGTTGAGAAAAGCTACAGATTGGAAAAGGTTCAGCTTCCTGCATAGTAGACTCTCCCGCAGTTCAAAGTACATCATGCTGTTTGCAGCCTTCAGGTCAAAAGGGAAACTAAACAGTTGGTAAACTGGCCGACACGCTAATCTGTGTCATTGCGACCACACCTGATATATGCAGATCGGGGTTGGATTGCTCAACGTGTCTTCAAAGTGCTCCCAGCAGAACTAGCTTGCCAGTGAGCGAATACTTCTGGGTCAGTAGGAATAAATGAGGCAGAAAACAAAGGATTGCTTTGCCCCAAGTAAAGCTCATTCACTACAAGAGCTCAGCTTGGTCTTGCTCTGTTGGCAGGAGGGGAGCCAGACAATGGAATAGTCTATCACAAAGGATCATTGGAAATAAGAGGTCTAGTGTTGTGTCAAACAAAAGGATTAATTCAGGGCTACGGGTTCAGTTGTGTGTCATACAAGTAAGTTAAACACGGAAGTTAGTTTACTGCCAGTCTCTCCTCTCTGTATTTTGTCCCATGATTGTTTGAGGGGAAACCCTCTTGGGGACAGAGACCAGAACCCAGGGTTCACGTCTCCCAGTGAGCGTCCCACGCATTAGGCTGCAATATCCTGCCTCCTCCTGCAATTCTCTCCCTCTCCCCATCCTAATAGAGTATTTTGAATTCTTTGCTGCCCACGGGAACGATTTCCCTAGGAAGCGTGAAAAGTGCTCCCACTTGGAGAGTGATCTCGCACGGAGTCCCAGACAGCCAGGCATCAAGGGCATTTCTGGGAGATGAGCTGGAGGAGGCACTTGGACCCAGGGCTCTTGCTTCCTGAGCAAACCCTGTAGCAGCTAAGCATTAATTAAAATGTGGGCGATATCACCAGCTCTTTCTGTGTGGGTGTGCTTTAAAAGGAAAGAGAGTCTTGTTCACACATAAGGTGCCTCCCCTCTGCCCTAAGACCGACCAGAGAGGGCTGGGATTTCATGCAGACCTCTCTCCTGTTTCATCGTGACCAGCTGAAGGCAGCTCCCTGCTCGGGGGCCAGGCTGGCTGTTCTGGATCCAACATTGAGGCAATGAACTCTCCCCGTGGAAAGCAAAGGGAGACTAAGCCCCTCACTTAGGAATCTGGGTTTCACATCAGGGGCCAAGCATCTAACTTTTGGGGTATATCTACATGAGACATGTTAATGCGCATTAGCCTAACTTATGCACATTAAGGGCGTGCGTCTACACGTGTGCCCTTAATGAACATTAAAAATGGTGAAATTAAGCTAATTGTGCCTAAATTTGATACCTGCTGAGGTGCGATTAGTTAAAGCACATTAATGCACATGTAGATGCGACCCAGCACTAACTTTAGTGTGGGGTCTGCCCAGCCACTAGGGGCACATGGCAGGGCTGCAGGGACTTGGCACCAACTATAGTGCCAACTCTTTGCACGTGTAGACACCTGCCAAAAATCACTTAATACACATTAGCTTAATGCACATTAAATTTAGTTGTGCTTAAATGCACGTGTAGATGCGCTCTTAAGACACCTATATCCTTCACTGGATGTAGCTGGAAGACAATCATTCACATCCTGTGAGACACCGTGTCTAAAGAACCACGGAAAAGCAGTGTGATTCTTATGTCCCAATTCCTGTTGAGTTTCCATATAGTCTGTTGCCCTATAGTATTATATATAGCCTTTATAACCTAAAGTACTGTATAGAGCCAAACTTTTATTGAGTCTATACACTTTCTAGAAAAACCTCAAGTGACCGTACTTCAGATTTTATCTCAGGTTGCAATTTCCTCCCTAATAAACCCAATTGGCCTGGAGAGATTTAACAAGTTGCACCAATTGTTCTTTTAAACTAGTCCATCTCATCGCAGGGACGTAAGCAGATAAATGACTTAAATACAACTTGACTCCTGAGAGAATGACTTGAAGTGTAACAGATGTACTAAAGATACTAAAGAATTGATAACCGTCACGCTCAAAATGAATAGTTTGGGGAGAATTAAGCAAGTGTTGATTGATTCACAACACCAAGCGTCCTGATCCGAGAAATATTTTTCTAAGGAAGAAGCTGAGCGGAAAAGAACCTCACCGGAAAATAGCGAGCGGATGTTCTCCGGATTCGGTCGGGAGAGGGTACCTGAGCTGAATTTCCATGCCAGCACTGAGCAAAATGTTTGTCAAATTGGCAAACCAAGCTTGGATTTCAGCTCTCAAATGAGTCACCTGTTTTTGGAATTGATTTGGCTGATTCAACTTAAAAAAAAAAAAATTCAGGTCTTCAATCTAACTGGCAGCTCAGTAAAATTCATAAAACTGGTCCCTGTTCTCACTCGTCAGCTCTCTAAAGCAGTGTTTCTCAACCGGAGTGCCACCTTTTACTATATCCTTTTAAGGAGGCCACACGCTGTTAGCACTGTTAGGTTTGCACACAAGATAAACCCAGACATTTTGAATAGAAATCCTTAGCTGCGGTCTATCTGAGTTCTTTGCAACAGAAAGAGACTGCTCTATTATTTTTCTGTTGTCAAAACAGCAGTGAAAACTAAGAGCTGGCACTTTCCAAGGGCTGTTTCGAGTCTATCCAGAAGCGCCTTGACTCGAACAAGGCTGAGAACAGCTGCTGCAGGGGAAACCATATCCCCCGTCTCCGCAGACGTCAGAAGATTCTTCACTGACTATTCTTGGAGACAATGCATCGCCCTAGTAGCTAAATACTAATTATTATAATTGTTCTGCATTCACATGCAATATTTAATTCACAGTTCCTGGCAGAGCATCTCTTGTTTTAGTCATGCAGCATGTTGCGTGTGGTTCTTGTTTCTGTATCTTTGATTTTTTTTTCCCCCCCTCTTTTGCCTTCTTTTCTGTTACATGGATAGAAATATGCTGCGATCCCCTTGGAGGACTGCAGACTTGGCTGGCGAGCACGGGAGCATGCACTGGCACAGTGCTGTATCAAACATTTCATCTGGCAAGGGAATAACCTCCACTCCCACTACAGAGGTAACAGCATACCCTTGAACTTTGGTACTATTCATGCGCAGAAACCAGGAGCACTTTACAAACAGTGTCTTTGCACAGCAATACTGGAAAATGCTGCAGTGGCTTTGTTCTTTGCTTTTTGCTTATTCAAAGCCAAAGAAACGTGGGACCAAAGCCCCAGCGGGTATAATCCAGCATTGATTTTAGTAGACTTATGCTGCCTTACCCCAGCTGGCTCATAACCCTGTATAACAAGCCTACCCCGCCTTTACCCCCAACTGAAAATTACCTCTTTGTTGTGAATTCTGCTCTTTACACGGCATCCCCAGCTAACGAAGGTCGAGGAAGCATTGCATATGGCCTAATACGAATGCGATGCATGGTCACAAAAAAAATGAAGATTGTCCTACGCTCCGGAGAGAGAATTTTCTCACGGACCACGGCATCAGCGACCTCCTTCCCCCAAGATCAAAGCAACAGCATCAGTGACACATACACACGCATCGCAACACCCTCCTGCTCCCCGTTTCATTCATTTTTAAAAATCACCTTCCCCAAGGGATGTTGTTTTCTTACCAGGTGGGTATGGCCGTACAGCCAGTGGGTTGGATGGCCTGGGAAACTGGCAAAAACTCTGAGCAACTCCTGCCTCCGATGATACAGCTGGCTGGCTTTTAGCAACACGCAGGTCAGGCAGAACACAGCGGCCAGGTGAAAAACCCGGTAGACGTCCACATGCAGCCAGGACGAGGTGGTCTTCAACACGTTTTCCAGCACAGAGAGCATGTTCTTCCAGCTTGTACCCAGCTTGCACACGCTGCCAAGCTTCCTGCCTCTTGCTTTGTGCAGCAGTTTCCTTGCACAAAGAGGCAGTCTCCGAAGCTGATTGACTGCTAAATCAGGAGAGGCCTTAAAGCAACACGGGCTTTAAAGAGCATCCCAGGCTAAAAGCAACATCACTTACCAGAAAGAAAACTCCACCTGCTACAGGACCGGGGGGGGGTGGGCAAATGAGCTGCAACGAGTGTCCAAGACTGTGGAAGATGAGGCTCATTTGGGGGATCTGCAAGAAAAATGAGGAGATAAAGATATATTCAGTTGTTGATTATGAACAGAGGTCCTGCCTTTCTCTATTTTAAAAAAAAATCCAACATTTTCTGATTTAAATCCCTCCCCCAAATTCACATTTTTCCGGGATTAAAATGAAAGGCCACTATATATTTTTCCATGATTAAAACGAAACACCACTATATATAAAAATGTGGATTTTCATTTTTGGTTGTGTTTTGTAAATTGGATAAAATTTGGGGGGGGGGGGGGGTTTGACAGAGAAAACCAGGATCCCTTGTTATGAAGCAAACGCCATCCTCCCCATGCAATGGTGGAGGCACGGGGACTCTGGAAAAAAAATGTGAGTAGGTAGTTAAGTTAAGGGGTACACACACAAGGGAGCCAAATTTGGGTGGCTCGGATTTTCTTAAGGCACTTATAAATTTTTTGAACACTTGATTTTGCAGTTTTAATGCTTTTGGGAGTAGCTGGTACTCTTGGGTATCAGGGTTGTCTCGAGAAGCCTGGAAGCTGTTTCCCCCCTCCATTGAATGGATCCTTTGCTTTGGGGCTTTGTTTTGTTGGTCACAGTTGGCAGTGGGAGGTTGATGGGGGGCTCCAACCACTTTCGAGGAGGAGGATGTCCAGCAGTTACAAGGCTTTCCACCTCTGGACCCTCAAGTTTGTACCGGTCCAAGTCTCCTCTCCACACCCCGTCAGGTCCCGAGCCCTGGTCCGGCCCCATCTGGGCTCTACATCTAAGCCCCAAACCCAGTCCACCCTCAGGTCCACGTTCCAGTCTCCACTACCTTTCCTAGTTTCCTAGACGTTCGGGTCAAAAGGGACCTATGAGATCATCAAGTCCGACCCTCTGCCCTGGGCAGGAAAGCGCGCTGGGGTCAGATGACCCCAACCAGGTGTCTGTCCAATCTCCTTTTAAACACCTCCAAGGAGACAACACCACCTCCCTTGGAAACCTATTCCATATTTTGGCACCCCTCAGTTTAAGGAATTTTCTCCTGATGTCCAATCTGAATTTGCTGTCTTCCAGTTTGTGGCCATTATTTCCAGTGACCCCGACAGGTGCCCTAGTGAACATCGTATCCCCTATTTTTTGCCCCCGATGAGTTTGTAGGTGGCCACGAGATCACCTCTCAGCCTCCTCTTGCGGAGGCTGAAGAGGTTCAGGTCTCCCAATTGGTCCACGTCGGGTTTTTTCTGTAGGCCTTTAACCGGATGAGTGGTCCTTCTCTGAACCCTCTCCAGGCCATCCACATCCCTCCTGAATTGCGGCACCCAGAACTGGACTCAGTACTCCAGCTGCGGCCTGACCAGTGCCACATAGAGGGGAAGTATCACCTCCTTGGACCTGGTTGTGATGCACCTACTTGTGCAAGAAAGGGTGCGGTTAGCTTTACTTGTTACCTCCTCACACTAGTGACTCTTGTTCATTTTGGAGTCGACTCCCTTTCTGCAGCTGTGCTCCTTAGACTGGTCCCTCCAGCCTGTAGGAGTGTTGATTATTCCTCTTCCCCCGTGGGTGCAGCACATGACACGTATCCTTATCAAACTGCATCCTATTCTGTTCAGCCCATTTCCCCAGCCTGTCCAAATCCACCTAGATTCACTCCCTGCTGTCTAGTTTATGTGCCTCCCCCCATAGTTTGATGTCATCAGCAAACTTGGGCAGGGTGCTTTCTACTCCCTCGTCCAAGTCACTGATGAAGATATTGAATCGTAACGGTCCCAGGACAGCGCCTTGTGGGCTCCACTGCCCGCATTTCTCCAGGTAGACTGACCCGTCCACCACTGCTTTCTGGGTGCGTCCCATAAGTCAATTTTCTACCCACCGGACTGTGCAATAATCTGCATTGCAACTGCTTAGTTTATTTATAAGAATTGGGTCAGACGCTGTGTCAAAGTCCTTTTTAAAATCTAAGTAAATAACATCAACCTCTCTTCCTGCAGCCAAGCATTTTGTGACCTGGTTGTAAAATGAAATCAGGTTAGTCAAGCAGGATCTGCCTGCTGTGAACCCATGCTGATTGCCCCGTAGCATTATTTTACCCTCTGGTCCCCCACAAATGTGATCATTAACAATTTTCTCAAAGGTGAAGGATACAGGTGAGACTAACTGGCCTATAGTTAACCTGGTTCCTCCTTCCTCCCCGTCTTGAAAATAAGGACCACGTTGACCCTTTTCCAATCCTCTGGGACCTGTCCTGAGCACCACGAGTGCTCAAATGGTTGTGCCAGCGGCTCCGCTATGACTCCAGCTAGTTCCCTAAGCACCCTAGGATGAAATCATCAGGACCTGTTGACTTAAATGCATTCAACCCCTCCAGGTGCCTCTTTACTAAGTCAGCTCAAATAGTTGGTGGGTTGGTATCTATACTGGCCTTAGATTCATAGATTCATAGATGTTAGGGTCGGAAGGGACCTCAATAGATCATCGAGTCCGACCCCCTGCACAGGCAGGAAAGAGTGCTGGGTCTAGATGACCCCAGCTAGATACTCATCTAACCTCCTCTTGAAGACCCCCAGGGTAGGAGAGAGCACCACCTTCCTTGGGAGCCCGTTCCAGACCTTGGCCACTCGAACTGTGAAGAAGTTCTTCCTAATGTCCAGTCTAAATCTGCTCTCTGCTAGCTTGTGGCCATTATTTCTTGTAACCCCCGGGGGTGCCTTGGTGAATAAATCCTCACCAATTCCCTTCTGTGCCCCCGTGATGAACTTATAGGCAGCCACAAAGTCACCTCTCAACCTTCTCTTGCGGAGGCTGAAAAGGTCCAGTTTCTCTAGTCTCTCCTCGTAGGGCTTGGTCTGCAGGCCCTTGACCATACGAGTTGCCCTTCTCTGGACCCTCTCCAGGTTATCCGCATCCTTCTTGAAGTGCGGCGCCCAGAATTGCACGCAGTACTCCAACTGCGGTCTGACCAGCACCCGATAGAGGGGAAGTATCACCTCCTTGGACCTATTCGTCATGCATCTGCTGATGCACGATAAAGTGCCATTGGCTTTTCTGATGGCTTCGTCACACTGCCGGCTCATGTCCACTAGGACTCCAAGATCCCTTTCCACCTCCGTGCCACCCAGCAGGTCATTCCCTAGGCTGTAGGTGTGCTGGACATTTTTCCTCCCTAGGTGCAGCACTTTGCATTTCTCCTTGTTGAACTGCATCCTGTTGTTTTCTGCCCACTTGTCCAACCTGTCCAGGTCTGCTTGCAGCTGTTCCCTGCCCTCCAGCGTGTCCACTTCTCCCCATAGCTTTGTGTCATTCGCAAACTTGGACAGAGTACTTTTGACTCCCTTGTCCAAGTCGCTGATGAAGACATTGAAGAGTATCGGTCCAAGGACCGAGCCCTGCAGGACCCCACTGCCCACACCCTTCCAGGTCGAGACCGACCCATCCACCACGACTCTCTGGGTGCGACCCTCCAGCCAATTCGCCACCCAGCGGACTGTGCAGTCATCCACATCACAGCCTCTTAACTTGTTCACCAGTATGGGGTGGGATACCGTATCGAAGGCCTTCCTGAAGTCTAAGTATACGACATCCACCCCTCCTCCTGTGTCCAGGCGTTTCGTAACCTGGTCATAGAAAGAGACTAGATTGGTCAGGCATGATTTGCCTGCTACGAACCCGTGCTGGTTTCCCCTCAGCATAATTTGCCCTGCTGGGCTCTCGCAAATGTGAGCCTTGATAATTTTTTCAAAGACTTTGCCAAGGATGGAGGTGAGACTGACTGGCCTATAGTTGCCTGGGTCCTCCTTCCTCCCCTTCTTGAAAATGGGGACCACATTGGCCCTTTTCCAGTCCTCCGGGACTTGGCCCATGTGCCACGAGCGTTCAAATATTCCCGCCAGTGGCTCTGCAATGATGATAGTTAGCTTTGCTGCTATCCTGTTCCCTCCTTCCAACCCGCAGAGCTCCTCATCCAAATGTCCTTCAGTTCCCCCTTATGGTTTAGCTGTACATCCCAGTCCCGGTCCTGCATGCTTGGGTCCTTTCCCAGTAACCAACCAGCCCACTTATGGCCCCAGGACCAACTTTGGGTTCTTGTCTCTCATTCATCCCCCTGACTCACACCCTGCCCCTCCCATCCGCACAAAGCCAGTCCCCTGCTAAATGTCAACTCCTTGCTCCAAAGTTTGGAGACGTCCGAGCTTTGCAGAGAAACAGTCATCAGCTGTTATATTGGCACTGGTCTTTCAGTCACTTCCAGGCCTGATCTCCCTTTCAGTTCTCTTCAATAATAATTATTATTCCTTCATTCATAATAATAATAATTATTGTTCAAGAATCATTATAATTATTCCTTGGAGTCTTGTTGGAGAACAGCAGAGACTCGCTGTGCCTAAAGAAGGGTGATTGCGCCCAAAAGCTTGCTAAGATCTTTTTTCCAATGACTCAGTTGGTCTAATAAAAGAGATCACATCAATTCAAAGCACCTGGCCTGCCTTCATTAATGAAGGAAGATAGGCCGAACCAATGGATTGCTATTTAACCTCGCTCTGAAAAACAGCCGAACCATATTTATTGCCATGTCCCAAATGGTTGTAATACAGGTAGACACACAACAAGGACAAATTCCATCTTTTTGGCAAAGTTTTAAGCATCAGGAAGCAAAGTCTTATTATGGAAAAAAAGTGTTGGGCAGCCTTAACTCTAGGAGTCACTGCCTGTCCTGTCTATAATGCAGCTGTGCTTTACAGCACTGGCTTTGCTCAGCCCCAAAATCACTAGATTTCCTCTGGGGCTAGGGAGAACGGCAAAGTTTGTCACAAAGAAAAGACAGGGAGTCATTTTTAGGTTCTGCATCATTAAGTGACCCTGATAGTCTTGATTTTCGTCTCTTCCTAAAGCCAACATGCTTTTGGTTGTTGTTGTGAACCACTATTCATGTTTTAGGCAGAGCTGTACAAATTTAAAGGTGTGATTTTTATACCAAAATCATTCAATAAGTGGCACGGTGTATGCAAATATTTTGTTATGAATCTAAAGCACACTTACTGGAATAACTCGTGGCTGGTAGGTTGGCAGTCAGAAACGAAAGGGATATAACCAGTTTGATACCGGTCTGGGGGAGTCTCCCCATTACACAAAACTTTTGCGAGATGAAGTATAACCTTTTCAATCCAACCACTGAAAATGTGTGTTGTGCGGGTAGGTAAGCAGCCAAAGATTATGGTGCTAATAAGGGTCCCTAGGGAATTAGAGTGAGGACCTTTCTTTGTGAATGAAAAGCGTTTTTCTTTGAACAACTAAATATTCAAGATGTTCATTTTTAGTTGAAAATGTTTCAGGATTTGTTTGGTTTTTTTTTAATGAAAAACTCATATTTTTAAACTGTCGTTTTGGCAGAAACCTCAATTTCCACCCACCCCCCAAACCCCTGTTTCTGGCAGAAAAGTTCCAACCTGTCCTGTGGGGAGTCTACACCCGAGCTGGTCTGAAATGACCCCGATCTGGGTGCGTAAATTCAGTAAGGCTTTTGTGAAGGCAGGGTCCAAGCAGAGGTCCATTATCTATGGAAAGAGAAGATATGCCTGTTCTTTCTGCATTTTCACTCCGAGAAATTGCTTTGTAAGTGCTGGTGAAAGCATGGGACAGGCGACTTACCCACCTCCCTGAATCTCTAAACAAAATAATCTAAGTGATCATCACCTCCATCTACCATCGATCGTTCGAGGTGTGCTAGGTGACGGCTGCGGGCAATCCTAACTTGTGCCCATTGCTAAACTCGCAGTCTGCGCCTGATCCTGCTTGGTCACGCTTCTGACACCTCTAATTCTCCTTCTATTATGGGGAGATCGACCCAACAACAGGCAACCCAAGTGCTTTGCTGGATACATTGAGTGTTCTCTGCAATGATCAACATGTTCAGACGAACTGCCGTGAGAAAATTTCCTACAGAAAATACTGGTTCAGGAAGCAATGCTCCTTTCAAGTGACTCATGATTGCTCATTTCTTTTTATTGGTACCACGTGAGAATGCATAATTATAAGGATCCGATGGATATTGTTCTGTGACGCTCGTCAAAACCGTCGTTGAGCTGCTCTCGTTAAACAAATAGGGTTCCCACTAGAGTCACTGTTAATGCTGCATTAGGATTTGGTGCACACGTGGGGAACGCTGCCCCAGATGCGGGCTCCGGAGACCTGCTGACGGCTGCTAGCAATTCATTCCTGATTGCAAAGCAGGTTTCCCAAATCTTTCAGCACGCTGGCAGAGTAGCAAAGAAATTTGTCCTCGTTGTAGCCCTCCCAAGTGGGGCAGATAGAAGTGGTAGTTTTTTGCCTGGGGTGCCTGAAGTTAATACACAGATGTGACTTCAGTGTAACGAGGGAAAACCTGGCTTACCTTTGAGCTAGCTAAAACTTGGGCACCAGCATGCAGCCCAGGAGCGTAGGATAATGTAACATGCTTTGTGGCATGGCTGCAATATAAAGTAAATTGAAAGAAAAGAAAGCCAACTGCAGTTTAAAGACCTTGAAGCCTTTGATTTGCAGACATATTCAGTGAGTACTGTACACTGAATCTGTGTGTTGTTCCAGTGCTGCATATTTTCATTTTCAATTGTGCATATCCAAAAATCAAAAGATTTGCCACTGGTCTACCAGGACTTCCTTGGTCTGGATAGTCCAGCAGTTACTAGCACCTGCTGCTTCAGAAGCAGCCACACTCACGTGTGATACACACCTGGCCACATCCAGTATGCATGTTTACACACCTACACTGAAGGGAATTGTACAGCGAGGGCAAAAACAACAATCTTTTCCACTGATACAAGTGTTCATTCACTCTTACCCCCCAAAGCCATACCTCTCGGCTCATTTTATTATCTAGCTTGGTCCACTGCAAAAGCTGTTCTTGGTCAAAAATGATAAAAACATTTTTTTCTGTCTTAAGTATATGTGAATCTTTTCTTTTTTTTTAATCTGGTCTCAATGTGTGCCATCCTGACATAACCCTGCAACAACTAGCCACTGCCTAAACAAATCCCTAGACTGATGGTTTGCAACCTTTATAGACTCAAGGTTCCCCTTGTTAGACGCGAGGCATCCTTTGGAAAATACCTGCTCTTGGCTTTCACTCATTTACTACAGGAAAATAATAGAGCAAATCTACTCAGACCACAGCGGGATGTTCTTGACACTACAGATTCCTATTTGAAACCTCTGGGTTTCTCTTGGGAATGATATGTAAGCATGGCCAGATCTGGGATTTAGAAAAGCTGGGTGCAGATGTTGTGGCACATCATCATACATAACACAACACACATTTTTCAGCAGTTAAAGGGAAACGATATGCTTTACTAATACCCTAAGGGAGGCCAGCCCTATGTTGTTCAGTTTACGCTCAAAGCAAAAACAAAGAGAGCTACTGGAAAGTGCACGAATTTGCTGGATGATATCAAGAGGGTCCCCAACCCTCCAGGATTGCCCTGGAGACTCCAGGGATTAGATATAAATCTCCAGCAGACAGCTGAGAGTCACCTGGGAGATAAACGATAGGGCATTCATTAAAATAGATGTGATGAAATGTTGAATCTGATTTTATGCAGTAGTCCAGCAGGTTTGTTTTAAATGTAATAGTCATGTGCATTTGCCTTCCTGATGTAAAGTCTATGCACTGTAGTTCATAACTGATATATGAAAGCACACGGGCACGTTCGCATTGTCGCGGGCAGGTTGGCGTTCCAGAAATCTCCCGAAATAAATTCAAACGGGGTTGGCAACTACTAGGCTGGGAGGGGGCTAGGGCCGTGTTGAAGCTAAACCAACTAGAACTCGGTTGCTTGGAGCCTGGGGCTAGTAACACCAAGGTGGCCGGTGTGATCTCTGTTTGGACTACATCACCTCTTGAGGTCCTCTCCCAGCCTGACTTCTTGATGAGGGTCTAAGCGCAGGGCCATTTCAGGGGAAGGAGTTAAAAAGCAGTCTGCAGGGCTGTGAAAGAGGAGCTCCAGGGCGAGGAGGAGCCGATAGAGAGTGGAATTGGAGGGGGAAGGGGGGTATTGTGGTGGGGCTGGGGCGGATTGGGGTGTCCTGGTAGGGTTGGGTGGGGGTTGGGGTTTCGTGGTGGGGTTGGGTAGGGATTGGGGTGTCCTGGTGAGGTGGGGGGGGGGATTGGGGTGTCGTGGTGGGGTTGGGTAGGGATTGGGGTGTCCTGGTGAGGTGGGGGGGATTGGTTGTCCTGGTGGGGTTGGGTGGGGATTGGAGTGTCCTGATGAGGTGGGGGGGATTGGGTGTCCTGGTGGGGTTGGGTGGGGATTGGGGTGTCCTGGTGAGGTGGGGGGGATTGGGTTGTCCTGGTGGGGTTGGGTGGGGATTGGGGTGTCATGGTGAGGTGGGGGGGATTGGGTGTCCTGGTGGGGTTGGGTGGGGATTGGGGTGTCCTGGTGAGGTGGGGGGGATTGGGTTGTCCTGGTGGGGTTGGGTGGGGATTGGGGTGTCATGGTGAGGTGGGGGATTGGGTGTCATGGTGGGGTTGGGTAGGGATTGGGGTGTCCTGGTGAGGTGGGGGGGATTGGTTGTCCTGGTGGGGTTGGGTGGGGATTGGGGTGTCATGGTGAGGTGGGGGATTGGGTGTCGTGGTGGGGTTGGGTAGGGATTGGGGTGTCCTGGTGAGGTGGGGGGGATTGGGGTGTCCTGGTGGGGTTGGGTGGGGATTGGGGTGTTCTGGTGAGGTGGGGGGTTTGGGTGTCATGGTGGGTTTGGGTGGGGATTGGGGTGTCCTGGTGAGGTGGGGGGTTGGGGTGTCGTGGTGGGGATTGGGGTGTCCTGGTGGGGTTGGGTGGGGTTTGGGGTGTCGTGGTACAGATTGGGGTGTTGTGGTGAAGTGAGGGGGGACTGGGGTGTCATGGTGGGTTTGGGTGGGGATTGGGGTGTCCTGGTGAGGTGGGGGGTTGGGGTGTCGTGGTGGGGATTGGGGTGTCCTGGTGGGGTTGGGTGGGGTTTGGGGTGTCGTGGTACAGATTGGGGTGTTGTGGTGAAGTGAGGGGGGACTGGGGTGTCGTGGTGGGTTTGGGTGGGGATTGGGGTGTCCTGGTGAGGTGGGGGGTTGGGGTGTCGTGGTGGGGATTGGGGTGTCCTGGTGGGGTTGGGTGGGGTTTGGGGTGTCATGGTACAGATTGGGGTGTTGTGGTGAAGTGAGGGGGGACTGGGGTGTCATGGTGGGTTTGGGTGGGGATTGGGGTGTCCTGGTGAGGTGGGGGGGATTGGGGTGTCGTGGTGGGGCTGGGGGGTGACAGACAGCAGAGCTGCAGAAGAAAGGGTGGTTTGATTACTGTTGCAGAGATGTATTTGGTCCGAGACACAAAGAAATGCAGAACTCCCGACCTCGTGGCTCAGAGACGATACCATTTTTTAGGCCAATTAAGAAATCGTAAAATAAATAAAATAACCTTTTTCTGCAAACTTTCGGGCTCACGCACCCTTCCTCAGGCTCCGGGAAAATTAAAGCTGGCAAGAAGTGTATATTTAAACACTGGGACCATTTACCATCTTTACTTTTCCCGGAGCCTGAGGAAGGGCCCGTGAGCCCGAAAGCTTGCACGAACAGATGGTTTTGTTGTTGTTGTCGTTGCACCTTCTTAGTTGGTTGAATACAAGGTATCATCTCTGAGCCAAAAATAGCATTTCTAGTCCGATTAGCAGGCGTGAGGAGCCACGCACATGTGCAGAGTGGGGAGAGATTAGCAGGAATCGGGGAGAGGATCAATTCAGGGATCCCGGTTTTCTCCAATTTACCCCCCCCCCCTAAGTTTTTGGTTAAAAAATGTAAGCCCAAATCCACATTTTTTCCATGATTTAAATGAAACACCCTTAATCTAAAGACGCATAAATAGCAGTGTTTTGTTTTAATCACAGAAAAATGTGAATTTATGGTTAGGGGGTTTTTTTATGGAAAATTGGGGGGGGGGGAGGGGTTTAATCCGTTGAAATGAGGATCCCTGAAATAAACCACGAAGCTGCCGGTCGGGAAACTCGACCCAACTCTCCGAACACCCCGGGGCTGACTGGCCCTTTAATGCCCTGTCCTCCCCTTGGCTCCGGCAAGCCAATCAGAGAGGCTGTTACTTTCAGATGTGCCATGCCGACTGTTTCCCTGTCCTCGGCGGCGATTGGCCTTTTCATACCCCCCCTTCCCTTTGGCGGCCAGAGAACCTATCAGAGAAGCCGTTACTCTCAGAAGTGCCCTACCAGTGCTTCCCAGTCCTCAGCGACGATTGGCTCTTTCATGCCCCCGCCCCTTGGCGCCGGCAGACCAATCAGAGAGACCGTTAGTATCCGAGGGGCCATGCCTTGTGCATACCTGTCCTCAGCAGCGATTGGCCTTTTCATGCCTCCCTCCCCCAAGCGGCGGCAGACTAATTAAAAACGCCGTTACTATCAGAAGTGTCATGCCGGGTACATCCCTGTCCTCAGCAGCGATTGGCCTTTTCATACCTCCCTCCCCCCAAGCGGCGGCAGACTAATTAGAGACGCCGTTACTATCAGAAGTGTCATGCCGGGTACATCCCTGTCCTCAGCAGCAATTGGCCTTTTCATGCCTCCCTCCCCCCAAGCGGCGGCAGACTAATTAGAGACGCCGTTACTATCAGAAGTGCCATGCCGGGTGTATCCCTGTCCTCAGCGGCGATTGGCCCTTTCATGCCTCCCTCCCCCAAGTGGCAACGGACCAGTTAGAGACGCCGTTGCTATCAGAAGTGCCATGCCGGGTGTATCCCTGTCCTCAGCGGCGATTGGCGCCTTCATGCCCCCGCCCCGTGGCGGCCGGCCAATCAGCGGCGCCGTTGCTAGCAGGTGGGGCGCGCCGGCTGGTCCCGGCCGCTGAGGCGGCCTCCCCTCAGCGGCCGCCATGGCCTCGGCGGCACCAGCGGCGCTGTCGGCGAGCGGGCGGTGGCAGCGGCCGCGGCCCCAGGGCGCCTGGCCTCGCTGACTGGCGTGCGGCCCCGTCCGCTTCCTCGTGGGCCCCGCGCAGCCGCCGCAAGCTGGAGAGCCGGGGCGCGGCGGCGGCGCGGGGAGTCGGGCCGCAGCCCGCGGGGGCCCCGGCGACGCCGCACAAGAGGATGAAGAAGCGCAAGGAGCTGAACGCGCTCATCGGCCTGGCCGGCGACGGGCGGCGCCCCAAGGCGCCCAACAAGGGCTCGGGACACCGCCTGCTGCGCACCGAGCCGCCCGCCTCCGACTCGCGCTCCCGCTCCGACTCCAGCTCCGACGGCGACGACGGCTTCGGGCCCGCCGCCGCCCGCTTCCGCCTCGCCAAGTGAGCCCGGGGGGGGGGCTCGCCCCTAAACCTGGGGGGAAGGGGGTGGTTAAGTCCCTCGTGTTGCAGCCGCCCCTAACGGGCTGTCTGAGGTGTCGGCAGCTCAAAAATGAGTGAAAACGAAGAGCTGACCGCTTCCGGCAGTCGGCTCACATCCAACCAAGGGGTTCATCGAGCCTAAAAAGGTGGAAAACCACTGGCACGTACAAGCCAAGTCTTGATTTTTGTGTTTTCATCGCCAGTTCAGGCCTTTTTGGGCAAAGGGAAAAATAATTTATTTCCATGTGGGCTTCCTCTTTCCAAAAATCTCAACTGTTATCCTGTGTTTTTCTTAGACCCTGTTTGTATCCCCAGTGTAACTGATGTGCAGCTAGCTAACGCTGCCTGTGCTGTTGGCGATACGGTCTTTCTGCCGTGCACTTATTTCCGGTAACTTGTTTCCCTGTGTCGGTGCCGCTGTGTGACACGGTCGCTGTTATTGTGAATTTTTCTTCTTTTATTAAATTGCTGTCAGATTGCAAGAGAAACGCCACTTTTGCGTACACTGGGCAAATTAGTTATACGCCTAGTGTATATATCTCTGTATGGTAGGTTTCTGTCTGCTGCTTGTAATGAATTATTCGGGGTTTTTTTTTACGTAGACACCACTTTTACTTTCTTAATGTTTAGAGAATGATTATCCTTTTTGCATCTGAGGGAAAAAAGAGTTTTCTCATTTCCTCTTGCGCGTCTTCCATCTTCTTTTGACGTTACTTAATGAATGCAGTACATAGTTACCCTTGCGACATAGTTACCTGTCAGACGGTTTATATGATTAATTATTATAATAATTATTATCCAATGTTATTACTGTTTAATTATTATTATAATAATTATTATTATCCAGTAAACTTCACTTAAGGTATTCTGGAAGTTGGTTTCGTTTGTTTTGTTTTTACAAAGTCGGTAATGGGCGTCATAATCTTTAGAAAGTCCTCGTTAAACGATTGTGAGTAATGGATACGGTGGAAATGAACCTGAAGTAGCTTTGGTTTTATTGTGTTTTGTCACCGTGTATCCAGCACGAGTAATAAAGTGGGATTAGAGCGGGGATTAGACGAGTTGAGCACAGTTTGCAAAATATGCACGTACACGCTGCACATAATCTACTCTTCTGTGTTCATAGATTCGTTGCGATGCATCATTACTGCTTTTACATTAAATTGCTACTATAAATTGGTAAATGAATTGTTCATTTCAAGTAATAATTATTTACAAGTCTAAGCATAACAAAGCAATATATTATCATGAAAATCTGAATGTTGCAGCTCGGAACAATAATAGAAGGTTTGGCTTTTTTTTACAAAAACTGCTCGTCAGACCCTTTGCTGATGTCTCCTTTCCAAAATCTTGAACTTGGTTTTTCCTTAATGTCAATCTGTTGTAATAGAGTAGAAAAGTTACAAAGCAGAAACGTGACAGTTAAACAAAGGATGGTGGGAATACCCATTTTCAGTCTTGGAGTTCATTGTATTATAAATTCTGTTTTAAATGAGGGGTTTTTTTCCCACTACTGTTTGTTCTGTTACTCCAGATTTAAGGAAGCTCACTTCCAAGATTAAATGTGTATCACAACCAAAGCAAATGCCCTATTTTATTAGGGACTCAGTTATATAATTGAGGGGCAACCTTTTTGGTAGGCATGTCACAAATTAGCTTTGCACACTTCTCAAGTGCCACTCCTGCCCAGTCTGCCTCTTTGTTTCCATCTTCCTGCTCTGTGCTCCGTGCCTAATCTGCTGCTTTGCTTTCTGCATCCTCCCCTTTGCTCTCTCTGCCTGACTTGCTGCTCTGTTTCCTGCCCTGTCTGCCACTGTGCTACCTGCCCTCCCTCCCATCTGCTTTGTGGTACATGTGCCATAAGTTGGCTACCCCTGAGTTATACTCACTTCAGTTTTACCCACATTTTGAACATTGCTTTATGGCTTCCTCTGCAGATTGATAAGTAACATTTTGTCATTTGTTTGTTTTTTATCTCAGGGGAGAATACCTACGATGCTGCAAGTTCTGTTACCCACTATGTGCTTTTGTCATTCTGGCTGCTTGCGTGGTAGCTTGCGTTGGCTTAGTGTGGATGCAGGTTGCCCTTAAGGAAGATCTGGATGCTCTAAAGGAAAAGTTTCGAACTAGTAAGTATTGGGATTTTTCTTTGTTTTTTTTAATCAATTAACTTGTCTATTTGTAATGGTAGCTGTTGGGAGAAGCAGTCATGCATAATGAAGTATGCTGTGTCATGCTTCAAATCTATTTACTTGACAAGTTCTGGTTAGATAGTGTTAGCACTTCAGCTGCCTGTTGACTTTCATAGAGAGAATTAGATATCATTCTCATAAAGCATGAAAAGATTTCCCTGAGTCTGTAACTGTGTTGGCATGAAGCTCTTCCTGTCATGTACTCCACTTTGAGCATGTCATATGAGACAGTGGAACCACGTTAGAGCAGCACTGGGTTTGTGCTCGGGTTTACTCTTGGGTAGCCACATTTGCCTTGTTTTCTGGAGTTGGTGTGCATATGTCTCTAGTGGGTTAGGGAATAGAGAAAATCCCACACAATTTACTGATTCGTTTTGATGCACTGCCTGGGGGAGTAGTTAGTTGATTGCACGATTTCACAATGATTACACACTTCATTTATACAACACAATTTTATTTTAAAATTCTTTGCTACGTATATAACACTGCTTAGCTTTAAGAAACACCACAAACATTAAGAGCACAATAATTACATATATCAGAAACAATGCTTCGAATGCACTTCCTTCCCAAACAATGCTATAAGAATTAGTATTACAAAAACAACTACAATTACAACTAAAAGTTAAATTTGAATCAGTACTATTATTTTTCATAATATACTTACAATCCTAGAACTCCGAGAAGCCAAACACCTCAATATGGTTTCATCCCTTAGTAGTACAATTTAATGGGTTGGCCTCAGTAGTACGGTTCAATGGGCTCGCCTCAGCAATACGATTCAACGGGCTGGCCTCAATACTGATAGGACAAAGTCCCCTTCTTTCAGTCCCTTTTGGGCGCTCTGCAGCTTCAGCGTGAACTAAGAGATTCGTGTTCACGGAGAGGGTGGTTCAGGTGATCAGTCTGATCCAGCCTACACTTGCGATTCTTCCTTGGTTGTTCTGCAAGTATAGTCACCTCCAATTTGAGAGAGTAGGTTACAGTTTTTATTGAGTGAGCTGCCGTCTTGGGCCACTCCTACTCAAACCTGTCATTACCCCCAAATTTGGGCTCGGATCTTACTCAACAGATTCTCTTGCTTAGTAATTAGTTTCTTTTGTTGATCATTTTAATTATTTTTGGGGAACTTCCATACCACTGCAAGTGCCCTTTTCTTACCAATCTGGTCAAAAGGCTCTAGGGTTTGATCTCTCGGGACTCAGGTTATTTGCTTAAGGATCATTTTCAGGTTCTCTTTGTAAAAGACTTCTGAAGATAAAATTCAAGAGTTAAAACTTTAAGCAAAGTCTGGATCTTTCACACGTAGTCCAAAACAATGACCTAGATAAGGAGATAAATCTTATTTTCTTCCTGAAACTGGCTAATGGACAACCATTACAAACATTCAAACTATTTCATTCAATATGACAGCATGGTGCAAGAGAGAGTTGCTGGGGGATGTTTCATGGTGCCTTAGATGCTGAATTGCAGCATGGTTTTGAGACTGTTTGTTTGGTTTTTAATATAGTGTCAGCAGCATTTGAAAAGAAAAAAAGGAAGAAAAATCCTTTGTGTTTGAAAATAGTCTTGATTCCCCCCCCCCCCCCCCCCAACTGAATTGAAATTAATGGAAGATGTTTTGTTCCTTTGGCCTTCTCCGTCAAATCTCAATCCTGTCCCAGTTTTTGTGCTGTCTGTACCATTTCAGTACCACATTAGCTGCTTTTGCATCTTCCTAAAACTTGCAATTTGTTTTGTTCAACCTTGGTCTTCCAGGATTAATATTTCTTATTGGTTAGTCACCATCTCCTGTTTAATGCTGGCATGAGCATGTTTGTCTGTTGACTCTGTATTTCAGGAAAATTGGGTTTTATTTATAGACTTACTATTGTGTTTTGCTTGTTTGGGTTTTTTTTAGTTTTTGGATTTAGGGATTTATTCCAAATAGTGCTGAGCAAGGTATCAAACTAATATTTGAGCATGTGTGTTCAGTTTTGGGCCCTTCACTACAGAAGGGATGTGGACAAATTGGAGAGAGTCCAGCGGAGGGCAGTGAAAAGTAGTTAAGGAGCTGGGGCACATGACTAGTGAGGAGAGGCTGAGGGAACTGGGCTTAATTAGCCTGCAGAAGAGGAGACTGAGAGGATATTTAATAGCAGCCTTCAACTTCCTGTAGAGGGGTTGCAAAGAGGATGGGGCTGGACTGTTCTTGTTGGGGTCAGATGACAGAAGGAGCAATGGGCTCAAGTTGCGGCAGGGGAAGTTGAGGTTGGATATTAGGAAAAACTTTCTCACTTGTAGTCATGTTGCAAACCTGATTGAACACTTAATTTTATATCATCCACTCCCAAGGACCATTGATGGAAAAATCAGAGTACTTAAAACAGTTCTACGTTTGTTTGTGGGGGGGGGTTGCCATGGAAAGGTTTATCAGGGCTCCAATTTATTGCTCAGAATATGGAACAAATCAAGAAATTTTCCTCTTGCAGGTAGAAACTGTTTAAATAGATATGACAGATAAAGACTGGTAAAGAAGCTTTTAATATCCATATCTTGTAAATGAACACTGAGGTACACAGGTTAGTCTGGCCCAGAATTTGGAAAGAAACCCTTATCCTCCTGAGTTCCACTCAAGGGCTTTAATCAGAAAGACCATTCTTGCTTTATTTTTTCTTTCTTTTACAGTTTAACAATATCTCATTGTTCTCATTATACATTCCTGGAATTCAATTGAGAATAAATACAGTATTTCTGTGAAAAGCAGACACCTTTGCTTTATGCTTTTACAACTGGCCACAAATATCTGTTTCCCTATCTGTTCTTGCCCCTCAAAGATTTTCTCTTAATTAACCATTTTCTTTTAATCTTGTATTTGGGGACTTGCTGTAAGCTAATATGCAAACTGAACATAAGTTGTCGTTTTAATTGCTGAACCAGGTTTATCAAAAGGATTTTGACACCATCTTATTTTTTTCACTCAAATATAACAATTTAATATTGGAAAATATCTAACTATTAATAGTAGATCATTTTAAAAATCTCAAGTGTTTTCACCATGGACAACTGACTGAAGCTTAAAAATCATTATAAAATTAAAAAAATTAATTTTCAAAGCAGTGTAGAAATTTGAAGCAGGTCACTGAGGTGAATGATAAGAAACACCAATGAAAGTATGAAATCAGTAATATTCACCTGCAAGGCATCCTGAAATTTGTAATAAAGAGGATGGCAAGCTATCGCATTTCTTTGTGAGCTATTTAAGTGAATAATCTAGAAGTACCCAATTAATCTGCCAGTCTGCATATACTAAAAAATATCTTATTTTCGAAATTATTAAAAAGAAAAAAAAACTTTCTCTTTTTTCCCCTTAAAAAAAAAAAAAAGACCATGAGAAATCTATATAGTTTGCTTAGGTCTGAGATCTGTTTTCTCTTCTTTAATGTGTTATTAAAAAAAAAAAATCAAGGTTTTCTGGTTGTTATTTTTTTAAGGGATTAACTCCCACAACTAACTAACTTACTAAACTTCCTCTCTCATTTATTTTTTCTTAAACTGTATACTTGATTTTTATTTCCAAATCATTATACTCAGGACAGAGTTGCTGTTTGTCGATTTGTTTTACTGGCACACTTTTTTTATATACAAGTAAAAGCAGTTTGTTTGGTATTAACTGTGTTCAGTACTCTGTCATTCCGTCATGTGACTGGAAATCACCATAATCTCTTTGGGAATTTTCATCATGGTCATTAATCGTATTTGTATGCTTGGAAATGAAGTCCAGTTTCACTTTGTGTTTCACTATGGTGATACAGTTCTTATAACTTGTGCGATTTGTGCTGTATCATAGTTGGATTATATGAAATAACTATGCTTTGATAACAAAACAACAAGTTATTCAGTGCACATGAATAGATTTAAAGGTCACCAAAATATTATGAAGCTACCAGAAAATACCAAGCTTAGTTGACCTTTCCAAAGTCATGCCCTCTCTAGAGTGTAAGCATTGAATACTATTAGATTTAGAAAAGTGCCATTATTTTAAAAGGATTATTCTGTTTGATCTTGAGCACCTTGTACACAGACAGTGCCGTGTTCTTAATGTCATTGGTTGTGACTTGTGTAACAAATGTTAATGGTAAAACACCTTGTTTTATAATTTGCTCTCTTTTTTCTGTGTCTGTTTTTTAGTGGAGTCTAATCAAAAATCATCATTCCAAGAGATTCCTAAATTAAATGAAGATCTGCTTGATAAGCAAAAGCAGCTAGAGCAAATCGAGACTGGAGACATGGGGCTAAACAAGATTTGGACAAATATTACCGAAATCAATAAACAGGTAATATGAACAAATGCATTATTCTAAACAAGGATCTGAGATATTGAAATATTTCTAATTAAGCTGTGCTTATGCTTCATCTAAAATGTAAATGTGAGTTGTCAAATACTTAAAAGCACACTCTCAACCACTTCCCCAAGGACTTGATGCCAGACCTTATGTCCAGTGATGCCAAACTTTTTAAAGCAAAGTTGAGAATAGCTATACTTGCCATATGTTTTCCTTGAAAGTAACGGAAATCTCATTAGCTTTGAAAAATTCACCCAGAGAATATTATAATGGATCAAAAATAATGACTGGACCTTGGTCAGCTGGGGTGAAATATTAAATGAATCGGCCTAAACCTGACAGGTGCTTTCATATTCTTGAGTAATATAATCTTGTCACTATTTCTCTGTGTGCTGGGGGGTTCAGCTTCCAAATAGGAACCTAAGAGAAGGGAATTGGCACATGTGTTTACCACAGAGGGTGAAGGGGCAGAAAGATGCCAAAATCATAATCCAAGTTTATAGTATTGCAAAGATAAACAAAGTGCTCTTTGTCTTAATGGATAACATCCTGATGCACATTCTGAGCTAGGTTATCAGGTGGTACATGTCATAACTTATTTGAAGTCACCGATCCATGTAAGTTCAGGGCTAGAAGGGACTTTACAAGATCGAGTCCAGCTCGCCTGCTCGGGGCAGGAAACCAGTGAAGCTGAGTATCTGAACCTTTGACAGATCAAATTTTAATCAAACTTCCAAATTTAAAACTGGTTGGTAAGAATCTTAGCATAGTTGTTGGGTATCAGTTTTGAGGGAGGGTAGAGATATACCATAAGTCTGTGAAACTGACTGCTTTTAAAAACCATTTGCATTGGATAAGATAGTCACCTAAGTTACTGGAAAAATCTAACCCAAAGTGACTACAGATGAAGATAAACATCTATTGGGATTTTTTTTAAGGAAGTCCACTAAGCACCAATCTGTATCTTTAGGTAATTACAAAACTTTATAAAGAATCTGACATTTGGCATTAGTCACTTACAGGATTTTATAGTTTGGTCAATTAGGCTGGATCTTAATTTGACTGTTCCTAATTTCCTAAGCTGCAGAGGAAAGCTGTCTCAAAAAAATAAGTGTTGAGAATTCAGCTTTACCCCATGAATATCTTCAATTTGCATCTGTGCAGCTGTAGACGTAGTGAGCCAGCTAATTGAGGTCCACTTTATTGCAGGATTAATCTTTCTTCTGTGTGAGAAACCACTTAGTCATTTTTTATAATTATTATTGAAACATGGTGAGTTCATCTGTTTAACAATTGGAGGTTATCAAATGTCACCTGGAAGGATTTTGCACTGCAAGGGACTATGAACTGCTTTTAAAGCGGAATCTTTAGCAAATGATTACAACTTGTAGACACTTACTTACTAATTGCCAGCCTTGTAACTTGGGATAAGTTATATTTTTGAGCCAGTCTGATTGACTCATCTTTTTAATGACTCATCTTTTGTTGCATTGCTTCTAACCTACCTGTGAGTTAAATTGTCTCTCTGTCTCTCTCAGATTTTAACTGTCCTAATTTTGTAACCAAGTTTTTTGGCTGGGTTATGCACCTGACTTGCATTTTGCGAGTACTAGAAGCAGGCTTTAAAGGGAGGAGACGGCAGAGTTGTGTCTTCCTGTTCCCGACAACAGTGACCAAATATGTGCATTTCCTGGTTTCAAAAGTTGCTTGCTTATGTAATTTTTAATCTCTTGTGGGGAGCTTATAAAAACGGGCAAATACAGACTAAAAACTATCTTGAAAACAAAGATAAAGGGCATTAGCTTTGAGTCTTACAGTTGGAGCAACATTTTAAACAGAATGTAAGGAGTGGAGCTGTTGTTTTTTTAATGTAGTAGCGCTGTTTTATTTATTTGGGTATACTGCCCTCCTCAGAAAGGTTCAGGGTGACTTACAGCTATCTATAACTTACAGTAGAAATTGTAGATCAATGGTGTTCAGTATATTCTTATTGATGACCTGTTTGGGCCCATCATACTAGTATCAGAATGCCTCTTAATAACTTTTGAAGGCATAAGAGCGTTGCTATTATCCCCATTTTCCAGGACTGAGTCAGAGGGATGAAGACTTGGATCCCAAAAGGTGTTTTTGGTGCTAAACCCCTTGATTGACCATGGAGATTAGAGCCAGGTACTGAAAGGTATTAAGCACTGAAGTGACCTGTCTAAAGTCACACAGGGCAGGAAGCTGAACCCACATTTCTTGTATCACAGGTAACTTCTATAACAACTTAGCCATTCATTTTCTTGCTCTTCTGGCTTAGGTGACTCCCATGTGACATAAAAATGTCTGAAAAATATCTGAAGCGGTAGTCACAGTACAACAAAGTATTTGTTGAATATTGAAAGGATGAAAAAATACCCAGAGTGGAAGTGTCCAGTTTTGAAGATGTCTGTTGTTTTTTTAAAGAGTTTCTATTAATGCAGAAGGCATTACAGTTTCTTTGTGTCTCTGGTCTTGTGAATAATGTAAGATGGTATTTCCTTTTTATAGGTCCTATTTTCAGGCACATCCATCTCCATCCAAACAGTTGCTCTCTTCTTGTTTTCTGGTCAATTAAATAAAAACTCATTTTATATGAAACCTGGAGGAAATGGAGAAAATGCTTATATTTTTTAAACAATCTGTTAATACAACAAAGTGACTTTTCACAACTCTAGTGAGCAGATTTAATATGCAAGTGAAGGGCAGATTTTTCTAAAAATAATAATAATGTTAGGGTGTTATTCATCTAAACAAAAGCATTCTAGGGAGTCTGATAGGGTCACTATGAGCTCTGCCTTTTGAAGTCAAAGATTTGTGGTGAAGATGCTCTGTGACTTTCAAGGCCCTAGCCAATGAACTTTTGGAGTTGAGTTTTGATTTATGAGAAGGGTTCATTTGTGCCACAAACGTTAGGGTGACCTGCCTGTTCTTTTTGCCTGAATGATGGTGATGACTGATTGGACTGGGGATTCTGTGCACTTGCAAGAAGAGCATGTGGCCCCAACTAGCCACTTCTATTTCTTGGTTAAGTTTGGTCATGAGTTGCAAGTCATTAGGGTTAGGGAAGATCAAAACAAGGAGCTCTCATGTCTTTACTAATTATAAGTCCTTCTTTCTGCTTTGTAGATCTTGTTGTTGACTTCAGCAGTAAATCACCTCAAAGCCAATATCAAGTCTGCTGCTGATTTGATTAACCTTCCTGTCACAGTAGAGGAACTTCAGAAGGTAAGTATTGCAAATGTAGCTTTTAATTGGCAACATACTATAACTGAACAGCAGCTAATTACAGAACCCATTGCAAATTTTCAGGAATTTCTGAACTTTATACCTATATGAAAAGAGTTAATAAGCATGGTGATATGGTGCCCAGGAGGGCTGGGAGCTTCTAAAAGGTACAGTACTGGAAAACCAAAAGGAAACTGTTTGGCATGATGGAAGCATAAGAATAGTAAGAGACCAATGTGACTGCACAAGGAGCTTATACGATGCTTCAAATGCAAAAGGAAAAATGTACAGGCAATGGGAGGTCACCAAGGAGGCGTACCAGAAAATAGCAAGAACCTCCAGGGACAGAATCAGGGAGGCACAGGTTAAAAAAAAAAAAAATTAAAAAAAAATGAGCTGCACCTGGTCAGGGAGGTGAAAGACAACAAGCAGAAGTTCTATAAGTATGTTTGCCAAAAAAGAAAGACCTATAGCTTCCTTGGTTCACTGTTAAAAAGCCAGGGTTGCGTCTTAACAGAATGCTGCTTGAAAGCCATTTTGCCTCGCTCACTTTCACAAAAAAATTAAGCAAACAGCTAAGGGGGATTATGTGGATAAGCAAGGGGACAAAATGAGGGATGAGATAACAAGAGACAAAGAGCTTTTGATGGGCCTGATGAACTTCATCCCAGGGTACTGAAGGAACCTGCCAGAGGACATCTTGAAACCTTTGGTAATAATGTGCATTAAATCATGAAAGATGTGCCAGATATCTGATGACTGGAAAAGGGCCAATGTAGTGCCCTTTAAAAAAGGCATAAAAGGAAGACCTGGGGAACTACAGACCAGTTAGCCTCATTGCAATGCTTGGGAAGTTACTGGAGCATATGATAGGGAAGTCGTATTTGCAAGCAGCTGGAGCAGGAAAGGCTGATCGCAAGTAGCTTGCATGGATTTACTAGGGACAAATCATGCCAAACAAACTTGATTTCCTTCTTTAACAAAGTACTTGAGTAGATTGAGAGAGAGAGTCTGGACTTCAGCACAGCTTTTGACAAAGTCCCACCTGACATTCTCATAAACAAAATTGGAAAATGTAGGTTAGACAAAACTACTATAAGGTGCAGAGACAACTGGCTGGAGTTGCAAGCAAAGGTTAATTATAAATGGATCCATATCAAAATGGCAGGGGGTTTCACATGGAATCTCACAGGGGTCCGTCCTGGGTCCAGTGCTGTTCAATGTGTTTAGTAAAGATTTGGACGCAACTGGGATGGAGTGTGAACACTTTGGAGGACAGGAGTGCAACTAGGAAGGATCTTGGTGGATTGGAAAGTTGGGCTTGAGCTAACAGGATGGAGTTCGGTGCTGACAAATGCAAGATGCTGCACCTCGGGGAGGATAATTATAAATTTAAAATGAGCAGCACTCTGGAGAAGTATCTGGGAGCCTTGGTAGGTCACAGACTTGATACGAGTCTGCAGTATGATACAGCTGCACAAAAGGCTAATGCAGTTTTGGGATGCATCAAGAGAAGTATTAAGTGCAGGACACGGAGGTGATGGTACTTCTCTGCTCAGCTCTGGTTGGGCCTCTCGAGTGTTGAAGGTGGTTAAGAAGAGACATCCTAGCAGCCTTCAGATACCTGAAGGGCTGCCCATAAAAAAAGAGAACACCTCTTCTCTCAGGCTGCAGGTGGATCAGTGGCTTGAAGTTGCAACAAAGTAGATTTAGATTTGGATATCAGGAAAAGCTTCTTTACTATTAAAACAGTAAGGCAGTGGAATAGATTGCCTAGGGATGTTATGAAATCTCCATCGTTGAAGGTATTCAAAAAGACGAGCATTAGTTGGAGAACATCTAGGCATAGCTATGCCTATGCTCTACTCTGAGTATTTCCAATGCTTCTGGGCTTTGGGTGCCACATGGGACCAGGAAGAAGTGTTTTCCCCTCCTGTTGTTACATGGCAGGGTTTTTGCCTTCCTCAGAAGCATTGGATGTTGGCCACAGTCGGGGCTGGGGTTTCGGGCCAAGGTGTGCCATTGGTCTTGTTGGGACTAAAACCTGGAGGTGCCTGGTGAGAGGGTCGTGTCCCTCTGCTTTGAGTCAGACCAGTTGCCACGTTTGGAGTAAGGAAGGAATTTTACATCATGATCCGACTGATACGGGCTGTGGGGGATTTTGCCTTCCCCTGAAGTCGGTGGTCATGCTGTCCTCGCTTCGCCTTCCTTGGATCTCTTTTGCATATTGTAACAACCTTTGTAGCATCAAAACATTGCCCCCTTGCTTTATCTGTGGCAAGTTAGGGTGTTATGTCTTATGGGTGTATCGGAGTTGACTCATTTTGCTAACAAGTTAGACAGTGGATCTTTATTAGGATGGTTTTGGATAGGGATGATCCTGCCTCATGCAGGGGGTTGGACTATATGGTCTCTGGAGGCCCCTTCCAGACCTGCTCTTTTATGAGTCTATGAAATATCATTAGCTTGGCTTTTAAGTGGAAATTCTTTCAGATACACTTCATGTGGCTTTGCATCAAATGATTATTAGTTCGTGTAAACTAGAACATGGTGGGGAGATTATCCATGAAAACCCATGTCTACAGAATTAAGCAAAAAAGATGTACTATAACAATGTGTCTGTTCCATGGGGGAGGGGTCACCTTGCTTTGAAGCAAGTAACCTTTCTTAGACCATGGGGGACCTTTAACAGACTTGGCTGAAAGTGTTATCCTTGCAGCCCTGAATCAGTATTTCATTTAACTTTCATCAGTATATAATGGAATTACATCACTTGTTATGAAGATTAAGATGATTTTCCCAGCATAATTCCACTTATAGTTTTTGGAGGTTTTTTATACTGACACTTAAGAACAATTATAAATGGAAAATTATTTTCTTGAAAGAGTGAGCCAGCACTGTGAGATCATTTGTAGTGTTTTGTTTAATGTAAGCTTGGTAAAAAAATTATGAAAAGTAACTATAGTGCGCACACTAATCAGAATTTCCAAGTTAGATGTCTGCTATTTTCTAATGATGTTCACAATATTATGAGTCAATAAAATTGATTAGTGGCTTGAAAATTTTTAAATGCAAGACTTCTCAGAATGGCTTTAAATGCTCTAAAGTTACACCGTTTTGCATACTCTAAATGAACAAAGCAGGCCATTTCCATGTAGCTTATAATCCCTTGAAAGAAAAAGCAACTGATGGCACATAATAAGTATACATTACCTTCTATTAGTTTAATGCTTTCTGCATTTCATGCTTTAGTTGAGCGTATCCTCAAAATGAGGAAGCCCATTTGTTCTTTGAACAGAGGAGCCCCAACTTTTTTTTTTCCATTATAGCTAAAAGCACAAATAGGCGCTTTGTGATAAGTCTGCCTTCAGTGGGCTAGAGGTCTGTGGGCATGTCTTGAGAACAGGAGGTGGGAATGCGGTGAACAAGCAGATGAATGTGGTAAAGAGCTGGCAGAATGTAGTTATTCTGTTAGGGTGTTGGAGAGAGAACTAGTTCTAGCTTGCCACCTTCTTTTCATACCCAGCAGGTGGGAGATCTACAGAAAACTCTACCAGAGGTAACTCAAGTAGTTTCCCAAGAGGTGCCAAGGTGGACAAAGAGGATTGGTGCCTCTTCTAATGCTTTCCTGACATCTGTAGTGCAAAACTGTGGCTTACAGGAGCTACGGGTTCCACCAGCCAGTATTGTTTTGAGTTTGAATGGCATGGCACAGCTGCAGTTTTATGTTGAAACTACCAAGCTTAGACTTTAACTAGATGTGCCCAAAGACCCTGAAGGCAATATTGAAAAATCTGGGGCTTGAGGCCCAACCATTTCTGATTCTAGCATGAGACATTAGAAGTAGTAGCATGCGTTTTCATTTTCTGATGTCATTTTGCTTTCACTCTTAAACTTCATACGTTCATTGTTATGAAAGGAAAGCTGGACCCCTTCCAGGGAATCCATTATGCTTTTATTAAAGGATAAGTGCTGGAAAAACATTACAGGAGGTTAAATAAAAATATTTTAATAGCACTTAGGTTTGACAGTAAAGAGGTGAAATTTTAAACTTGGTATCCTTCACCTCTGCTGTGTGTGTTGCAGCATAGGAGAGCATAAAACAACTGCAGACTCTGCCTGAAGAAGGGTGCTTGCACCCAAAAGCTTGCAAAGAACAATTTTTCCAACTACTTATATTTTATTTATAAATATATCGCATTTACCCAATGAAGCTTGTCTGCCTTGTGAAAACACTGCATGCAGAGATCCTAATGTTCTGTCTTGAGGCTAGCCTTCCATTATAGGGAATGGTTATTATCCCTTTACTAGGATTTAGGAGTATTTTAAGCTGCCTCTGCAGTAAGTGTTGTCTGTGATGGTAGTAGGGAGCTCTTTTTCCAGAGTTCAGCAGGCCTGAAGAAGAATACTCTTTGGCAGAGTTCCCTCTGTAGAGTGGCTGATTATGGTTGATGGCAAGTGGTGAAAGCTCTGGTGATGCAACGTTAACCTTGGGGTCCTGACATTCTTCAGGGTAGAAAGAGGGTCTGTTTCTACTTGTTGGGATTTACAAAAGGAAGTGGTAGAAGAAGGTCCTTTGCCTACTATGTCCTAATTGAGTTGGGCAGTAAGAATCAGAGGAGACTTAAGAAAATGAATGTGGATAGTTCTAATAATGATCAAAGAGATCATGTGAAATGGAACATATATAGTTGGATGGCTGGAGAGCATACACCTACTTGGATGAGGGCCCAGTTATGCAAGGTGCAGTTCAGCACATGATAAAATGGTTCCTGCAAAGCATACTTAAGGTGAGAGGCAAGAATTGAATTCACAGGAATGAGCCCAAGGAAATACTGAGATGCAGTTGGTAAGCATAATGCATCTGCTTTCTAGCCACTGAGTTTTCCTGAGTAGGGCTTAGCTTGGGATATTACCAGGCAGCTCTTCCCATACATGAGGGGCTGCACAGGAGGTGATTTTTTTTTATTTTTTTTTTTTATTTTTTACCCTTCAAGCAAGTGTCATTAATCATAGCGTTCATCATGCATTTGCTAGGTTTATTGGCAAAGAGGGAAGTGGGGGGGTCACAACACTGATAGTGTCTGAGATAATGATGTGGTGGAAAATGGTTGCTATTCAGTGCCAAAATACTGATCTCAAACCTACACACCCACAAATGTACAAATTACATTTCGTTGTACAGCTTTATAGCCCAGGAACATCGTCACTACTTCAGGATTCTCATGCCCTTATACCTCCCTATAAGCTACCCATATAGAAACAGAAGACTATCTACTAGGTGGAGGTGGAAGCTCTATCAGTCATGCTGAGTTGAATCAAAAGTTTTGACCTGTGTGTGTAAAGAATGACTTGTGGTCTGTACTTGCAACTGGAATCCCCCAGTTCATCACATAGGCCTTGCAGTCTGGCTGTCTGGCATTCCATTAAGACATTCAAGTCAAGGACTTTCAACTTGTACAGTCAGGCCTGGCTGAGATTATACGGCTCCTGTTTTTGTTTTCAGAGCGTAGCTACCATAGGTAGCACCTTAACCAGCGTTCATCATGATGTTGAGACTATGCAGACTGCAATTGAAGAACACAGGAAAAACATAGAAACACTCCAAAACAATATGGTAAGAACATGTAATCTGAAACAGCTCTTAATAAGAATAGTGCTAGGGGTGTGCCAATAAAGATTTTCTTGGCCAATACCGATAGCCAATGATTAACCAACCACCTTAGCCATTGCCCATTCGATAAATAATATTTAGTGATAGTGCAAGGCATTTTAAACTGCGCACGCAGCAGTGCCGGGCCTGTTTGGAGCCCCAGAGCATGCTGCTGCCTCAGCGCCGTCAGCTGCTGGGGAGAAGCCGCTTTTGCAAAGGTGCCCAGTGGAGCAGAATGTCCCTCGCACGGCACCTTACTCCACCTGCGCATAGTCCAGTGCTTCCGTGGCAGTCCCAGTGCTCAGGCCCCTGCTTCTTGTGGTGTTGCCATATCAGCAGGAGCTGGTAGCAGTCCTTTTGTTGCTGAGCACGGTGCCCCCTCCTGCTTCTCACCGGGACCTATAGTCATCATGGGCCCAGGCCAGCTGTGGGGCATGGGGACTGGACTATGCTCACCAGGGTGCTCTGGACACAGCCATCGTTTCGGCTGCAGCAACCAAAAAAAGCCAATAACTTTTGACATAATTTCTCCTTTTATCAGTGCCGATCTGATAGCTAACCGATATATCGGTGCACCCCTAAATAGTATCCAGTATTGTGTAACCTGTGTAATATTTTTCAAGATCTGTGTAAATGTAGCAATACAACAATAGCTAGTAGAAGTCATATGGCATTAATGCTACAGTTACAAGAACTTATTTATTTTTTTAGGGACAGTATTTCTGGAGCTTACCTTCAGGTTGTCGTATCTGAAATATTGCTTTCCCATTGCTTTGGTAGGGGGTCTCACGAGGTTCTCTGTCCCTTCTGAATAGTGCAAAGGACAATTACAGAGATGCTTTGCACAAGAACCAGCAGGTTGTGAATATACTAGGAAAGTGCTATGAGGTGTATTTGGGGGTTGCTGGCCCAAATTAAGATGCACAACTAAAAATTGATCACAGACCAGAAACTTCCTGGTGATGTTAGTCAACACAGAAATGAGTAACTTTCATAGGGTTATTTAATTTGTTGGTATTTCCTTTCATTTGTATTAAGTTAAATGTTGAGCTTGTCATCCCAGTTGTGCGCTTAAAGACAAATCTCCAATATCCATGTTGTTATTTTCTACTTTAATTAGGTATTTAATCAATACATACCATAAGCTGTTTTCCCTCAAGAATTCAGTTGTGTAACAAGGTATTTGTTTAACATGCCTTCTCCTTTTTTTTGGATCAGAATGAATACACAAAAGAGAATAGAGAAAAACAGGTGTCTTCACTTTCTTCCACTGTCACACCAAGAATAAACGATAGAAATCAGACTGGGAAGTGCAAGCAGGTATTTCTTTCTTTAAATGCCAGCAGCTCTGCAACTGTTAAAATTATTAGTGATAGTTAACCTTTGTGCTCACTGTGGTGATATTGTGCACTATGTTCATGTCAAGGTTGAATTTGAATAGCATCCGAGAGAGCCAAATAAAGGATCTTACTGTAGGATTTTCCTATATACGTAGAAAACCTGTTCTAAGTAGACAAGAGTCTTAGTGCTCAATTAAGTGGTGTTTTGCATTGTTTTACTTGGCGGGTGTATTAGAAAGACTCAATAGTTTATCCTGTTCTTCTTGTGAGACTTGTGACTGAGTTGAAGACTTAAAATAGAACTGGCTTTAATGGTAGGTGCTTGCCTGTCAAATTGAACAAAAGCAGTGGTGTGTGGATGAATCGCTCTGGAGGTAAGCTGTGGAAACAAGCATTTAGAAAAGAGTGAATTGTACATAAATTTAGATGGGAGTGGATCCATTGTATTTATGCAGCATCTGTTTATAATTCAAGCAGTTTTGATGTCAGAGGGAAATCTTGTAAAGCTCTTCCCATCACACACATTCTGGCTACGCAGTTGCTATTGGTAATGGTCCTAATGAAGCCAGCCCAAAACAGGTTAACACTTAAATTTCCAGGCAGCTCTAATCATCTTGTATTATTATTACTGTCAGCAGTTAGCTTAGCACTGAGAAATCCTTTTCAAATTATGAAGGCTAGAGTCACTTTCTGATGGTCAGGAAGAGTTGAGCCAGTACCAAATACAAAGCAATTTGCCTTTGTCTGAGGCTAGTCGGAGAAGTCTGCCGGATTAAACTGGGGCAGTTAGTGTTTCACTAGCTGAAATAATGTTGTAGTGCTTCTAAACAGTCACTTGTGGACAATAGCTTGTGGTTTTTATTTCAGGATAACCAATTCCTGTACACTGCTTTAGAGGAGATAAATACCACCCTAGTGGTGTACCAAAAGCAGAACGACCTAAAGTTTCTTAATGTGGATTCTGCAATCAGTAATCTAACTCAAAGAGTTGCGTTGTTAGAAAACTACCTGGATGCTGTGAATAAACTGGAAAAGAGAGAGAATTCATCTGTCAGTTCGGTGAGTGCTCGGTTATCACAGGTGCCTGGTTGTCATATAGGGGTTTGAATGGCTGAGTTTGCTTCCTGTGTAGCATTTTCACATCTGCAAGAGGCTAGCGAAGCCTTCAGCTGCACTGGGAAACGCTAAGCTTAAAGAAATGTCCAAAGTAGACACTTTGAGGGGCTTGTTCCTTACAATTTGTATTCTATGTACTATGCAGCAAAGGATATACTGATGCTACACAGCATGTAGGGATTTAGTTGTCCCATTAATGTTAAGTCATATGCTTCGGTGCTGAAATTTAGTTCTGAAGGTGCATAAAGTACAACTTACAATGTCGTATGTGACATCTGCAATTTAAATACACAAAGCTTAAACTTCAGGATCTTGAATGCTGGAAGCAGAATTGTGCTTCTGTAGCTCCAGCCTGAAACCTTTGAATTGATTCCAGCCTGTACGTTGTATGTTGTTTCCTGTCTATACAGCTGCAGGTTCCTGTCCTGCAGGTTCCTGTCCAGTGTGAAGAAAGCAAAAAGCATTACAGAAGACCTCACTCAAATGTCTCAATTTCTAATTTCCTTGTTGTTTTTTTTCCTGCAGGTGGATGATGCAGGTACTTTTCCTAAAGTAGAAAATGAAGATCAGTCGGCAAATGGAACTGATTCAGATAAAGCACAGAATGCAAAGGTAAAAAGGAAAACTGAAATCAAAGATTAGCAGACCCCACAGCACTGGATGCTTACTTAAGTCAGATTTATCTGAAAATAAACTGCAGCCTACAGCCAGTGGGCAGGAACTTGCCTGTAAGGGGATTTTATTTAGCCCATAAGGCTAGAATGGTGGTGGCATGTAGTACCTCACCTTAGCCTGAGCTCTGTTAATTCAGCCCGCCACTGCTTAAAGGTTGCTATCCCCTGACATAGGCATTTGGATCAGTCAGATCTAAATACATACTGCTAATGAAAATGTGACAGTAAGCAACCTGCCAACACCAGTGAGTAGAGGGAAAGCAAGCTGAGGTGGAAAACACTTAGTGAGCAGTCTTGCTACTTTGTATTCTCCTGTAGTAGTACATATGTGAAGAAGAGCTGCAGGATCTAGCCCTCATTATTTCCTCTGTTTATAACATACCACAAAAGTTGCTCTCGACAAAGATGTCAAAGCTGAAGGAGACTTGGGAAATAAATAAGTACGCTAAGTGGGATGCTATTGCAAAAGTTAATCTCAAGTATTCTTAAAGTCTTACAATGACTTCATCAGCTACAACATTTTAGTGAGTTGACATGATGTTAAGCAAGATCCCAGGTTCAACTGAGTAGTTTCAGCTTGAAACTGCAGTTTAAATCCCATGTGTGCTGTGAAATAATGAGTACAATGGATGCTAGCTGCAAAAATGGAACTCCAAAGAGAGTACGATGCAGGCACTTCACAGCGACTTAGTAACCAAGCTCTTGTGTCCCACGCAAATAAGTGCTGTACACATGCTGAGAACTACTTCAAATGATTTATTTTCTCTGCAGCTCCACTAATCTTCCAGCCGTTTACTACATACTACATTGAAACAGTAAAGGTCAGCCTTAATCGGCATTAGATGTTATCTGGCTATTCTTTTAGAAACCAAGAACGCATTGAAACTGTGCGCCTGTTCTTTTTACACTAAGTCCTGATATGGGACCTGGAAGATTTATCATCTTAACCAGCTAAAACTTAATTGACCTGAAAGTATGGTAATAACTCAGAAGTACACAAATCTGTTGCAGTGTCTTTCCTGCTGTGCTGCACCTGTTGAAGAAAGGTTGTTTTGTTTTGTTTTTTATTTAAGAAGCATATTCTCTTTGTGCAGAAAACAGAAACTCTGGTTTCAATACCTGAAAATCTGAGAGAGAAGCTTCAGCTGATCAATGCTCTAACAAGCAAACCAGAAAGTGAGAAGCCTCTTGAGGCATCAGTGAATGGTGAGACTCTTCTGTGTAATAGTAGCCCATACAACTGAAAGTTCACCGTATGCTCTATGTATAAGTAATGGAGAGACATAACTTAGTGTTTTCATAGGATGTTGCTCAAGTGGCCTCAGTATATTAATTTTTAATTAGTGAGAAATTGATGGCACTAAAACTCTTGCTTGGTCAGAGACAAACTGTGAGAAATGAAATGGGCTTTTCAGGTGGTGCCTAGCAGAATCCCTAATATGCTGCAAAGCATTTTACTTTTTCTACATAAACAGAATTATGGAAACATACAGGCATGGACTGAAATGTTAAAGTTTTAATTATCTGTCAGACTGTCTTGAAGTCATTTTTACTGCTCTGGCTCATAAGGAAGGTTAGAATGAATAAGTATGCTGGGTCGATAAATCATAGCACACCTATAAAGTTCAGCATAATGCAGGGAAATGTTACAACTTGACTGGTGTGTCTGTATCCTGACCTTCAGTCTTTGCTGTTCTAGCCTGGGGCAGTGCCAACATGTTTTATATATCAAGGCTCTGCCCTTCCCTGCAGAATCTTGCTGATTCTTATTTGGCAAATCAGCAGATTTTGATCATGTTGACCCAGAGAGGCTCTCTTCTCATTTACTGGGTAAAATGAGTCACAAAATATTGTGCAGTGTGCACAGGAGTTGCCATACCAGATCAGAGCAGTCCTGTCTTTATCTAGACCTGTCACTACATGTTGTACAGGAAGGCGGCCTGAAGTGGATGGCTATAAAATCTCATTCGCCTATGGAGCTTGTTGTATTACAAAGTATTTGTTATCAGTACATGGCATAGTAATACGTGTTTCTTATATAGCATGAAGCATTACAAACTATGAAAGAATCTAACAAAATATACTAAAATGATATTCTCCAGAATAGTTTATTTGGGTTATTCTGTTCCTGAAACTTCAACATGTATAACAAATCCTTGCTAAGATGGACAAACTAATTTCTTTCGTTCCATACCACATACGAAGGCCTTTCATATTTTTAAATATATAAATTTTAAAGAGGCCTTCGTGTGTGTGTGTGTGTGTGTGTGTGTGTGTGTGTGTGTGCGCGCGCCTTGCCAAGCTATCTTGTTCCCAATTTATTGCTGTTTTTAGTTTCTTAAAAAGAGTAATGCAAATGAATTTCTAAACAGCGGGAAAAGCTCAGACTACATCAAATCCTACAGATCCTCCCAGACTTGCATCGAGATCAGTTGGTGGCAACATGGGAGAAAATGGACAGCCAAGGCACTTGTCCTTACCAGGAATTTCCAGCACAAAAGGTATGTCCGTTTTAGCCTTGTCTTAATTTTCATAAACACTTCCTGTAAGTAAAGTGCCTTGTGACTTATAAAAGCACATCCATAGCTACCTAAGGTCTAGTATAACCAGGATGAGGCAGAATATGGAACAATAGTTCTGAAAGGGAAGGTGTAAACAGAATAATTGAAGCCTATGTGAGATTTGAAGAGCTCTTATGGCAGAGGAGAAGAGAAAAAGGTAGCAAGGAGTGAAGAAGTCTAGGGAACAGGAGGCAACTGGAATAGAGAAATAGCTATTGGATGGAACTGGTGGTTTCTAGATCTAACCAGTGCTTGAACTGGCATGCCTATAATGTTTTAGCTCTTCAGTAAATATGTAGAGCACAATAGAAATACTCGTCCTTCCATGTGATCTACATCTTCAATATAATAACCTCAGGACTTCCATCGTAGAAGGCAAAGTCCTCGTTTTTATCAATGTTTACTTGCAGGGGGTGGGTCAGAACATCTGATTAGGAATAGTAATTATTTTCTTTTGAACTCAGGTTTACTTGGTGGGTTTTAACTGACGAAAATCCACAGGTCTTTGCGTTGAATCCTGCTATTTAAATTCCCAAAGTTGCTGATCTACATACTGTGGCTGTTTGATGTTTTTATTTTGCCCAGCTTATGAACAAATTCCATCATAAGACGCTTTATTTAGCTTTGTAAACTAGTATGATATAATGTAGTGAAACTGGAGCAAGAGCCTGTACAGTAGTTCCCTTTGTTCAGTTGAAGTGCCTGATCCTTAACTTGTCCTTTTTGCAGATCTTCTGGATTTGTTTAAAAAGCTGGATCAAGACTCGGATGGAAAGCTAACCTATGATGATCTTCAAAGTCTGGTTGGCTCTGCAATACAAGAGTTGCAGAGCTTTAAGGAATTTGATACAGATGGGGATGAAAAATACTCATTACCAGAACTGAGATTAGCTTTAGATGTGTAGCCTACATATATTAAAAATGCAGTATTGGTGGACTTGCTGTAGCTATTGAAAACGGATAAGCAAAAGCTACATCTGCACTTCCCTCGGTGTTCTACTAATCTTTGGCGCTAACTTAGTGTACACATTGCCACCTTTTTAATTTGCAATCTTTTAAGGTATTTAAAAACTTGAAAAAAGTTATCTATGGCATAATGGATGGTAGGGACTTCCTTAAAAAATCCAGAAGGATCCCAAACTACACTAGGAACTGTTGCCTGGCATCATCTTTCCCTTTTAAAGGGAGTTTTTGTCTTTAAATTAGAACTTGTGTACAGATAGACAAACCCATGTTTTATATTTCACATAAATTTGCCTTAAATGAGAGAGCTGCATTTTATATGGAGCGGGAAGAAATCTGTCTTAAAGATGGGCTTTTTCTGCTTGTAAATATTTGAAATAGAATAAATTATGCATATTTTAGGGGAAGTTTGTGTTGAGGCTTTGTTGGTAATAAACATGCTCGTGTATAAAACCTAAAAATGCAATATAACAGTGTGGCCGAGAGTATTTCAGGTGCCCCTGGAATTTAATTTCTGAGCTGCTTCCACCCTTGGCTGTCTGCACTCACAGGTGGGTTTGATCTCAAACTGCAGCAGATCCAAGGCATGACGTCGTGTCGTTTCATAGAGGGCTTGAATTTTTAAGGGGTGGGATTGGACAGTTGTCTTTCTTCCTTGATCTGAAAAGCACTAGGTATGGTAGCTTCTTGTGATCCACTTCCGAGTTTCTCATTCACTTTGCTGTATTGCACCCAGTGTTATGCTTTATGGAGGGAGGGTAATCTACTGAAACATTTTAATTGGCACTTTAACTTTTTGCTCTAACCTTGATCCCAGAAGCTGCTGTTGACTGCCATCATGGCAGGGAAGTTCACATTCCTGCCCTCTGTACGTGTGACAGGGTCACAAGGTCCCACTGACTGCTTGTCAGAGATATTTTTAACAGGGCTTTTGGCACTGCCAGTCTCTTCCTCCTAATACTGTCTCACCTTACTAATGCATCCATGGGCAAGAGCAGCCTTCTTAAACGAGGCTGTTTGTGATTCTGTGTCATGAACAGGATGGGGAAAACCTCCGGCAGAGAACTTAAATGCAGTTTCCTGCCTATTGTGAATGTTAATAGTTCTTGGCATCTAAAACTACTGTATTTTCGTACCATTCAAAAGAAGTCAAAGGACAGGTGCAGTGGAAGGGGACAGAACCATATATCACCCTTTACGAAAGAAAAAAAACCATGAGTGCAATATAAATGAAGTGTCTTTTTGTGCAGCTACTCCTTTGACTCATGATATGCTATGTTCCTTTTCATGTGGACATTTGGTATGTTCACATTGTAAATATTGTGAATCTAAACTTGAAGCCTGTCTGTATTCAGAAACTTCTGAAACGTATTACAAGGCTTTTGCCGAATGTATTCTTCTGTAGGTCCAACCAGGGACAAGTTAGACTTCATTGGCCACGGGTGTAATACAGATCTTATTGTCTGTTGTTTGAATGTAGGTTTAATGGACTAAAACTGTCCACATCAACAGAACATCAGTATATGGAAGCCTGTTCATAGTTAGTTTATGGGACTCTGAATGGGATGATTATAGCTTTACAAATATTGTCTGGAAATATTCTTCAGCAAAAAGTCTTGCAAAATTGAACCCTTTTATAGGCTGTCTAAGCTTTTGCCATCACTCTTCTAGGCTTGGTTTGCCCAGCAAGAAGATGCTGTCATTGATGTGAAGATTTGAAATACAATATAATCTGGCTTTAAATATAGCCAGAAACCAACACTTGCTTCTCAGTAGCTTCCACACCCTCTTATACATGTCTATGAATTCCTGAACCAAATTAAAAAAAAAAAAAACTCGAAAGAAAAAAAACAAACAAACAAAAAACCAAGCAATAAAGTATAACCGTTCTGGTAATTTTTTTGTACATATTGTATCATAGCTGTATGTCAGAATTTGCAAGGTATTTTTGGAAGGCTGATTTGTATAAAACAATGTAAAGCGATGTTATGTTTTTTAAGAGATTGCCTCATTGCCACATTAATTTAAATATGTTCTATTTTACTGTCTGCTTTTAATTTTGCAGTACTGGGGTGGGGTGGGGAGTATTGGGGTATGGACACACATTCTTATGAAACAAGCTGTGCAGTAACCATCAGCGTACATGCTCTTTTCCCCACATTAAATACGAGGCAATTTACTCTGTTCATTGAGGAGCAGCTTGACTTGCATCTGTGGTGGATAAGAGCATGTACATGAATGACACCAGCAGAGTAGTTCAGATGCTGGAAGTCCACACCCCCCTCTTATCTCATGATGATTTGTTCATGTGCCTGTACCCTTCTTACTTTGGAGACAGTGTGTGCATCTCAGTTCTGGTGTTTTGCATCCTCTATGTGCCTATGGGACTGAAATGATCAATTATTGAAGTGCTAGGATGTGAGACTGCTTAAGAACGTGGATTCATGCGCATCTTGAGTACATAGCGCTGCCTCACAACTCATTTAATTGACATTGTCACTCAGCCTAATGGGTAATCATAGAATGGATGCTTAATAATACATTTAATAAAATAGGATCATCTAAAAGTAATAGTGAATTACTGTATATGGTGACTAGCTGCTTTATTTTATTTAATTCTGGCCAGCAGGCAACCTGTCACGTCCTAACCTCAAAGTACTGCTCAGCATCCAGCTGCTTAGATTTGTTTTGCTGTTTTGGTTGTCCTGTGCTTTCGGTCCCCAAGCCTGCAGAGATTGAAGTGGGGCGCTAGTGAGGCTCTCACTAATGGCCCTTTTTTCTATGCTGGTGCTGAAAGGGCACTAGCTTCTGCAGATGCATTAATCGCTGTCATAGACCTGCTTAGGGTGGGGTCAAGGTGACTGGATTAAAAGCTGATGACTGATCTACACACGTGCACACACGAATTCAAGAAAAAGGTCTAGTGTACCTACAGCAGGGAGCAGCTTTGTTGTGTAACTCTCATTCTGTCAGCCATGGGACCAGCTCTTCCAGGTAGTTCTTGGGAAAACTTCATGGTGTTTGATTCCAATTGCTCACTGTGGTGACTCCATGGACTTCAGTGGTGTTCTTCCTCATTTAAACCATCCGTGGTCCCTAGGGACATGTCTTTATTACATAAGGTGGTGCCATGTCAGGATATGAGCCAGCGCAGTCTGTGCTAGTTCTGGAACCAGAAGTGTTGTGGCTACATTTGTATAAAGCTATGTCAAAGCTATTAAGGCCTGCAAAACTAATTCATGCAGTGCTGTCTCGACTAGCACCACTATACTGCTTGTGGTTCTAGGTGTCCTTGCCTGGCACTGCCTTGCATTTGCACAGACCTAACCTAAGATTCAGATCTTTAAAGGAGATGCTACCACAGAAGCCCTAATGGCAGATGCTCATATATTAACAGAAATCCAAGAAACAAAGGGTTGAGTCTGAGAAGCAGAGGTGGGTTAAGCCTGTGGCAGCCAGGATGTTTGTTTCGGAGAAGGGGACACTTGCAAGAGGTCACTTATAAGCTCCCGGAGGCTGTGAAAGGGCTGGAGAGAAGGTGCAGCACTTTCAGGTGGACTTCTTAAAATTTCACCTTAATGTGGGGTTGTAAACTCCCCTGTTTATTATTCATTTGAGAATCTCTGAGCTGTTCCAGTATTCAGTTAGTACCATAATACTGGGACAGCAAGTCCTTGTCCAGATTTCTTAAGGCCATTTTATAATGTCATATTCTAGTTAACTATCAAGACGTGATTTTTGTTGGGTTTTTTCCCCCCTCACGTACATCTGGTTTAAAACTTTGATTTACTAAACTCAGATTTTTAGACTGAATGCGGTATATGGACCAGTTCTTTTTGTTTTGTTTTTTTTTTTTGTTGTTTCTTTTTAGTGACCGTTCCCATAACATAAAAGATGTTGCCTTTACTTGACTACATTTGGACCTATTTTGGTAATGTATTGGGGCTTTTTTAGATCTGTATATGGAATGAATCAAAGCTGGTTTTAGCTACTGAGTTCTGCACATGGCGTCATGTAACATGATTGTTTAATCAGAATAAAATATTTTCATTTTTTTTTATGTGTATTTGGTCATTTGAGGTGGTGGCGAGGTAATACAGCAGTGGTCAATGGATTGAACAACACTTCTCAGGAGGGGGATGACAGACTTGGATCAGCTTCATTTTGCCATCGACAGCATCAGGGCATGGGTCCTGGCAATGAAACTTCAGTTAGGGTTCTTATACCCTACTAATCACCTTGCTGTCCGAGGGACTTCCAAAAGCGTACTAAGCAATGTGACAGGCGCTCATGTGTAACTCTTCTTTCCTCTCGAGGGGAAAATGATGAGAGTTTAATTTTATTGCTGCAGTTTGATATTGAAGGCAAAGTCAAAGGAATGCCCTTTGCATAGATTGGAAAGCTGTTATGTTTGAGATGCTTTCCTTCCTGAATAGGATAGAAAAAGGTTATGACTGCTTTTATGAAAAAAATATATATATATATTTTCTACATGGACAAAACTCAACCTTTTAACTCCGGTTGGGTGAGGGGCCCAGACAGAAAAAAACCAGCAAAACTCAGGAAATCTCCCAAAACCTACAAGAAATAATTCAGCTCGGATCAAACATAATTTAATTACCCTTATTTGGTGGTGGAAGCACTTCTCCAGCTCAAGTGGGAGGTTGAATAATATCAAAAGAAAAGTCTTGATTGTGCTGGGAGTTCTGCAGTTGACTTGATTAAAGCCTCGAGTTTATAATGGAGCCATGTTATTACAGCCACAATTAGGGAGACCGGTTTTTGCCCACGGTTTAAAAATGAACTCCTGGCACAAAAGAAGGTGCAGGCATAGATTATAACTGTTCCAGCTATGGTTGGGCATGCTGGTGATTTAGGATGGAAGGAGAAAAATGGAAAAGGGGGGGAATGCCATTCACAACTCAATTGCCTATTTTGATGCAGGGCCTTGCACAGACATGGAAATAAGAAAAAGAGCATCCTGTATTACTCGGCGGTGTCAACCTGCCTGGCAAACTGCACTGAACGGAGCAGTGGGTTGTTTATTATTACTATTAATATTACCAGGTTTCTCCCTAACAGAAGTTGAAAGTGGAGCGATTCTGGCTTTTCTTCCCCAAAAGGCTGCTCTCTTACGGCTGTACTCGCACGTTTTCCGTGCATCACGCAGGAGAAAAGCAGTCAAGGCAGGTTGGAAAACACCTTGTTTTATTTGATTTAGCGTAAAATATATAAGATCTTCTATTTAATGTTGCTGTCTGCTGTGGGCCGCGACCTAGTTACACTTCAGATGTCGAGCTGCTACCGAAGTGCCAGCTCTCCTCCACTTTATCCAGGTCGGGAAGAGAGGTGAACGGAACCGCTCTGGATGGGAAGGCCGGGAAGGGGTAAGAGATGGAGTGACTAACCATCGGTGGCAGGCTGGAGAGCGAGCGAACAAAAGGCAATTCCTGAAATACCAGTTTGCACGGATCCGCCTCTACCTGGGAAGAAACAAAGACCCCATCCGCATCATCTCTGGCAGAGTTTTTGCCTGCCTGCTTTGTGCTGGCGCTGGATTCAGGCGCGTACACTTCTGCTTTAATCCCATAATTGACACTCTTGTCAGCCCAGTGAACTACTGGGTTGGGAAAGAACGTTTCACTCTTCACCAGTTCAACCCACGCTTTGGCTTGTTGCTCCCGCCGGATAACTTTCCTCCAGTGCAAGAGAAATATGCACGTGAAGAGCAACATGTAGCACAGCCCTACGCTCCCAAAGTAGAGAGGCAACCAACCTGCAAAGCAAAAACAAATTGATAAAAAAAATCTCGGGGATGGTAACCTCCACCTTGTTTAGAGCCTGGCAGGAGTTATTCCACTACAGATAATACTAAATTATTCTGTGATTTGTATTATTAATCACGCATGCCCTTCTTTTAAATAGGAGAGCTGCTTTCCCCTCTGTTTCCTGTATCCTTCTCACCTGGTTAAGGTCCACACAAGTGCATCTGAGGCTGGGACTTGAGCAACACCCAACTTCTAATTAATCTTATAAAGCTAGTAATTCTGACGTCTGCTTTGAGAACAAGCTGCAGCTTTAAATCATAAAGGGAGCTGGCTCTGTATAAACGTATACCAGCGCACGTTAGCAAAATAGGGTGAATGCGCTGGGCTTTTCGTTTCTGACGTAGCTGAAATCAGATGCAATTGAAAGTGCTCAACAGGCTTCTGCCCTGGTTTTACTAAACTGGTTTAAACAGTAGTCCCCAACCTTTGATGGCCCACATGCACACAGCAGTACTGAGCAAATAATTCAGGGGGGCAACGTCATACTTGGCTCCCCCTGTCTACTAGATCTTGAATTTCTGGGGCAGTGAGCAGCATGAGGCAGGAGGCGTTTGTACGTGCTCCCCTGAAGCTGTGCTCTGGGGACCATTGGTGTTAACGAACCATCTTTCATTAAATCAGTCAGGCAAGCCCATGAGCTGTAAGGTTCAAATCCCAGCAGCAGGGATGTAGGTTGTAACCCTGTTGGTCTAATAAAAGAGATCGGAAATCCCAGCAGCATTCATTTAGCTTGTCGTACCAGAGAAATTTTAAATCTTTAGAAGTCTTTAGCTGCACTACATCTGGTCAAAGTCCTGTCTGCCCTGTGTTATGTGTGCAGAGGCCTGGTGCTTGTAAGGATAAGACACAACACCAAGGGAAACCACTGCTTTAAGCTACTTGGAATAAGCTCTTGCAAGTGCAAGAGCATGAAAAAGGCCAGTTACGGGCTTGATCCAGGGGCTGCCTTGTGCGTGTTCTGACTGTGTCGATTGTCACTGTGGTCCCTTCTCATCTTAAAATATGTGGCTGTTACTAACAAATACTTTCCAACCAAGATTTACCATTCTTCATTCTAGTTAATACTTAAAATGACACCCCACCCTCTGTAATCTTACGTAGATAAAACCATACCTCAGCGGTCCCCAATCTGCGGTACGCGTGCCAGCAACGGTACACAGACAACCTGTCCGTGGGTACGTGTTAACAGATTTATTTTAATTACTTTATACGACAAAAAATGTGTTGGCAGTACTTAAGGTGGCACTGAACAATTTGCTGGCGGTCCTGAAGGTTGTATCGTTTTAAATGGGTGGTGTGCAATCAGTCCGAGTTTGGGAACCGCTGCCGGAGATGGAAACGCTGCCTCTTCGGGTCATTGCTTGTTACCACAACCTTCTTAATTTTTCTCGGAGGGGGATTGCCTGTCTCAAGGTTAGAGCTATTATACTGGGTAACAGCGACTGTGTTTCATATCAAGCAGTGCTACGTGGGATGGCCGATGGCAGCATAGTATTGTCTTTTTCACTTGATCTCAGTTGCTGGTCACTGGTCTGCTCTTGTCACGTCATTCAGTACTTCAAGGGGTGGGGAGAGGTACTACAAGATTTATAAGAAAATAAGCACTGTACTCACTGCTGGGGATAACCATTGTTGGCCCACAAACGCTCTTGGTGCATCAGAGGCTTGCGCTGGTTCCCACCCCTGGCCTGAAGAAGGGAAGGAAGGAGACTGTGATCCCAGCTGCGGCCGTGGGCGGCACAGAACTGCCGCCGCTTGGGCGTTCTAGGTTGTCACCGTGCAACAATAGCAGGTACCACGTTGCCCCAAGCCAGACCCACAGTGGCACCCACTGGAGGGGCATAAAACTTCAGCAACGCCCCACCAGGAACGGCATAAAACCTCAGCGACACCCTACTGGGGAGAGCGTGAAGTCACCCCCGTGCAGTGCTGACAAACCTGCAGGGTCCTGGTGAGGGGGTCTTGCCTCTCCACTCAGGGTCAGATTGATGCCCCATTGGGGGTCAGGAAAGGATCTTCCTTCCTGGGCAGATTGGGACTGATTGGGGGGTTGCGTTCCTCCAGCTGGGGCAAGGCGTCTACTTGGGGTCTCTTGAGCATCTATGAGCCTTTTACAGCAGCAGGACGTTAGCCACCGCGGTCCCCCTGCTTTGCCTGTGGTCGGGTCAGGTGTGATGTCCGGCGCTTGGTCAGGCGTGATGGGCATTTTCCAAAAAAAGATGATGGGTTTGTCTGGGATGGCTTGGACACGGCCCATCCTGCCTCAGGCCCAGAGCTGGACTACATGGGACCTCTGCAGGCCTCGTCCAGCCCCTCTGCTCTAGGAGCCTATGGGTGCATCTACACATGCATTTACTGCGCAGTAACTTACTGCAGTTTTTATACCAGCATCTACAGCACAGTAACACTGCGTGCACACCAGCTTGGGACCAAAGTTCCCCCCAAGTCAGTCAGGGCTTTTGGGAGAGGTACACAGATATTGCTTATTAGACCAACTAGATTTTTGCAAAAAAAATTGCAAAAATCTAGATCTAATAAAACATCACCTCTACCACTAGTCCTGAGTGCTTTTTCCCCTAGACCCGGAGTTCCCAATCTGCGGTGCAGGTGCCACCAGTGGTACGCAGACACCCTGTCCGTAGCGCATATTAACAGATCTATTATAATTACTTTATACGACAAAAGTTTGCTGGCGATCCTTAAGGTCGTATCGTTTTAAATTGGTGGTGCGCAATCTGTCACAGTTTGGGAACCACTGCTCTAGACCAATACAGCTACAACCCGGATACCTGTCCCGAGTCAGTCCATGCACGCAAGGGGACTGCGCCGGAAGGTGTCTACAAGTGCTTTAGCGTGCAGTAAGTACTCGGGTGTAAATTTGCCACCATGCACATAGCAAATTACTCGGGTGTGAATTTGCCACCATGCACATAGCAAACTACTCAGGTGTAAATTTGCTACCATGCACGTAGCAAACTACTCGGGTGTAAATTTGCTACCATGCACGTAGCAAACTACTCGGGTGTAAATTTGCTACCATGCACGTAGCAAACTACTCGGGTGTAAACTTGCCACCGTGCACGTAGCAAACTACTCGGGTGTAAACTTGCCACCATGCACGTAGCAAACTACTCGGGTGTAAATTTGCCACCATGCACGTAGCAAACTACTCGGGTGTAAACTTGCCACCGTGCACGTAGCAAACTACTCGGGTGTAAACTTGCCACCATGCACGTAGCAAACTACTCGGGTGTAAATTTGCCACCATGCACGTAGCAAACTACTCGGGTGTAAACTTGCCACCATGCACGTAGCAAACTACTCGGGTGTAAATTTGCTACCATGCACGTAGCAAACTACTCGGGTGTAAACCTGCCACCACGCACGTAGCAAATTTACACCCAAGTGGGTGTGCGCGTATCCGCAGGGCCCGGCCTGACTGCGCAGGCCCCGTGCGCGTGCGCACTAGCGCGGCGGCGGAGGGGGAGGGGCGATGGCGCTGCAGCAGCTGTGCGGGCCGTGGCGGGCGCGGAGCCGGGCCGCGCTGCGCCCGCTGGGCCTGCTCTCGCCGCCCGCCCGCCCGCTGGGCCCGGGGCCGGGCCCGGGGCCGGGGCTGGCGGCGCGGGGGGCCGGCGGCGACGCGGACGCGGGCCTGGACGAGAACCGCTTCCACCACAAGTACCGGCACCGCCTGCGCGCGCTGCGCAGGTGGGCGGGGCCTGCGGCGCGATGGGGCTGTGGGGAGAGAAGCAGCGCTCTTCAGAGGGGGGCGTTGTGGGGGAGGAGCCAAGGGAGGGGGGGTGGTGCTTAGGAAAGGGGAGGGGCCTGGGGAGGGGCGGGGTCAGTTGGGGGGGAGAGGGATTTGGAAGGGGTTGTGTGGGGGCTGGGGCAGGGCGGGGCGTGGAGGACAGCAGAGCCCTGAGGGGGTGGGTGGGTGGGCAGGGCGCTGTGGGGGAAGCGTGTCCCAGCTGGGTGGGTGCAGCCGTCGGGATTAGCCCTTCCTGTGGGAAGCCCTGAAAGGGGATGAAAAGGGAAAGCGTGGCGGCGGTGAGCTGGTTTTCACAACACGCCCATGACCGCGCAGGTCGACTGATCGTTTCCTCTTTGTTTCAGTGCCGATCCAGAACTTTTTGAGTCGCGTCTGGAGAAACTAAACGCGTTGAAAAAGCAGCCGGTGGGGTATTGCAAACAAGTGGAATTTATGAAATATATGGACGAAAAGGTAAGGCTCGTTGTCTGCCTCATTTGTGTCCTGTTTATTTCCGTATCGTGGCTTGACGTTATTGTCCTTCTTTAAGAATCTGATTCTGGAACGGGAATCGCCTGGGACGGAAACTGTCTGGGTTTGCTATTTAGGGAGTGTGTGAAAAGGGTAGTGTCTCCTGTTGGAGGAGATTCAAAAGCAGCCTTCTCATATCCTCGCTAACGAGCCCATCGTTTATCGTTCCACGTGAGGGGAAAACTGTTGCTCACGCATATTGCTGGTACGCAGCTACTTGGTTTTATTGGCCCGTGTCCAAGCAGAACAATCTCAAGTGCTGGAATCCCCATCGTTAAGTCAGCTCTGAGCCATTCAGTAATTTGTATCTGCAAGGGGAGAGTTAGCAGCTTAGCAGAGAATTAATTACTTCTCTGGTTTCTGGCATTGGGACTCGTGGGAGTGGGGATCTCTTTTATTACACCAACTAGATGTTTGCAAAGAAAATTCTTTAATTTCTCTTTTGCAAACATCTAGTTGGTGTAATGAAAGAGATCCCCACTCCCACCAGTTCCGATTCGTTTTTCCTTTAAACCAGTATGGCTATGATGTGGATGCCCTTCTCTGGTTTCTTGCTTATTTGCATTGCTTTGTGTGGTCCCAAAAACAGAGAATCTGAGGAATGGTGTCTTGGTTGTGAATTCCTCGACGTAATGGAAAGCTTGAGGTCCAGTTTTGGGCCACGTCAGTGCCCCTTTGACTGCAGTTGGTTGTTTGTGGCATCTGAAAATCTTTAGCTTTTTCTTTTGTCTCAGGACAGTGCTGAAAAGATTTTGTAAGTGGACAGGTTATGCTCGTCAGATTAAAGCAGGCTTTACCCAGTAGTCTTTGGTGTTTTTTTTTTAGGCAGAATCGTCAGGTACAAAGACATTAAAGGGCGGATTCACAAAACATAAGGTAGGATACAGTGGACTTAAATATCAAGGTATGTTATTCCTGTTGTTCCAACACGGAGATTGATTGTAAATGGTGCATTATGCTTTGGCCAAATTGAATCCTAGAAGAGCAGTGCTGAAAGGGCCCTCAAGAGGACTTCTAGCCCAAAATCCCTGCTCAGAGAAGGCTCGTCCCAGTCTAAACCATCTCATCCCTGCTCAGAGAAGGCTCGTCCCGGTCTAAACCATCCCAGCCAAGTGCTTTTTCTAGCCTGCGCCTTCAAAACTTAGTGATGAATGGTTGCACAGGATATAATCATCCACAGTTCCCTGCTTTGCATCTCATTTTAGGATAATCTTGTGCAACTGAAATTGTCCCGAAGTCTTAAACCCAGGGCGTTTCAGTGGTTTCAAATCTAGTCCTTTTTTTCCTGTGAAATATTGGAAGTTCTGTCTAGTCTGGGGACATATTTTCCATACAAACAAATCCATCGCAGAAGGTTAAGCTCCCATTAGTGTTGATGGGGGATCTCCATCGTCCAGCCTGGGGAGTTGCTTCCAAGGGACTATCCTGCGTTAACGTTTCAGTCTGGCAGTGATTTCTGCATTGTGAAAGCTACCAGCAGGGCACGTTCAGGTGATGGTAGAAGGGGAAAATTCTCAACACATTTTACAATCTCATGAGGCATATTACAATTAGAAACTGTAGACCTGAACCTAAATAAACGCTATAACTTGATGCGAGTACTCTTTCAGTAACATAGTTCAGTGTATACCTCCACTTCTTTTTCTTATAGGGCTATTTTTGACAGTTAAAAGTATGAAGGTATAGAGATGCCATCTGTAACTGCAGCCTGGATTTGTACACAGACGTGTATACTTTTGTGCTACCCCACTTTCATGCTAAATTCCTTGTGTTTTTTGTTGCAGACGCTTGATTCGGTACTGAATGTTGAGATGGTGAAAGACAAAACAGCAGAGGAAATAAAACAGGTGATGAGTTTAATTGAAACATCTTCCATTTAAATGTTGTTCTCATTCTGAAACTAGGCTGATGAATACTTTACATAAGATATTGTAAGTTGGAAGAATAGCTGCAAAGGTTCCTTGCTTTGAGAAAATCAAATTTGTCTTGAATAGGTAAATGGGGTACATGGAATACTCCACCTTTGGGCTGATCTGTAATTTGTGTCCAGACCTGATTAGCAAACAGTTGCCTTCAGTGACCCTTGCAGCGTTCCAGCCACTGAACGTGTGTGGCGATAGGACTTGTGCGGGCTGGGGGCGAGCCAGGCCCGTCTTTGCGCACGCGGGCTGTGACCAGCAGCCCGGGCACGCGGGGCTGGAGAAGACCGGGGGTGAACTAGAATTAGTTACGGACGCGTAGTGGTTGATTTAAAGATTGTTTACTTACACCAAAGATGGTCGTGGTGTAGGCTGGACACTTTTCCAGGCACAGCTCTGCTTAAATCCTCGTTAGAGGACTATGACAAATTCGTTCTAGCCCCGGAGTTGTTGAAGCTCTGCGGGTTCGGTAGTTTCTATCCCCCGGAGTTGTTGAAGCTCCGCGGGTTCGGTAGTTTCTATCCCCCGGAGTTGTTGAAGCTCCGCGGGTTCGGTAGTTTCTATCCCCCGGAGTTGTTGAAGCTCCGTGGGTTCGGTTCGGTTCCCTCCCACGGAGTTGTTGAAGCTCTGCGGGTTCGAATATTTAGTATATAGGAAAAGGGATACGTCTAGGATTGCGCTTGGCGACGGGGAGAGGCCAGAGGCTGTTTAGACCTCTGTTGCCTTTTAAGAGATGCGTTGGGTCCGTAAGCATCTGCAGCGCTTAGAGATCTTCACACAGCATGAAGTCTCCTCCTCCTGGTGAGTTCTCCAGTTCCTCCTCCTCTCTCCAGTTTTTCTCTCTCTCCAACTTGGGCAGAAACCACCCAAGCTCTTTATACAGCTAGCAAGCCAATCACTAGCCGCCACGTGTGCATGTATTAGAACCGGCCAATAATGTGGCACGAATTCCTATACAAATGGCGGGAACTCTTTGCACCGAGCATTTCTTAGATGCAAAAAGAAATGCACCATGCAAAGAAAACTACAAGTTGGCGGGAAATACTCCGTTGCACCGGGGTTCTCTTCTGCAGCAGAAAACTCTACCGTGCAAAGAAGCTGCAATTTAGCGGGAAAATAATTTAGCAGTACCGAAAACAAAAAATCACAACTTTGGGTTGTGACAGGACTGAGCAGAAAAACCATTCAATTAGCGTTAAAGCATGTTGGTGAGGCAGTTTGGAGGTAGGCAGTGTTTCCTGTGCTGAATCCCTTTAGTTGCTGGCATCCATGACTATCAATCCGGTACCTTTTCACTAGTACTAACTGCTTAAGGTGAGTAAATGAAAGCAAATTTTTCTTTTTTTTTTTAAAGTAAGTTAGGACTAAAGGTTGATTTCCTGATGCAGTTATCGGCATTACACTGAGATCCAGATTCCCTTTTATTTTGCGGGGGAAGATATCTCCTTCCATTCTACATCTCTGAAGCAGGCCAACTCTCCCCTAGTTTCTCTGTTTGCTCATTATATTCAAAGCAACGAGACGCAAGAGGAAACTTTGTGCGCACCAGGTTGCTAGGGACAAAAATACACTTCCAGATTTTATTGTTTAAACAGCCTGTAGAGAAATGTGATTAGTCAGAACAGGTTACAGGGAGAGAGGATTATTTGGCAGTTGGAAAAGAGGTGTGGGCCTGCAGGTTTTATTTATAGCTGTCACGGAGTTTATTAGTGGCTCGGGACAGTTCATGCAAGTCACCATCTTCATACGAGTAATGGAAATATCGGTACCAAACCATCTTTATAAAAAGTTTCAAAGTCCTCAGAAGAAAGGCAGCAGTAAATTCAAAGGTTCTGTATTAAATGGAAACCCTCCCCCCCCCCCCCCAAAATCTCATGGGGGAAGTATTTATATATTCCTTATTCAAGAAGAACCTTATGCAGCATATTGTTATAAGATACCTGGTCAGAAGCACTTCTAACTAACAAACTGGGGGCAACCATTTCTAAATCTGTGGCATAAGGCAGCGCGTTGCCAAAAATGTACATCATAAGCACATGAATTCCATAATGGGCCAATCTAATCCAGTCTCCTTTATCGCACAATGTGAGAGCGCCTAATAGGCCATCTGCTACCATTAGTCTTAGAACTTTTCCATAAAAAGAGATTATAGCCTTCCTGCTATAGGCATCGAGCAAAACGTATATGAAAAATGGCCCTTGGTTGTAAATGCTTGCAAGCCAGGATAGGTTAACTAATGAACACTGTTAAAGAAACATGAATCTTATATATGCTTGTTTTGATCTCTATTAAATCTAATTTCCCTCCTTTCTTACAGATTTGGAATCAGCATTTTTCTTCAAAAGATACTATTTATGCCGTAATTCCTGTAAGTAGCTCTCTCAACAAAGTGTACACAGTGGAGGTCAGCACAGAAAGGCTTTGCCAGACAAGCTTCTCTCTGCTCCTTTGTGTGCATCGTCTCTAAACAAAAAACCCAACAACCAATCACTTAATGAAAGAGATCCTGAACACCAGCTTCCATGGCAGGACGATGGGGCATAGCCTGGCGTGGAAGTTCAGTAATACGAAAGCCAGGCTTGATAGGTTTCTATTGACTCCAGTGCTCTTTGGAACAGACCCCGTGTGTATATATGCAGGCTGCAGTTTGTGCATCTTCCAAATCACTGCTTTTCAGACCGGGCCATTTCTGTGGCTTCAGCCTCTGTTCTTCTGCAGTGGCATTAAAACTAAGTCTCGCATATGTCGGCATGGAGCACCGGGCTTGCATGAAATTATTGAGTGTTAATGGGAAACATCAGGCAATCTTATGGCACCCTGTTGACGGTTGCTTATAACTACTAAACTCAAATGTTTGAGTTGAAATTTCCTTGTTGGCTGGTTACCTCAGGCTGAAATTGTCCCCTCTGCTTCCGCCACAGACTTCCTGTGTGATGCTAATCACATCTTGTAAACAGACAGTCCTCAGTGGTGTGTTTCTTATTTTCTTGATGCCTGACTGGAGACCCTGAGGTCTGATTTATAGAGGCACCGAGTGTTCACCTCTATAACAGGCATGTATTAGAGCAGTGCTTTGAATGTAACAAGTATTTATAAAGTGCTCTGAAAAGTCAGGTTCAAGGTGTTTCCAACCAGACACCCAGAATTAGTGGACACGTTTAAACTTAAAATCTTGCTGACCTCAGCCCTCCATATAGAATATAGAAATAATAGCACTTTTCCCCCAAAACAGTGGTTAGAAAATATTTGTGAACTGCTGAGCCTCTGCGCTGATGAGTGTCAGGGAAAAGCATTGAGGACACAAATAGTTCTCTTCAGACCGTGATAGGAATACTGTGCAGTAAAAAAAGCCCTATTAAAACAAAATACTGAATAGTTGTTCATGAGTTGAGCTGTGTCCATCCTCTGCAGTAAGATGCTTTCCCGGGGTGGGGTGTGAATATATAATACAAGCCTGTATCCTAGTGCATTCACAGTGGGGGTGAAATGAAATTATACTGGTAACTATAATTCTGTCCTTTCCCAATTACTTGATGTCTTGACTCTGCAGTCTCCACGTTTTCCATGTTTTTTACGATATAATGTTTGTGTGCCATAGAAGATATCTAATATCAAGAAATGTAAATAATAGCAACGCAATTGCAGTATATAAACACTATATATTTAGGGCTGTCAATTAAAATAATTGTGATTAATCGTGAGATTAAAAAGTTGCAATTAATCACAATTTTAATCAGTTAAACAGTAATAGAATCCAAATTGATTATAAATATTTTTGGATGTTTTTTCTGTCATTTCAAATCAGTTGATTTCAGTGACAACTCAGTGCCATAAGAACAGAGTAGAACTGTGCTAACTTACACCTAGTGATTAAGACCAGTAAGTGAACAGGGTAAAACTAGGGTTACCGTATTTCCAATTCCAAAAAAGAGGACACCTGTCAGGGGCACACCTCACTCCTGACCCGCAACTGCCTGGCACTGCCAGTGCCTCTCACTCCTGACCTACCGCCCCTGCTCCCTCCAGCAGCATCTCCTGGGGCTGCCTGGCCCTTGCAAGCACAAGTACCAGCCCCTGTGTTGTTGGCCTGGCCACAGAGCTCCCCGCCACCCTCAAAGGCCCCACTTCCCCCATGGAAAGGGAAGACACCTCACCCTGCCCTGCCACAGCTCCGGCGCCCAGCAGCAGCGAGGGGAGGGACCGCTTTTCTCCCAGCACGCACAGCCAGGCAACAGTGATTAACTTTAAAAAAAAATAATGCATTCATTTGTTTTTGCATTAAGTGCATTATCAGTGATTAATTGACATCCCTTATTTTTATATAATAACAATAAAATTACTATATGAGTATGTGACCTATTAATTAAGAACAACAAAGATGTCACTACTCTGCAGTGCATCCTCTTTTTTGAGGGGTCTTGAAAGGTTTTTAAAGCCTTATTACTCGCCAGATGCAATGTAAGAAAGCAGTACATGGCAGGCGTTTCTGTCGGTGGAAGCAAGTGCATTTCGGCAGTCCGCAGCTATAGTTAGCTGGCAGGCGTTGCAGTGCTCACCAGCATATCGAGGCCATCACGCAGATAAATAGCACGTGTCTCCTTCCTTGAAGAATTTGTAATCTGTACTAACGAATGGCATGCTGAAGGGGCACAGAAAACGTGGCGTGGGGGAGTATGGAGGAGACTAGAACCGAGTATGTGGTTACTCAGCAAAACTGCATGTACAGCGCAATTGTGCACACATTGTTTATATTTCTAATGCCATTCTGTAAAACAAATGTTGGTCAACAGCTTCTTGGCCAGTGATATAGTAATGACAAAATAACACGTGCTAGAACGTGAATTCCTTTGGACCACACCTCGTGTTTGTCTATAAAGCACTTGGTTCTCCACTGGAGGTAGATAAAGCCAGGGAGAAGCAGCATAAGCTGATGTTTAGACATTTTTCAAGGGACGACAGCTTTGATTTTCAAGACCTAACTGCAGGCGTCTGGGATTGCATTGTCATGACAAGGCACTGATGGTATTTACGGAGCCAAAAGCAAAATGTAACTTCATGTATTCAGTTGTGCACTAATTAGCACAGCTTAACCAGTACTTAATTGTTAACGTTTGCACATCAGAGACGTACTGTAGATGCAACCTAACCTTATAAAAAATGAATGAAATGTTTCCCAGTGATGACTGTCCACCTGTTATTTTTCTTTTATGAGAGGTAATTATTGTTTTTCCTGTTTGAAGGCAGAGAAATTTGATTTGATATGGAAGAGAGCCCAGAAGTGCCCTACAGTAAGTACGGAGTTTGTGCATGCATCCTGCGTGTATATACAACTTTAATTCTGTCTGGGACCTAGTTTGTAAACTTACGACCTCAATATTCAACCTGATTGTAGCAGCCTGATTAATGAAAGCCAGATGTTTAAATATTTGTCTAGATAAGGAGAGAAGATTGTTCATATTTATAAGCCAGTTCATTATGAGCATAACCGGTGGGGATCTCTACAAGTGTATTCTTTTGCAATAATTTGCAATAATTCTGATCACAAAAAGATGATGTTTTTTGTGTAGCAAAAAGCCTCCCAGCGCTGGTTATGCAACAGAAATTTAGCAATTCAAAACTATCCTCAGTGTCAGGTGCTTAGCTCTCCTGAGTGCAACCCTGTGAAGAGCTGGATCCTTTATGCTAAGTTCTCCGGTGTAATTGCATACCTTCCCCTATGGCTTATGGCTCTTAATCTCTTCATGACTTTAGTAGTCCAATGGCTGAGGGTTAGAGCTGAATGGGCTTCTTTCCACTGAGTGCAGCTGGTGTCTTATCACTTAACAACAGACCAAACCCTTTTTGTGAACAAAGCCCATGTCACTGGTCTTCCCCTGTGTCATGGGGCACTGAATCTTGCCTCCCAGGTCACAGCGCTGCAGCTTCACAGTTACGATAGCTTCTGTGCGGCTGCATTTTTACTGCTCTTCTCCACACATGGCCAGTTCAGCCAGTAAATTGGTAACAGTGATGGATGCCACACCTAGATCCCACAACTTAACCTTGCAAAGTATCTGGCTTCTATTATATGTAAAGCAGCACATAGGGAAAATAGCAAAAGCACCCTCCAGAAATTAAATGAATGTCCATTATCTGCTCCATTTTTGAGCATGGATTTGTTGGTATCTTGTGTTTTGCAATGACAAGCTTTCTGTGCAAAGGAGCATGCTGTTGCTTAGAAGAAAGTAAGTTGCCAAAAAAGGTAGGACAAAATAACTAGAAAGCAAATATTATCTGTCTTCATTTTCCTACCCCATGCTGGTGCATTAGTATTGTTTTCCATTATGATGGACCATGTCCTTGCGTCAACTGTGCAGCGAAGCGTGGCCTAGCACAGTCCAATTTGCACAAAGCTGGGAGTGAAATGCTTCACTGGTCAATAAAACTACAGTGTAGCCAGATCCCATTGCCCTGGCAGGAGTGATGGTTTTGTGGCTGTGAACGAAGAAAGAATACAACAATTCCAGGCCGAGAATGCTGTCTCATCTCCTGAGAACCATGTCCAATGTATTTGGATTTCTACAGTAAAGGTTAATGAGAGCTTGGGAAATAATCCGTATTAATCTGTGTTTTGCTGTGCAGAGAACCAGTGAATCAGCAGTATCGTCTGATGGCTTTTGGTTCATGCAGTCCTTTCTTTTAATGTAAAAGTGATGTCTATGTTGCTGCTCAGTTTATGAAGCTACATAAGTCATTATATCTCCAGAGGGAAGATGTTTTCAGGCTATTGTGAGACAGAGGTTGTACAAACAGCTGGAAAAGGCTGAACTTTTTGCAGATTTTTAAGGTCCAACTTGACAAATCCCTGGCTAGAATGATCTGCTTAGGGCAGGTCCTGCTTTGAGCAGGGGGGTGGACTAGATGTGACCTCCTGATGTCCCTTCAACCCTAATTTTCTATAATTCTGTGTGCTCGGGGAGAAGAGCAAAAATTTAAGGGATTGATAAACCAAATGGGTTGTGTGCAGATGTGTCCGTGTGTACATGCTTGCATGTGTTCCCTTGATGTAGTCTACCCAGTGTAATGTTAAAGTTTCAGTGCTGTTCTGATATATTAAAGCTTATGGGTTTGGTTTATCGTTAATAAGTTAAGCTAGTCAGTACTAACGCTTCTATATCCCAAAAGATTGATATGGTTATTATCCAGAAACAGGTATAATGTGGGAAGCAGTAGTACAGATTTCCCTGCGCTGCCCTGCCAATAAGTCTCAATGCAAGCTTTTTGGGGGGGACCTTTTCCACGCAGGTGGGTAAAGCTGTGTCCCCATAAACTTCTTACTGCCGTGATTCACATTAAGTCTTATTTATGTGGTGAGGACTCCAGTTTCTTGTGACCTGGGCTGGGAGCCCGATTGACCCTGACTGTCTTTTCTCTGCAGTTCCTGTGTGCTTTGCCAAGGAAAGAAGGCTATGAATTTTTCGTGGGACAGTGGTCAGGGGCAGAATTGCACTTTACTTCCCTTATAAACATTCAGGTGGGTGCCTTAATTAGTCAGCAGGTTTGAGACGCATTTATTACGCTGTGCTTGAGACCTCGAGAGAGATGCCACTTAAAAACACACACATATGACATCATAGAATCATTGTGTAAAAAATGAGGCAATAATTTGCAGTTTCATCCAGCTGGAACATACTATTTGTACTGTTAGCACTTGATTCTAAACTGAGCTTTCATCTTCTGTGACGGTATAGTGTTGCAAGCTAGAGAGAGGTCTCAGTCCTCTCATTCCTCTGGTCTCTTAGTGTTTTTTTTTCCTTCCCATTATGCTTGCCATACCAGATCAAACCATTAATCTGTCTGCTGAAATGCCCTGCCTTGTCTGGTGGTCCTGTAGCTTCACAGATCAATCCCATGCTTAGAATTCATAACATGCCTAGTTGTGTTTGTAAGGCTTCCTTCCACCTCCCCGCAGACGGACAGTACGTACCTGAAGTGTTTAGCTGCCCTTCTCTCAGTTTGCAGATATCAATCTCAAAACGCTCTCCCGGTATCTTAAAATCCACCTGAGAGATTTTTATCCTGAAATTGCAGCCAGTACTGCCCCTTAATGAAATATTAGGCAAGGCTGGTTAAACAGCATCGTGCTGTCTCCAATTCTGTGATGGGAGATTTCCAAATCTTCAACGTGTGGCAGTTGTTCCTGGGCATCACAGTTGTGTGTCCTCCCATTGGTCTCTGCCTTTTATCTTTGTTCCTTAGCAGAGCATCCCCTCGGAGTGGTGTGTGAACCAGCCTGTCTCTTCTTTCAAGTCTTTTCTAGAACTGTTTTTTATTTTGGATTACACTTGAAACCAAAGATCTGGCAGCTATGGCTACTCAACATTTAAAGCTGCTTCTTGCTAAAGAAGAAAGGTCAACCTTGGCTAGTAATGCACCTGCAGCCTCAGTATACTGCTTTTCCATTTTTAGTTGGGGAGGATATATTTCCCTTCATCTTACACTTGTGCTATAGCGTTGAAAATAGTTGACATGGTTCACCTCTGGGGAAGCTGCATTTCAGCTGTGTGCTGACATGTTTCCTATCTAAGTAGCTGTGGGATCATTGAGAATTAAATGTGATAAATACATATATAAGATTAAATTATTATCTTTGACTACCTGCCGCCATGAACTCCACAACTTCATCATGTACTGTAGTCATACCAAAGATGTGAATGTTTTCACTGGCATTTTTGCAGTTTTCACACTGCCTTTGACTCTCAAGCAGTCACAATATTATAAACTGCAGGCTGTGCAGTGGAGTTCATAAAGTTGGCAAAAAATAAATGTGCATGTGTGGCTCACAGTGGCATCGTAGAATTTAACATAAGGGGCATTTAAATAGTTCTCTGGCATTCCTTTGCTTCTGTATTTACTGCCTTATTAAAAAAATATTATGCTGCAAGGGAAATGCCCATAAAAGCCTTGGTTTCTACCACCTTAATTTTGTTGTGTGTTGACAGAATTGTTCATTTTTGACAGCTTTCTAATTTTTCTTTGAAATTTGTTTGACCCCTGTTCGTTATGTACTTCGAGGTTTATTGCAGATGATGCTTGTCTAACACAAAAAGGTGCTGCAACCGCTGTGAGGGTTTTCAGTCATAATGGCATCCAAAGCAGAAGATCAATTAATCATTGAACAAAAAGCTGATGGGTGCCTGAGCCAGTGATAAAGACGTGATTATAATCCATGTGGCCGAACAAGAAGGTCCTCAATCAGTGATAGATATCCGGCTCTTCAAAAGAGTTCACTTCTCAAACAGCAGAAAATTAAAAATGGAGTCAATTGGAAAGAAAGATTTAGACAAAAAAGTGAATGAAAATGGAGTTTTTAAATGAGGTCATTGTCAAGAAAGCAAGCCAGTGCAGTTAAAAGTCAGTCCTTGTTCTATAGCAAAGTGAGAGTAATAAATTAAAATAAATTAGCTAATATAACAAATAAGAGGTTATGGAGGGCAGGACGTTGATAAGGGAAGCTCAAAATGGGGAAGAATCCAGGGCTAAGGACAGTAGGGAGGAGTTCCGAATAATTGGGAACAAAATAAATCGTAGCATTTATGAAGGCCTCCTAGCAGATGGTGATGCACAGAAGGGTAAGTTTTCAGTAGATATTTCTGGCCTGTATCTGTAAAGAGCCACGGTGTTATAATTACTTCAGCATCCTTGTACGATGTATTTTCAGTACATTTGTAACTAAAAAGAAAGGTGTCCAACATCTGGGGATAATTGTGTTTCTTTCAGCAGTCCCTGATAACCTGCACCTAAGAATCTCAAAAGAGTTGTCTGAAGAGACTTCAGGCCCACCAGTATTATTTTCTAATAAGTCTTGGAATATCAGGGAAACTCAGGGAGGCTGGGAAAGCGCTAATGTTGAGCCAGTGTTCAAAAACGGCAGAAGAAATGACGCAGAGAAGCGTAGGCTGGTTGGGCCAACATCTGTCTCCAGCAAAAGAATGGAAAAGCCAATACAGATTTAAAGAGTTGAAAAAGGAATATAATTAAAACCAATCAGCAGGGCTTTATGGAAAACACATCTTGTCAACTCCGATTGCAGTCTTTGAGATTTCACATCTGATAAAATTAACTGCATGGCTGTGAGATACTTCAGCTGCGATGAGCTTTGACTTAGTACCCTGTGACCTTTGTAATTAAACTTCACTATACAATACTAATACATGCTACATGGATTGAGAAGTGGCTGGCTGACAAATATCAGCTGGGGAACATTAAATAAGGGTGTGTTTAGTGGAGTTGTACAGGAATTGATACTGGCATTGAGGCTATTCTGTACTTTTATCAATCATCTAGGAATGAATATGAAATCACCGCTGATAAATGTTGTGGCTAGGACAAAGATTGGCAGTGTGGCAAACAACAAGGAGGCCAGAGCAATCTTATGGAGCAGGCTGGATTGCTTGGTAAGCTGGGGTCTGGCAAAATGAAATGTGTTTTTGTAAAGCAGGGGTAGGCAAAGCCCGGCCCATGGGCCAGATTGGGTCCATGGTGGACTCCGTTGCCTAGCCCGTGTCACTCTGCCATTTTGCCCACCCCTGTTAGCCAAACACCACGAGAGATGTCTGGGAACAGGGGATGCAGCCATCCTTCTGTCATCTACGGCAGTGTTGAACAACATCCTGGACAGCAAAGACCCTGAAGAGACCCTGTCCCAGTACAATGCTATGGCAAAAAGATGCATTAAAAAGGGAGTGGTGAAGAGGCATGGGGAGGTGTGTTTTCCTACACACAAAGATTGCTAAGAAAACTCTGCAAAGTATTTCTAGTATCTTTTCAAGGATGTAAAAAAAAAACAAAAAACAACCCAACAAAACAACCTGGAGAAGTTTCAGAAAAGACCCACAGATTATTTATGATCTGGAAAAAAAATCTTTATAGTGAGACACTCTGAGGGCTCAGTTTGATTTAGCTTATCATACGCATCGTGGAGCGAATTAACTAGTGTTTAAAGGTTTTCATGGGCACTGATGATCCCTTTAATCTGATAAGGGACACATTTTAATGATAAGAGTGACTCCCCAGGGAAACAAATTAGGGGAGTGGTGGATTCTCCATCTCTTGATGTTTTAAGACTAGATACCTTCTTTGTAATTCTGCTTTAGCCAAGTACAAGTGCTTCAGTCAAATGCATATAATTAGACTTAATATGGGAGTAACTGGGTGAAACTTAATTGCCTGTGATGCAAAGAAAATGAGACCACACAATGACCTGGTTCTCTTTGGCTTTAAACTCTGTGAATCACTGTTTAATATAAACACATGTAATTGCAACTAATCAGCTCTTAATTAAAAGCAGCCTTTCTCTGACCTTGCTAGGACAGGGCGGAAACTCTTGACTGAGGTGTATGAAGTTAATATTTAAGGCAATTAGGACTCGTAGTAGAGGTGATATCTTTTATTAGACCAACAAGATTTTTGCAAAAAAATGATTTAATTGCAAGCTTTCGGGCACAAACACCCTTCATTGGGCATTGGAAAAAAGCTTGTAAAAGTTCTCCTGGGTAGAAATGAAAGTTCATATTTCATAGGATTTCACAGAGGAGTCAATAGATGGAAAGCTCCTCTGGGCAGTCTGTTCATAGCTGGTCTGGAGCCTCTCACCTCCTGTGAAGTTTTGTGATGATGCAAATCACCTTGAATTAATATTAAATAATATTTTATTTTTTTTATTTAATTTTATTTCATTTTAATGAATAAAAATGTAATTAATTTAAAATTAATATTAATTCATATTATACTTATTGTATTAATACCATTGATAGTAAAGTGCACTTTCAGCATAGCTGTTAACATGCAGTGAAGCTAGAGCTTTTTAGAGGGCACTATCACACAGTCACGTTTTCTCTTGCAGACCCAAGGTGAAGCTGCTGCCAGCCAGCTGATCTTATACCACTATCCCGAGCTGCAGAAGGAAAAGGGAATAGTGCTGATGACAGCAGAAATGGACTCCAAGTTCTTGGTAAGAGAAGCTTGTCTTTGCTTGCTTGGCTTTTATACCAACATCCACTCTTACCATATTTAATTCAAAGTTAAGTCCTGTAGAGCCCTTTTAGAGTTCCTCATCCAATCAAGGACTAGAAAGCACAATGTGTGATCTGAACATCCGGTCATACTGGACACCCCCACTTGAATGGTGAAAATTCATGAAAAACTGCTGGCAGGCAATCCAAGTGGGAAATGATTTGCATAATTTTATGTGGCTAATGCATTTGATAACATCCAAGCCTTTCTGTAACAGTTTGAAAACGGAGGTGAAATTTGGCCATCTGTTGGGCTTGTCTGCACAAGTTGAACCACCCTCCAGTTGTATCATTTCCTGCTGTGGCTGTAGATATGGATATGAAGGGATTTCAGTATGGGAAGATCCAGAATGGTGGGATAAAGATCATCACAGATCTCCCTGCCTTCCACTCTTAAGTACAAGATGATTTAATTATTTAGGACCTTGCATTGTCTAACAAATGTAAGAGTCCGTGTGGGCAAGAACCCACCACGTACAACTGTCCACCATATGCATGTCTTCGTTTGGGGAGAGGATGAGAAGAAGAAAGTGTGACATGTTCATTGGGTTCCTTCATGCCCTCCTGGAAGGGCTTCCTGTGGTGGTCAACACGGTCCAACAAGTTTCTGTTGTGAAGAATATAAGAGTGCAAGATACTTTATAGCTACCTCCACTTAGGGGGTCTAGCTATTACTAAAACGTACACCCTGACTCACCAGGTAATACTTCAGAAATCTGCCTGTAGAGTAGACCTTTGTTATGAGCTATATTTCATATGAGTTAGGCTGAATACTTTCACAGGGGAAGGCAGGCATGTAGAATGAGAAAGGGAGATCTGACTCCATAGTGGCTTATAGGGAGGGGGAACAAGAGAGGGATGGTGGAGACTTGACAAGGAGACCAGCTTTATGGAAGAGTAAGCAAGTTAGGAACAGGGTGGAGCAGGGTTGTGGCGAGTTTTGAGCTGAGTCAGGAGGTGTGGGAGGCTTGTTCAGTAGGCTGGAGGAGGTGCTGTTTACATCCTTTCATAGCAGGGAGCTGTGGCATCAATATTAAGGCAATATCTCATCTAACTGGTCCTCTCTCTCGCTCTCTCTCTCCTTTTCCCAACCGTGCAGAACGTCTCTGAAGCCCAGTGCATTGCTAGCCAAGTCCAGCTTTTCTATGCAACGGATCGTTCAGAAACCTTTGGATTAGTGGAGACCTTTAACCACAGACCTAACGAATTTAAGTACGTGTCGGTCATAGCAGAGCTTGAGCAGAGCGGACTTGGAAGAGAGCTGACAGCGAAATTGGACTGACAAATCCTAGTACCTGCTCTCTGCAGCTTCTGGGCAAGAGACAGCTGGAATTTCACAATGGACCGGTTCCTTACTTAGGCTTTTTAGTTTATTTTTTTTGAACTGTGATAAAAGGAAGTGTGTGTACTGTAAAACTGGTAGCCACAGGAGTGGTAAGAAGTGGAGCAGAGAGTCTGATATCCATGCCTGAATTTTATATTGAAGTGAAAGGGTGGTTTAGGATCAGAGGCAATGTAAGCATGGACAGAGTAGAACATAATACCTTAGGTCAGTCTCATCAGAACAGTTTGTTCCATAACTTTCTAACCAAGTGGTGTATTACTTTGGAAACAATAAATAACATGAGGAAGAACAACTGCTTGCAGAACAGCTGCAGTTTCAGCAGTTGGAAAGAGATAATAAAAGGTATTTATTTTCAGCAAACACTGCGTTACAGGTGTCCTCCACTCTTGACTGCATGGGTCAGGCTTTTGTCTTGTGTGAAGGTTATACAGCTCCCTTTCTTATCCAGCAGTGAAAAGATAATGGGATTGGTGACTGAAGACAGATTACTCTCTGCTTGATGTGTGGGGCTTCCTACATAGATGCATGCTTTGCATTTTGTATTCTGCTAAGGACAGAAGACCTCAGCTGAGTTTGGCTCTGGGAATGTCAGGCTTCTTAATTGAGATATGAACTTCATCCAGCCCTCCAGCCGCTAGGTCCATCACTTGTAGATGATTTTACTCATGACAGGATATTATAAAGAATTTGTATATTGAGTTTCCTAACGTGGTCCAATGGGACTACTCAGTGGCCTTGTCAGATGTCTAGACAGCCAGCTCTTCAACTGTAATAGCATGTGAAGGGTAAACCAAAGCTCATTTATGCTTCAGAAAAGGCACCGTGTCCAACAAAAATGGTCTGCTGTAGCACGACAAGGAGAGCTTTGTTGGTTCTGCCCAAGATGGATGGACAATAATGTCTGTGAAAATATCCTTTGGCACACTCATACACACGCTATAGCACAGCAACTATTAAAATGAGCCAAGCTAACCCCGTGTGTGGTATCGTTTTCCACCTTTGATGCTTTCTAGTGTCCCACAAGCAGCATCTGCTCTGCTCTGGTGGATTCCTTGATGGTATCAGGATGCCGGAGCACAGCTAGAGTAGCCAGTATCTTTTCTGGAGATACAGATTGATAAGAATCCAACTGAAACGTTTCCCAAGTGCAAAGCAGTCGTCGTAGCCTTTGCTCCCTAAGCGAGCAGGGAGCCAATTGTCTTGTCCTGAACCCTTTGCAAACTAATCCTGTCAGCATCCTAATGAACCCCATTTGTCAGAACGGGAATAGAGACCAGAAAGTGAAGTGACTGGCATCTGTCAGAGAGGGAGCAATTACCAGAGCAAGGATTAGGGTGGCTTCCTATTCCTGTGCTTAAGGCACTGTTAGAACGAGGGGTTAGACTCATGAATAGTTAAGTTGTGCACATTGTTCGTATTTGGGTGAAATGATCCCTGTGTTCCTGTCGTCTTGTCTCTTTTCTTGCTGGGCCAGAGCCAACTCCCTATGTTTGTACCTGGATCTGTACCCTGGAGAAGCACCTGTCTTTCTTACGCAGGTGAAAGAAGTTTCCACTGTTTCTTCAGAAAGTTAATTTGCCAATCCTCTCTTTGCCGGACAGCTTTTACTCACCCTGGATACCCCATCGTCTGAGATGCTGTATTTCAATCAAAGTACTGTCCTGGTCAGCCACCCACCAAGAGAGTTGCTCTAAAACATCCCTGCTGATTTCTAAGCGGAAAATACGGCAGCTCTTATTCTGGAGTCTTATTAATACGGAATGGCAGAGGAGGAAGGAAAGCGCACAACATCTTGGCCAACAGTTGTGTACATCCCAAGGTACCGCTTGTCATATCTGCAGAAAAACTTGCAGAGCAAGGATTAGACTCCTCCACTGCCTTAAAACTCGCCACTAATCCCCCTGCCAACCGACATCGTCCGTGTATCAAGGGATAGCCGATACGATACGTGGTGCTTCCGTGTTCAATGTCTCAGTCTCCCTTTGTGAGCAGAAATAAGGATGACCTCTCCCCTGTTGGCTGCTTCCTGTTTTAAAGGTGTGTATAGCTGTCAAAATGCCCAACGTGACATCCCTCTGTGGGAGTTCAGCATCAGGCATTGGCACATCTTGAGTCTACAATCTAGCCTCTGCTGTCAGAAGAGACGAAGCACTCCTAAATTTGAGGCTCTAGCTGACTCGTATCTCTAACCAAGCCTTGTGACAGGTGTGCCCCGTGTAAGGGCGCGCGTCTCACTATTTTAAGAGTGCTTCTAGCCAATCCCATCAATAATTGCAGGACAAGAAAGCCAGAAATGTAAAGAAATCTAGAAGAGACATTTCTCCTGTGCAAGTTAAGCATCAGTGCAATGAGAGCTTGGCCTTGCTGCTGCTAGGCCTGTATTTACATAACGGCTTGATAACATCTAAACTGATAATAGTGTTTGCAGCTATTCATGCCAAGATAATAAGGTAATCAACTTTATGGTTGTGGGAAGGAAGATGATTAATTAATAAGGCTTTTTCATTTTCCCCCATACCAGTTGCTTAATTGTGTGCCCACATGCGAGACAGAGGAGGTGAGTTTATGGAGGGAAAAACTATCGTTGTCTCCGGTTGCCATTTTTGGCAGGAAGACTTTCTTGTGGGAAAATGCAGTTTTGGCAAATTTGATATTTTCTACAAAATATATATTTTTATTCCTGTAGTGTCAGCTGTAGACATGCCAAACAGAAAAGAAAGGCAGTCCCAAAGAGCTTCCAAGCTAAGCATGTGACGGGACAACAGATGGATATAAGCAGATGCAAGGTAACAGTGGTGGACAGGGGTCCCAACCAACAACTGGGCATCGTGGCAAAAGGAGAGTGTTAACGAGGGTTTTCTAAGGCACCTAATGCAGGAGCACTTTGGATTTTCCCTTTGAGAGAGCTAACATGAAAAAATGTTCACTGACATTTTTAAAGATGCTGTTTTTATTCACCCCACCGATGCGTTTGCTTTCACTGACCTTCTAACGTCTACTAATGACTCAGAAAGTTCATTTTAAAATCTGGCCTTTTACATGAATGGAAAACTCCACTTTAAACCAGCTGAGTTTGTTTACTGCAGGAAAGGTTGCTTTTCTGCTTTCCTTCAGTGACAGCAACACCATTTTACTCTTCCCTCTATGACATTTTCCTGCTGAGTTTCTCCAGGCAGCAGATTTAACCTCACAACCGTGGTGTGAGGACAGCCAGTACTACTAGCTCAAGTGTCTAACTTGTCCAAGAACTGAAAAGACCTTTTTCTTTCTTCTGTGAGCTGAGCATAGAAACCAGCTCCCTCCAGCTGAGAACTACAGATCATATTTCCCCTTCCTAAATTGAACGGAAATTCAGGGCTCACTTTGGCTTTGAGAAGAAGAGCTGTTGTTTGGAAGGTGAATCCAGGTGAGGAAGGAGGCGTGGATTGGGGGCAGAATTTGCTGTTGTAGGGAACCACGGGGATGGAAATATTTTTATTAGTGGAACATCTGTGCCTCCCTTCCCAACTCTTCCAAGATCTCGGACTGCAAATCTGCTACTGGTGGACAAGGGCAACAGCCCAAGGTATTGGGGATGCCAGGGCTCCCTTCTGGAGTGCATGTGCATCAGGAAATGATGTCTGGGAGCCTTCCTTGTTCCAGCAGGTATCTAAGAAGCTCCTTATTCCCCTATGTATTCTCCCTTTACACAGCCATAGTCCATCTTCTGTCTGCTCGTTGGTCCGTGGTGGGGCACTTTCCCCTTCTCCTCTGTTCCTCAGCCATGCCTGACTTGACATGAAAGTTAATGCATTGTGGCCTTGATGGTTCAGGGAATACATGAGGCAAGGTGTGTTTGGTAGTATCTTTTCTTGGACCACCTATGTAGTCTCACTTCCCTCCCAACATCTTCCCCATATCAGGTACAACTTGCTTTGGGATTTTGTAGGCTCTCTCTGCAGCAAGCTGGTAAGTGATGCCAGTCAGGTCTTTCTGCATGGGTAAAGGGCAGTGACCCAAGGATTGTACAACTCCTGGGCGTTGCTCCCGTGCCTGCCACTAACTTGCAGGGGTTTAGGTTGTAGCCGTGTTGGTCTAAGGATATAGGCAGACAAGGTTCCTTGGGTGAATTTGATATCTTTTCATAAATTCATAGATGTTAGGGTCGGAAGGGACCTCAATAGTTCATCGAGTCCGACCCCCTGCATAGGCAGGAAAGAGTGCTGGGTCTAGATGACCCCAGCTAGATGCTCCTCTAACCTCCTCTTGAAGACCCCCAGGGTAGGGGAGAGCACCACCTCCCTTGGGAGCCCGTTCCAGACCTTGGCCACTCGAACTGTGAAGAAGTTCTTCCTAATGTCCAGTCTAAATCTGCTCTCTGCTAGCTTGTGGCCATTATTTCTTGTAACCCCCGGGGGTGCCTTGGTGAATAAATACTCACCAATTCCCTTCTGTGCCCCCGTGATGAACTTAAAGGCAGCCACAAGGTCGCCTCTCAACCTTCTCTTGCGGAGGCTGAAAAGGTCCAGTTTCTCTAGTCTCTCCTCGTAGGGCTTGGTCTGTAGGCCCTTGATCATACGAGTTGCCCTTCTCTGGACCCTCTCCAGGTTATTGCCTTTTTTGATCGCCTAAATTAAGCCTGAATATTTTTTTTTATATGAGACCTAATGGGGCTGAAAATGATTGGACCTGATCCAGAAGCCGGTGGGTGAAATCCTCCAGTGTCTCCAGCACAGGAGATTATAGTGGATCCTTTTGGCTTTTAGTGCACGAAATGCCCCCGAAGCATAGACCATTGCCTTTCTTCATCCCGTGCTAGTGAAAACGGTGCACGCTGTCTCTAATAGGCATCAAAAAAAAAGAAAAAGAAAAGTTTGTCTCAGACCCTGAGCCCAGCCAAAATCCACTAGAGGGCACAATTACCTGCTGTTTGAGGATGCCCGCGATCAGAAATGTTTTCTCTCAGCCAACAGACTTTTCAATTAACGAGTAGGTTTCTTGCTAAATTAATGCCACGGAGTTTTCCTGACCTGTCTAACGCTGATAAGTTTGTGCACAGTGGGCTCTGCTCATAGGGAATAAGCAGTATACGGTTCACATCGCTGAACCTACAAAGGGCAAAAGACGAGCTCAGCTGGATTAGGAGAGAATGCCAAAGAGCACGCAGCGGAGTAGAAGATCATGGGTGTCTATAGCACAGTGCAGGGAGCTGGTGAGCAAAAGTGACCTCTTGTCCACAGCGTTGTCGGCACGAATTGAGTTGTAGAGTTATCAAGAAGACATTCGCAGCGGTGCAGGAATAACCATGTAGTTGCCTGGGATATGCACTCGCCTGAACTTAATTAAGTCTGCAGCATAGTCAGTGCTGCCCAATTAAGAGCCCTGAAACAAACTGGCTTCCAGCCTTTCCAAGGCATCGAATAGTCATTGCAGAGATGCTGCCACCAAGCAGCTTCTGGAACGGACCAGCTCCCCTCGATTTTAAGCCTTCTTGTAGCTGTTTTTTTGATAGCTGCTTCCCCATCACCAGGTCTTTGCAGTTAACCAGAGTACAGCTACTCTACAGAGGAGGAGGAGGGGGCTGGAAGATCCTATGCACTTAAGCATAGGTGTACTTAAGGCCCATGCAGATAACTGGTATTTGTAATAGAAGCAATAGGCAATGGATAGGTGCAGGTATTGTGCTAGGCTGTTAACTGAATTATGCTCTTATTTGTTATGCATATAACTATATTCATTTGGGTGTATACCCACACGTGAAGTGCGTGCCTTCTTAGTTTCAGAGTTGTTAGGGGCTGGAAGGGACCTTACAAATCATTGGGTCCAGCCCCTGTGCACTTGGGCAGGAAAATATATATATACGGGGACCACACACACACATACACACATGTATGTGTATGTATGTATGTATGTGTATATGCATGTATATATACATATGTGTGTGTGTGTATGTATATATACATATGTGTGTGTGTGTATGTATAAGTATGTATGTATATATATGTATGCATGTACATATACACACACATATATATACTGGGACCATGAGTAGATGGTAGAATAGATCAGGTACCTCATTACCAAAATAATACTAATAAACCAGGGGGAATGATACAGAAAACAACCAAAATTTGATTAGGCGATGAGGTAGAGTGAGGGTAGAAATGACTGATGAGACTAGTATAAATTACAGATTTATTTTAGAGCTGCCCTGCCGCGCAGTGAGACCTGAATCTCCAAAGATTTGAGATGTGTAATGACAAATTAAGAATTGCTATTAAAATAACCAGAGGCTGGAGGATTTAACTCTAAGAGGAAGGAGAATGAGAGAAAGCAAACTGCTGATGAAGATCAGGATGAATTTCCGGCTAGTGAGATCATCGTGATGGTGAAATCATCTACCAGGGGAAGTGACAACTGTGCGAGTGCATGACACAAGTCTAGGCAAACTATAAATACCATGAACATCCGCTGTGAACAGTCCTGGGCTAAGGTGGTAGATACAGAGTGGTGATGGTCTTAGATCTAATATTTCTGTTGAGCTTGGATGTTGAAATTTTATATCTTCATTCGTTACAGGACACCATGACAGGACAAAAGTCAATTCTTTTTTAATTGTTTTTCATCAGACGCATCGTACGGGAGAACTCGCCATCAAAATGATTCAGGCAAAGGATGTTGTGTTGTCCGTGACTTACAGGTGGAGAAACTGAGGCACGGAGCAACCAAGGGACTTGCCTAAGGACGCAGCGGCAGCCTGCAGCAGAGCTGTCTCTCTCTCTCTCCCTCCACCCCCCTGATTTGCTTGTGTCTCAGTTTAAACTCCCACCACCTACAGTGATCCCTCCTTGATCCATTGCTCTGGAAGACATTGCATCGTTCTGTGACTCGTAATGGTTTCTGCACATCAGGGACACATTTGTTAGCGGCAGGAGATACAAGCTCTTTGGGACAAGGACTGGCTTGTGTTTGTACATCACCTAGCACCGTAGGATCTAGGGTCTGCAACTCAAGCTCCCAGGTTCTCCATGGCATCCAACAGCAACAGCCTTTAGTGCAGCATCATTTGTCACAAGCAAATGCAAAATTTAGCATGAGGCATGAGGAAAGCCTGCCACCCAGAGCCCACGGTTTGCATTAGAGGAGACAATACTTGTCTGTTACGTTATTACATGGCAGAGCCGGGATCTGTGCCATGAAGGTTCACAGGCAGGCAAGGTGCTTTGGGTAAATCCCACATCTTTTATTAGAGCAGCTAAAATAGTTGGAAAAATTCTTCTTTTCAAGCTTTCGGGTACAAACACCCTTCGTCAGGCTGAGGAAGCGTCTGCAATTGGTCTGTGCTCTTCCTGGATGGCATAGAAAAGAAACCAGAGGCCAGTACACATGCCGGAAAGTTCGTGGGGATTTTTGTCCTGGATTTCCATGGCAGCAGGATGGTACCTGGGGCATGTGGGTTTCCCTGGGGGAAGAAAATATAGGCACCTTGGCAAGGGGACAGGACTGGCCATGGGTTGCTGGCAGAGCTCTCAGAACAGCCTGGGAAACAACTGGCCAGGCTGCAGGACTGCAGAGAAAGACCTGGGACTTACAGTAGACCGTAAGCTAATATGAGCCAGCAATGTGCTCTTGCTGCAAAGAAAAAAAAGTAAGAGCATCCTGGGTTGTGTTAATGGGAGTGTCACAAATTGAGGGAAGCAATTCTTCCACTCTTCAGCACCGGTGAGGCCTCACCCTTGAGTACTGTGTCTAGTTTTGGACCCCCGCACTTCAAGAAGGATGTGGACAGGTTGGAAAGAGTCCAGCCATGGGAGACAGGAATGATTAGGTGTCTGGGAAACAAGACTTATGAGGAAAGGCTGAAAGGACTAGGGTGATTGAGTCTGGAGAGGAAAAGACCGAGAGGAGATTTGATAACAGTCGTCAAATTGCTGAAGCATGATCACAGAGGGGACGGAGATGGGCTTTTCTCTGTGACCATGGGACTAGGAGCAATGCCTTCAAGCTGCAGAAGTTTAGGTTGGAGATTAGGAGGAACTTGCTTGGTATGAAGGTGATTCAGCATTGAACAGGGAAGTTTTGGACTTTCCATCCTTCAACATTTTCAAAAGCAAGTTAGACATTTGACTGGTCCGGTTTGGTCAGGGCTGATCCTGTCCTGATGCACTAGATGACCCTGTGAGGTCTTTTCCAGCCCTACTTCCTTGTGCTCCCATGAACAGCTTGTGCCTTAGTGTTTCTCTGGCAATGCTGGGACCTTCGGTGGCAGCTCTGGAGTCGCTTGCATTGGGGAGAACGCAGATTTCCTAGCAGTTCCTAAGCCCTTTGCTGGGCTTTTCATCTGTAGATCAGCATGAGCTTCACTCGTGAGGGGGGTATCATCCCCTTTTCACTGATGGGGAAACTGAGGCTCCCTCTTGCACAGGAATGGTGTGAGCAGGAATCTATTGTCAGCAAGACAGTCAGTGGTTGGGGGAAGAATAAACACCCTGATGTATCTCTGACCCACTCAGCACCCACCTGGCCTCTGTGCAGCTGGGGGTCACTGCAGGTCTCCCAGCACCCACCTCCTCTTCGGTCCAGCATCAGTTATGTGGTGTTAATGGGCAACATGGAGACATCAGCATCTGTCTCCGTTGAACCTGCCACTCAGACGCATTCCCTGCTGTCATCCAGTCTCTCTTCAGTCCGAGGAGGAGAATCCAATTACCACAAGGCAATGCGTGCTGTGCTCAGGCTGAGATGCAATTAAATTCCTCTGGAGTTGGATCTGACCTCCAGGCTGGGAAATGGCTCCTTGGATAATGAAACGACTAGCACACGCTTTGCAATCGGCTCAGTTTAAACTGAATCGAAGCATGGCCTTTCCTGGCGTTTCAGAGGTTAAAAGCTGCTCGTGGCGGGTATTTCAAGCCATATAGATTTCAAACTATATGCCTGAAGAAGGGTGACTGCGCCCAAAAGCCTGCTAAGAACTTTTTTCCAAATACGTTGGTTTAATAAAAGATATCACATCTACTCAAAGAGCCTTGCAAACCATATATCAAGCAGCCAGTCACTGAGTTCCCAAGCAGAAGTTTCTACGGGATGCCTGTTGCACTACCCGACTCTCCCTATGCCTGAAGAAGGGCGTTTGTACCCAAAAGCTTGCAAAGAAGCATTTCCCAACTGTTTAGTTGGTCTGATAAAAGAGATCACCTCTACCCAAAGAACCTGGTCTGTCTACATCCTTAGACCCACACGGCTGCAGCCAACAGCCCTATTGCATTACCTGTGTTTCTCCATTGAGATGGTGTTACATGTACAGAGTCCCCCATCTCCCCCACGCTATCAGTCAGTGTGTTTAGAGGCCAGTGTTGGATGCATTGGTTTGGTAGACACTCTGAAAGACCTTTCATGATCATAATTCAGTTGGGATTGGACTGAAACATCCTATTTGCCTGTTTGTTGAACTCTTTGACAAAATAAGGCAACCCTCATGGTGTGTGTTAGGTCAACAGCCCCCAAAAGAACTAGGGTTATTTAGTCTGGAGAAGAGAAAACCAAGGGGGGATTTGGACACTGTCTTCAAATACCTGAAGGGTGGTTGTGAAGGGGATGGAGATCCATTTTTCTTTGTGGCCTAGGAGCAATGGCCTCAAATTGCAACAGAGGAAACAGGTTGGAGATGAGGAGGGACTCTCTGACTATAAGGATGGTCAGGCAACGGGACGGGCAGCGTAGAGAAGTTGTGGAATCGCCATCCTTGGAAATTTTCTAAAGCAGGTTGGAGAGACGCTGGATGGATGGGTTAGTTGGAGCTGATCCTGCCTCGAGGCTTATGGGCAACCTCCGAGTCCTACTTTCCTATGAACCCCACGTTTTTTGTTGCTTTTAATTAAGTCTTTACACAAAGCATAACTTCCTTTTCCTTTTTGAGCTTGGGTTTTAAACAAAAAAACACCAACTAGAAGCAAAGCAGTTATCATGTAAGAACATAAAAGCTGCCATTTCCTGGGTCAGAGCCAGCGGCCTGTGGTTGCACGGCGGCGGAGAGCGGGGGCTGAACAGGAGAGTGAACAGGGCATTTTATGAAGACAGTGTCACAGCACTCGAGGGTTCCTGCATGGAAACATTCAATTAAAAACACAAACAAGGAGTATGGACCTTTTTAATGAAATTTTCCTTCAATTTTTTTGTGGTGGTTTTTTGAGGTTTTTTGCAAGATTTAAACCCAATTTGCAAAGAGTTTTTTGCTTTCCTCTAAAATTTGACTCTCTTGGCAGATTTGCTGTTCAGGATCCCTTTGTAGCACTTGATGCCACTGGTTGTTGTGTGGGTGCCACCCTGCCTTGTCTCCTGCCTGACTTCAAATTAACCCACCTCTCTGTTCTTTGTGCAAATACAGCCCAGTCATCCGTCAGCACCTGTCACCCAGCGGAGAGGACGCTGAGGTCAACGTAGATTGAGAAGTGGACTCGAGCATCTGTTCCCATTTCTGGCACGGTCCGTAGGTTCATAGATATTAGGGGCTGGAAGGGACCTTACAGATCATGGAGTCCAGCCCCCCTGCACTTTGGCTGTGCTCTCTTATTTTGGATCCCAGACTGAGTTATCCAAGTGCTGAGAACGGATTGCAGGCAGTCAATGAAAATTAGGCCCCAGAAATCACTGGGATTGCCTTAAATGTGCAATTCTATGAGAACTAGATTAATAAGGTGATCACAGGGGATTGATTTGTGTTGGGAGGAGACACTGATGTTACCACATTGAATCTGAACACAGTTACGCTGCAGCACAATATGTTCCCTAATGGGCAACCCAGCCCGGGCTAATTGCTGGGTTGATTAAACCAGCTTGAACTGGCAGCCCCAACCCGTCTAATGAATCAGCTGGCCACTATTAGGGCCCCTGGGTTGTCTGCTGGGGAAAACAGCCTCCATATCTAATTGCAGTTGTGGCATCTGCCCAAAGATCTGCTGTGATGAGCTTCCCTTGATCCTGCGCTCTCTGGTTTTCTGGCTTCGGACTCTGCTCTAGAAACTCTGGCTTTTGGAAACTGCTGGGCTTTGGTCACTTGGCCTGTGACTTGGACTCCACTTCTGGATTTTGGAATAATTTGGACTCTACCCCAGTTGGTGTGGCTTTTGGATGCCCAGCTCCTGTCTCTAGCCATCCCCTGCTGCCCTACCTATGCCAAATTGCCTACGACCTGGTCCTTGTAATATGGGCATCTGGTAGGGCTAAGCATCTGGCTTAGGCCTTACAAGCCAAGTTGGCAAGATGTGTTATCAACCTCGTGAAACAGGCATGAGAAGCAGAGCAAGTGGGTGCCTCAGACATGATCTGATCCGGGGTCTTGAGAGTGGGATCTGCCTTTATTATTTGCACCCAAGTGCAGCAGGCTAGTCAGTCTAGGAGGGTAGTAAAGCGCTGGAACGGGTTACCCAGAGAGGTGGTGGGATCCCATCCTTAGAGGTTTTTAAGACCCAGCTAGACCTTGTCTGGGATGATGTAGGTGGGGCTGGTCCTGCTTGGAGCAGGGGGTTGGACTAGATGTGATGTCCTGAGATCCTTTCCAACACACATTTTCTACGATTCTTTGATTCTATCAAAGGGGGTCGGACTCGATCTGTTGAGGTCCCTTCCAACCCTGGCATCTATGAATCTGTTATGCAGTTGTGAATCTATTGACAGATGCTGATTGTGCAACGTGGACTGTAGTGCAGACCATGGGCAGTCGTGCTTTTTGCTCTGGGAGCCATCGTTTGATCCCCGCACTGGGTAAGCTGGCAGCCAGCATAGGTTCGTCCCATCTATTCTCCATTCAGAAGAGTTCACCGAGGCTTTCGGGGATGGAGCTACAGAAAGAAGACGCTACAGGGATCTCATCAGTGACTGGAGGAGGTGAAAGCCCTTCCAGGGGTAAGCTGCAAGGTAGGACTCTTCTGTGCTGCAGCTTTGCAAGTTGCTAAGAAACTGTGCTTTGGCCTCCAGGCAATGATAGCTTGTCTGACGATAATCAATAACTCCAGTCGAGCGTTCACCAAGCAGCACCGGTGTGCGTCTGCTCCTGTATTTAGGCTCCGGCTATTCTGGCAGTTGAATTCTTCTGAGATCTGTTGCATTTCTTGATTTAAAAATTAACACATGCCAGGTTTTAAAAAAGCTGCCTCCAGGCTTTTAAAGATGGCATGCTTCCCCTTTTGGTTGGTTTCAGAGAGAAATGCTGGTTTCAGAGAGTTGTTTTATCTGGGAAATACAAGGTCAGGAGTAGAAAGGGGGGCTTGTTTTTCCTCCTCTCCTTTTTCTTGAGTTCTCCCTGAGCTAAAGGGAAGGAGTCTTGATTCTTTAATATGGACATCATTTCTTAACCCTGTGAGCTAGACATTTGTGCTAGCCAGACTTGAGCCAAACAAGGAGATAGGAACCAGCAATTGAAGCAAACCCATTTTCAGATCCCTTCCTCTCCTGATTATTCAGCTTTCTGGGGCTTGACTGAGTCACGGTGTCTTCGAAGAGACATAGTCAAAAAAAATAGTATATAAGAGACCCGCGTTTCTAATGTAAGAAGGGAGAAATCCTAACGGGGACAAATTCATATTTATTCCACATGAATATCTCCTTTAAAATGATTATAAGCAATAACAGTGACTTTCAGGCCTTTCCACAGTTTGTTTTTCAACTGGGCTAATAAAGCCAAGTAGCAGAATGAAAAGAAATAGAACAATGATATTCCCTCACAGCTCCTAGCGTAAGCTACTTTTTTCTCTTACGCTCACCTGCAAAATATACATCTTTATGGACACACGTTTCTTCTGCCTCCGCCTCTCCCCATAAAGTCACCACCCCACATTTGCGTGGGGGCAGTGAGTGTTGGTTGGAGGGGCGATGCTAAAAGTTAGTTTTTCTTTAAGAAGTGTCGCCTCTAGTCGGGCAGGGGCCGAGCCAGCAGTGTCTAAGAGTCATCAGAAAGTCTGCAGCTGAGCCCAGGCACCCCTGGGCATTGCACCCCTGCCTTTAGGGTGGAGGTGCTGGGCATGGAGCATTTGCTCTGCATGCATCAGTGATACAAGCTGCTGCCTCTCCAGACAGTGCATGGAGTTGCCCAGGTGTCACCCTGATGGGCAGATGATAAATCACTGCGATCCCGCTTGCTCACTCAGCCAGGCAATGCGTCTCTGCGAATCGCTCGACTCGCCCAGCAGCCACCGTCTCATAAAACACCCTGTCACCCAGCCGGGAACCGGTCTTCTCGGTCGCGCTGAGATGAGCAGAGACTGCAGCAAGGCTGGAGGCCGCGCGATGAGCTGTGCCTGGGTAGGTGCAGGCAGGTGGTGGAAGGGTTTTGGTGGTTGGTTGTTCTCTGTGCATGTGTCGGGAGTGGGGGCACACAGCTCAAAGTGGGGGGTCTGATGTGGTCTGAGAAGGGCAGAGCCCTAGGGCAGCAAGGGGGCAAGAGCAGTGGTGGAGGAGGAGACGAGCAGCTGCAGGACTGACCTTCAAGGGAGCGGGTAGGAGATCTAGGGACTGGTGTCTGAAATGTGAGGAGAGTCCAGGTTTGCCTGGCTCTATGATCTCTTATTGGCTCCTGAGAGGAAATGCCTTTGCCCCTTACCAGTGCCGTGTCCCAGACTGCCCCCGGGGTAACAGCAGAGACCGGGCAGGCCTGCTTGGGTCAAGGCATCTCTTCCCCTGCAAGTTGTGGGTGCTGTCTTTCAGTAGGGGGCACTTCTAGAGAAGGAAACGCTGTGCTGAGTGTGTCCCCGACCCCGGGAGATCATCCTAGGGCAGCACATTTCATCTCTGGCTCATTACAAAACATGTCAAGAGCCCAGCTGGGCTGATGGGCCAGCTGAGGTGCATCCCACTGGCCATGCCTCTCCCTCTTCTGAGCGTCTGGGAGGGGCGGCAGGTCCTTTACTTAAACCCACTTGTGGGAAATGGGCCTCAGTCTCTTCCAGAGGCCGGCTTCGAAGTGCCAGCTGCTTTGCTCCTGGGCCCTGTGCCCCTGGCCATAGTTTGGCCCTGGCTGGGGGGGACTCTAGTTCCTGCCAGCAGGTCTGACTGCTCTCCTCCAGGTATCCTGATATTACAGGTGGGGAAACTGAGGCAGGGGGAGAGGAAACAGGTGAAGTCATCCGTGCCCACAACTTGGAAGTCATCTGTGCCCATAGCAGAGCTGAGAACAAAACTCGGGTCTCCTGCTGCTGGAGCAATGGCTGTCGGCTGGTCCCAGCTCCCAGCCCTCGATGCCTCGCGCCAGCGACCAGACTCCCGGAGGTGTCGGAGACCACCAGTTCCTCGGGTGCATCCTCTGCTCTGTGGGCAATATGAGGTGGCTCGAGCTGCAAACCAGGCCTCCCCAGTGCCATCACGGGGCCCTGCCAGGATATAGCGAGCACTGCTGGGAGAGAGTAGTAGCATGGGCGTATTTCTTGGTCCTGCTTTCTCTAGGTGTGAGAGGCGGCTGCAGCCTGGGGTCCATCCTCGGGGAAACCCCCCTAGCAAGCACAGGCCATTGAGCAGAATCAAAGTGGGGTGTCGCTGTGCAAAACATAAGTCGTGGCTGGGTCTGCTGGCAAGTAGGGAGGGCCTAGGTGACTTCGGGGCTGTAGACAAGCCTAGTCCATGTAGGTGAGGCTGCTCTCCTTCTGGCCCCTCTCTCCACCCCACCGCCTCCCCGGACAGCTTGCTCTTGCACTTGGCACCCATGATAAAAGCACTAGGCTGCTCCCACCTCTGGCACTGCCCTGCGCAGAAGCTCGCATCTGCTGTATTAGCCTCTAGGCTCAGCACTGACCTTGCACAGCGAGCTTTTGAACAACTCGTTAGCTCCCTGTGGTATTATTACCTGGGTAATTACACGTAGCTACACCGAGCAGCCACTGCGTGGCAGTGCAAATGTAAACCCCTGCTTTGCTATATGAACTCGCTGCTATAAACTGGTACTGTTGCAGGGCTTGCACTGAGACATCACATTTGCTTCTGCTTTGCAGCGCTCTCTTTCTGGTCAGTGACAGGCTCCCGACTCTCCCCCTAGGCTGAAGAATACTGCACACTTGTATCGGATTAATTCATCTCATTGTGGCCTTTAGGGGCAGCACATCCAGCAGGGAAAAAAAGTTAAGGTCTCTGGTATAGCCAGAGTGAAAGGTGTTTTAAAAACAGGATGGTTTATATGATATCTGAGAGAAGAAGTTAGCTGTGTTAGTCTGAAGTCGGTCAGAAGGCAGGGTAGGGATGTTAGAGATGTACTTTTTATAGATTAAATAAGATTTTGTGTGTGTGTGTGTGTGTGTATAGAGATCTATATAATCTATAGCTATATCTTTATCTATTGATAGATAGATATAGCTATATATAACTATATAGATCTCTCTCTCTCTTATCCATCCATCCATCCACACAGCACAAGCTTTCCTGAACCCAAGTTCACTTCATTGCTTATAGATGGCACCATGCTCAGCTGAATGAAAACGGCGTCTGATGAAGTGAACTTGGGTTCACAAAAGTTTCTGTTCTCTCTCTCTCTATTTTATTTACTTAGTCTATATAAAGGTACATGTCTACCCTGCCTTGATATGATTTCTGCCTTACTTAAAAGCTTGGGTAGGGGTTTGGGGGTTAGACTGTTCCCCAGTAGTGTCTGCCTTAGTTTCCCCTTTAATCATCTGGCCAGAGAGAGAGTGTCTTTAAGCCTTTCTGAGCCCTGGACACCATCCCCTCCCATCTCCTCCCCCATCCCCATGTTGCAGATGGCTGACAAATTCCTGTAGAAACCTGCTTAGCAAGGCCATGGGAGTCCAGCCGGCCATCCCGGCTGGCAGGTCCAGCATTGCAAGCGTGTGTTGCAGAGGAGGGCAGCCGCAGTGTTTCCTCTTCCTCTTGGAGTGCATCCCCCTGGCAAGACTAGTGAATGAACACAACATCTGCATACAGTGCCATATCAAGGACTCCTAGATCATTGATTTGGAGCTGCCGGCAGTCACAGGTGTGGAGTTCATCCCTGCTCAGCACCGACTGGATGGGAGCAGCGAGCCACAAACCACAGAGGAGGCGAGTGTCCAATTGGCCCCAGGTACACAGCATCCGCCTGCAGCTCGAGCTGTATTGTTTTGTAAGAGGGGGCGAGGGAAGTTGCTCCAGCCAAAAAACTAATCCAGGGTTGCAGGCCAAACCTTTTGAGATTCCCTGCTGGTTCCCATGCGGTCGCTAACTCTACCGCTTTAGGCCCAGCTTCCTGCTGGCAGTCGGCTTTGGGGTCCCAGCCCGCAGCCTCTCCTCTCCGACCTTTCTGCATGAGCTGCGCTCGGTGCTGTGCAGCTGCGCTTAGCGGGTCTTTGGAGCTCAGCCCCAAGCCTATCGTATCTTCGTCCTGTTATGAAACTGAAGTGTCCTATGGTGACGCTTGGCCGTTCTCCAGCAAGACCCTTCTGTGGATCATCTTAAGGTCGCCCTCCCAGTGTCCCAGGTGCTAACGGACTCCTAAAGAGGGAGTAGGGGTGACTGCTTCAGCCCCCAATGGGGAATTGATCCTCTCTGATCTCATTCACAAGGAAACAGCGGCCTGACCTTTGCTGCCATTCCTCATTTTTGCATTAAACTTCTTGATTGTCCCCAGGTTGCCCTTCTTCTCTTTTCCTTGCTGCCAGGTTTTGTAAAGAGGCTGCTCAGTTCAACAAAACGAGCCCTTCACGACTGCCAGGATTGAAAGTGGGGAACTGGCTCTTTTATTTAGCAACCTCCCCACTGCACAACGGAAGGCATGGCTACAGCAGGCCATAGCACTCGGGTAACCCCGTTCCTTCATTTCAACCCCTTTGCCACATACAGGACGTCATGTGGAGTCTTTGGTCGTGCCTGGTTCTGGGCCATGCCCCAGGTGGATGCTGGCATTACAGTGAAACCTGGAAACTGTGGCTTTGAAGATGTGAGCTTCTTGATCTACCGTATTTACTCACATGCCACGTGCACTCCCCCACTTCCCCACCCCTCCCAAAAAAAGAGCCTTCCAAGATTAGGGTGCACGTGTTAAATGGAGAATCTGATCTTTCTGCCCAGAAAGGAATCTATTTCGGCAGTGCTGAGGCAGCGGATTGACTTCACGGCACATTATAATCTACTTGATTCCTGCTCACTGCTGTTCACTTCAGCAGGGGTTAATGACCCACTCTCCCTTTTAATGGTCTTGATAGGCTGCTAATCAAGATAACTTTTCTTTGGCAATTCTGATGAAGAATTTGCAATTTTGCTACTCCTGGTCTCTCCTCCTCTGTTTCTAGCACTTTTCAAACTCTGAGATCTGCCCCATGGAGTCCCAGTCTTCAGCAGCACCTGTGGCTTCAGCTTTTGGCTGAGCTGGCAGTCCAGCTGTGAAAGGGTTAAAACAGCTTTCGTCTGAGCAGGAAAGGGACGATGAATGTGCTGAAGATTGGGACCATAACTCTGGAAAAGTCTTCTTAGTTCTGCCTTCCCCAAAACAGCATGCATCTTGAGGGTGTGTGGCAGGCAAGATAATAGAGTACAAGTCCCACCTGGAGCAAAATCCTCAACTTCTGCCCGCAGTCCTATTGCCACCGGAGGACAACAGAGCAGTCATTACACTGTCAGTAATGCACAAACTGAGAAATAACCCAGGAAGCAAACAGGGAAAGGAGGCAGCCTGTCCAGAAGCAGCAACCTGGTCTATGTGCTCTCTACCAAGGGCCCCAGTGGCTTCAGTTTGAGGCCGAGGGGCTCTGTGCGCAAGGCGCTGTACAAACCCAGACCCAAGAAGAGTGTTCCTTCCCCGGAACGTACAGTGTGATTGTGTGATGGATGCAATGGGTTGATGAAGGCTGGAAAGGAAACTGGGGGGGTGGGGAAAGGAGTGAGATTTGTGTAATACAAAGCAATCTCCATTAGGGCTAGTGCCGGGCATGGCATCCTGAAGGGGCACGGGGTGCATTTTATGGAAAGTATTAAAAAAAAAATGGAGCAACTTTGCCTCGCTCTATTCTATATCATCATCAGCGATTCCTAGGAAGCATCTCGAAACAAGGCTGAGATGCTGCAATGGTTTTGTTTGATATTTTCCTTCATTCCCCAAATGAGACTGGGGCCGTGCTGTGCAAGCTAGTGCCTGGCAGGTATGTGTGGACTCTGACCCCTCCAGGCCCGACGGGTAGAAGTCGCGAGTCTGTAGCAAGCACCAGGACCTGGCTATTTAGTCTAATAGTCATTGCACTATTGGTCATGTCTGCTGCCCTTGAGGTCCATGGTTCAATCCCTGGGGCCATCACGGTGCAATCCCTAGGGCTGCCGCGGCCGTGACAATAGCACGGCCAGCAAAGATGGTGTCTGAGATGAGTGTAGAGCAGTGGTCCTCAACCTCTCAGAAAATGCCGCCTCTTAGTTTTCACTTTTTTTGAATACAGTAAAATAGCAGAGCATTTCTTTTGTTGCAAAGAGCTCTGAAAGACTCTAGCAGGTCAGAGTGTTTTTACTGCTGTGGGTTCCTGTTTAAAATCTCTGGGTTTATGTGGCGCTAAGGAAATCCTGATGTGTTATTGCTTATTGGGAGGGTCTCAGGGGTTGGTTCAGGCCGGGAGCAGCATCTTCTGTGTGTCTGCCTCTGCTGTCTCCTCTGCACCGATCAGTCTGGAAGGTGAAAAACAGTCAGTGCCCTACAGGTGGCGAATGGCCATTCGGCTGTAAGGGGATTTTTTGTATTAAGGCTGCTACACACAAATGGGCCCGGTGGTTGTCCCTCACTCCCAAGCTAAACCTGGCTGTAGCATCCATTTGTATGGCTGTCCCTAAATCCTCCTTGAGGCATCGTAAAAGAGAAGCCCCTTTACTTATTATTAATATTTTTATTATTGCACAGCGATTCCCATCATGAATCAAGACTCCGCTGTGATACGTGATCGGTTCTGTGCAAATGCAGACCAAAGATAATTGGCGGCAGGTCCCTTTGAATGAAAGTCCTTAGGTTGGTCGATTCATTATCAGCCTCCCCAAGCAAACAAACCAGAGCTCGTTAGAAACTGAAACAAATAGTTTGCCAGGGTGGCAGGCTTAGTGTTAATATTCAGTCACGGTCCCTGAATCCGGTGGCATAAAAACAAAGCCCAGCATCATCTGAGAGCAGAGACCAGGGTGACAAGGAGCTGATGTTGCTCCTGCGTATATGGACATCTCGCAGACCTGCGCCGTTCTGTAAGTGGTAGGTAAGACGTGTGTGTCCAACAGATGCTGTCTGCGTGCGAGCACATGGAGCCCTGGGGCCACATCTGATCTTCGAACCATCCACCCAGAGCGAAAGCAAAGCTTGGAAAACACATTCCCCAAAGCCCCTGGTTGGATGCAAAAATATAATAGTCCTAATGAGACTGGCAGTACCAGCATGGCAGTCCCAGGGACGGCGAGAGCCTCCAGTGAGGACTGAACAAGAGTGTGAGCCACAGCTCCTGCAAACTGCCCTGGCTTCAGCAAGGCTGAGCTGGCTTGTAACAGCCGAGGTTGTGGTTGGGGGAGAGACGCTGCAAAGCGGAAATAGGTCTGCATCGAGCCGCGGCCTCCTTGTTTCCTGCTGCTCTTGATGCACAGTTGAGACCGCTGGGGAGGGCGGGTCTGCGACGTTGCAGCTTAATGGGTTTGTGGCTTCCTGCCTCTCACTGTCACTCTGGTCACGGCCGTTCAACGAAATCCCATAACGTGACAGCAAGGGAGAAGCAAAATGAAGTGCACCACCCATCTCACACCAGGCTGCGGTGGCAGGTGACGCCCACCCCGTCCCAGGAATAGCTGGTGAGACGATGAAGATAAGTGACACTGGCCGACCACAGGCCCCAATTTGCAGCCTCCTGGTGTCAACAGGAGTCATTCGGTGAACTAACTCCAGCGGGCGTTGGATCCGATACCAATGGCTCTGATCTCCCGTGACGCTCATGGGCAACTCTAAACCGAACCCGCGCAAACCACGGGAGATGCAGCTATTTGATGCACAAATGGAAAATTAAAAACTCTCCGGTGTGTGACTACGGTCACCCAGAACAAATTGTGGAACATGTAACGACTTAATGTCCAATCCCCAAATACGAAGGAGGTTGCACAGTGATTGATGCTCGTCACGCAATGGTCTGGCTCAACCACCTAAATGTAAAACTCGAGTCGCTGTTCTGTGTCGACATCAGCCGTACGAAAGAAGAAGATTGGATCAGAACTGCATTAGTGTTGACGCTGGCAGGTTGGGAATGAAACAAAACCCTGGCTCTTGCTCCAGTTTTACCCTTTGGGTAATCTCCTTAAGCATTCCTGAATTTTGGAGTGGTTCCACTCTAGATGTAAAATGCTGAGGTTTTGGGGGTATTCACCCCATAAGGATCCTCATGCATTGCATAGCATTTCAAGCTGGCTGTTGGGAAGCTGGTAAGCAAAGGAAAGAAAGATGGGATTTGATCTGTGTGGAAGTCCCTAGGCTTGTCTGTAGTTGCAGATGACTGAATTAATGCCTCTTCCTTTAGGAGTGGCTGTGATTTCAGAGCACGGCAGCAAGGATGTGAGCAAGAGGGGACCTGACAAAGGCATGCCAATGATGAATCACCGGTCGAGGGAGGATCAGCTGGGAACTCCTTCCTTGCAATGCCAGGACCAAGGGGCAGGCAAATCATTTGAAACGTGAGAGACGGACAGTGCTTCTGAAGCAATCACCCAATGCAACTCCCTGCCACGGGATCTTACTTACTTCCTGGGTGGCACCAGGAAGCTCCATGGGCAAAAGCTAGATCCTAGATGAGGATTTGGCCACTCCAGGGATAACGACTGTCGCTAACCAGAGACTAGAGAACCTGGACCTTTTCAGCCTCCGCAAGAGAAGGTTGAGAGGCGACCTTGTGGCTGCCTATAAGTGCATCACGGGGGCACAGAAGGGAATTGGTGAGGATTTATTCACCAAGGCACCCCCGGGGGTTACAAGAAACAATGGCCACAAGCTAGCAGAGAGCAGATTTAGACTGGACATTAGGAAGAACTTCTTCACAGTTCGAGTGGCCAAGGTCTGGAACGGGCTCCCAAGGGAGGTGATGCTCTCCCCTACCCTGGGGGTCTTCAAGAGGAGGTTAGATGAGCATCTAGCTGGGGTCATCTAGACCCAGCACTCTTTCCTGCTTATGCAGGGGGTCAGACTCGATGATCTATTGAGGTCCCTTCTGACCCTAACATCTATGAATCTATAACCAGGTTGAAAATGTAACCTGACCACCACTCAGAAAAAAAATGATTTTTTAAAATGTTTTAATATATTTATTTATTATGTTTTTTTATTGTAACTCTATTTTCTATTATAATTTTATGATGTTATTTTATTAGATATTATAAATGAAATATATTATAACACAGTTATTCAGTGTTACGCTTTTGCATTTAATTCTGAAGCCTCTGCGATGTTGATTCCCTGGCATTCTGGGCTGATACGATGATTTTTGGGACCTCCCTGTACACTTGATGAGTCGTGGTCATTGCTTAAGAATTAGCAGGGAATTTATGAAATTCACCCCGGTGCAATGACTCTCTCTGCTGTCGTGGAAGTAGGGGAGGGATGCTGAGGATGACTTGTGTGATCCTGACATGGGTACAGTTCATGGGACCATAGGAAATGATCAGCCAGACAGAAAAGGCCACCGCTGCCTTGCTCTGTGAAGACCCTGGAGGTCCAAAGGAAGCGGCGACTGACTGTAAGAGCAGTCAGACGATGGACAATCTGTCTGGGGAAGCTGGGCAAGCAGAGAGGCATCTGTCCGGGATAGTTTGGAACTGGACATCCTGCCCGGGGTACGAGTCGATGACCCCTGGAAGGGTCAGTGGACAAATGACTCTGCCCACCAACTACTATTTGAGCTGATGTCACATCTCTTCCAGCCTCAAGACAAGGGAGAGCCAGTTACCCGTGTGACTCCCGTGGGACGCTGGAAGCCCTGAAGCCAAGAAGATCCACATCTGTCTGTTGTGCTCTTCCCTCCGCTCTAGGCTTGGCCAAGAACAAGACCAAAGACTCTTCCAGGCCCTATGAAAACGGATGGACTTGGAGAGAGAGAGAGATGAGGCAGAGGGGGCCTGTTAAGTGACCCAGCTGAAGGAAGTCGGCTGTGGAAGTCAAAGCAGGGATCCGTTAAGAAATGCCTATGCCTGATTGCTTCCATCCTTACGTGTCCCCAGAGGTGTAGTCTAGCGTGCCTGCAAGGTGGTGGCCTGGGACAGAGCGCAGGTAAGTCGTCATGCTGCCTTTAGCAGGGTCCACATTGCAACCGAGCAGCTGGATCATAGGGACCCACTTCCAAAGCAAGGGATTAGCAGCAGATTTTGGGCCTTGGAAGTGTGCTAGAGAGGCCGGAGAAGGGGGTTGAGGGGGTCTATCAAGAACACGGGCCAAGCAAGTGGGCCCAAAGACCACTTCTTGCCAAGGACAGGAGTGGGATGTAATCCCATCAACAGGACTGGGATATAATCCCAATGACCTGCAGGTTGGAATTGGGAGCCGGAGGGGGGATAATTCGGAGGGTGGCACCAGGAAGCTCCCCGGGCTCGGAGTAGCACGCGGCAGCAAGCAGCAGCACTGGATCCGGCGCGCTTAAATAAAGCTGTGGGTTGCTGCGGTCCAAATGGAGCCCCTTTATTGTTGCACAGTGCTCCTCGCATGAAACCTTGATGTGGAAGGGGCCTCCTTAAGAAGAAGAAAAGTATTAGCACTAAATTGCCGGGCAGCCCTTTGTGGGGGAGGGAGGGGGCAGTGGTGTGATCCAGTCAAGCCGTTTAGCCGAGCTGTAAATTGATATGATCAATAGGGAAGCGCGCCAGAGTTAAACTCTCATAAAACACAAAACCAAAAGTGCTTTATTAAAAAAGCAATGACCTAATAGAAAACTCCCCTGGGGTTTCCCTTCCCAGTGAAAACCACCTCCGCAAATGCTCTCCAGCTACACCGGCGACTCAAACATCGCCCTGTAGCGAAGCCGACCAGGCACGAAGGCCCAGCACCTCGCTGGCCGCAGCGCAGGTCGGCTGAGCAAACCCATTGCGAGATCAGTCAGGCACTGAAAAGCTTTTTGGGTTTTTTTTATTCTGGACCTGGGAACTGGAATAAGATGGGAGATGCCTCGTCCGAATCGGAGAATGGCTGAGCTGGCAGGGCCCTCGGGAGCCCGCCTAGCCGGACCCCCTGCTTAAGGCAGGATCAGCCCTGTCTGCACCCTCCCAGCCCAGCATTTGTCTGTCCCGATGATGGGAATTCCTCTGCTGCTCTGGATAATCTCTTCCAGCACTGAGCCGCCCTCCTAAACGCCGGGGAGCAGGGGGGAAGCGTGACTATTTCATACCTCCCTCCAGTGCCCAGAGGCTTTTTCCAGACCTCTTGGCAGAGCCCAGACGCCGAGATCCCTTTCAAGAAGCGGAGAGGCAGCATGACTCTCCCCAAGTCCCAGCCCTGCCTCCAGCCAGGGGCTGACGTCAGGGTTACTCACACCGAATTGCAGGGGCAGACCTTTATTCTCAGAGCCACGCTTAAAGAAAGCAGCTGAGAGCCGACTGCTTTGATAAGACATTTCCTGGCAGCCCAAGGGCCAAAAACAAAAACAGAAAGTAACTTTTATTGCTCAAAAAAGCCTTTTTTTTTTACCCTGAGAACTGACCAGGACTAAAAAGTTATGTATAGGGTTTAAATGGGTGCAGGAGGGAAGAAAAGTAGCATGTGTCTATTCCTCTCTGCCCGCTTTAACATATTCTTTTGAGCTATAGCATTTTATATATATATATATATATATATATATATATATATATATATATATATATATATATATAGTTCCTGAAGTCTCTGGTTTAGAGCCAAGCAGGGGGACGCCAAGTGGATGGACCCGTAGCCAAAAGATTTCGTACGGCAGCCAAAAACGCAGTGCGTGTGTGCGTGTGTGCGAGACACTTTCCCAAGAAGCTCGCTGCACGGTGAAAGGCCCCACAGCGTGGGAGCAAGAGGGAGGGCGGTGGGGGCAGGGAGCGCCGCTTGCCTTTCTTGCAAGCGAGTTATTACAAGGACAGCTGTAGTTTGAGACACAATCAGGATGTGACATCACTGACAGGGCGAAAAAAAAATAGAAGAGGGAGAGTCCGGCCAGAGTTTCTTTTAATGAAAACCCCAGGACGGTTTTGGGCGCGTGAGTTTTCTCCCTGGCACCCAGGGAGGGGGGCTTGAGAGCTGACCCTGGAGGGATTCAAAGCAGTTCTCCCAGCGTTTGCTGCCTTAACACGGTGGATTAAATTCTTCGGCTCTGGTAGGAGGTGAGTGGTTTTTAAGGGAGGTTTTGGGTTTTTTTGCTCTGAGAATTGCCGTCTCCCAGCAAAGTTGGCTGCTCCTGCGGGGCGGTGTAGGGGAGCTCTGTTCCTTGGGGAAAGGGGCTGGTTTCTGACGGTGGAAGGAAGGTAGCGATGGGGCTGGGGGGCACTCGCGGGTTTGATGCCGTGAAGGGTGGGGCAGGGAAGCAGCTGGCGAGTGTGTCGGTATTTCGTGGCAGGGGAAGGGGTGGCATTTAGCGTGGCAGCGGAGGAGTCAGTGGCACTTTCTGGAGCAGACGTGGTCTCAAGTGGCTGAAGTTGGGAAGCGGCATCCAGCGTTTGGCAGGTCTGGGTGGTGGCACGCTGCTGTGTTTAGGAGTCCCCTAGGGACACTCCAGTTTGTGGTCAGAAAGCCCTTGGAAACTGTCTGAGTCACCAAAGAGGTTAATTGGGAGGCGAGGCCGTGCGCACTGGGAGTTATTAGTCTGTTTGAACGGGGGGTGCAGCACACGGGAGGATCTCACCCCAGGCGCTTGGTAACAAGTGTTGTGGGTCTGAGTCTTTTACCAAACCCACCGGCTCCAGAGGCCAGAGTGTCTTGGGTCTGGCCCTGTATCCCTTTTCCCAGGGATTGAATCCAGACCCCTCCAGGCGAAAACACGGGCGACTGCATCATTCCCCTGGCTTAGGATCAGCCCCCAAGTTCCCCAGCTGTTAGCTGCGATGAATTCATGTCCTCCGCGGGTCTGAATCCCTAAGGGGTCATAGCTACGTGCCAGGTTTTGGCCAGAAGGATTTGGGTTCAAGTCCTGGCTCTGCTACAAGCATCGCATGGGACATTGGGCAAATCACTTAATGCCTCCATACCTCCTTTTCCTGGCTGTAAAATGGGGATAAAATCATACAATGATAGCAAATGAGGGTGGGAAGGGACCTCGGGAGGTCACATCTAGTCCAACCCCTTGCTCAAAGCAGAACCGTCCCCATAGTCGCTGCACTTGCTCCCGTTGGGCTCGGGAGGATAGAGACGGAGGGGTGCTCGGTTACGACGGTGATGGATCGAGGAGGGTCAATAGCCCTTGTACAAATGGGGGGGTCCAGGTAGGAGGCTGAAGCAGCCAGGAGCCATTACAGGGCCGGGGAGGAGGCAGGTTGAGTAGCCCTAGGCGGGGAGCATGGAGGCAGCGGATGGCGCATGGCGGGGGGCAGAGTCAAGGGGACCGTTGGCTGCAGCCCAGGAGCAGAAACCTCGAGCAGATCTAGCTTTGTGTTGCTTGCGGAGGGGAAATGCAGGGGGGTTTCCAAGTCCGGAAGGAAGCAGAAAGGAGCAGCCACAGGGGAGCAGGCTTCCTGGCAGTGGCGTTGGTTTTGGAGGGGCTAGGACGGGCCCACCAGGAAGCCCCTGCCCATCTCGTGCTGCTTCTGCCCCCAGAAGCCATCTGGGGAGATCTCGCTCGCGGCAGTCCATCCCACCCCCCCACATCTTCAGACCTGGCTGTTAGGTCGGGTTAGACCTCTTTGGGCTTTCCCGCTGGCCCCAGCCTATCTTGCACGGGCCAGCCAAAGATAATCCCCACCTCCCACCCCTCCCTGCTATTTTTTTGGCCGGTTTCCTGGAATTTTCCACAGTTGGCAGGAGGCTGCGAGCTCGGGGACGCGGCTCAGCTGGGGTCTGCAGGGAGCAAGGAGAAGCCAGCCCACTTTGGCGGGGACTTCTGCTCCTGGTACCCGCACGAGCGGCCTGGCCCTGCCACCCCCCCAGGGACAGGGCTGGAGGTCAGGGTCGGCTGACTCACACCCCGCTCCTGCTGGATCCAGAGTGGTCCCCATCCATTTGCAAGCGTGCTGGTATTCGGGTGATGCTTTGCCCTATGGCCGAATGAAGCCCATCCTTGTGCATCCTGATGCTGGGGCTCGGTTGTAAGGGCAGGGAGCGGAGGGAATCAGTTTGTGAATAGAGACCATATTTAGTGACCGGGAAGGGGGAATTTAGCGTGGATTTGTGAGCAGAGGAATGCACGGCACTGTCTGGAGCAAAGTGGTCCGAAGTTGGGCCGCGGCGCCCTGTGTTTGGCAGGATCTGGGTGGCCGCGTGCTTCCGCGCCTTGCCGGCTGCAGCGAGACCTGCTTCGTGCTTAAAATGAGCCAGGGGTTCAGGGGCTTGGAGAATCGGGGCCCAGCTAGTCGATCCAGTCGTAGGTGCGTTGTGGGACGATCGCTCGTTTTAAGCTCCAACTCGCAGCACCGCTGCTAACGCTGCCAGGAAGGGAAGCCTCAATTTTTATCATTGAGGAAAAGAAGGGAATCACCTGAACGGTGGAACCGAAACCAAGGGCCAGATGGTGAGGGTGAAGAGGAGCGGCAGCTTAGCGTTGGAGGCAGCTGCACGCCCTTGATTGCATTCGGCTTGGCATGTCGGCCACCAAGGTCATTCCCACCTGCAACGCATGGCAGGAGAGAGGGGGATGCCATGACCGTCATCCCCCCTGCAAAGCTCAAGCCACAGTGAATAGCATGGCCCTCTACCTAGGATCTCTTGAGCATAGATTAGCTATCTTTTATAGAAGCAGGACGTGGGATGCCAGGGTCCTCCTGCCTTATCTGTGGCAGGTTCGGGTGTTGTGTTTTGCGTTGCGTCGATGGTAGTTTTATGAAGAGTTTAGATTATGGATTTATATAGGATGGTTTGGATAAGGATGATCCCATCTCAGGGGTTGGACTTTCCTTCCAGCCCCGCTTCTCTACACCTCTGTGACTCCTGAGCAGGGTCTAGCCTGGGAAGGGCAAAGGAGCAGGACCGAGTTGATCCAGGAGGTGCTGGGACACCTGTAGGCACGTCCAGGACTGCATGTGTCCGGCAGGGATTGATGTTGCAGCGAGCTTGCAAGTAGTTACTGGTAGCTGCAGGCTTTGAAGAGGCAGAGACGGGTTCAAATGGACACGCTGATCTTTGCACAGGGAGGAACGCCTGCAATTTTGCATAGCAGCCCCCACATGTTGTCATGTCTTCCCTTCCCACTGTCATGTTTGGGGCCTCAAACTAGGCCCCACATCTAGTGGTCCCCACTGAATTATTTTTCCTCTGTATCCTCCCTTTTTGGAAAGACCAAGTTGAAGGGGCTGCCTTCTACCAGGCTTCCCCATCTGAGCGTCTCCCTAGGAGTCAGCACGGCATAAGTGCTGCCCTACTGAAATCGGGTACCCAGGTTGTAGCTGTATTGGCCTAGAAGAAAAGGCAATCAGGACTCGTAGTACAATGTTATCTTTTATTAGACCAGCAAGATTTTTGTAGAAAAATGGGGGTTTTTTTGCAAAAATCTTGCTGGTCTAATAAAAGACATCATCTCTACTACGAACCCTAATGAAATGTGTGGTTTCATCAGGGCGCTAGAGGCCTTGCTCTGTCCCAGGGTGAGAACAGCTGTTACCGCTGATTATGCCGTTTGGAGAGCGCTGCTAAGTGCTGCCTGAGGTTTCGGCATCGCATGCTTGTGTGAGTATGTAACCGCCGGTGGGGGGGACGGACGGGACTCAACCCACCCAGCGTTTCGGCCAGCCTTGCCCCTGCTCAGTCCTGTGCAGTATCCAGTTATGTGAGCTGGCAAAGGCCTTTCTGTGTCTGGTCTGTCCATCCCGAGCACCGCCCCGCGCTGATGAGCCTCCTTTCTTGTTTTCTCAGCAGTCCATAGGAGCTGTTTGCTTTTTACTTACTTGCTCTCCCAACTCACGAAGTGCTTTGCAACCTTGAGGGCAGCCCTGGCTCGGCTTTGAAGCGCCGCGATATGCAATGGCATCGAAGCGGAGAGAAGCGAGCTCAAGGAACGGAGGCAAGGAGCTTGTGTCCTGCCTGGTCCTGGGTCTGCTTACCCTCTCCCGTCCCCAGTGAATGTGCTCCCAAACTGTCTGCTTCCCACGTGAGTGGCAATGGGGGGCAACGCTGGGGTGGCTTCCCCACCACGTTTCCACGTGGAGGATGGGGGGCGTCCCTAGGCAGGCACGGTTCTTTTATTAGATCAACTAAACAGTTGGAAAAATGTGTTGGGTTTTTTTTTTTTAAGGAAAATTTTTCGTGTCCAAAGTCAAATCAGCCAAATCCATTCCAAATCCATGAGTCATTCAAAAACCATATGTGGCCCTAGCACCGGCGAGCATCCTCCAGCCCTGCCTGCGGCTTCAGATGCATCCAAATCCTTTAGCAGGCATCCTATGTGCAGGCCCGAGCTCGGAGACTTGGGGTTCGGATGCCCCCAAGTTTTGCTTGCTCTTGGCTGTACGGCTACAGGAGCAAGCTAGGGAGGGGTCCCCCCTTTCCATAAAGTCGGCGTGTAGCTGAGATCTTCCCACTGGGAGCGTCAGTGGGAGGCTAACTGTGCAGTACTTCAGTCAGGGTTACTATTCCCTACCAGGAAAGTGGTTTTCCCCTGCTAGTAGGAAAACCACCTTGGTGGTCATGGTATTTCCCCTGCCTGGTAAATAGTTGCAAGCTGCCGGGCACAAGCACCCTTCTTCCTCGCTGTGGGGTGTCCTCAGAGGCATCCTTCCCTGAACCCACGTGTACATACCTGCGCGTCCAAGTCAGAGCTGGGGTGCTGATCCGTTCCCGTGCCACGTCCTTGTACCTGACCACAACCCTCGTCTGCGTGCCATCGGAGCCGTGCTGGTTAGGGAGGTGGACAACTCAGACCTTCCAGCTCTGCCTCTCTGCCGACCTGCATCTCTTTCCCGGCGGGCCTGGCTGCCGTGGTTGTAGCCCGCTTGGCATAGACCAGTGGTACTCAAATGGGGTGCCACAGCATCCGGGGGTGCCTCGAGAGCCTTTCAAGGATGCGGTGAGGTGCTTAGCCCTGTCAGGCTTGCCGACGGGATTCACAAGATAAACCCAACTTGTTCAAATAGAAACACATAGGCTCAAAAGCATGCTGCCCTGCTTTGGGCTTTTTCGGAGTTTGTCGCAACAGCAGAGTTGCTCTGCTATATTTCTTTAGTGGTGAACGACCTGGCGTTTTCCAAGGGGTGCCTCGAGTCTAAAAGTTGAGAACTACCGGTGCAGACGCACGCTACTTGAAAGCATTTTATAAAGGAGCATGAGTGAATGAAACAGGGGTCAACTTAAATGATTTCAATACATTTATACAGCCATGGGAGCGGAGAGATTGAAATGACATTGGAACGTCATCTACCCGTGTCGTTGAGTGTTGCTATACCTGTTACATCTGTCCAGGCCCGCAGGAGCTCCAGGCTCTCCCGGTCTTTTCCTTCTCCGCTACAACAGAGTCAGATTTTTCAATTGAAGTATTTATTTTTCCCTGGCAAATCCTGTCGATTTTGCAACCACCAAAGCACCGCGTGAATTGGTCTTGGTTTTACGGGGATGTATTTGGTAGGCGTGTTGGTCAGAGGGACAGATTTCCATCTTCAGCTTCCTCTGTGCAAAAATGAAGTTTATTTTCTACCTATGGGACTTTTTATCATCTTTAATTTTCCCCGAGCCTGAGAAAGGGCGCGTGCACCCAAAAGCTTGTGGGAAAAGATGATTTTTTTTTTCGTGATTTCTTCATTGGTCTCCTAAAAAGTATCTTCGCTGAACCAAGAGTTTTTTAGAGTTTTGTATTTCTTTTTTGGTTTGACTGTGTTGTCTGTGTTGGGCTGGGGGGTCATTTGGGTCTTCTTCAAAGTGACTCCTGAAATGTCCTTCCGTGTCCTGGTTAAAAAGTTGGAATGACTTAAACTTCACATTTGAAATGAAACACTTTATTTGACCCCCAATATTTTGGGTTTGGAGTTTTTTTGTAGAGGCTGAAAAACAATCGTGTGTCTTTACTGGTTATATCCCGGGGTCTGTTTTTTTTAGCGTGGCGTCTCACCCACGTCTCTTTTTAGCGTGGCCTCTCGTTCACGTGCTACGACCCTGTCTCCTTCGGCGTGTTTCGGGACATGAAGGTCGAGGTAAGGCACCTGCAGCCGGGTTGGTTTTGTGCGCGTCCTGCTGCTGTCTGTCAGGAGGCTGCTCCGGTGCGCGGGTCGCTGGGACGTGTCTGTAGGTCGTCTGATGATTTCGCCGAAAGGCTGGCGGAGGAAGCCTGCACGCTGTTTTATTTGTGGCTCCCGACGTAGCACCAACCGAGGCCAGAGCTCCACTGTGCAAGGCGCTGTACAGTCCGGGTGGCAAATGATGGGCCCTGCCTTGATCACAGTCTACTCTAAATAGACAAGGCCGGCAAAAGATGGGAGAAGACACAGAGGGCGAGACAGGTGAAGTGGCTTCTGGGGACAGGTGAAGCCGCAGAGGGCTGGACAGGTGAAGTGGCTTGCCTAAAGTCATGTAACACCAGAACCAGGTGTCCGAGGCCCAGTCCCATGCTATCTCCTGGCCCATGCTGCTCCTCTGCCTTGGTCAGGTGTTGCATGGCTTTGGGCCAGTCGCATAGTCCCCCTGCCTCAGTTTTCCTGTCTGTAAAATGGAGAGAAAAAAAGGGATGAAGCCAGTTTTGTAGGGAGCCTGGAAGCGAATAGGTAAAACTCTTAACTCCAGCCATGCTCTCCAGGCACTGGGAAGGCTGTTCATGGGGCATTGTGTTGGGAGAAGAGGCAGGCTTCTTCACTTTGGGCTTTCACGTCTCAGGACCAAATTGAACTGGTTTTTTTTTTCCCTTTAACTGGTCCTAAGCCTCTTCTTCGGGACATTTTTAGCTCAGTACAACTGTGTTAGTGGTCAGTGCTACCCCTCGTCTGGACTCGGTTCTGTTGGTGCCGTACGGCGTTATGCACAGCGCCATCGATTCACCATCCCCTATGGACACACCTATGCCTGCACAGCACATTCACGGGGCGATCACTGTGCCCACCTGGCAGGACCTGCCCCAGTGGTCGAATCCAGATGTCATTTGAGGGGGTCAAAAGTCTCTGCGTCAAAACCACACCTTCGTCTCTCGCCTTAGCTTTGCTGTCACCCCCCTGCTTCAGCCACTCGTGGTTAACCCTGCCACGTGTGCATGTGCGTGCATCTGTGTGCATGCATCTGCCTCTGTGTGTGCATCTTCAACTTGCTTTGCTAAATCGGTGGGCTTAATTTAAAACCCTGTGTTAAACCGGTGTCAGAGTCCAGGCAGGGGTTTTCCCGGGTTTCTGTGTGCGGATGAAGCTGGGTGGGTCCAGGGCTGAGGCTGTTGCAGTGATGCTCGGTGGGACAGGACAGGGGCAGCGGAGCGAGTGTCCGGCGGGTATCATTCCTCCCCCGGGACAGCGACGGCTGCTCGGTGGCAATGGGAACAATGATGAGGCGGGAGGGAAATGTCGGTGCTCGAGCTTCCTGCCTCTTCCCGTGCCATTGTGAGAGGAAGGCCCCATGGACAATGGGGCCGGCAGGGCCGGAAAGGCAGCCGGGGCCCCCGGTCACCTCCCACATCTGCTCCTACCCCTCCTGCAGCTGGAGCACGGAAACAGGGTGTCCTGCCACCCGCCGGGGTGGACGTGGCTGCTGGAAGTGCAGAGAAGCCCGTATCGCAGCTCAGGCCCCGCACGGTGTGGCAGGACACTGGGCGTCCATTCCTGTCTCTGCCACTGACTTGCGAGATGTCCTTGGTCCAGTCACTTACTGATGATGTGCCTCAGTTTCCCCCTCCTCTTCCTTTATTGTGCTTGTTTGGTGTGTAACTGCCTCAGGGCAGAGAGCATTTCCTCCTGTTTGTGTGTGTACATGTGTGTATACATGTATGTGTGTCTGGCACCTGGCCTTATGGGAGCTCAGTGGGCTCCTGCACTGTAGTCCTCAGCAACAGTGACTTTTCTGAGATCCTGCTCGAGATGGGTCCAAAGTGAAACCCCGGGTGCAAGTACACCCCACTGGCCGGGGGCAGAGAGAGCGTGCCATCCTGATCGGGAGGTGTCTGCGCTAGGAAATCGGACGGCTCCCACAGCGTGGAAGCCAGCTAGCTCGCATCACCTAAAGCTACACAACAAAATAAGGTGCCCAACTCCCACTGATTTGATTTTTTTAAATGGAAATCAGCATCTAAGCCCCTTTTGGGGAGCGGGGCCTCAGTTTCCGTGCGCCTCACTTTGCTGTCTGTAAAATGGGGATAACAGCGCTTCCCAAGGAAGTTGTGAGCACGTGTTGAAGAAGGAGCACGGGGGTCATTCTGGACACGGGGGACATATCAGGGCCGGAGAGGAGATACGGAAACGGGGCCAAGTTAATAATGTTTTGTTTCCGTGAAGGAAGTGTGCCCGTGGGCGGTTCGCGTGAGGCAGGTGATGTGTGGGAAAAGCCTCACCTGTTTGTTTTTTTTGCCCAAGGTAAATTGTACATCTGAACTCACAAAGAAAGCAAACCTCAACCGACCTGTTCAGCTGGGTTTCATTCTCCTGCGGACTTCCTGGCATGTCAAGCCAGGGTCAAGTTCACCGGTGGAAAGAGCAGCTTGTTCGGCACGGGTTTTGCACCAGCCGCTGCATCATGCCAGGGCCGTAAGTGGGACAAAGGCTGAAGGTTATTATCCTTCTCTGGCATTCATGTGAGAGGGGAAAGAGTGATGACATATCCTCAGGGGTGAAAGGGCAGCTGTGAAAATGCTTTCTGATTCAGATTCAGCAGCTCCATCACGTGGTAGTCTATCTCCTGGTTGCCAGAACCAGGCTGCGGTCTCTGATCTGTCCACCTCCGCCCCGGGTCACTCTGAAATTCAGCCCCTTGCAGCTGCGTTGTGCAGCCGAAAGGGGTAGCGCGTCCTCGGCAGATCGGGAATCTCTCCGAGGAGCTCCGAGCAAATGCGATGCAGCAGCATGCGCTGTACGGGGCATCGCCTCCGTTGCTCGGAGGAGGGAAGAGGCACAGAGAAGCGACAGCTGTTTTCACGGGTGCTGTTTTGTCTCTGTCGGCTTTGATGCACAGGCTGCCAGGGTGGTGGGTCCTGAGCGGCCGGCACTAGCAAGCCGTCTTCCACGTACCAAAGGCGACACAGAAACGAGGACTCAAATCCGTGTTCAGCGGCAAAAACTCCGAAACTGTCCCTGGACAGCCCCCGAGTTGGTGTGGTTAGTGGTCAGCAAAGCTCGCCGGTGGGAGGTAGCAGCACAGTACGGTCTTTATGCTCCTCGAGGTCTCCACAAGGAACAGGTCTCGCCGCCCCTGTATTTATACTCGAGCACCGTCTCGTATCAATTCTCTCTCTGTCCAAATGTTCACTTGCACTAGCTTCCTTTGCAGAATTGCCACCCCTGTGCTAAGGTTTCAGCAACCCCTGTCTCATTAGCAAGTTTTGACATTGTGTTTGTCCTTGAGGTTGGTTTTTTTTTCAGCTGCTGTTTTCTTGCTCCCTTCTTTGAATCAGTGCCTTTTCACTCATTAGCGTGGTTTTCTTTTTTCCTTCCTTATTGGGTCATCCAGTGGTAAGGAGGCCCGTTTCCCCCCGGGCTGCTTTTCGGCACTTTTGCTTTAGCATGACCAGAACTCCTCCAACAGCTGCTTGTGCCCCAGGTCACGCAGTGAGCCCACGGCAGAGACAGGAATACAAGCCAGGTTCCCCATTAGCCCCATGAAAAATGCAGCAGCCCAGGCAGAAGTCACAATATTTGCATGTTGCTTAGGGGAGAGATGTCCAACTCACCTGGTCCCACACGCCGAGTCGTACCCACGGACCCTCTCTTGCCCTGCTTCCCAGCCCCGGTGCACGAGGTGCTCGCTTTGGCCAGTCCAGGACCTGGTGGGAAGAGGCCTGGCATCCCAGGGGCTTGGGCTGGGAACAAGAACTGTGGTGCTGGTGGGGATCCGATGCTGCGGGTTTTACCCAGATGCTTGACTGGCACCGGGGGACGGTCCCCCTCGAGGCTGCGGGCTGGATGCTCGACACCCCTGGCTTCGGCAACTCTTAGGTCAACAAATCGTTTCTTGAATGAAGGGGGGAAACTGAGGCACGCAGAATGGATCCTTCGATCCTACCTTTAGGGAACTGCCAGCAAATCTGGCTCCACGCGGTCCCCCTCCGCCAGCCCCCGAAGTCCTCATCTTCCAAGCAAATGCTTTCTATTTGCATTTCCTTAGTTTGATTTCAGCCATCTCCCTGGTGGAGTTTGCAATATCCTGTTGGAGTGAGATGGGGCTGTTCTCCCCTGAGGATCTGATCCTTTTAAGAAGGACGTCGATGTGAACATTAAAGGTACAGCTATGTCGACACTAAGCCGGGCCAGGGTGCATGGGAGAGGGTCGGCAGCACGAATGGTGTCGGCCCAAGGCTGCTCTGGTCTGGGTGCGTGGGAAACCCCTGTAGCATAGATGGACGGTGGGAGCCCAGACCCCCTACCTGGGACCCCGTGAGAAGCAGCTGGTTTTCTAAGGAGCGCATGGTAGAGGAATTCATAGCCTCAACGAGATGCCATTGGACTCGACGTGTCAGCTGCGACTTGGCGGATCTCCTGTTTTCCTACCATGTGTTGTGGACCCGCCAACCCCTCTTTGTATTTGCTTGCTCTGTCTAAGTAGCATGTTTCTAGTTGGGGTTTCCTTCCTGTGGATTTGAGTCACAAAGTCTGTTTAAGTCAAGGGAATCCATTTCCCTGGCCTTTGTCTCCAGACTGTATCGGGGAGCCCACAGCTAAGGGCATCAATAATAATGCTCTGCAGTCATATAGCACCTTCCCTGGCAACTCTTCTCAAATTTCTCTTTCCAACGGGTAGAGAATAGTTTGCTAAAGATGGGGAAACTGAGGCACAGAGTGCTAAAGGAGCTAAGTTTGCATTCACATGGTTGGGCAGCCAGGAATGGGACCTGGGTTTGCTGAATCCTGTTGCAAAGTGTTAAGCCCAAGACCCAGAGCTGGGATGAGACCCTACATCTGCTCTCCCTGATCTTGTCGGTGGGACGGCAAAGCTCCTGTTGACTTGAGCATAGCCAGGATTTCTCCCACAGGCCCCTCTTGAGACTGAGCCCACGTACTTTCCTCCTGCAGGACTCGCATTGTTTAAAAACCTCCGACTCCGGAGGGAGACCGACCCGAGGTAGCTTTGCAGCTCTGCAAGCCAAAGGTGAGATCCAGTTTCATCCCATAAGTGCTATAATGGGATGCCCTGCATTTGGCCTTAGCATGCCTGCTTCTCCAGTGAGTATTTGTTCTCGCTGATGCGTGAACAGCGTTTGGAGAACTGCTCTGACTTCCTGCAAAGATTGACGAGGCCGGGCAGCCTTAATGACTTAGCAACTTGGCAGGGATGCCGGGAGTCATTCAGTAAGCAAAACCACAGCGAATAATTGCCATGTGCCCCACTGCGCACCGAGCATCCAGCCTGGACGGCAGTGACTGTGCATGTTCTGCACTGCCTTTTCGGGGGCGGTGATGAAAGGGTCTGAGCATTGGGAAATCGGCTTGTTTTTGCTCCGGTGGTTTGTGTCAACGTTGTACGGCCGCGCCGTCTATACAACAGGGCAGATGCTTCATAGCCTCATTGATTTTAATGGGCTTTTGTTAAGGCAGCGGCATCTAGAAATGAAAGGCGTCACCATCTGCCTGATGATGGATGAGTTCCCTTCGTGCTGGAACATGAAACGATGCGGTGGAATAGGTTTCTGTTGTGACATGTGTCCGCACAAGCTGGTTTTTGGAGCAGGGCTGCTTCCCACTGGGTATAAAGGATTTGCTAAGGAGCAGCGTAATAGAGAACGTGAGGATTTCAGGGACAGGTCGTTAAAACTTGTTGTCACCGCGAAGTGCCGACTTTTTTTTTTTCTCCTGCCCCTTCTTTTAGTGACAAGTTTTATGGTCTCTCACCTGCCGCAGCCTTTTGTACCGAGGATTCGCTGTAGACTTGGGTACCACAGAGCCCAAAGGGCATGCCTATATGGCTTTCGTGATGCCAGCATGGTCCCACCCACACATTCCCAGGCTGCATGGGCTTAGCTGGGAAATGGGGCAATGAAGCTGCTGCTGGGGGTACCCCAGCTATTGCTCTCAAGTTTCCTATCTCTGCATGTCCTGAGCCACACTTCTCCACCTGCTGCAGAAGTGTAGATGCGATTGAAAAGAAGACAGGCTTTGCCTCGATGGGCTTGAAGTCGGAGGCAAGCGCAGAGGTGCTGGACAGCAGTGAGAAACTCTTAAGGAAGTGACCAAGGGAAGCCTCTATTAGCACGTGACCTCACACAGCGAATGTCCCTGATGGCCAACCCTAGATGCACCAGAATCACTTGGATTGCAGGAGAGTTACTCTGCATGTGTGCGGGGCTGTGACAGGAGAGGCATCTTCCTGCCGGTCCAGAGCTGTCTTGGATCTGTGCTAACTCCGCTTACCCTCGCTGGCAACGGACACTTGGTTCTTCAAGCTAGGGGACCAAAGGCAGCTGGGGGTGTCACTCCCTTGGGTGCTGTAGGCTACAGAAGCTGTTGCGATATAACCACGTGACCCTCAAGAGCCATCTAGGATTGGGCCACCCCTTGACTTCAGAGTTTCTGGGTGCGTCTACACATTCAATGAATGCGCTTGAGGTTATGCACATTAAATCTAGTACCTCCATTGTGAGGTACTAGGAGAATGGGCATTAGCGTATTTTAATGCTCATTAGCTAAAGAGCTTTTTTTTTCTCTAATGCTTTAATGTGCATGAAAACAGGCTAATGCACATTAAAGTGCATGTGTTGATGTGCCTTCTCTGATGCAAAATAAGTTCCATCTCCTACACTTGCATCAACCAAAGTCCCTAGAAAGGTGAGACCCATACAGTGCCAGACAAGATAAAGTGAAGCTGGAGTGACCTCTCCATGCTGCAAAGGCCTGGAGACGCCGGGCCGTCTGCACCCCGGTATATGGAGACGCCGGGTCATCCGCACCCTGGTATACGGAGACGCCAGGTCATCTGCACCCCGGTATACGGAGACGCCGGGTCGTCCGCACCCCGGTATACGGAGACGCCGGGCCATCAGCACCCCGGTGTCCTCCTCTCAGCCTTGCTGGTTGAATCCAAAGGAAAATTAGGTGCTGACCAAGCTTGGCTGCAGGAGCTGCCCAAACAAGGGAGATCATTCACTTGTCTGTCTGTTGGGGCTCTGCACTGAGAGTAGCTGCCAACTGGGATTAAAAAGCAGTCTACCCCATTAGGGAGAGGACTTCAGTCCCGTAACCTTTGGGTGGCATTTCCTGTGCCAGGTGTAATACTTGTATTCCTCTCTAAGGTGCTCTTCTGACCAAAGCCTAGATTTGCCATGTTATTTAACGGCCACCTAGCACATGACATTACAAGCACAGGTAGTATTGTCTACTGTAAATTATGGTAGCAGGCCAACCTGCCCTGACCTGCACCAGTCCTAGGTTGTCCCTATAATACAGCGTGATGGCTTTACCTTCTGCCCTGCACAGCGAGGAGGGGTAAAAGGCTGTGCCCTGTATTATGTACAAAGTCAGACCAAACCCTTATAGTGGCTCCTTAAAATACGTGACAAAAGTGCAGATGCTGGTCTAGATGAACTGAGGATTTGGCATGTTGGGAATATACTGGTGTGAAAATGAAGTAATAGAGTTGTGAATCAAGTGTGCGCAAGTGTGAGAGAGAAACCTAGAGTATGCATGTGACGGCATTTTAGAATCGCAGACAATGATGGTTGAAGGGAGCTTAGGAGTCACATCTAGTCCAGCCCCTGCTCCAAGCAGCACCAGCCCCAACTACAGCATCCCAGACAAGGCTTTATCCTCCTGGGTCTTGAACAGCTCCAAGCATGGAGACTCCACCACCTCTCTGGGGAGCCTGTTCCGGTGCTTCACCACCCTCCTCGGGAGAAAGCCTCAACTTCCCTTGCTGCAACATGAGCCCATTGCTCCTTGTCCTGCCATCTGCCCCCACTGAGAACAACCCAGCTCCATGCTCTTTGCGGCCCCCCTGCAGGGAGGTGAAGGCTGCTATTTTAGCAAAGTGCAGATTTCAATGCAGCCTTAAATATGGAGCCACAGTGTTCAGTAGCACTTCGCGTGCGCAGTGATTATGCTGCTGTTTAGGTAACTATTTCAATGTGCACGTTTATCAGGATAGAGCTTTTATAGGGCTATGCAAAGCAGCTGAGAGAGCTCCCATAATGCCGTGCTAGTTATGTTAAAGCAAGGGTGTCCAACTCATCTGGCCCCGCGAGCTGGGTGAGCGGCTGGTCTGTGGGTCAGGTCAGGCCTGTGGACCCCTCCCCTCCACATGCCTGATCCAGCACATGCAGCACCCACCGGGGCCAGTCTGCAATGTCCTGGGACCCAGTCCGAGCGGGCAGCACGTGTCCGAGGTACCGCACTGGGCCAGTCTGGTGTAGCGTGTACGTCAATGGGGCAGCACCGGATTATGGGGCTTTCCGAGCTGGATCCAGCCAGCAAGCTAGACATGTGACACCCCCCATTAATAGCATTTTAGTTTATGCCCGCTTAACCGTTGTGAGAATCATCCAGTCTTTCCTTTCTCCATTGAATTGTCCGAGTTGTGTGAAGGAAGCCCTTTCAGGCTGCGCTGACCCAAACTTCCTGCTTCACATGAAATCAATGGGGTCCGGGGGGGGGGGTCGCGTGAAGCAGGTGCTTTCGCTGCTTCGCCGGATCCGGGCCCCGCACCGTCTATTCTTAGACGCGGCTGGAACTGGCTGTGTTCGGAGGGCCGAGAGCGGTGGAGAGCCAGCTGGTATCAGCAGGATGTGCCTTGAAAATGTGACAGCCGTGCAGGAAAACCCACGATAAGGCCCATTCTTTCTAGTGCAGCAGTTCCCGGTGCTGCCTGGGAAAGTTTTGTCTGCTTTGGCTTGAAACCCCTTGGCCTCTATTCTGAAACCCCCCACTCGCACCCCTGCTCTCGGTGGCTTTGTCCTGTGCTACTCGACAGGGAAGGGTCACGCCACTGGTGTGGCCTGGAGCTGATGGTCGGCAGGAGAGGGCTAGGGCTGAAGTGAGGCACCAAAAAAACTCCTGTTATCCCTGAGGAACCATTGGAAAGAGGCAAGTGGCCCCGTTTCGTAACGTGCATGCCAAAAATATGCATCGTGTACAAGCCCCCTTCACCTGCGATGGCACCTGGTTCAGACAGAGCAGAGCTATCTCAGGTACGGCCAGCCACAGCGCAAAGCTCGGTGCAAGCAGCAAAACCCACTGGAGGATCTGGGTGATCCCCGGGGCTGCTAGCTTGTACTGAGGTGCAGGCTGCTTGCAGGGCTCTGATACGAGCTGCATTGAAGCACCTTGGCAGCATGGACATGGCCACAGCCTCAAGAGGAAACCCCTCTCCCTTGAGTTTTAGCAGTATTTGTAATAGGCAGTTGCTGCGTGCCGTTACGGAGCTGCGGCGCTATACCCCCCAGAGGTGCCATGCTTTACTCTAGTGAGCAAAGGAGTTCATGGATACCTTGCAAAGGTGGTTGTAAAGGCCCTGTGTGAATATACAGGGCTGCTCGTATTGAGGCTATATAGCCCAGAAAATAGATCGGACTTGGGTTCTTGTCCCTTCTGCGCGTTACTTTGGGCAAGTGGCTTCTCCTGTGTGGGTTTCTCTCTCCCCTCCATCCAGGAAGAGCACACACCAACTGCAGATGCTTCCTCAGCCTGACAAAGGGTATTTCTACCCGAAAGCTTGCAAAGAAGATTTTTTTCCCAATTATTTGAGTTGGTTTAATAAAAGATATCAGATTTACCCAAAGAACCTGGTCTGCCGATGTCCTTAGACCGACATGGCTCCAGTCGATACGTCTCTTCCCTCCTGACCTTTCTCTACCTTATCTATAGTGTGCAAGCCATTCTGGGACTCTGGCTTCCTATGTATACGTGCAGCACCTTGCACAGCGGGGCCCTCGTCACAGCCATTAGCATGATTTGCATTGGGTGCTGGGTAAACATGCGCAGTGTCTTTGAGTGGGTCCTTGTGAAGTCTGCAGAGCTCCTTTGGAGAATCGGAAACCCGGCTGGGATTTTCAGTTCAGCCTTCCAGGAGAATAAACTGGATCTGCTTCCATGCCGGGGAATCGAAGCAGGCAAGAAGGCAGCTGGGAGTTGAATTAAGTTTGGTGCATGGAGAGCCCTCCACGTTGCTCCCCCCGGGTTGATGATGACCCCATGCCCTCTCCTCAGCACCCCCAACGCTCCCTCAGCAGGGACAGAGATAATGTCAAGACCGATACGGGGCCAATCTAAAATGCATTTAACTTATCCCTCCCAACACAGGCGGAACGAGACCACTGTGCTGCCGTTGTGTTTCTGCTTTGCATGCGGAGGGGGCTGTTTCGTTTTATGTCCCTTTGTTACACTCAGCTGGTGCCTCCCTTGGGACTGCTTTCTGCATCAGATTGGGGCCTAAAGGACTTCTTCTTTTTTAATTTTTACAATAACAAATACCACCCCCGCCCTCGCTACACATCAGTAATAGTCCTGTGTGAACCACCGGCCATCTGCATTCACAGCACACCCCCAGGGGAACCGCCAGCCAGCTACAGGGGCAGGCCAGAAGACCTATTTTTATGAGCTGAAAAGCTCTTGGGGGGGTGGAAACATCGCTCTTGCCCAAAAAGGAAACCTACACTAAGCTGCTTCAGTTGTGATTGGACGGGGAGTTTAGGCGGATGTTGGGGGATGCTGGGAAGACCTGGTTGGAGGCAAGTGATTTTTTTGCTTCAGAGCAACAGTTGTTTAAATGCCCCGGCGATATCCGTGCGATTGGAGACTTGTTCGGTAAAAGATCATGGCATGGTTCAGAGGATAGTGGCTTAGCCTCCCATAAGACATGTCTTGGTTTATACATGCGACGCATCTTGAGAGGCCATGGTTGGTAGCACCAGTAGTATATCTTGCAATCTGGGTTTGTGGGATTTGCAGACTTCCACTGAGATTAGGGACTCCCTCTTGCAAGGCACTAAAACTACACATAGACGCGGTCCCTTTCATCTAAATCTTAACTAAGGGGGTAATATTATACCCATTTTGCAGATGGGGCAGGTAAGGAACACAGAAGGGGTCGCAGGACTTGTCCCAGGCCACCAAGATAAACTATGGCAGAACCAGGACCTGAACCCAGTTCATTTTTGTCCCAGTCCAGGTCTTTAGAAACTAAGTCGCCCGTCCTCTTGAACATGCTGCCAGTTTCTCATGAGCAGCCCCAGCAGTGAGGTCCCGGTACAGCTGGCTTGCTGTATAACTGATCTATCCATTTGCCTTTCAGAAACCTGCAGCATCGCTCACAATGAAGCTTCTGGCCTAGGAGAGATTTTCTCAGGGGGTCGAGCTGCTGTGCTTTGAAACCTGGCTGTCCTCACTCAAAATGGCTTTATGCCTCAAGCAAGTGTTCAACAAGGACAAAACCTTTCGTCCCCGGAAGAAATTTGAGCCTGGCACGCAGCGGTTTGAGCTGTACAAGAAAGCCCAGGCTTCTCTCAAGTCTGGGCTGGACTTGAAGGCCGTGGTCCAGCTACCACCAGGGGAGAACATCAATGACTGGATCGCGGTGCATGTGGTTGACTTCTTCAACAGGATCAACCTCATCTATGGGACCATGTCCGAATTCTGCACTGAGAAGACCTGTCCCATCATGTCCGGTGGGCTCAAGTACGAGTACAGGTGGCAAGATGATAACAAATACAAGAAGCCGACCAAACTGTCTGCACCCCAGTATATGTGCAGGCTGATGGACTGGATCGAGACGCTCATTAACAACGAGGACATTTTTCCTACCAGGATAGGTAAGCAGCCTACAGTAAACTACTGGCGGGTCCTATATCTACCTACCTGTGTATCACATGCACCCCTTCCCCCAAAATCAGCCCTACAAAGTTGGGATGCATGTCTTAAGTTGGGAATTTAATTTTCTTCCCTGGAATAGAAGCAAGGAGAGACTGCTGCAAAATGGCTGCCGTGCTTGCATCTTGGCACCCTTCAGGGTCAGAGCGACAGTGTTAACCCTGTCACAGCCACAGCTGCTGTAGTCAGGGTCACTTGTGGTCAGTGTTTAGCCATGACTGGAAAGATGTTTTTTTTGGTCTTCATTCTTCCTTTCCAAAACAAGGTCTGCATCTTATTTGCGGGTGTATGATATGCAAGATAATACGGTAGCTTAAAGCAGGGGTTCCAGATGTGCAACCCGAGGGCTCCTTGTGATCCACAGCCTTTGTATTGGGTTATTTGTCTCAAATGATCAGCGAGAGAATTTGTATACGTGTTGACATATGATGAACCAAGCAATGATCCTCCTCGTTAGAGCTTCGTTATATGTTAAGTTGAGCAAAAAAGGATTGCATTGCAGGTTCACTTGGTGGTGTGGCTCCTTATATCACCTCCCACCTTTCAAGTGGCCTTCCAGGAACAGAAATGTGGGAACTGGTGGTTTAAGACCCAATAAAGATATTATTGTGATCATATATCACAGGCGATGGAATTTCATCCAGGGATTCCCACATCCTGCCCTGACAAGTCATGGGACTTTTTTTAGCCAATGATTCAGACTTGATTTCAAGCTGATGAATGATGGAGAATCTACCACATCCTGGTAATCTCCTTCCATGCATAATTATTCTCCCTCTTTAAAAAGAATTGCCTCAGACTAATTGGAAAGGGAAGGGAAAATTAGCTGATTGCAGCACAAAGCTGGTGTAATGAAGTGGTACTAGCTTGTGGAAGTGTATTTTTTCTTAAACCTGGGCCTTTGTAGAGGTGGGAGAAGTCCTAGAGCCAGGCAGGCTGTGTGGGCAGGCGCATCTCAGGCTTCCTGCAAACTCTTCTACACATGCACCTTGCTCTTGACCTATGTTGTACCTGATACGCCTCGTCTTAATGACGGTGGGAACAGCCAACGAGGTGGTGTTACTTCTTAAATCACCACTGAGGGAATTAGGACTTGGCACACCAGAAATACATGCTCTTACCACCTGAGCCATGATTTGAAACCTGGCTCCTAGAAGCCAAACACGGATGAATTACTCAGTGCTGTTGCTTAACCTTCAGATTTAATCCTCGTTAACCAGCCGGGGTAATGTTACACCTGCTAATCAGGTTCTTCTGCATTCTTTGAGAAGCTGAGAGTTCAGGAATGGAAGTGTTGTGCTCTGTGGTGGGTATCGGTGAACCACCCTGCTCTCTGAAGCACAATTACTATCAATTTTGTTTCCTAAGAGGTTGCTCTCATTGTGTTCAGTGTTTTCACGAAGGGCTGGGACTCTATAAATAAACTTCCCCCTAGATAGCAGTCTCTCCTCTCATTGGTTTATATGCCACCAAGCCTTTCTGTCTGTCTTGGAAATGTTGTCTTTTCAAATGAAAGAGGAAATTCTTTATTTTTAAGAGAAACTGATAAGTAGTTACTGATGAATATAATCTTTCCATCAAGCCACGCTGACTGGCATGTGGTTTTTATCATTTCTGTTTTTCAAGGCATGTGAATCTGGGATAAATCTTTGCATTTTAGGATTCCTTTTTCAGTTATCATGTTAGAAGTACCTTCAAAATTACCCAAGAAAAGGCTGATGAAGGATGACTGGGCGAGCTCTTCAGCTGGTGTGAAGTGGCATAGCTCCTCATCCCCTCTGGTCTGTTTCCAAGGCTAGGGACACAAATTACACATAAACCGGTATAAGTGATTGGAAACCAGTTCAGATCTGTAACACAACAGAAGTTCAGTGCACATAAACTGCTTGCAGAATGGCCGAAACCGGTTTAAGGTAAACCTGGATGGATGTAGTATCAGACTTAACTGATTTAAGTTAAATCGGTTTATTGAACTTCTGTCCTTGATTCCCCCCCGCAGATTCAAGTGAACTCACAGTCCCCCAAGATGCTTTGCATCTCCCCTACAAACCCTGCTTGTTAGGTGGGTGGGCTAGCCTCGGCCCAAGCTGTCTGCTCCAGCTGAGCAGGGAGGCGTGGTCTAGCGCCCCCTGGCTTCTGGCCTGGGCCACTGCAAGCACATGGCTGCATTTCCAGAATCAAAAGTGAATGTCTGTTCACTTGTTTCCTGGTTCAATCTATGCAGCTTAGACTAACCTGTCAAAATTGAATTGACTCAGCCTCGGGCTTTTTGACTCTGCACTTAGCCCAAATGACTTGTATGAATTAGGATTCCATTAATCCCAAAAGATGATTTTTGCATACCTTAGGGATATGCCTGTGTTACGTGCACAGGCCGGCTCCTCAGTCTGTCTCGATAACCAGACCCAAGATAAGTCAGTGCAATGCAGTGAGTGCAGACTCACATTGCGCACACGGGCAGTGGTTGCATCCCTGACTCTGTGCTACCACAGCATTCAGATGTGTTCTGGCATGCTGTGTCGGACACTGCATGGCCTTCTGGGAGAACTTGGAAGGAAAGGCTTGATTGGAGGCTGACTGGAGAGGACAAGGTTAAGTGGCAAAGTGGTTTCTAGCCTGGGTCACTTCTTGCTGTAAGAGGATAGGCAGGTGGCAGATCATGAGAAGATCATGGGGTACTGTGGGATAGCATTGGAGGACTGCCTTGGGCTGATGGTTGTACCAGAGCACTGCTGTCCTATAGAATCATAGAAAATGAGGGTTGGAAGGGACCTCAGGAGGTCATTTAGTCCAACCCCCTGCTCCAAGAAGGACCAGCCTCAACTACATCATCCCAGACAAGGCTTTGTCCACCCGGGTCTTCAATACCTCCAAGGATGGAGACTGCACCACCTCTCTGGGTAACCTGTTCCACTGCTTCACCACCCTCCTGGTGAGAGAGTTTTTTTCCTAACACATCTGTGTTGGGTCCAACACAATTGAGGTACATACTCTTCATCCTAACCTGGGACTGCTCATGGGCTGTAATTTGGGGTCTTTACGCCGAGCAGGGAAGCACGCAGAATTCCTATGAGTCAAAACAAAGATGCAAGGAGAGAACTGCGAATTTTTTAAGCAAAGCTTTCTAATTGGCTTCCTAGCTTCATCCCAAGGGACACAGCCCAAATCCAGACTAAACACAGTTACACCCTGATCTTACAGGTGATGGAACGAAATACAGTAACCTTGGCTGTAAGTTGGGTAGCATTGAGAGCACCTTTGCAGAGGTGTCTGCAGGAGATGATGGAATGAGTGGATATTGACTGTTGCCATAGGACAAAGGTATTAATTGTCCTCTTCTTGTGCTGACCCACAGGTGCTTGCATGAGCCACCACTAAGACTGTCCAAAGCAGGTACTGTAATGCATCCTCCTAAATAAGCGTCTCGGTTAACAGAGGTTCTGAGTAGCCAGAGCTGCTAACAACGTAAGGATCTACTGCTTTGCTTGACACTTTTGGAAGATCAGCGCTCCTGAGTACTTAAATACAGATTAAAGTGCCTAAGTTTTAGCCAATTTCCTAACCTGAGATCGAAAGCTGCTCAATAACTTCAAGATCTAGCACTTTTGTTGACTGCCACCCATCACTGGGGCATCCGTGCTCCTCCTTCAAATCAGTAAGGGCAGTGAAGTCTTTTTTTTTTTTTTTTTGCATTTCATGGCATCTCTGACCCATGAGGAAGAATCCTTTCCAGGGGTCCACGTTTTGCATGGTGAAAGCAGTGGTCTCTCTGTTGGTTTTGGTTTCAGTTCTGTGGCGAGGAGGATTGGGTTGGATAAGAAGATGCCAGTGCATCAGTGCAGGTGGGGACTCGTGTCCAGAAAGTCTTCCTCGTGACAGCCAACCCAGAACCGTTCTGTCGTGTCTTCAAGCCACGTTGTGAACAGAGCAATTATTAAGCCCACATTAATGATGCATTTGCTATGTTGATGTGTCCTGAATCCCAGTCCAGGCTCCTCATTCTGGGGTCCTGCACCTTCTGCTTGGGCAAGAGCAGGTCAGTTAGCGAGAAAGAGGTCCAGGCTCCTTGGATGAAGACTCCAAGGGCTGTGGACAATTCACCATGGCCCTAAGCTGCTCCAATGGATAATTACCCTCCTGGTTAGCATTTGCACCTCATGCTTAGCTGGAATTTATCTAACTTCAGGTTCTAACTACCAGACCTCATTACTCCTTCTCCCAGCTGGATTAAAGAGCTGTCAATGATCAGAAATCTCTTCTCCATGTGGGTACCTCAAGGTTATTGTCAAGTTGCCTCTTAACCTTCTTGGCTGCATCCAGACGAGCACAGCCATGCAGTATGTGGAGCCACAGACGCATCCGCCATGCTACATACCACACATTCAGCTGTTCTCTATGCTGCAAGAGAGCAGCTCAAGGAGGTTTGTTGGCCCCCAGATATCCAGGGGTCAAAAAAACCTGTGCAAAGGGGAAAAAAAAGCAGAGCAGCAGCATACACTGCTCAAAACCAGAGCCTGGCCGGCTGGAGCCACGCTTCGGCAGGATTGGGAGGCCCCCAGGTAAGGCTTCTGGGGCCAGCGCAGTGCTTGTCCCAGCCTCTCCTACCCCACCTGGGGTAACCTGCCGTGTACCAGAGGGCACGTGGCATGGGTGTTATCCAGGGATAACTAGCGGTGGTACAAGGTGTGCCGTCACTAGTTGTTCCTGGGATACCAAATGTCCTTGCTCATGTCGACTCGGCCACTGGTTCAGGTCACCACCTTCCAGTCATGGTGATGCTGGCACACCACAGAGAGGCCGTACCCCCTGCCCTAGTGATAATTGATATTCCCTACTTGTTCATTTAGGGATCCTGATCTCTTCACTATTGCACTTCACTGGGAGCTCATTGACTTGCTTATTGGCCATCAGTTCCAGGTACTTTTCAAAGTTGCCTCATTCGATCCCCTGTGTTTTGACTTCTTTGAAAAAAAATGATCCCCCGCCCCCCTTTTCTGTTTGGAAATGGAGACATTTTTCACTTTCATTTGAATTTTTTTTTTTTAAATGACAATTTTTTTGTGCTAAAAATATTCGGGTTTTCCTTCTCGCGCACTTTCCATAGCCAGGAGAAGCCAGATAAAGGATTATCACACAACACTGACACATCGCGTAATGTCTTTCATAGCGCTACCGTCATGTGGCAAAATCCTTACTTAATTTCTGATCAAATGAGGATTTTGTAAGATCCTTGTCTAAGCCCTTTACTGACTGGAGGAGGTTTGCCCTGGTTTCCGAGTCCCTCTTCTGCATATTGGTGTTGTCTTTTTTCTCTCATGGCACGATGTTGCCATGTCCTATGGACTTCTCCAAGGGCAAGCAGCTTCCTGGCAGGGGCTGACAGATGCCTGGCAAACAGTCTGTTCTTGGAAATGTCGAGCGTTGCTTGGATTCACTAACATTGTTTGAGGTTAACCTCAACTTTCCTCGTTTGTCCCAAAATCACAAGCCCAGGGATAGGGCACGGTTCAGGAAGACGAGACAACCGCCCACATTGACAGACGGTGAACCCGTTCACCCTGCACACCCGACATGGAGAGCGATTCATCCTGGATTGAGGAGAAGAAACCCTGTAAGCCTTCTTCTCCAGTGCAGCTCCTTATACGAAGGTCTGTCAGATGTACTTTCCCAGATGCATTCGAGCATGGCCTGGAAGACGTACATACTTTACTATTATTTCATTATTATTAAGTGGTATTATTTCATGATTATTAAGTTGGCTACGTTCTAACCAACTTAAATCCTTACCGTGGTTTCTAATGCACACAGTATTCTCAAGTGTTGCGGTATCGCTGAGTGCTGTTTGGCAGATTTTCATAGATTTCATAGACATTAGGTCTGGAAGGGACCTTAAAGATCATCAAGTCCAGCCTCCTGCCCCAGTAACAGTAGTAAAGTCCAGTAAAGTCTTTCTTTTGCTAGCATTGCTGCAGAGGTAGAGGTATGACTTTTTCCTCCCCTGCATTGTACAACTTTAAAACAGAGGCCAAGTCTTAGTCCCGTAGCAGAAGAGCAATGAGCTATAGTGATAGACTGGGGCACAGGTGCTATCTGTGTTCATATTGTGGGTTATATTATGAGAATCATTTCAGTAAAAAATTGCACTGGTACCCCAAATAATTTTTCTAGTTCAAATCCTAGTTGTAGACCAGGGGAGCCACATCCAAAAAGGCAGTCAGGAAGCTAACTCTTACTTAGGTGCCCAACTCCTGCTGGAGACCAGAAATATTTGGACATGCAGGTGCTTAAGAAGACGCTGGACACAAAAATACCTTTCTGGATCTCTGGTGCGATTGAAAAATCATAGCAACCCCGTAAGTTTGGACAGGGAAACTAATGAGCTTTATTTCTGCTCTTGAGATTCAAGCGAGCATCAAAAGGAGATTTTGTTTGCATCTTATATAATGCACTTTCCCAAAGAGCACACTTACATTAAAATCAAAACCATCTCAGACTTCTTTGCATAATAAAGGAAAAATCATAGCAATCTTTGACCGCAGCGTGTTGTTGATGTTTTCTCAGCTGGCTGCTTTTGCAAAAAGTTTTCTTTCCTCTTTTTTTTCATCTCCTTCCAAAATCAACACCAAGTAATGTTTGCAGCTGCTCTTATACAATTAATTATAAGTAGTGTTTTTTTTAAAGGCATTCATAAAAAAGGGACAATTCAATTACCAGTAAGCTGACAAAACCAGGATTTAAAAATAATAATAATGTCTGCTGTAACAATCAATAATTTTTGTGTGTGTTTGTTTTACTATTTCATGGTATTGGTTAATAATTAATTTAGCTGGCCCCAGTCTAATCTGGGCAAAGTAGTTCTGGCAAGAGAGATACAAGACATATTAGGCTGCCATTCCCTTAGTTATGAGTGCTTTCAGATTTCTCTTGTTTTAATGCCCTATTTCGCGCTGCCCCACATGGTTCCCTTCTGTTTTGAGGCGATCAGTGTAGCGTGCAGAAAACATAATTCTCTAAGCATTAAAGCCCAACTGTGGGTTTCAAGCAAAGCATCTAAACAAAGCTAAAATTGAGATGCTGAATCAGTGCCCAGCTATGAATTGCTCCTCGTCCCATTCTCCTGGCCATCTCCCAACTAGGGAAATTTATATTCTAACCAACTTATATCCTTAGTGTGGTTTTTAATGCATGCCGTTTCCTCGAGTATTGTGGTATTGCTGAGCACCGTTCAGCAGATGTTCTCTTCCACCTCGGACAGGATTTCTACGAATTATTCTTCTAGATGTAGATTGTCCCATTAGTGGAGTAGGACAAAAACTTGAGGACAGCAGCCATTATAATTGATTGACCATTCATAGAATAATAGGAAATGAGGGCTGGAAAGAAGCTCAGGAGGTCACGTCTAGTCCAACCCCCTGCTCCAAGCAGGACCAGCCCCAACTACATCATCCCAGACACGGCTTTGTGAAGGTCTTCAAAACCTCCAAGGATGGAGACTCCCCCACCTCTCTGGGTAGCCTGGTCCAGTGTTTTACTTCCTTCCTAGTGAGAGAGTTTTTCCTAATATCCACCCTCAACTTCCCTTGCTGCAACTTGACTGCTGATACCCTTGCTTGCGTGGGAGGAAACCTTGGTGCATTATTAAATGAGAGGAGTTATTTTTAATTATGCCCCTTAATCAAAGTGAATCCTGTGGAATAGGACTGCGGCAATACCAGAGCATATCATTTTAGTTGTCGCACAGTGTCCCTTTTTCACGGTCACTTCCAGGAGGCTTATTCTGTATCTTGACTTGGGTTAATCTGAATTTTAGAACCACGATATTTCTTTGTCCTGGAAACCATGAATGTCTATAATAACCAGCTGTCAATATTTATATTGTCATTATGCTTACAGGACTGTGCTGGCTAGACAGTGTGTGGGCAGTGAGAAACAGCCCCCGGCCCTAAAATATTTAATATTCTCACATACACAGGACGGGGAAAAATCATACTTGCAGTTTAACAGATTCAGCTTCCAGCCTAGAGGCAAAGTGCCTTAAAGCACTTCATCATGGCAGAGCCCAGGTCTCTTGAGCCCCATGTTTTGACCTGCAAAACCATGCTTCCTCTCATTTTGTCCATCTCTACCTGAGGAAGAAAATATGTTTTTTAATAACATTTTCATTGCCCTCTGTTGGACTCTCTCCAACTTGTCCATGTCCTTTCTGTTGTGGAGGGCCTACAACTGGACACAGGACTACAGATGTGGCCTCCCCAGTGCAGAATAGAGGGGAAGAATCAGTGCCTCGATCTGCTGGCAACACTCCTACCAATGCAGCCCAGGATGCCGGTAGCCTTCTTGACAACAAGGGCACAGTGCCAGCTCATATTCAGCTTATTGTTCACTGTCAGCCCCAGGTCCTTTTCTGCAGAGCTGCTGCTTAGCCAGTTGGTCCCAAGCTTGTACCGGTGCAGGGGATCGCTCCCTCCTCAGTGCAGGACTTTGCACGTGTCCTTGTTGAACCTCATGAGATTCCTTTTGGCCCAAACCTCCAATGTGTCGAGGTCTCTCTCCGAATCCTAGCCCTCCCCTCCAGTGTATTTGCTACTCCCCCCAGCTGGGTGTCATCTGCAAACTTGCTGCGGGTGCTCTCTGCCATCTTCCAGGTTGTTCATGAAGACATTGAACAAAATCAGCCCCAGGACTGACCCCTGGGGCACTCTACTTGATACCAGCTGCCAATGAGACGTTGAGCCATTGATTACTACCCTCTGAGCCCGATGATCCAGCCTGTCTTCTTTCCACCATTTATCCAGCCCATACTTCATTAGCTTGCCTGCAAGAACATTGTGGGAGACTGTATGAGAAGCCTTGCTAAAGTCAAAGTCCACCACATCCACTGGTTTCCCTACATCCACAGAGACAGTCATGTCATCATAGAGGGCAATCAGGTTGGTCAGGCAGGACTTGCCCTTGGTCAACCCATGCTGACTGTTCCTAATCACCTTCTCCTCCAAATGCTTAGAAATGGATTCCTTGAGGACCTGCTCCATAATTTTTTCAGGGACCGGTGTGTAGTTCCCCGGATCCTCCTTCCCTTTCTTAAAGATGGGCACTAGATTTGCCCTTTTCCAATCATCCAGGACCTTTCCCAGTAATCATGAGCTTTCATGGCCAGCAGCTCTTCAATCACATCTGCCAACCTCTGCAGCACCCTCAGCTGCTTTCTACATCCCCATCATGGGCTGACTTTTGGCTCAAGGGATGCAATTGCTGTAATTGCTAGGGAAAGGGAACAAGAAACAAGGAGAGAAGGAGCGATGACTTCTCTTCAAGGGTTCTCCAAAATGGGTAACCATTCGTGGGGAACCTGTGTAACCCCACAAGAGAAGGGGGAGGTTTATTCCCCTCTAATGGATGGTCAACATAAGAGGATTGAATCACGTGCTGCTACCTTGCCTACGGGCTTGAAGCATCACTCAACACAGTGGATCTATGCAGATTTTTGACCAGCCGGTGACCTGGCCTGTTTAGCTTTTTTTTAATTTCTCCTTGCAGATCCCTCCCAGCTGTCCCCCAATCATTTTCTGCTGCTTTTCTTGATGTTTCTGACACTGGATTCATGGCACTTTAATGACTCTGTGTCTCTGGTTAGTAAATGTATCCCCAGGCATTCAGACCAGAAGGCTCCTCTTCTAAGAAGGATGGAGTGAGAGGGCGACTCATGTAGCTCTTCAGGTCCCTGCTTGTAGCAGAAGCCCATGACAAGTCCTGCTCTGCTGTCAGGTCAGATATTGGTCATTGTTTTAGGGGCAGCTCAGACAAGAGCCAAAAGAGAAAGCATTGCAAATGCACATGCACGGCAATGGTATTTAAGGAGATATTGGTCATTGTTTTAGGGGAAGCTCAGGCAAGAGCCAAGAGACAAAGCATTGCAAATGCATGGGATGATATTTAAGGAGCTCTACAAGATTAAATGCAGCAGGGCATGACATGAGCTGGTATTGTGTTGTGGCTGGGGGTAGGAGAGGGGATAGCAGGTTGTTGTGCATTCAGGAAGATCTGACTCCAAAGCTCTTCACCGAGGAGAGGAAGAAAATATGAAGCTGGCGCTTGCTGCTTTGTAACTTGTCACCCTTTGAAGTTCAGCATCTTGCTGTTATGACTTAGCTGGGTGGAGGCAGCAGGATGGTAAAAAGCCTTGAGAGCTTTGGAAATTTGCAGTGGCTTATAAAGAGAGGACAGATGGCTTATCAGATTTCCACCATGCTTCCTGCCCAGAGGAAGGTCTTCAGTCATCTCACCAGCCCCCCACGCTGAACAGATCCTGTGGACCCAACCTTGGCTCTTTGCTTCCTTGCTTTTAAACACTGGGCCGTGGCCTGTGTTAAGATCTGACTGGGCAAAATGGGGAAGTCTGTTTTCCTGCAGTGGAAATCTACCTCTGGCGCAATTGTCAGGGGGGAGAAGCTGAGACTCTATAGTCCAATCTCCACGCGCCGGGTCATTTCCTGGTCACAGTCGTGTCAGGAAGGAATTATGACTTCCCATTCCCCTAGACAATTGTTCCACACTCATGTTTTCTCCTCCCCTTCCCCATTCATCTAAAGCGAGCTGCCGGAAGACCAGACGTCACGGATCAGTCTAACAAAATCTGAGTTAAGCCAGCATCTCTCTCTAGCATGGCCTGTGGCTGATCAGATTTGAGGTGGATGTTTAGCAACGCAATGCTGTTTCAGGTTAAAAAAAAATCAAGTGCCGTTTGCAGCTGTATTATCAGCATTGCCTGCAAAGCACAGCAGCTGATAATACCACTCTACTCGGTATTGCTCGAGCCACAGCTGGCATATTGTTTGCAGTTTTGGACACTGCCTTTAAAGAAGGAGGTAGAGAAGCTGGAGAGGATTCAGAGACAACAGACAGATGACAACGCGCTTGGGAGCTATATGAGGAAAGGCTTAGAGGATGCAGTAGGGTGAGTATGGACAAAAGGAAATGAAGAGGAGACATGATTGCAGCTTTTGGAGGTTTGAAAGTGACTCTAAAGAAAAAGGAGAAACGAAGTTCTCCCTGCTTTAGTATGTCAGACACTAAGCGATGGAGCAAAGCAGATTTCAAGCAACATTTCCTTGCTAAGGACAGTAGGGACATGAACCAAGCTGTCTGGGGAAGTTGTGGGAATCTCCTTCCTTGGGCAGTTTTCAAGAAGGCTTTGGATGGAGGCATCTGCCTGGAATGGATCAGGAACAGGGAGCCCTGCATCTGTGCAGGGAGGTTGGACTAGATAACCCGTGAGTTCCCCTCCTGCCCTGTGATTCAAATGGCAGCCGTGCAGCTGGCTGCTAGACCCAAGTGATGGTAGATATGGGTGGAGAAGACATCCACGCTCCTGCCCACCCAAATATGAACACCCACACCCACCCACACACCCACGCGCGCACACACACGTCTGAGTGAAGATTGAAGGGCAGTTACTGGTTAAATGTAAGTGCATCTTTTGCCAAATGTGGTCATACTGGTCTGCCTGGTGCTGTTACATCTAGTGCAAAGCCCCTTTCCCATTCTCTATACTGGGATACTCAACCCTTGGCCAACGGGCCCCATCTGGCCTGTGGATCCATGTCATGTGGCCTGTGGGACTCCCTGCAGGTCCAAAAATTGGAGAACGGGGGAGCAATGGCAGTGTGAATTGCTCCTCCCCTGCTGCCAAATCTCCAGACCTGTGGGAAGCCCGGTGGGCTGGGTGGTGTGGCTCTGGGTGCTAGATTGGGTGCATGGGACCAGGGTGGCACAGGGCCCAATCTGGGTGTGCGCGGTTGTTTGAGGCCATATCTGGGCATGCGGGTCCCAATCTGGGTGCCAGCCTCGCGGATTTGGTCTGCGGCCCAGCCCTGGGCCGTTTGTCTGGCTTGCGAGACCAAAAGGTTTGAGCACCACTGCTCTAGGCTCCTCCCAATGAAATCAGGTGGATACAGGACCGCTGACTCTACTTTCCTTGGGAAGCACAGTCCTTTTAGTCTGCAGAAGAGAAGACTGAGGGGGATTGAATAGCAGCCTCCAACTCCTTGCAGGTGGGTTGCAACGAGGATGGAGCTGGACTGATCTCAGTGGGGGCAGATGACAGGACAAGGAGCAATGGGCTCAAGCTGCAGCAAGGGAAGTTGAGGTTGGATATTAGGTACAAGTTTCTCATGAGGAGGGTGGTGAAGCACTGAATAGGTTATCCAGAGAGTTGGTGGCATCTCCATCCTTGGAGGTTTTGAAGACCTTCACAAAGCCTTGTCTGGGGTGATATAGTTGGGGCTGGTCCTGCTTGGAGCAGGGGTTGGACTAGCTGTGACCTCTTGAGGTCCTGTCCAACCCTCATTTCCTACATTTCTACGATTCTTCCATCCAACTTGCTCTTTCCATATTTCCTGGCTGCTTTTTTTTTATTTCCCCAGCACTTCTTTCTCCCCCACTGTCCCCAAGGTGACCTCACCCATCCAGTAGGCTCAAATGTCTTCTTTGCCGCTTGTTTTTGTCAGGAAAGCAACGGGGGAAACAGCCTCTGTGATAAACAGCAGGCGACAAATGCAAAGCCCCATGCTGAGTTCCTGGTAGTGAGAGCCCTTCACCGGGGACTTAGGGATACGCGCTGTTCAGAACAGAGTGTATTTCCCAGTGGAAGCATCAGTACCATCTCCTCATTAGAGGTAATTTACTGTGATGGATTTTCTTTATTAAGGGGAGCGTTTCTGGCTGCCGCTTCACAGCTCTGCAGGCTGCGACGGGTCTGATGGGGCCACGGTGCCCTGCAGAAGCGCAGATGCGATTCGCACAGAGGTAAATCTCCGATGCTTTGTGCTCGGAGTTGTTGTTATTCCAAGCCCCAGAGCCTGGTGAAATCAATAGAAAGGCTTTGGAGCAAGGGGCTTTGAATCTGGACCTGGGTGGGCTCTATAGGGGGGATAGGATAGGCAAGACTTTCAGTTGAGCTCTCGCAGGATCCCATAGTCTTCAGGGAGAGCTTGGCCCTGGCTGTGCAATTTGGTTACCTTGGAGATAATTTCATGTGTTATTAATATATATTGTGATGTATATGCCAGGGGCCTCAAAGATGTGGTACCCAAAATAGATAAGGCAGGATTGCTCCTGGCTTGTACAGTGAATTGTCTTAGGTGGGTCAAGAAGCCTGTGGCAGAGATGGACGGAGCACACATCTCCCAAGTCCTCAAAGCGCAGGTGTGCACTGCATCCAGTAGCCAAGAAATTAATAAAAAATCCTTTTCTAACAGATAACCATGTACATTATAGCAAAGGGGCAAAGACGCTGAGTGCGAAGAGTGGTTTTCTTTCCTTTAGTAAAGGAAACTTACAGCTCCGTTCTCTTCCTCTTGCGTAAAACTAACATGGTTCCAGCAAACCCATGGGAATGACTTATCCCAGCATCAAGGAGAGCGGAATCTGGTCCGCTGGCTGTATACCTCTTGGTGGATATATTTTGAGCAGGATGAGCTTTTTGTTTTGTTGTGTTTTCAGCAACACAGCGGGCATGTCTGCATGTGCATTTACTGCACAGTAAATTTACAAGTAAGCAGATTTAGGCCAGTGTCTACATGCGCAGACGTTAAAGCACAATAACTCTATGTTTGGACTGACTTGGGAGTAGTTAGTCCCAAGTCAGTCCACACACACAGTGTTACTGCACAGTAATGCATCTACATGTGCGTTACTGCTCAGTAACTAATCGGGCATCAATTTGCTACCTGCATGATGCAGGAAGAAAATTTACACCTAAGTCAGTGTAGGTCACCATAGTTACTGCACAGTACAGGCATGCATGTGTAGATGCACGTCTGTACTGTGCAGTCATTTTTTGGTTACTGCACAGTAATTAGGTTACTGCGCAGTAAATGTGCACGTGTAGACACTCCCCCAGTAAGGTGGTCCTTTGTGTTGTAGTTTGTTTTACGAGCTAGTAGCAGCAAACGTATGTCCTTGGGGAGAGATTGCATCTATCGTTTTCCTCTTGAATACCTCAAAAAGACAGCCCAGCGGTGGCACTGATATAACTCTGGTCTTCAGGAAAATGGCATTTGTGAATGCAGGGTTTTACAATAATAAAAAAAAATGCAAAAGATGTTTCCATTTTCTTTTTCTGAAGCACCCAGCAGTCGGTCTCAGAAGGCAGACCAGACTGCTAGCATGACTTGTTAATAGAGTTAAGTGGCACCTTGATGGGGGGGAAAAACCCCACTCAGTTCTCTATCAAGTCTTAGAAAACTTCAGAATGAAATCATTGCTCTTTTCTTGGCAAAAGAGGCTTGGGGATTTGTTCTGAAGAGGAAAGTGCTTGTAGGAGCGACAGAGTATTTTTAAGTGAAGGACTTTTAAGCGAGCGAGTATTGTTTTATTAGCAATAAGCAGTTGAACGAGGCAGTAGAAATGTAGGAAAGAGAAGATACATAGAGGCGACTCTTACATGTCAGGAGTAGTGCAGGAAAATATTTTGGTCATGTTTTATTTGCTGAAAAACAGAGACTCAAGTTGATCAAAACTATCAGCAAATCTGTGTCAAATTTATCCAACGATTTCAGCTGGAAAAAGACCTGGAACTTGTTTAAAGAAGCCAAAAGGACTCATTTAGACACTTTTCCAAAAATGTCACTATTTCTTTGTCAAAACAGTCCTACAGTTAATTAAAACAGGTTCAGAAGACCTGGGACAGGGAGGGACAGGTCATCAAGTCTCATCATTTGCTATAGATGGGGACTGAGTAAATACAAGAAAACATTGCCTTCAAGAGATGTTTTGTTTGACCCAAGGCTGATTTTTGGTTGGTTTTGTTCTAGTTTGATCAATGTGTCACCAAAAAAAGCTGTCATTTGCAAGCTCTAAATGAGGGGCTATGTTCGTTCTTAGTGGCCTGGCTACCAGCTTTTATACCTGAATTCCAGGTGCCGCATGAAACTAAGCCCCTCTGAAACCCACCCCTCTTTCTCCAAATCCAGCTGTTGTGTTGCAAGCTTTCTTTTACAATTATCATGTATTTTCCTAGCTGAGTGGAAGATCCAGGAGCAAAGATCGCTCTCCTGGGAGATGATCTTACATTGGGATGAGCTGGCCTCAGTGGGCGCTTGTACATGTCATGCGTTGTCACCACATCCTCACGGCGTGGGAGTTGGTACGGTTTGATTTATGGGAGCTCCTATAGGTTGCAGTCAGGGTGTTGGGTCCCACTGGGGTAGGCCTGCATGCCAACCTAAGATAAAAGAAGGTGCAAGTCCTCCTCACACAAGAAGGAGTTCAATGCAAAGGACTCCCTCTCCCCTTGGCCTCTCTCCTGAGCCTTGTGGTCACTTGTCTACGTGGAACAAGGCGGAGACCCACCAACTAGTTTCACATCCACCACCAGACAGGAAATATTTCTCCTCCAGGAAAAAGTTCACTGGATCCTTCTAGCACTCCTCCAAGCCTTTGAAAGGAGGTGACTTCATAGGCCTGGGAGAAGGGATTAGACAAAGAAATGCCATGCAGCTATGCTAGTATAGAGAGCGAACCAAGCCTTTTAGCTGGTCTCTAATGATCTCCACTTTGCCCTGGTTCCTGTATGCACCCGTACATCAGGTCCCACACCCTGGAGCTTCATGGCTTGAATTCACCACTAGTTCAACCCTGGCACAGTTGTAAAAGGCAGCGAGTTGCATGCTGTCGGGTGCAGGGAAACCTGCTGGGTAACGGGGAACGTAGAGTAACGTGATGGGGCCCGTTCTTTAGCACAGCAAAGTTTCATCTGTGGTATTATGCAGACATGCCTCTGCTTAGCTGTACTTAAGCAATCACCTGGAGATTATTAAGCTGGGAGGCTTCATTGATTTAATTGCCCCTTGTTAGGTTTCCATTGAGGCATTTATTTGAAACGGGGGCTTAAGGTGGCTCATTTGAAAACCAGTGTGCAAAGCAAGTTGGTTACTGCTGGTGTGACTGCTTCAGGGAAGCTTGATTGCATGTAGAGGTGGAGCAGCAGCAGGGAGGGGACACTTGTGTTCATCTGCGGGATTCCCCACTGGGAAGTGCTGCAAGCATGGTTAGGAAGATCAGTGTGTAGTGCTGAGCATGTTTCAAAATTGGTTGAATACATGCAGTAAGGTAGGGTGGATGGATCTGGAAAGGGAATCGTGGATGCATCTGTAAATTGGCTGCACTGAGGTCTCTGCCCAGCCTCTTTGGCTCCCTTGGCTGCCTGGATGAAAATGCCGCATGGTTTAAGCATGCTGCTAGAAGCCAGGATCCCTCTGCCAGGATTAGTTTTGATGACGCTTCATTCCAGCTGGGTTGAGCAGGGTCGTAGGTGGAAGAGATAACAGAGAGGTCTTTCCTTCTTGCTGGCTGCATATAGGGCAGCCAAATTCTTGTCTTAGCAATCCCTATGGGCATGTTATATATGGGAGGTGTGAGTGCACAGGACACTTGTATTGCTGCTTTGGCTCTTGTCAGAGCATGTGGCATACCTCCATCGAGGAGACTCAGGACCGGCTGTTACGTGCGTTCACCCAGTGCCCTCTAGAGGCAATATTATTACTAATGATTTGTCTTCCAGTATTGCAGTGATTCTCAGCACTTTGGGGTGCCTTGAGACCCTTTCTGGGGTGCCACACAACGTTAGCCCTGTTAGGTGTGCAAACCTAATTCACCAAGATTTCAAATAGGAATGCACAGTGTTAAAACCATTCTGCTTTGTTGTGGCCTTTCAGAGCTCTTTGCAACAAAAGAATGACTCCAATATTTTTCTGTAGTCAAACCCTGAGTGAAAACTAAGAGCTGGCATTTTCAGAGGGAGGCCTTAAGTCTGTCAAGGAGCGCCTTGAGTCTGGGAAGATTGAGAACAAGTACAGTAGATTAGGGCAGGTCCAAGCTGAGATCGGGGTCTCCTGCTCTTCTACCAGATGCTGAGAGGCAACTGCGGCACCAGAGTCAGTCACGTAAATAGTGAAGGCAAGCTACTTCTGTCCTCCGAGTAAAGGGCAACTTTGCAACAACAAAAACAATATTTTCACTAAATTTCAACCAAGTCTAATACACTGCTATAATGGAGGAGTCTTGTGCAGATTGATTGGGTAAAGTTTTTAGTAAATCGTGATTCAAAATAGTAGAACTCCTGGTAGAGGCGATGATCTTTTTATTGGACCGACTGAACAGTTGCAAAAAAAAAAGTTTTATTTGCAAGCTTTCGGGCTCACATGCCCTTCTTCAGGCAAAGGAGAATGCATGGATTGTAACATTTCTCCCAGGTAGAAATAAAAGTTCATATCGCACAGGAGAATAAAAAGATGTTATAGGTTCCCCTGGGTGAAAAAGTTCATTGTTTGCAAATTGGGCTCAAATAAAAGTTGAAGCAGTCTGTTTACCTCAAAAGTGTCTGACGGCAAGTGGGGTGTTGCATTTTGCTTCTTTTTTGGGAAGGTGTTTTCTATTGCGTGGGAGAGAGGGTTGATGGAGGGCTTCTCCTGGCTGCGCTGTTGTGTACAAGTTGGTTAGCGGGTATGCACATTCAGCTCAAACAAAAGGCCAGAGCAGGGGGTATTCTCCAGGTTTCAGGGTGTTGAATTTTTGCTTCTTTTTTTTTGGAAAATTATGACGTTTTCATTTCAAAATGGCTAATTACGATATCTTTTGCATGTCTCAGGGATACAGGTTTTAGCCACGTTGGTCTACAGGCCAAAGTAGTCAGAACTCTTGGTAGAGGCAATATCTTTTATTAGACCAACCACAGAGTTGTGAGCCCGAAAACTTGCAACTAAAGACTTTTTTTGCAACTATTTAGTTGGTCTAATAAAAGATATCACCTCTACCATGGGTCCTGACTACTTTTTCCTGTAGACCAATGTGGCTAAAACCTGTATCCCTAATTCATAATAAGTATTTGTATGGCATTAGCACCTGTGGGCTTGCATCCGTTGTGCTAGGTGCTGTATCTCTGTCGAAGGAAAGGACAGTCACTTTACAAAAGAAATTACAATCCAAGGTATGATTAATCCTGGAAAAACTGATGCCAATGCATCATTGATATAGTCTGAATAGGGCTGGCCTTTTTTTTCCTCTTAATGCTGAAAAATGCTTCCATTGGAAAATAATTTTACCAATAGTGATTTTTTTGCAAGAAAAAATTGTTTGTCATTTTCCAGTGAGGCAAATTGAAATGGAAAAACTGTGCTTTGCGTTTGACTCAAGTTGCTTGAAACTAAACTAAAGGCAGCCTCTTGATATTTAAAAACTAAGTGTTTCCCTCTACAGCATCAAAACTGCCTGTTTCAGTATTACCAATCCAGAGACTTTTTTGAATGTTTGGGGGGTTTTATTTGGTGATTATTTTTCCCTTATATTTCTAGGAGCCTTTGAGACCCTTTCGGGTCCCATGTTCCTAAATTCACTTCCCAGGGGACAGTCATTTTCATTGTTTCTTGCCAAAGAAAAGAATCTGGGTTTTGTTTCTTTTTGCTCATTTTGTGGGGGAGGGGGATTGGTAGACTGGAGTTTGATGCAAAGCCTATTAAACTCATAGAATACTGTATTATCTCATATACAACATGCCCTGGAGTAAGAGACACACCTTGTTTTTGAAAGAAAGAATGAAGAAAAAAAATCTTTCCTTGAAAAGTATCAGGAAATAACCGAATAGCATCAGCTAAGGGATCCCAGCATGCTTGTTTTCTGGCTCTGTTACTTCCTCCTCTCCCCCGCTTCTAGGATACAGAAACTGCTATGACCTTATATCCTATTACCATATTAACATATATAATAAGCACTGCAATTTGAAAAGCTGCTTTTATGAAAAAAGGGGTGCATGTTGTATGTGATATATTATGGTAATAGGGCTGAAAGGGACTTGAGGAAGTTGCATCTGGCCCAAGCCCATGCTCAAGGCAGGATCTTTGCTAGCTAAACCATCCCAATCAAGTGCTTGTCTAACAAACTCGGCGGGGAACTTCCTATTGACGGCGGTGAAACAACTCTCAGTGCCTACAGTTAAGCGCGTGAATTAATCTTTACAGAATTAGGTTTTCAGTGTAATGTGAGAGGCAACAGGTGGCTACAGGAAAACAAACGGGGGTGCACAAGGTAACAGCGAGATGATTACGATGAGTGCAATGAGCCGTGGTGAGAATTACTCTGGATTGTCACTAGGATGATAATGCACTTGGGCTTTCAGCACATTTGTTGCTTGGGAATTGAGAGGCATATGAGACCTGCCAGTGGCTCCTTTTGTGTGTGTCTTGCAGGGATCCCCTTCCCCAAGAACTTCCAGCAGGTGTGCACCAAGATTCTCACCCGCCTCTTCCGCGTCTTCGTCCACGTCTACATCCACCACTTCGACAGCATCATCAGCATGGGCGCTGAAGCACACGTCAACACCTGCTACAAGCACTTCTACTACTTCATCAGGGAGTTCAGTCTCATCGACCACCGGGAGCTGGAGCCCTTGGTAAGAGCGTGATCTGCAAGGGTAACTCTCTGTCTGTTTTGTACGGGGGTGATGTGATCCCGTGGGCAGGGAGACGGCACAGCGTCAGCCCCCTGCAGAGGCCAATGCCCTCACCTTTGTGCCTGTTTGCTGTTTGGACTTTCCCCGTCTGGTTTCTTATCGGGAAATTGCTGTCTGCTATAGTTCTGCCAGCAATGTCAGCCATGATCCCTATTGCTTTGTTTGACCTCCATGCTTTCTCCTAAGCTGTCTGTTGCAATTAGGAAGAATTTCCCATCTAAGTTCATAAGGCCGTTATCACTGGATCCCTTTTATACATCATCCCTTAAGCCCCACCTCTGCCGTGGTGCCCGCATGTTACCATATTTTCTTGACTACAACACACTGTAGGGTATAATATGCACCTTGCTTTTGAAAGGTAGAATGAAGGGGAAAAATAATTTTCCAGACTTACGGTGGCAAAGAGCAGGGACTTAACCTTCGGCTGACTCGCCCTTTCTGGCCGGTTTAACTGAAGCTGAAACCCTAGCTGTTTCTGAACACTAGTTTCCATGGGTAAATATATGATTTGGAAAAAAACTAGAGTCTCAAAAGCTGTGAAATAGGAGGAGAAAGACAGCTAGCAATCAGCAGAATTGCCCTAAGAAAGGTTAGCTTGATTAGCTGAGCATCAAGACCCTTAAAAAGGAGAGATGATCACTAACACCTGTGTCACGAGGAACAATGAGACATTAAGTTAATTGACTTCCTGTTAGCTGCCCAAATAGTAATACAGTAGTAGTATTGTAGCATATGGGGATTGGTTCCTGTGTGGGGTCCTTATATACAATATAAACGCTTTGCCCAGGTCACTTGGTTGGATGACCTGAAGGTCACTGAAATGGATAGGGAAGGGATAAGGACCCTTGAGTCCACTCTTTTCCCTTGCTCTGCGAAGAACAGGGCACTGTGTTGTAGCTTTGTGGTAGTGCCAAACAGCTGGTGCAGCCAGGTACAGAGACACCAGCTCCAGAAGAGAGTGCAGAGGAAGGAGAAAGACGTCCTCCCTTTGCCTTTTTCTGCCTGCTTAATTACCCATCTTGCCTGATCATTTTGACTGTGACTCAGGGAGATGAGCTCATCGAGGGATACTCAAAACACAGTGACATCCCTGTTGATCATATCAGATGAACTGGTCCTGATCTGTATCCTCATACAATAGCCTGGAGTCCCTGCAGTCCTCTGCTCCACTTTCTCAGCCTTCTCATCACGAAGCTCCTCTGGCATCGACAAGACACAGACCGTAATTGTCTTTCCTTCTTGACTGATGCCTGGGTACTGTAAATTGTTAGCACCTAATGAATGTCACGGGGCTAGAAAGGGGACACCTCTATAGCCTCCAATTTGCTCAACGGCATTCGATACAGGTGATGTATCTGGCCTGCTAGGTGATTTATGGGTTCGCTAAAAGGGAGTACTTTGGTGGGATGCAATTTAAATGAAACAAGCCAGGCTCGTCCCTGCCTCTGCTTTGCTTAATTGTAAATCTCTCGGTGATCCCATCGGCCAACATCTAAACACGGATCCAGACCCAAGTGCCTGAAAGATCTGGCATAGCCACTGCTGAGTTTACTTTGGACATGCATCAGTTCACCCAGAACCAAATGGAGCTCCTTATTCTTGGGTGCAATACATAGGATGTGGACAGATGAAACATTTACACTGGTGCAGTCAGCATAAAAAGTAGAAGACAGATGATATACCCCTATCCCAGGATAGGGTCCCACAAACCAGTGGAGAATTACCCTTGAAAGAAGTCCCAGTGCAAGTTATACTGGTTTAGGTTTCATCGGCCTGTGTTCATCCCACAGTAGCTGTTTGCCTTCAACAAACAGATTTTTAATGTTCTTCCTTGTGGTAAAGTGCAGCAAAGCTGAGCACCCATGTTAACTGCATGGCTGTCTATTCATGATCCTGGCTGAATTTACACTGGCATATGTAACTTATACTGAGTAATGCGGTCATCCCTCCATGCCCATAGAGTCCACGGTTCAAGCCCCAGTAAGGCTAAGTCTATCATGTAGTCTACTGAGGTGGAGAAATTGAGTCCTGTAATGTTTGCCCACATTTAGACAATCAAGATCCTACCAGAAAAATCTCAGGACCCTTTTCCTAAGAACGAGGGGGTTCAATCCCTCTGCCACGGACCAGTCTGGTGTGCCCCAGAGGCAGCTTCATTTTGCCAGTTGGGTGCACAGAGTAGAAGGCCAGATCCCATGTGAGTGAGAGTGGTCTTATAGCTTTTTATAGCCCTTTTCTCTGCTGTACACGCAGAAAATATGGCTTATTACTGCCACAGAGATGCCAGCCACAATCCCCGTGGGCTCTCAGCAGCTGACCTAACAGATGTGTCCCGCCACAGCCCTTGCTCTGGCTTAGATATCAGGAGGCACTCAGCGTGTCAGGTGGGAGCTGCTTGTTTCCAGATAGCGCCTCCAAGATCGTTAAAGACGAGCAAACTACAGAGGCTGAGAGAGGAGAAAAATGCTTCTATAATAACCCATTCCCCCTACCCTTCCCCTTCCTCCTCCCACCATCCTTTCCTGTAAGATGCAATAAGTAGAAGTTTCTTTACTAACACCATTGCAGTCGTGTGACACTCAGCCACCTCGATTTTCTGCCCGGCTGTGCGAATGGATGCAAGAATAAGTAAATAATAGACTGTATTGCACTTCTCACCCACGGACCCCAATGTGCTGTATGATGGTGTAACGGAACGGCTGCAGAGGAGCTCCTGACTTGCACTGGGGCTACACTTGAGCCCAGGAGCAGGGCCGGCAAGTGTAATATTGTGGGCTTGCCTAGAGAATACCAGTGGCTTGGGAATGGGACTATTAGGAGAGGTCTTAGCCATCCCGGGAGCAGGGCTAGCTCATGGGAACAGGGCAGGGAGGGTAATAGGCCTGGGAGTAAAGCCAGAGACGGGGCTAGAGGGAGCCCAGCAAGAAGCAGAGATGAGGCTAGAGGGAGCCCAGAGAGGGGCCAAGACGGGGCTAGAGAGCACGTTGAATTGATTGAGCCCGAGAGCAGAGTAGAGCATAAGTCTTGCAGTGATTGACTGGAAACACCTGCAAAGCTTGAGTATGAGGAAAAGAGGATGCCACAAAATTAGCCCTTAAGGTGATGAGCAATTAGACCGTGATGAGATCTCACTCAAGGGCAATCTTCCATTTCTGAGTACTGATTTACATCAAGGAGTGGCAGGCAAGTAGAAGGGGAGGTGGCCGCGAGAACAGGGTGGGCCACCAGAAGTCATCATGGCCACCTACTGTTTTGTTACAGATGACCGTTGGACTCGTCCTCATCATTGGGTAAAGGAAACTGAGGCATGGAGAAGTTAAGGTCACATGACAAATCAGTGGCAGGCCCTGGGGCAGAACTCAGGTTGCCTTATTTTTCGGGTCCTATTATAACTGCTAGACAATAGCCCCCCACTCTATCCTCCCGGTATAACCCTGCTTGTAGAGGATTGCAGCTGCCTGTGTCACTCGAATCACAATTTGGCCCCTCGTGACTTGGATTTTGCTTGAGCACGTAACACTGGCGAGGCCTTTTTATGTTCCTGTATGAACAGTCCTCCAGTCCATGTCACCCTCTTCTCCCCGAGCCAATTAGTCGGCGTCTGCAAGCAGTTAGATCAATGCTTATTTCCTCGCCAGCCAACTGAACTCCCCTGGAGAATATAATTGTGGAAATTAATGTAGCACCAGCTGGAACAGCTGGGCCTTTTGTTTAAAGCAGTGGGGCAATTAAAATGCAGCTGTGACAACTGCTGAGCGTTCCTCCTCCGCCTGCTTCCGATCACAGCCTCGCTAGCTGTTTTTCGTAAGGGGAGGATCGGGGAGTGTAAGAGATGCCAAGATAGTCGGCCTCGGAGACAACGTAGTGCAGCTCCTGCTCTCTCTGCTAGTCGGGTGTTTTCTCCCTTTGCCCTTCAGAGCCAGCATAAGAAGGAAGGTGGTGGGGAGGGAGGGACGGTCCCTTTGAAACACTGGACGTTGGCCATGGCTAGAGGTGGGTGGGTTGTGCCACACTGCTAAGATGGTAGGGTTGGAAGGGACCTTAAGAGGTCATATCTAGTCCAACTCCCTGCTCAGGGGAGGATCATCCTCACTTCGACCATCCCAGCCACACGTCTGTCCAACCTGCTCTTAAAAACTTCCAAGGATGGAGATTTCACATCCTCTCTATCCTGTTCCAAAGCTGAACCACCCTCCTAGTGAGAGAGGTCTTTCTAATCTCCACCCTCAATTTCCCTTGCTGCAAGTGGAGACCATTGCTCCTTGTCCCGTTCTCTGCAGCCACAAAGAAAAGCCCATCTCCATCCTCCTTATAAGTATCCTACAGGTATTTGAAGATATCCAGGTTGTAGCCATATTGGTCTAGAGGCAAAAGGAATCAGGACTTCTGGTAGAGCTGATAGCTTTTGTTAGACCAACTAGATTTTTACAAGAAACATTTTTGCAAAAAAATTCAATTGAATAATATTTTTTTTGCAAAAATCTAGTTGGTCTAATAAAAGCTATCACTTCTGTCGTGGGTCCTGATTCCTTCTACGGGTATTTGAAGAGTGTTAATAATGTGGTACCAAGAAACCTCTCGGGTGTTTGGCTCATGGGTCTTGTTCACGTGCTCAGAGTCGCACTAATCACCAGATTTAGGGGCAAGGAGGAATTTCCCCCCAGATTAGCATGGCAGGGACTGTCAGGATCGTTTGCTTTTCTTTGGAGGATGGGGCATGGTCTGCACTTTGAAATCATCAGGGTGTATTTCACGTTGCACATGCCCTGCCACTGCAGTGCTGCAGCCCTTGATCCTCTCGCTCTCTTCCTCTGGCACACTGTAATCTTTTCCTCTCTTTTTTTCCCCCCCCAAAGATCCAGTTGTTAGAGTCACAGGCAGAGTAATGGGAGAGGAGGGACTGAACCCGGTTCAGGGGAGCACCGGATTTTCCTTCCTGCACTAGTAACTCCAGCAGTTATCTACCTGGGAGAGTATTATTGTTTGCATTGCATTCATGCCAGCGGATACCGGCCCGTTGTGCCAGGAAGGGTACGAATGGGTAACAAAGAAACTGTCTCTTCCCCAAAGAGGTCCCATTCCAAGTGGAAGACTACACATAATAGGTCGATGCAATTAATCTGGGGTCAGATGACCTGGCTGGGGTCATCTGACCCCAGTGCTCTTTCCTGCCCAGGGCAGGGGGTCGGACTTGATGATCTACTGAGGTCCCTTCTGACCCTAATATCTATGACATCTATGGAGAAGGAAGTCATGAGGCGAGGAGTACAAGGGAAAGACTGGATGCAGTTAATTGCCTTAATAGACAAAACCATAGGGTCCCCTGTGGGACGAAGCCTGTTGCTCCGTTAGGATCTCGTGGCTCCCTCCAAGGAAGCTATAGCAGGGAGCTAGGCCAAGGGAGCTCTGGGGGCTCCCAGACCATTTAAAGGGAATACTTCCAACTCCTATCCAATCTGTTCAGAAAGAAGATTGCAAGCCTGCTGATCAGACTCGCGTGTCTTAACACTCAAGCAACCAGTCATGCGACTCCGCAAGGGTGAAGGGACTGAGCTCTTGGGTTCATTGCTTAAAGACGCTTTACTGTCTCGTGGAACCCATAGGCCACAATTCAACACCCCGTCTCATGCCACACGTGTGGACAAGCTGGTGCTATTGGACCCCACATCTACTCATTATTCCTCATGATAGAGAGCAAGCAACCTATCTCTTGCTGCAACATCTTGCATACAACATTTTGCATACAATCGCCAGTGCCAGGAGTTATTTAGAAAATCAATCCCAACCGTGCCATTGGTCTGATAAAAGATATGCACAAGAATCCTTTCCTCTTAGAAAAATCAGAGGTGCCTTGCAAGAAAGTCTTGTTCTGGCGTTCAGGGTCATTCTGAGTGCCAAATTTGAAGCAGGATGGAGTTTTTCCCCTACGTCAAATTACCAGAGGTGTAAGTTGTGGGTCTAGGTTGTAGCCGTGTCGGTCTAAGGACATAGGCAGGCAAGGTCCTTTGGGTAAATCTGACATCTTTTATTAGACCAACTCAAATAGTTGGAAAAATGTTTCCATAACAATTCCAATAATAATTTTTCCAGCTCGTTGAGTTGGTCTAATAAAAGATATCAGATTTACCCAAAGAACCTTGTCTGCCAGAGATCCTGATGTGTCTTGCCTTCTGTAGCATGGGATGGGGTCCAGAGCTGAGCATCCCCTGAGCAGACATTATCCAAGTAGTTCCCTACCATTGCAGTGGCAGGGCACTGGCAGTGCCCTCGTCTCCCCCGTTTTTACTTACGGCGTGATGTATGGTGTTGCGGATATTGCGCCTGGCGGTTTGGGGGAGGACTTGAAGTGGTGATTTAGGGTGTTCCTTGGCTTAATGATTGCTTGTAAATGCAGGGTAGCAGACTTGGTGATGTAGGAGGCCTCATCCTATATATGACTATTTAACCAGTGCAGACTGGCCCTCAACATCACCCAACTGGGTCGCCTCTGTGGGATCTGCCTGTTACATTTGTTGGGCTTGTGTCGCCTTCAGCTTTCTGCCTTGCTAAGAAAACTGCGGGGGTGTTTTGTCGCTGAGAAACAACCAATTCATTTCTTTGCTTTAAAAAGCAGCGTGTGGGGGAGCATCATTGAAGTGTCTAGAGACTAGGGAAAGAAAAGTAGAAACGTTCCAGGATTTTCTACTTAGTAGAAACACCAGATTTGTTTGAAACGTTTCACAGCCTATAGGTCATGACATGGCTTATGCAGGCACATATGTAACAGGCAGTTTGGCCCCATGGACAGGACGTGGGCTGGGATTCGGGTGCTCTGGTTACTGCATATCTGGGGGCCCAAAGAGACTTTCTTCTTTAAGCTGTACCTCCACGAACTCTTTGGAGCTGAATGAAGCAGCATTAGATGTGCAATTCAAGCTTTGGAGGGGTGTCCTGTTTAGAAAACTGGGTCTCTGTCTAGAAAGGGTTTGTGGCCTGGTCACTCGCTGCTGGTGTCTGCTGCAGCTGAGTGGGGGAGGCAAGTTCCCCGAGCCCAGCCCTTGCATCAGTGAGCAAGACCTCTATTTTGCTGGGCTTGAATACAGGTCTGAATTGTACTCATAGCGTTTCAGACTGAGCGAAGCTGTCATTAGCCTGCTGGTTGGGAGGCTGCTTTCCCGACCGGCTTTGGAGGTGATCGGATGGGGGAAGCTTTTAAGACAGCCTGGCACTCCAAGCTAGGGATCAGATCACACACAAACCTGATCAGAAGCGGGTTGAAACCTGCAACAGAACAGACATTCAGTGCACATAAACCAGTTTGAAACCAAACTTGGTTGAATGTAGTATCAGACTTAACTGGTTTGGGACAAACCGGTTTATGCAGTGTCTGTCCCAGACCCCTATGTCTCCACAGCTCTTTCTGTAGCGCCCAGTGACAGGGCGCTACTAGGTACTAACTCCTCCGCACGTTGGCTGTAGCCCTGGATCAGGTTGGGATGATGTAGTTGGGGCTGGTCTTGCTTGGAGCAGGGAGTTGGAGTAGGTGTGACCTCCGGAGGTATCTTCCAACCCTCATTTTCCACGAGTCGGTGATTTCTTCAGCTGCTCAGCTCTGTTGGGGGTTCATCATGCCAGGCTAGCCTGATGGCATATCATCTCATCTAGACCTCAGCGATGCTGTAGAGTCACGCTCCAAGCAGACTCCAGCCTGACCTTGCGGGACACAGTGTCCAGGAATGAAGACAGAAATACAGGGGGGAAAAACACCCGTGCGTCCCTATGGGCCATTGTAGGCTCCTTGAACCACTGGTAGCTCATGAGAAACGCCAACCTTGATTCACCAAGAGTCTGTGAAGGTGACAGTCCCTTTGTGCTTCCCTTCTTGATCCCAGATCTCTTTTCATCCCACAAAACTTTCTCCCTGTGAAGTGCCAACCACCCACTCTCCAAGGTCAGTACATAGCATCTCGGGGAGCAGTGCGCGCCGAATGCAGTAGGCCTGTGCTCGCTGCTAATGAGGCATCTGTGCACGTTCATTAGATGAAAAGCTCTTCCTAGGCCGATCTCGTTTTACAGAGCTGGAAGATCAGGAATCTGTCTTTCTTTTCCCTCTCACCCTACATCATTTAGCTTGGCTTGTGTGCATGTGTGTTTGAGAACCAGCCTGTTCTATTTTTCTTCTTAGTCCTAAAGTTGGGTCATTTCTGGTGTTTACCCTGATGCCCCGTCCTTGCAGCCTTTTTTTCCCTCCCTAGCTGCATTAAAAAAAAAAAAGACATTAAAAGTTAAAATGATGAAGGCACATACTTAAAATCCCAGGTTCCAGCTTCTTATGGCCTTATTGGCAATATCACAAAGGCAGGTCTTAAAGGGGTGCTAAGAAACTATCCTGTTTTGCCACTCGTGTCTCTCCTGATGACCGTTCTTCCTTCTTCCCTGAAACCTCCAGGTCAGATTTGGTTTAGAAATGAACAGAAACACCCCTGCATGTGCCTGGGCCATTCGTACAAATTCCTCTCCCATATAAACTCCGGTGATTATGAAGCGCTGAGCCAGGGAAAAGCAGGAGCAAGATGATTTGTCCAAGGCAGTCAGGTTGCTGCTTTGCCAGCATCACTCTGCAGGTCCAGTGGGGAAATGCTGACTGCCAGCAGGTGCCGGAGCCATTGGAAAGGCAAGCGGATTGGAAAGGAAAAGACTCCTTTTGACTGAATGGAAGTTGGTTTCCATAGCTGGTATTCACTTGCATCTTCATGTGTAGCCCTTGGGGGATACTGAGGGATTTCTGGGCATGTAAAGAAGCAGGACTGAGAGGGGATTGAACCCCCTGCAGCCTTCAACTCCCTGCAGGGGGGCTGCAAAGAGGATGGAGCTGGACTGTTCCCAGTGGGGGCAGATGACAGGACAAGGAGCAATGGGCTCAAGTTGCAGCAAGGGAACTTGAGGTTGGATATTAAGAAAAACTTTCTCATAAGGAGGGTGGGGAAGGACTGGGACAGGTTACCCAGGATGGTGGTGGAAGAGAGGATTTTAAGACCCAGCTTGACAAAGGGATGAGATGATGTAGCTGGAACTGGTCCTGCTTGGAGCAGGGGGGTGGACCAGGTGTGACCTCCTGAGGTCCCTTCCAGACCTCACTTTCTATGTGACTCATGGCCTGGAGAGCCATGAGTCAAGTCAGACTGGGTGCTGCTTTTGCTTTTACCAAGCAGCTTTTTAGCTGTCTGTGGGTGGCAGTGTTGGATACGGGGCCTCCAGTTCCCCCTAACTCTCATACTGGGCCTACCTCCTGACTCCTGTTGCTCAAATGTTGACATGTGATTTGCAGGGATGCTCTCAAAGGAGAGGCAGCATCTCCCTGGTCTGTCACTAACACTTCAGGGCAGCTCTTCTAAAGGAACTGCATTTAAAGCATGGCTCTTTACATCTGGCAAATGCAAGATGGTGCTGTCCTAAACTAGCCATTTAGCAAGCATCTCTGCTCTTCCCTTATGGCTACTGTGTTTTCCCTTTGGACTGCAAGGAGGTGGCACTGTTTCACAGGCGGAGGTCGGATGGTTTAGACCCTGACTGAGGAATGGATTGATTTTTATTATGTTTAAATGGCATGAATCCAGAGCAGTAAAGCAGGGTATTGCATGCTGTAGTGGGTTAGCTCCCAGGCTGCCCATTTAAATAGAATGTATTTAAAATACATTTTATCTATCTATCTATCTATCTATCTATCTATCTATCTATCTATCTATCTATCTGCGTGTGTGTGTATGCGTGTATGTATATGTGTGTGTATATACGTATGTGTGTGTGTATATGTGTATGTGTGTGCATGTATGTGTATGTGTGTGTGTATATGCGTATGTGTGTGTATGTGTGCATGTATGCGTATGTGTGTATATAGGTGTGTGTGTGTATATATGCATGTGTGTATGCGTGTATGCGTGTGTGTGTGTATGCATGTGTGTGTATATATGCATGTGTGTGTATGTGTGTTTTTAATGTGTGTGTGTGTGTGTGTGTGTGCGCGTGCACAAAACAATGGAAGTGAGGGGAATTTTTTAACTCTGATTTTGGAGGTATACTGAGGTATACCTCCAAGATCAGAGTCTTCTCTGTGAGTCTTCTTTGTGACTTTTCACTTGACATGATCACTTTTGGGATGAAATGAGAGCTTCCAGTCTTAAAATGTCTTCACTTCTGTGGCTATTAAAAGCACCCCTTTAATGATACCGTGATGTCTTGGTGTGTATTTGTGTGCCACATAAATAATGTTTCTTCTTCTAGCTCGGTAATGACCCCTTTTAATGACAATAAACCTCCAGCAAGTAATTAGTGCTCTGTGCTCTGCATTTAATATTCTAAAAGGGGCATCTGTGAATACAGATTTCTTTTCCTCTGGTGATTTATTTTGCAGTGCTAATTGCCTACCAAGCTCCTAAAGTTCTGTATGAGCGGTGGTTCTCTCTTGGGCTTCCTCTTAAAGAAGTCAGATTGTTAACTTGACATATATTTATTCAGTGATCATTTTACCAATTGGGGCATGAGATAAATCTTTCAGTTTTCTGTCCAATGGTTGTAAGATTAGAAGCCCACCACCCCAGCACCCACAGTAAACATTTGCATGTGCAGGACCTGGACGTAAACCATGCAACACAACCTGCTGCTTTGGAAGGGAGACCACGAACTAGGAAAACCTGCTTTTATAATCAAATGTTTCATGCCAAGGGGTTTTGCCAACTGCCTCCAGTGCCGTGGGCAATGTCCAGCCCATGCATGGGCTGGATCCATCTGGGGGTCTTGATTCAAAACCAGGGGCAGGCATGGCAGGGCCTCATCGAGCTGTGCGGAGGGGAGCAGAGGACAGCTCAGCCCTCACCCAGCACTGCAGGGGAAAGGGATTTGACCTGGCCCTGAGCGGGGGGTATAGAGAAGGGGTCTTGCCCTGGCCCCAACCCAGCCCATGGGCATGGAGAGGGGGACTGGCCCAGTCCCCATCCAGCCGCACGGAGGGAAAGGGGTCTGACCCAATTCTGACATGCTGCTTGGGGTTTGGGAATTCAGCAATGGGGTGGATGCCATATTAATTGCCACCACTCCCCTGCTGCCAAATTTCCTGACACCTGGGGACCCCATGGGCCAGATGCCTTGGCTCTGTGGGCTGCATTTGGCCCATGGGCTGGAGGTCGAGCACCTCCACGCTGGCCAGGAAGAGTACAGGGTCTCATCGAACTCCAGTGAAAGTCCATAGAAAGATTCTTGTTGACTTCGTGCCGAGTCAGAACAGGCTCAGAAAGAGCCACTGAACAATGGAAGAAGGGAGAAGTTTGGATATGAACCCGTTTCCTCATGATAACCATCTCAGGATAAGGCCAAAGTAGAACAGAAGCATTTTTAAGGTATAATCCAAATGATTTGCAGAATAAGCTCAATGGTCTTAGACCGCTCTATGCTAAGTAATTGTAATGTGAGTTGAAAGTGTCCATTGTCTTGCAAGAATAACTAGATACTGTGGGGGACCGGACTCAGAAGGGTTGAGCCACAGTCCATTGAGGTTAGTGGGCTATCATAGACCTCAGTGTACAAGTTCTATGGTAGTCCATTGTGAGAGACTCGAAGACCTCAATCTGCTTAGCTTAATATAGAGAAGGTAAAGTGTGACCACATTACCCTTTAGCAAATATATCCATTTGGGAAAAGGAACTTGACAATCCAGGGGACAAAAGTATCATGAAAAAGGTCAGGACACATCTGGATAGAAACCAAGCACAAGCTTTTGTCACCCTAATTAGCACTTGGAGCAGTTTACCAAAGTTCATAGCAGTTTCTTTGTCACGGATGTTTAAATCTATACGAGACCTGCTCTAGCTCACATGAGAATTAACTTGGAGCAGTCCTCTGCCCTGTGTTACATGAAGGAGGTCAGATAGCATCATTGCAAAGGTCTCTTGCAGCTTTGTACTCTAGGGATATGCATTTGTTCAGTACCTTCTGTGCTTCATGAGCATTTAGAAAACTTGAAGGATTCAGTCACTCAGACCCTAGCTCAATGAAGCAGTTAAGCACATGCTTAAATCCCATAGCTTAATATGTACTTAAATGTTATCCTGAATATTTTAAGGGTGTACCTAGAAACTCTTAAATGCACCCTAGTAGAGGCAAGTGAAAGGCAATGTAATCTCTAGAGAGATAGTTAGACCCGTGTTAGTATGAAGTCAGACAAAAGGCAGGGTAATGACACACCTTTTAGACTAAATGAATCAGAAAGGCAGAAGCTTTATGTAGACGGTGATGGGCCACTATTTCTCAGGGCCAGATTTAGACATCTGTACTCCTATTGAGGAGTAAAGCAGGATGACAAATAAAGTGGGGAGTAAGGATTTATTCAGAGGGAGAGGTGAACCAGAAGAGCCTGGCCTGGTTCGCTTAGCAAAGCAAAGGCCAAAGGGGGACATGACTGCAGCCTATCGCCTTGTCGAGGGAGTGAACGACCAGGTTGGAAATGACCTCTTGAAGGCAACAGACACACGAATAACTGAGTATGAATGTCCATGAATAAATAAGAGCGGGGGCGGAGAGCTTTTCAGGCCAAAAAAACCAATGGTAGCATAAGATCAAAGAGCTGCAAACTGGCTATGAACCAAAGTAGCTTGGAAATTGGAAGAGGATTTCAAGCTATCAAAGTTAAAGCCCAAGCCATGAGGGCAAAGAACCTGCATCACTTGAAGATTGAACTGGAGATATTTAGGGAAGGGACGGTTTGGTGGGACCAGGGGGTTTGGGCTTCAGGATTCAGCATGTGCGATGTGTGGGATCAAGGATTTGCAATGCCCAGACTGGAGAACAGAGGCAGCTTGCTTGTACGGTGGTAGCTGTTGGCTAATCCCAGGCTTCAGGGCTTTTTCTGGTTGTCTATAGGAGCCAGGAAGGATTTCTCTTTCTTTTTATGAATACTACTAGCTTCTGGTTTTTTTTTTTTCTTTTATTTTCTTCAAAAGCATTAGCTATTGGCCATCACTAAAGCTGCGATGCACTGACGCTTCTGTGAGCACTTAGAAAACTCAGGTTCCTGGCAAGAAAGTCTTGGTATTCCACTCCAGGTCAGAGCCATCACTGAATTTGGGGTTAGGAAGACATTTTTACCCTGTGTCAGCTAGGAAAGGATCGTAGGGTGTTGCCTTCTTCTGTAGCACGGGACATGATCCTGTATTTTTGTATCTTTCCACATACAACCCACACATTCTCTCCCCAAACACCAGTCCTGCAAAACTGGGGTGCACTATTAAGCCGATTTTCTAACTGGGATAGAAGTCCCCTGCTTTGATTCCTGCTCCACAGTGCAGCTACAGCCTTGCTATTCAGGCAACTGAGGCACCCAATTGATTAATAGCTCATCTATCTTTACTCCAGAGGCCTTAACGAGCATCTCTCCTTTTTAATGGTCTTGGTATTCCACTAACCAAGCTCACTGTTTTTAGGGCAGTTTTGCTGCCTGCCAGCTGGTTTTGGTGTCTTTCCTCTTATTTCATAGCTTCGGAGACTCTTTAGCTATTTTCAAAAGCGTGGATCCCCTCGTGGAGCTCAGTCTTCCGCAGCAGCTAAGGTTTCAGCTTTAGTTAAGCAGAAAAAGGAGAGCGAGTCAGCTGAAGATTGGGCTCTGTCCCTGCTCTATGCAGCCACATCTCTAGAAAAATCTTTCCTCCGCTCTCCCATCCCCCAAACCAAGTGTAAATTTTATTCTTGTGTCTGAGCAAATATGGTATTAACCAAGTCAATCCTGATGGTTGTAACAGCAGGGCATTTGCAGAACCCTTGCTTCACCTGCTTTTACCTGTAGCAGTTGTTGGTGTTTCTGGCTCTTTGCCTTGTGTGTGAAAGAGCTTGATATAGCGATTTTAGGGAAGCCTCGGGTCAAGGATAACCTTTGAATGCAGGAGGTCCAGGAGGTCCCTTCCGGCTCTGAGTTCCCATGAGGAACGAGAACATGACCCGTAATAAAACCAACCAGCTCAGTTTATATTGAACTTTATTTGATCTCAGCAGCGTTTTTTGTTCGTATTTCAAAACGGCGGGCGTTGATTTAGGGTCTAAGTGAATTTGCAATATCATGACAAGACCCCCTAACGGCACTGAACAAAGGGAGTTTATTTGGAAGGCTATGCTGTAGTCCTTGCTCTCTGGTTGTCAGGGTCAGTGTTATCCTTTCTTGAGAGAAGCCAGATAACTGATATATTGGCACCTGCAGTCATCAGTGGTTTAGCAGGAAGCTTCCCCACTGCCCTCAATTATAACCACTTGGCTATTCTTTGTATTGCAATGTGGCCTGTCGGCAATCACAGCCTCTTTGAGCTAGCTGCCATCAACGCAGGGGAGACAGCCCCCACCCCAAGAAGCTTGTAGTCTCGATAGAGAAGCCAGACAAGGGAGAACAAACCCACAGGGAGAGGAAGGGACGTTTTAGGTCTCCCAGCAGCACAGCCAAGACAAAAGCCCAAGTTTGTGAGTTGTGATGCATGCTCTGTCTGTGGCCTGAGCTGTTCTGCTCGGTTACAGCTTGTGTAGGCTTCACAAACTAAATCTGAGATGAGATTGTGTAACATAGAGGGATGAAATACCAGAGAACAAATCTATCACAAATTAAACAGCTCCAAGGACGCATCTACACCTTCATTTGGCACATTAAGTTTAGTACTTGCATAACCAAGTACTAAATTGATGCGCAGTAACTAGTGCTACTGCTGAGTATGCAGTAGCACTAGCGTATTAGCAGTAGCGTATTAGCATGGGTTTTGCCCGGCACGCTAATGCACAGTGTTATTAGGCTACTGCTCAGTTAACGTCTTGTGTAGACGCGTCCCAAGAGAACCAACATCCCAAACCACCTCTGCTAGAAGTGCACGGTCAGACCCTAACAGCGTTTCGTGTAGCCCTCCAGCTGGCTGAAACTTCACCTTAACAGCACACAGTGTTTTATCTGTTTTTCTTTTCCCCGTGCAGAAAGAAATGACGGAAAGGATTTGCCACTGAAGGGTTTCCTGAAGAGGAGTTGGCCTGCATCGCACCAAACCAACTCGCAATGGGATGTTGGGACAATCTGTCTTGAAGGACTGCGCTGGGGATTTGAAATTTATAGAAATATGTACTGTTTAAAAGCCATATTATGGCCTGGGCAAAATCCTGAATAATATTAGGAGTTGCTGAACAGAGTTGAAAGACATCCCTGTCTCTATGGACTTGCTGTTTTTAGAGAACCAGTGGCTTGAATGGAATAAGATATATTATACATGCCCATATTGTGGACTGCTCCCTGAGCCCCCTGATGTCTTTCAAGTCCTGTCAACCACCCCTTTTTATCATGCTGCAGTGTCCTCAGCTTTATAAGGATCTCCTTAAACTCCGACGCTGAGCCTGGAGAGTGAAATATGTAGCTAAGTGCCGGGTATCAATGATGCCTGCCCAGAGTATTAATGCCTATTGAATAAGCACCAGTCCCAGCATGCACTAGGCTTGCTGTCAAGTTTGAGATGCAGTGTCTGCAATTGGTCTCTTCTTTGGTGGAGCCAAAGACCTGGTCAGAAATGTGAAGATGTCCCTGAGGCAATATAAAGCCATTCTCCAGCCACAAAAGCCACCTTGCTCCTGTGGAAGATTTGAGCCTTTCTTCAAGCACCTGTCAAGTTTGCTGTTCCCAGTGCCTGCCCCAGAAGCACTTCTTTCTCTCCTCCACCGGGGACGACCCTTGTGCAGCCTTGGGGATCCCCCCGTCAGGGCTGTTTCCAGGGACAAAGGTCTGGAACTTGGAGACAAGTCCAGCATTGTCCCTGTATCGATGCTGTGCACTTCAACTAGGGGTGCCAGTCTTTTCCCCGGTGATCTCTCAGTGTAAGTAGTGTGAGTGCCTACTTCTTGCACCCGATTAAAAAACAGCGTACATCATCTTATTCATCCAAGTTGCATGCCCCCAAAGAATGCTGCTTTGCTTCTGGCAGTAGCTTTCTCTTTCAGTGTTTAAATGATAGCTGTGGTTTTAAAAACAACTGCTCACCGTTGGTTCTTCCTCAGTAGCTTCAGCATCTGAATTGCTCGTCTTGCAGGTGAACCTTTCATCTTGCTCATCTCCCTGAGCCGTGTTCAACAACCCACGTGGGAATGGGAACTTGGTTTCTCAAACTCAATCCCTGCGCCTGGCTTCCTCTGCTCACACTGAGGTGAAAATGGTCTTCCTCTTCTGACCTCCCTTGAATTAGCCCTAACTCATGCTGGTGTCAGTTGGAAAAGAATTAGTTCTTGTGTGTCCATTATATAGCGTGTCACCTGGCAATTTACTCCCTGGTGCCTGAGGCCAAAGAAATGCAAGTTCATTTTTTTCCAGAGGTACGTTAGCTCCAGTGTGCTGTGGCTTGTTTAAACTGCAGGCTAAAGACAGCATGGCTCACAAGATACTGAGGGCAAAATCTTGGAGACGTGACTCAATATGCCTTCACTTGCTGAACTTACCTGGGACCCTGAGAAAGGAAGGAGGGCACATGGAGAAGAAACCTGCTGACCTGTAGAAAGGCAGGAGTCCCAGAGAGAGCCAGAGAGGTGCAGAATCAAGATAATGGACCACGTGCACTGCCGCCAGGAGTAGCACCATGCTTTTGACTTTCATGCAGCTGCTCCCACTAATGGAAATACATTTGGCTCGACGTCCTCAGAATCACTTGGGTGACCATCACCTTCCTGCAGTGGATTCTGCAGTAAACTGAAGATGCAAGACCACCGCCTCACAGCACGCAAACGTCTGAAGTCACGCGGGAGCTTCCTCACTGGCACCCAACCTCTCGATGCCACACCAAGGAGACATGACTACAGATGTGGAATGAGAGGCTGAAGAAAACACCTGAGAGTGGAAAAATGGACATTCCAGTGGCTGAGTCCTTGCCATCAGGGTGGACGAACCGTGGTCATGGTGGTGATGTCTCAACCACCTACGTACCGAAGGTGGACGCTCCAAGGAACCAATGAAGAAGTGGGGCTATGCCACTGATTCAACCACCTGTGATTGTGGCATGGAGCCTCAGACTATGCGACACCTGCTGCAACGCCCACTGCTTGAAGGCACGTGTACGGCGAAAGACCTCACAAAGTACAATAAACGAGTGCACGCATGTGTAATGCAATGGTCAAAGTGGTGTAAGAGATGCAGGAAGTGGACTGTTACCCCATCAGCAGATCTCAGCCCACCCAGGACTTCCCAGGTGTCGCTTTACCTTGGCCACGTGGCATCCCATTGCATAAGGAGCCAGTAAAGACCTTCTGAGCTCAGAGGCACACATCCCAGCTCCGTGAGCTGATGAAGCAACTCAGCTATGCCCGTGGCTGGCAGTGGAGAGATCCTGAACCCACCCCGTAGAGAGTAGCAGTGCACAAACATGAACCAGATCATTCCATTATTTTCATCCTTTTTTGTATATATTAAATGCCTAGCTGAAAGAGTTCATTTCACTCCCTAGCAATAACTGTAACAGAAATATGCATGGGTATGATCGGAGCCTAGTACGTGTGTGCATGTGTGTATTTGTGTGCGTGTGCATGTGTAACATGCCAGTGGTCTCTGATAGCCCCTGCCCTTGAAGGACAGGCTATGTGCCTGTCCATGCGGGCTAGAAGCCCTGGCACAAAGGAGCACGGCAGCTCCTGTGTGCCCAGCCGGTTCTGTAGTCCCACCTTCTTGCCATCTCGGCTGTAGTGCTGAGTCTTCTGTATAATGTCCATACCCCATTTTTCAACCCATTTTTATTCTGTGTTTGGGACTTGGAGCCTGCAACATCATTCTGAGTCTAGGGACTGACCACAGCCCTGCCACTGAAAAGAAAACTCCGTTAAAACTGCTCACGCTTCTCCGATTTTGTCAGAAAGTCTCCGCACAAAGCCTTAAATCAGCCTGCAGTCCGGATCCAGGTTCACTGCAAAGACGTCTCTGAACAAAGACTGCATTTTAAGGGCTCAAAGCTGTGGGTTCAAGGTCTGCAGCACCTTTTTTTGGTATCAGTGGGCACTGAGAGCTGACTGACCTCTGGTGTTTCCAAAATTTTCCAGACCAGGCAGCTGTCAGTGACGTCAAATCCTGAATCAGTCTTCACACATTTTTTTTTGCTTTTTATCCATAAGTTAATGGTCTAATAACTTCCATATACAGAACCAAATTCACTGCTGGTGGCTGCTTCCCTGAATGTGTTCCCAATGGAGCAAATGATTGTTGATTGAATGCATTTAAGTAAAATGTTCCCCACCATCCCACTATTTACAATGTCATGCACATCTCTACTGGGTTTGCAGGGTTGAAAGCCAACAGACCACTTTTTCAGCATAGGATATGGACAATCGTAACTGCGTTATTCCATACCAGTGGACTGCTCCATCTCTACAAGAGCCATTTTTTCTCCCAGGAAACAGATCTCCTCCTACTCAATGAAGGGAACTTCACAGTGTATCCAAGGCATATTTAAAATGGTCCGGACTCAGCAAGAGTTGGTCCTGGGAGTAGGACCAGGCTGCTGACCAGGCCAGTATCAGCTTTGCACTTCTTATTGGGATTTTTTTCCTATTTTGTGTATACCAGCAAATCCCTCCTAGCCTATGGAGGACTTGCCCATGGAGGATTTGCCACAGAGGATGGACCAGCCCATGAAGGATTTGCAGCATACGCAACAGATGAAGGATTTGCAGAATGAAATCTGGTGGAGTGGCAAGACATGACTCATCTTCCTCTTGCTGCTACAGAAAGATTAGCAGAGTAACTTTATGTTCTCTATATTATTGGGGTCTACTTTATATCAAGATTTTCATGTTCTGCGTTTTAGCATCCCAGGATTGTGCTATCAGAGGAGCATTGCGTCTTGTGAAGACACGCACCGCATGACAAGGTTTATAGTCTATGTAGGTTCTCCCCATTGATGGGGGGAGCTGCGTACCTTCCTGTACTACAAGTCTTGATCCGAAATGAAGGCAGGCAATCCTAAGGGAACAGCAGTCAGCATTTCGGATGTGCTCCTTTGCTTTGGAGCAGCAGATACCACTAAGAGACATTGGCACCTCACTGTGATCGACTCATGTGCTTTGATGGTTTTTAGCATGTAAACTCTGACGGACCATTGAGCTCACACTTGAGACTTTCTCCTAAATGCTTGGAGAACCTATTAACTAGCCTTGTGTCCCATTGTCTTAATGTTACTGTGTTTCTTTGCCTGACAATTGCCTACCTCTTGTCTTCTTGACAAGAAGGAAAGTGATTTTTTTTTTCTGTTTAAAAAAAAGAAATGACCTGAGCCACAGTATAGTCGTATATGTGTTTTCCAGCATTTTTTTTTTATAAAGGTTTTGTATAGTATATAATATTGATATTTATATCAGGTGCTGTCCTAAGTTTTGGCTATGAAATGTCAGTGTTCACGCCAGGAGAAATGTGCACCAGCAGATCTTTCTTTGTGCTCAAAGCAGTCCATTTGTTGTGAATGTCTCTTTAAAAAAAAATCTCATCTGCCAAATATATATATTTTTACAAAGACACAAAAAAGGAGCAAAAATGGAATAAGTGCCACTCCAATATTTGTTGCGCCTGCAAGAACTGGTAGGAGTCCAAGTGTTTTCATCTGTTACTAATTAAAGAGCCATCAATGAAAAGAAACCAAGAAATCGGCGTTTTCCATTCTTCACTGATTAACTTCCAACAATGAGGCCATCATCATCAGGTTCAGTGCTTGTGTAGAGGGTGATTCTGGGAAGCTCTCTTGAAGAATTGGGTCTTCCTCTAGTATGGGTCGTAACTGTTTGAGGATTTTCCGGATAGGTTCCAGGGAGGGATGGTACGGCATATGCCATCCAGGAAGAGTACAAAAGGAAGATATGGCATATCCCATCCTTTGGAAGAGTGCAAAACAACTGTGGATGCTCCCTCTGCCAGAAGAAGGGTATTTGTACCCAAAAGCTTGCAAAGAATTTTTCCAGCTATTTTAGTTGGTCCCATAAAAGATGTCAAATTTACCCAAAGTGCCCTGTCTAACTGAGGTAAAGGCTTTTGACCCTATATCTTATTTAAAATGAATGGAAGAGTTACCGCTGGGTCCTAATCTTTCTCTCACCTTGCTATAAGTCCAAAGCATCCCAGGGAAGTTTACCCAGCTAAGGTGGGCCTCTTCCATCAGCAAGAACGATCTATCCAGATTTTGTCTTGCTTTCTCATTTTATAAACCACATCACCATCTCTAGATGAAAAGGGCTGCAAAGTATTACTTAATTCCATGCATTTATCCACATTTACGTGGCCCAGTTGCAGCACGGTCCCCCCGGTGCTGCTTACGTTAACAATGTTGTAACCGGGTTAGGAAGCAGAGTCATGAGAGCAGGTTGCACGACCAAGCTAAGCTCTGGCTGTTTTTTCTAATGACATCAAGGTTGTCTCCAAGGGCCTGTATCCTTTTTTTTTCTATATTCCACTGGATGTAGCTGAGAAGAGATAGGTGTGAACGTTGATAATTGAGCTGCTCATCTAAAGTGCTATCAAAAGTTATTTGTGAAATCAGGGCTGTCCAACTTCTAAGACCCCAGGGGGCTACACTCAGTGTAGATGCCCCCCTAACCCACTGCTGCGGTGTGTGGGCACAACCCTCACCACTTGCATGTGGCCCCAATCCCATCCTTTCCCCTAGGTGAAGCTCTGTACTCAGTCTTGGCTTCCTGCACTGTCCCATCCGCTGGGACAAAGGCAGGAAGCGGCAGCCCTTCGGGGAGGAAGGAGCCTGGAGACTCTGCAATGGAGGGGAGCAGGGGCTGGGTGAGATCCTGAGGGCCACACATTAACCTCTTGAGGTCCACCACGTAGACAGCCCTGTGTTAGATTACACTTGTTGGTGATCTTCATGTGTTGCTGATTATCATTATCATCATGCTACGGTTGATGGAAAAATGTGTGAGCGGTCTGACCATCCGTGCAGTCCTTGTCCCTTTGAGCTGTACATGTATTATAGCGTGGATAAAAATGCTCTTGTAACAGGAAAAGGCAGAAAGAATTCAGGTTCCCTTTTGCAAGCGATAAACTTGGGGCCTGATCCAGCAAAGGCTGACCCGTGGGCTTAAATCTGCACGTGGTGAATTGTCTCGTGGCACTGAACCTGTCCTATTCCCTGTGCTCCAAGCTAAGTGCATGTGCAAGTCTTTGTAAGATCAGGAGCTAGCATTGCATTGCAAACCTCAAAAGTTTGGGGTCAGGGAGTCAAAGGTTTCAAGCATGCATCTAGGCACCCAGAGTTTCAATCCCTGCAGGGATGTGGATTCCCTGCAAGACATTTGGGTAAATCCAAAGTTTTCAAGGCCACATTGAGCAAATGAATGCTACATCCCTAAAAAAGTAAGAGTAGCTTCCTACTTTCTGTTTGTGGCACGGATCGAGGATGAGATGGGGCCACAGGTGGGCAAGAATCAATCATCCTAGTGCAGATGTGAAGAGCCTTCAGTCGTGAGCCTTACCTTGTGCGTGTGGGTGAGTCATCCTCACAGAGGGATTTTTGCAATCAACTCGCACCCTGGGAGGTTGTCCAAATTATTTTATGAGATGCTATTTTGCTTTTCTTTTGTGTGTTGCTGCTAATCCCATGAGGCCTGTAAGTGTCTCCCACTGCTGGGTTTTCCGAGTGACTACACACATTTTACCACTGGCCTCTTGCGAGAAGCTGTAGCTTGAGGGCTATACATTTTGCAGCTGAGGATGCCAGCTTTGATTTTAGTTTACAATCTTGGACTCTGCATAGCAGACGGCCACCACCACTCATTAGAGCTACATCAGAGCTCATGCAGCAGCCCGGTGCTTTATTTCAGCATGGGGTCATTCCCTGCTTTTTATTTGAATGGACAAAGCCGTGAAATCAGTATCAGCCCTGTAAATCGTGGTTGTCTATCCTGTTATAGCATTTGAGCTTTCATAGTCTTCTTACAGACAAGGTTCTTTGAGTGAATCTGATATCTTTTATTAGACCAACTTAAGTTATTAGACCAACTTATTAGACTCACTTAGACCAACTTAAGTTGGTCTAATAAAAGATAGGCAGACAAGGTCCTTTGGTGCATCTGATATGTCCTTAGACCAACACGGCTACAACCTACACCCCTGCATAGCGTTTTTACTACATTTATGTATGCAGAGCTAGGGGTGTAAGGAGCAGAAAGCACTGATGATCCTGTTCAGCACTGGTGAGGCCACATTTAGAGTCCTATGTCCAGTTTTGGCCCCCCACTACAGAAAGGATGTGGACAAGTTGGAGCGAGTCCAGCGAGGGGCAACAAAAATGATTGGGGGCTGGGGGACAGGACTGGTGAGGAGAGGCTGAGGGAACTGGGCTGATTTAGTCTGGAGAAGAGAAGACTAAGGAGGATTGAATAGCAGCCTTCACCTCCCTGCAGGGGGGCTGCAAAGAGGATGGAGCTGGGCTGTTCTCAGTGGGGGCAGATGGCAGGACAAGGAGTTGCAGCAAGGGAAGTTGAGGTTGGATATTAGGAAAAACCTTTTCATGAGGATGATAGTAAAACATTGGAACAGGTTGCCCAGAGAGGTGGTGGCATCTCCATCCTTGGAGGTTTTTAAGATGCAGCTAGACAAAGCCTTGTCCGGGATGAAATAGCTGGGGGTGGTCCTGTTTTGAGCAGGGGGTTGGACTAGATCACCATTTCTCAACCCGTGAGTCATGACCCAAAAGTGGGTCGCAAGGATATATGAAAGGGTGGCGAACAAACTTTAAAAATGGATTCTCCTTTTAAAATGTGGGAAATGGTGGCTTTTCCCTTGCAGTCTGTCAGAGCTCCAGTCCACAAGGGGCTGCTTGGGAGCCCCATGCCTCCCACACACCCCCTCCTGCCCCACACACCCACCCCCTGCCCCACACATGGGGGGCTGGAGCCCGGGGGTGGGAAGCAGTGGGCTGGGAGTGAAGGGCAGTGGGCTGGGAGTGAGGGGCATGGTTGGGGCTGGCCATCAAATGGGTCTTGGTACAAAAAAGGTTGAGAACCATTGGACTAGATGACTTCTTCCAGCCCTCGTTGTCTCTGAGTCGGTGATCTTCATGGCAGTGTGTCTACATGGTAAACCTCATGGCACTGCTCTGCATAGGATGCTTCTAAAATAGAAGCAACATGGCTGCATTTGCATGGTGCTAATTAACACTGCTGTGTGACGCTGCCAATGACCCTGTCCCCGTGCTAATTCACCTGCTGATGGGATCTTGCACACAAAGCTAAACTGCTTCAAATTGAGAAGGGAAGGCATTTTTGTGATATCATTTTGGAGACCAGCTGCACAGCTGGGTGAGCTGTTGGACAAACTTTCTGGCACCAAGTGCCCTTCCTTGGGTCTCTTGGAACAGCGTGGGGTGCCCAAGGGACCTGTTGCCAGGCACGGTCAGTTTACCAGGTAGACAAAGTCTTTAACTTTTACTTAATGCTGGTAAACAATTGCTAAGAGAAAGTAAAATGTCTCAGCGGTGCTTGAGTTATTTTCCATCTACAGAGCTTAAACATGCATCTCTGCAAGTCCATAGGGCAGGATGGGCACTGTTATCACTTCACTTCCAAGCATTTAGGTCCCAAGCCACTGAGTGATTCATCCACCTCCTCTCCCTTGTTGATAGGCCTTTGAGGCTCAGCACCAGGGAGACGTGTCTATTAGAAATGGGTTATATTGGAGATAAGACTTTGTTATTTGTGCAGCCGTGAAGTTTATTGGTGTGGTGGTCAAGCCCATTAAGCACTTCAGGAGTCCGACTGGATCGACTGAGGTTGTCATCTAGCAGACTCCAGCTCCTGCATCTCACCCCCCATCCCTGCTTTCCCATGCTGCTAGGCCATTTCAGACACTGGCGTGTATTAACAACTTGCAAATGTTGATTTGCTACTGGCAACCGCAGCAACACATGTTGGGTTGGTTCCTCTTCTTACTCCTTTTAGCTCATTATTGTGGTGATATTCAGCTATCTTATGGGAATCTGAGCTCGGATCTGATGGCCAACTTCATGGCGGTTATGAATGGCCTTGATTCATTAGGTAGGGATGGGGGTATGATGTAGAGGGCCTAGGTTGAGGGTTAAGTCTCTTTGTTTCTATCCTCCAGGGGTTTGTTTCCTTTCCAACCTCTCTCCCCGCTCTTCATCTCCTTCCCTTGGGGTCTGAATCTCAAAACTCTGCTTGTAAACACTGCATTTTGAATAGAAATGGGATGGAAACAGCTCTCTCCAACCTTGCCTACACATCATCTTGACGTCTGCTTGGAACATGGTCCAGACAGCGCACAAGGATTTGTGAAGGTTGGCAGCACTTTCAGTGACTCTCTCCTGAGCTTCAGGTTGGTTGTGGAAGTTGAAATCAGGCACTCCTGGAGGGATGGGAAGGGAGGTGGCCGTGAGAAGGGATACCATGCTTGCTGAGTGCAGCGGGGGATTTGGGATGGGAAGAGAGGATCCCAATGGGCCTGGCATCCCTCATGTCATACATGAAGTTGTTGAAATGAGACATACCCCTGCCATAAGACATACACATCTGAAGCAGATGCTGCAGATGAGTTGAAAAATCACCATGTGATTAGAGAATCAAGTCCATTTCCCTCGGCCATTATAGAAGCCCTATACCTGAAACCCATCTGAATTTCAACCCTAGAGATAAGTAGTGGGTTGGAGACAGCCATCAGGTATTTATTCATCTGCTTGGGTTTTCATTTGGATCTAGCTGCCTTGTAATGGCTAGCTGCTAGCCCAGGAAGCATTGCTAGACTGAGGAGTAGACTTACAGATTCACAGGAATTTGGGGCTGGAAGGGACTTCATGAGATCCTCGGGTCCAGCGCCCCTGCTCCGGGCAGCAAAGACTGCAGGGGTCAAATCACCCCAGCACGGCGTGTGTCCAGTCTCCTTTGGAAGATCTCCAAGGTGGGTGCCTGCACCACCTCCGCTGGGAGCTTATTCCAGAGTCTGCTCACATGTACCATGAAGAAGTTTTTCCTTATATCCAGCCTGAAATTTTCTTCTAGGAGTTTACAGCTGTTGTTCCTTGTTTTCCCCTGGGGTGCTTTGTTCGCCTACCTCCTGATGCTCTCCCCTGATATATTTGTAAGCTGCCACCAAATCCCTGCAGTCTTCTCTTTTCTAGGCTGAACAGTCCCATATCTGTCAGCCTGATCTCATATGGCTTGCTCTTCAGGCCTCGAATCATACACTTGGCCCTTCTCTGGACTCTCTCAAGCTCCTCCACATCCTCCTTGAAGTGCGGTGCCCAGAACTGGACGCAGTACTCCAGCTACGGCCTCACCAATGCCGAGTAGAGCGGGAAAATAACGTCCTTAGTTTTGCTTGAGAGGCAGTCGGTTAATGCATGCCAGCGTATTGTTTGCTCTGCTAACTGTAGCATCACACTGGTGGCTCATATTCATTTGATGGCCAATTCTGACCCGCAGGTCCCTTTCAGACGTGACGCCACCGAGCCTGTAAATTTGCTGTGGGTTTTTCCTCCCCAGATGGAGCACTTTACACTTCTCAGTGTTGAATTGCATCTAGTTCTGGTCCGCCCATCTCACTAATCGTGTCTAGGTCCACCTGGATCGTCAGCCTACCCTGATGCATGGCTGCACTTCCCCACAGCTTGGTGTCCTCGGTGAACTTTGCCAGCGTGCATTTCACCCCCACATCCAGATCATTGATGACAATGTTGAAAAGCCCTGGTCCCAAGTACCAAAGCCTGAGGGACTCCACTGGCTACCTTCCGCCAAGTCGACACAGATCCATTATTTAATGACACATGCCTGTTATTAAATAAAAGCAAGGGAAAATGCAACCATGATGAATTTGGAGCTAGCAAGAGTTAAAATTCCAGCTTTGAAGGGCCTGACATTTACTGCCTTGGCAGAGGAATGGAAAGACTGGTTTTAAAAAGCCGTAACATCTGCTGCAGTCATTAGGAGCTCATCAGCTCAGCCTTACAGCGCAGGCATTGACAGTTGATTAGCTTTTGCTCCTACCAGTGAGCAAACCAGAAGTCAGTGGGAATTTAGAAAGGAAAAAGAGGGTCTAATTAAATTAGCAGTAAAGGGGGAAACTATTACAAGGGGAGGAACTTGCATCTTGTTTGGATGCAAATCCCATCTTGTCATTTTTAAACGCTCCGCTCCCGTGTTATTTCATTGGCATGGCTGCCGTGTGTTTTTTTGGGCAAGACGCACATAATTATGCTGGGCAATTTGGTGTAGGGTGACGGTCAGGCTGCTATCTTGCCTTGGGGCTTTTCAGCTTAGTAGCGAGGAGCCGTTGTAACTTATATCTGAGCATCCGTATGTGCCCATCAGATGACTGAGTAAGCACAACACGGTGTAATAGCTAACAGGTCTGCTCCAAATGAGACGATCTTTATCCAAAGCGCTCATTGGCAAAGCACAGGTGGCTTTGTAGAAACATTTGTGAAGAAAAGAGAAATGTTCTCATTAGATCCAGAATTTTCCATCTTTAAATAAAATCTTCCAGGTTTTTGGGAACATATTTTCTCTTCCCTTTTGTTTTTTCCTTTGACATTTTTTCACTGGGGAAAAAAGGGAGAAGTTTAGGGGGAGTTTAAAGAGCATTTTACCAAAACAATTGATTTTAAAAGTCATAAGGTCATAGAAAAGGAGGGTGGGAAGGGACCTCAGGAGGTCACATCTAGTCCAACCCCCTGCTCAGAGCTGGACCAGCCCCAACTACATCATCCCAGCCAAGGTCTTAAAAACTTCCAAGGATGGAGACTCCACCACCTCTCTGGGGACCCTGTTCCAGTGCTTTACAACGCTGGAGTGAGAGTTTTTCCTAATATCTCACCCAAATTTCCTTTGCTGCAACATGGATATTCAAAATATCTTGAATAATTTATTTTCCTAAAGCAAAAAAAAAAAAGACACCAAATATTTTTCGTGCAAGTTTTCATGCTCGGAGATGAATTTTCCATCAAAGTTTTGGTGGAAGAGTTTTCAACCAACTCTAAAAGGCTTCCTGTGTGACCTCAGCTTGGTTGCTTAGAGCTATATCCCCAAAGGAACAGCGGGATTACCGTGCTGAGCATATAACACCTAACCAGACTGCTGCTCGGTGAAATCATCTATCCCGATGGCAGACCCCTGTACAATGCACCGGGAAAGCTGGCCATGTTAGGAAGGGTCCCCAGCCACCATCTGAGCCTGGTTTGCAGCCAGTCTGAGCCTCTCACCTGAGAATCCCACTCTCGGAGCTCGCCTGGAGTTAGGGCTATGTGCAGTTTATTAGTATATAGGGTTGGGTGCGTGCTGATGAGCACGGGGTTAGGCAGCAGCTTGGAGAATGTCGGCATCACCTAAGTGGTGCCTAAATACCTTGGATAATCCCTCAGTGCCTCAGTTCCCTCTCTCTAAAGGACCCTCTCCCTCGCCAGGGTGTTGGGAGGATAAATACATTAAGGACGAACAAAGTGCTCTGATGCTATGGTAACGGAGGCAATCACAATAGGTTGGTGCAGCATCTACCGCTCTGCAAGCACTCCCAGAAATAAGCAATTGCAATTACTCATGTTGCTTTCTTAGGAGAGAGGCACCGAGGAGACCTCCCCGCTCAAGCTACCTTTTTTCCTAATGACAAGCACTCTTGAAAGGTCCCTTTAGCTCATCAATATTCCCTAACGGGGGGATGGTGGAACGGCTCCGTCTTGCTTGACACGTTGGCTACGAGTGCTGGGCTAGTTCTCAGACAGCCTCTGTTTGCAGGAAAAAGGGTGTGATGCTGGCATGGTGGCTGCCGGGGTCAAGGCATCTCACAAGCATTGACTCGTGCCAAAGGCGGCCTCCAGTTGACCCATAAATGGTGGCTTGGTCATCTGAGCTAGAGGCACCTGGGCTGTTTTGCTTCTTACCTTCCTCCCACATGTGCCATTAGCTGCAGAAATGGGCCTGCCTTACCCACACTACCCCAATAGGCTGACCCATGACCCCAGTGGAAAGGCCAGGTTAGCGTTGTCTGGAGAAATGCAGGTAAGGGAGATCACGTCGTCGGGTGAACAAGTCACCTCAGTGGAGTCAGGACACCTGGGTTCTATGTCGGACTCAAGACTGGGGCCTCAATCACTTGGGCTCCACGCCTGCGTTTGCTGGGCATGGTGCTGGTCATCAACCTTTGCAGAGGGCATGGAGGTCTCATCCTAGAAGAACCAGGGCCCCCTCGTTCTGCTGTGCGTCGCTGGTGTGATGCCAAAGGTGGCAACTAGTTTGTTTTCAGGGTGTTTGAGTTGCAGGCTCAGTGGTTGGCTTTGATTTCTCCTGCCTGGAAGCAGCTGACAGCTGTCAAGGGTGAAATGGTAGTAATGAATCCCACCCACTTCCTAGCTCGAGGAGTCTGTTTACTGCTTAAAAATATGTCTGGAGGGTTTGGATGCCAAAAATGAACTGCCCGAGTTTCTCCTAACAACTGTACTCTTAGCAAATGCAGGCTGACATGTTGAAAAAGCCGGGAAAGAACTAGTCCCGACTGCCCCTGCGAACACAGCTCTTCATTTCCTTTCCAGCCAAGGGTCACCGCAAGCTTTACAAGCCTCAGCATCCCAACACCCCTATCATATGATTAACCTTTTGATCCTGTAAGTACTTGAATAGCTCGTAGAGACTCAGCTGGGCTGTATTGTGCTAGGTGCTGTATAAACAGGATATGTAAGAAGAAATTCCAGCCCAGATCCCCAAAAGGTATTTAGATGGCTAAGGTCAGGGGGAGATACAAGAAACACTTGGCTGTTTTAACTCACTTGACCTCCCTGCTTTTGTTACCGTGGTCCACTATGCCTCTGAAATAGCTTTAGCCCATCTTCACTGGCCGTTGAGCCAAAAGCCAACTTTTGCTAACAACCGCCATCAGCAACAGGCCATTTTCTTAACGGGCACTGATTCTCTGATGTCTCTCTGCCATCATGCCATGGGAGCAGGACTCGTATCACTCCCAACAGTACCTAGACCCTACAAATTTGGGTTAATAACAGTACTTGTCCTTGATGGAGACAGCACTTTCCCCATCTGAAGACCTTGAGTCAAGGAGAAGCTGATCCTCAATGGTGTTTAAGAACGGTAAATATGTTAAGGATTCCCCTTAAACTCTCAGTTTACAGCCTGGTTTTGTTCACCTTTTGTAGCCAGAGTATGGAAGTGTTAAAAGAACTGACACTGTTCAAACAGCAAGTCATTGGCAGAGCTGGGAGTAAAATCTAGTTGCCCTGCCTGCCAGTTCCTTGCTTTGATTACTCTCTAAATTATACTAGGTGAGCAGACTGCATTATACATTTCTTATTACTTCAGCAGTTAATAATGTGTGAGAGCTGAAAGGGCTGCAATAGGTTTCTAATTCCTGCTTTATCCAAAGCAGAGCGCTGGTCAGCAGAACTTTTGCTAAGGTGAATAAAAAGAGCATCGCGTATGCTCCCTGCCGCTCCCCCGGCATTCAAGTGTGAAGGATGCGGTGTCGTTTCACACAAGGGGAATAGGAACATGTGATATCCACACCTATCTAAGGAGAAGAAAGATCTGAGAAGCTCCTGGATCGTCTGCTTCAATGAACAGGCAACTCCTTGGTGAGCCTGCTGTCAAACCAGGGCTTCAGGCTAAGGTTAAATGCCTTTAGGCTAAGGTCAAAGGCGGGGGTGTGGCGCTCGACGTCAAAGAGCAATACACATCCTCAACTAACAGGATGGGGTCAGAGGAGGGGCAGGCTGAAGTGCTCTGGGTCAGGATATAAGGGGATCGTGGGGAAAGGGACTTAATGGTGCGGGTCTGCTGCAGACCACGCAACCAGGGGGAAGAGCTGGACCGGGAATTCTCAGGTCATCTCGCAGAGGCAATTAAGTCAAGGGATGTGGTCATCATGGGTGACCTAAACTACCCGGACATTTGCTGGGAGGCCAGCCAGGTCTGACCACTCACGTAGGTTCCTTGCTGAGATACAAGACCTCCACCTAACCCAGGAGGTACACAGTCCTACCAGGGGAAATGCCTTGTCCTGGTCACAGGCGATGACCTGGTGAGGGGACTCCAGGTCCTCTACCACCTGGGCAATAGTGATCATTGCTTGCTGGAATTCACCATCCAGTGCAGGGTGCCAAGGGCCTGCAGCAAGGCAGTAGCCCTTGACTTCAGGAAGGCCGACTTCAATGAGTTGAGAAGATTGGTAGGAGAGGCATTATAGTCCCAAAGAGTAGGGGAACCAAGTGTCCAAGACGAGTGGTCATTCCTTAAGGAGACGATCCTCCGAGCCCAAGTGGTGACAGTCCCAACGTGAGTCAAAGGGGGCAAGAGTGCTCAAAAGCCCCCTTGGCTCGCCAAAGCCATTCAGGAGCACCTGAAAGCCAAAAAGGAGGGGTACATCCAGTGGAAGGGGGGTGCTATCACCAAAGAGGATTATACCTCCATCGCGCAAGTCTGTAGGGGGGCTGTTGGGAAGCCTAAGGCAGAGACAGAACTAGGACTAGCATCAAGGATCAAGGACAACAAAAAGTCCTTTTTTTAAATACATAGGGAGTAAAAAGAAGGCACCAGGCAACGTGGGGCCCCTGCAGGATACGCTTGGCAATCTGGTGGTTGCACCAGATGGTAAAGCTGACCTTTTAATTTTTTGCCTCCATTTTTCTGAGCGGGGACCGGGACATCCCCACCACATTGGCATTCAGGATGGACTCTGGAGAGACTCCTCCAGGCCTAGGTTCAAAGAGAACTGAGTTAGGGAACTCGGACGCTCTTCACCCCAGGGTGTTGAGGGAATTGGCAGGAGTCATCGCGGGGCCCCTGGCACGGCTTTACGAGCACTCATGGTGCTCTGGCCAGGTGCCAGACGACTGGAAGAAGGCCAATGTGGTCCCCATTTTCAAAAAAGGGAGGAGGGAGGACCCGGGCAACTATAAGCCCGTTAGTCTTACTTTGGTCCTGGGGAAGCTCTTTGAGAAAATTATCCAGGAGCACATCTGGGAGGGACCGGCAGCAGGGATGATGCTCAGGGGCAACCAACACAGGTTCATTAGAGGCAGGCCCTGTCAGACCAACCTGGTGGCCTTCTACGATCAGGTCACAAAAGCATTGGACGTAGGTGTCGCAGTGGATGTAGTCTTTCTGGACTTCAGGAAGGCCTTTGACATGGTCTCTCACCCTACTCTCATTAAAAAAACTAGGGGACTGTGGTGTCGATGCCTACACAGTCAGATGAGTCGCTAACTGGCTGGAGGGCCACACACAGGGAGTGGTGGTGGACAGGTCTTATTCAACCTGGAGGGATGTGGGCAGTGGGGTTCCCCAGGGCTTGGTCCTCGGGCCCGCACTGTTCAATTTCGTTATTAGCGACTTGGACGAGGGGGTAAAAAGCACCCTGTTCAAATTTGCTGACGACACCAAGATTTGGGGCAAGGTGGGCATGCTGGAAGGGAGGGACAGGCTACAACTGGACCTGGACAGGTTACAGGGGTGGGTGGATGAGAACAGGATGGGTTTCAACACTGACAAGTGCAAGGTGCTGCACCTGGGGGGGAAGAACCAGCAGCAGACCTACAGGCTGGGGAACTCCCTTCTCGTCAGTGCAGAGGCAGAAAAGGATCTTGGAGTCATTATTGATGCCAAAATGAACATGGGCTGACAAAGTGGGGACGCGGTCAGGAACGCCAACCGCACCTTGTCATGCATCCACAGATGCATCTCGAGCAGGTCCAAGGAGGTGATCCTCCCCCTCTACGCGACACTGGTCACACCGCAGCTGGAGTACTGCGTCCGGTTCAGGAGGGATGTGGACAGCATGGAGAGGGTCCAGAGGAGGGCCACCTGCATGATCTGGAGGCAGCAGGGCAGACTCTACAAGGAGAGGCTACGTGACCTGAACCTGTTCAGCCTCCATAAGAAAAGGCTGAGGGGGATCTAGTGGCCGTTTACACACTTACCAGGGGGGACCAGAGAGGGATGGGCGAGACCCTGTTCCCCCGAGCACCTTCTGGAGTAATAAGGAACAATGGCCACAAGTTGGTGGAGAGTAGGTTCAGGCTGGACATCAGGAGGCACTACTTCACAGTCGGGGCAGCTAGGATCTGGAACCAGCTTCCAAAGGAAATGGTGCTCGCTCCTGCCCTGGGGGTCTTTAAAAGTAGGCTTGATAATTACCTAGCCGGGGTTATATGAGCTTAAACTTACCAGGAGGCATATGAGCCCAGTAATCATTCCTGCCCAGGGCAGGGGGGTCAGACTTGATGATCTGCTCAGGTCCCTTCTGACCCTACGTCTATGAACCTAATTAGTGGATATTTCCAGAAGCTTGGATAAGACTGGCTTAATTAGTAATGTCACCACAGTCTGAAAGTGTTGCTGTGACTGAGCTCACGTACTAGGGTTTTACAAGGCTGTAACAAAGAGGTATTCTCCACTGTTCTGAAAAGGTGTAATGGGGAGATATGAGATGTTTAATGGGGTAAGATTGACATGAGGGTGCACAGGCTGCCCAGGTCCTGGCTAGTGGCTCAAGAAAACTGGTATTTTCAGAGGATGAATCTGTGAAAAAGGAAGGAAGAGCGTATAGTGGCTTCATAGGAAATTGGAGTGTCAGGGATGCTGGTTCTACGTATGGCTTTGTTGCTGGCTTCTTGTAACAAAGCAGTCCTATTAGGTCACAGCTCTTCTATTTCCAAATTTCTGCTCTGTAAACTGAGGATCCTTCCATACCTCAGGATGCATGGGAGAGCTGGTGAGTCAACGTCTGCAAAGTGCATTGAGATCTTCAGGCAGAAGATGCTCTCTATAGAAAAGGTTACAACTATGCGTGAGATCCTGGAGTAAAATAAGACTCCCTCTTCCCTGGCATAATGGCTGAGAGATGTCCAAGGATCTGCATGTATTTGGAAATGACCCACAGTGGATGGCGATTGCTAGCAGTGGTTCGCTTTTTGCTGAACGAGTGAAGATGTGACAAAATGGTTTTCAATGCTGTCGCAGAAGAGGTGACTGCAGCATGGCACATGGCAGGTGAGCTAAAACAGGTAAGTCTTTCCTTGATGTGGCCCCAGACTTTAGGTCTAGACGTCTTTCTTGGGTGGTCGTTAGCTAGCAGTGAAACTAGACAGACAGCAAACAGATTTGTGGAATGTGGAAATGTGGAAAGAATGCAATCCTGGAGTGATTTTTTGTTTTTAGCCCTAAAAAAAGCCAGAATATCTCAGTGTTTTCTACTATGGGATTCGCCTCCCATTTAGAGATATACAGAAGATACTGCAGGTGGAGTCAGTGCAGCAGAGCTGCTCTGTTCATTTCCATGAAGGTGATTCAGACTCATGTAAATGAGGAAGAACCGGCCTGGTGATAAATTTTACTAACACCGAAAACCTAAACTCCTCTAGTGTAACTTTAGTCCCAAATCAGTCCACACACAGAGTTAATGCACTTTAACACCTGCATGTGTAGATACCGGCCTATTCCTGCTTGCTGCGCAGTAAATTTAAGCCGGCGTAAATGCACGTGTAGACATGCCCAGATACACACACACAAACACACCCTCCGTAAACTGGTAATAACTTGTTTCCTTTGCACACACAGACACACACCCCCTCCACAAGCTGGAAATAGCTTGTTTGCTTGACACACACACCTCCCTGCAGAAGAAGCATCTCACTTCCATTGATAGCTGATGGCCAAATTCTACCGCTAGATATTTCAACCACATCCTTAGTGAAATAACGCTTTTTTACACAGGGAAATAGGAATTGCCATATTAGATCAGATATATGCTCCATCTTGTTCACTGTCCTGTCTCATAGATTATGAGGCTGGAAGGAACCTCAGAAGATCATTGGGTCCAGCCCCCTGCACCAGGTAGGAAAGATAACTAGGGTCAGGTAACCCCAGTAAGGTGACTGTCCAGTCTCCTCTTGATTTCCAGAGTAGGCGATTGCACCACTTCTGGAGGGATCTCATTTCACAGTCTGGACACTGTGACTGTGAAGAAGCGTTTCCTAATGTTGAGCCTGAAACGGTCTTCCAGGAGTTTGTGGTCATTACTCCTGGTTTTCCCCAAGGGTGCCCTGGTGAACAGTTGTTCACCAAGCCCTTGATGATCCCCGCCAGTGTTGTGGTAAGCTGCTACCAAGTCCCCTCCCAGCCTTCTCTTTTTCAAGCTGAAGAGTCCCAGGTCCCTCAGCTTGTCTTTGTCTGGCTTGTGTCCATCAGATAAGTGTTGTTGCATCTCTGATGCCCTGGGCTATGACCCAATGACATAGTGCTCAGCTCCATGGATTTTCCTACTTTCATTTCTCTTAGTGTACTTTAATTATGTCCCATGTTGCGTAGGCACCTTGGAAAGTTGGATATGAGAGCAAGGATGTTAAGATAGAGAGCTGTGCATGTGGCACTTGGAAGTTGGTAAGCCTTGCATCGATGCAGCCCCAGTAGACCTGTAACTACTGTTCTGTAGAGAAAGCAGCTGCTCCCGCTTCTTTTCCAGTCAGCTGTGGCTTGACTTCCTCAATCCATTTATTATAAAAATTACGTATGTGAAAAGGGGTCTGAGGGCATGACTGCACTGCTGCCCTCAGCTAGCTTCAGCCACCAGCCCAGTCCATGTTACCTTGGGGTGGCTGCAGGTGAAGCACAAAGGGAGAGACAAATAGTGGGCAGTCTGATTCCCAGAAGGGCTCTGTGCAAGGACCAGGCTTTATATCTGTGCTCAGCTACAATTATAGGCAATAGGGACAAGATGCAGTGTGCAGAAGGACTGGAAGTCAGGCACACCAAGTTGTGGGATTGCTGCTGAAAACATCTTATGCTTGAGGAGTGCGGTGCTCAGGTGAGTGCTGCAGGGAGGAGGCTTGATCCCAGCACCTGATGCTTGGCCGAGAGTCTGGAGCCAGTTAGGTGTTTCTAATGTAGATGGTGAATGGGCTTGAGCTGGACGGCAGCCTTGAGCCCCCCTGAGCAGTGCGGGTTTCATAGAAAATGAGGGTGGGAAGGGACCTCGGGAGGTCACATCTAATCCAACCCCCTGCTCAAAGCAAGGCCATCCCAAACTACAACATCCCACACCCCAAGCAGGGGCTAATTTGAGTTAATTGCCAGTCAAACTCCCTGTGTGATTATCCCACACCTGTTTTAATGCGAGTCAGACCCGGGATAAGCCTGACATCTGTTTTTAACCAGTGACTTCTGCAGAAGTCAGGTGAGATCTCCATGGGGGAGGGATCGATCCCTGCCTGCTGAAAACCAGACCAGACCAATTTAGGTGCCCGGCTTTAGGCAGCTAATTGTAAAAATTCTGGCCAGGGTTGGTTTTAAGTCATTCTAATCATAACATGTAGGTCAACGTGCTGAGATAAAAGCCTAACGCTTACAAGTACAAAGCTAATTCTATTAATTATCTCTTACTCATCTAGCATTTCCTAACGCCGACAGGCTACTTGTTTTCTCTGCTGCCCATCAAATAGTTTCAAAGAAAACAGCTACCTGAAAAGCCATTAGCAGAAGAAATAAAAGGAACGGCCATGTGTAAAATTAACTGTTTTATCATGCGTCATCGATAGCACCTTTACAGATGACAGTAATTGGTCTTGCTGCTACCCTTTTAGAGGATTAATTCCTGGAATATTAGCATAATCGTTTGATCATTTCCTAGAAGCAGAATCCCTGTTCTGCCAGATTAGTTTGATACTATAGGGTTAGTCATCTATAAGGTGTGGCATGCAGCTGAGCTGCTCCAAAGGAGCTGTGGGAAGGACTCAAAGCATATTTATCTTGTTTATGGTATGTAAATATTTCATAGGGAAAAAACTATGGGATACTAAAGAGCTCTGATTCTAGCAGAGAAAGCAGAACAAGAATCGACGGATGCAAGTTAAAGCCACACAAGCTCAAATTAGCAATGTTTAATAAAGGGGTACAAACTAATGTTAGCTTACCCCTTGTGTTCCCAGAATGTCTTTTATTTCATAGAAAATGAGGGTTGGAAGGTCATTTAGTCCAACCTCCTGCTCAAAAGCAGGACTGGCCCAAAGCCAAGGCTTTGTCTACCCAGGCCTTAAAATCCTTCAAGGATGGAGAGTCCATCACCTCTCTGGGTAACCTGTTCCAGTATTTCCCTACCCTCCTCATGAGAGAGTTTTTCCTAATCTCCAACCTCAACGTCCCTTGCTGCAACTTGAGCCCATTGCTCCTTGTTCTGCCACCTGCCCTCACTGAGAACAGCACTTTGCATGGCAATGAACTGCACTCCCAGAAGGTTTTGCACTCATGTTACACACTCCACGGTGCTAGATACAGCAACACAGCAGAAAAAACAGGATAAAGGATCCTAAGAAAGTAGAGCTGAATGATGCACAGGAAACACACACCCTATACTGGGGCTTGCTTAGTACAAATGTTTGTAAGATGTGCTAATTTTCTGGAATGGTTTATTCAAAACAAGATGGAAGATGAGTAGAAACTTGATTAGTAAGACTCTGATTAATGCACAGAATAGTCTTTTGGAAACCAGAGGGGTATAGATAAAAGCATGTCTAATGAGTCTGCTTCATCCCATAGCTGTAGCTGCTGTCACTCCTGGACTGCTGACACACAACTCTATACCTTGCTGTTTGCATGTGAGTTTAATCAAGAAACTGAGCTTGATTCTTGCAGTCCTTTTCTTAAAAGATTAGTTTTTGTCAGGAACAACAAATAGACAGTGCTCCCAAGAGCGGTGGGGAATTCTCTGTCTCTTGAAGTCTCCCGATCCAGGCTGGAAGACAGTTTCAGCAAACACAAGTTATCAGGCCCTATAATTATTTGCTTTAAATGGTAGAAAAGGAGACTTCCTGGTATATTGGATCTCAAGAGCAACTGCTTTCTTGTTAGGAAGACAGTAGAGTGGACCACCCAGGGAAAGGGTGGAATCTCTTTCATTGGAAATTTTCAGGAAGAGGCTAAGATGATTTTACAGAAACTTCAGGGATGATTAAAGAATAGGATCCTTGTGTTTGTGGAAAGGGTTGGGCCATGTGACCCTTGAGGTTCTTTCCAACCCCATGATCCTGGGATAATGCTGGGGATCAGAGTGGACTTGAAAGGCCTGTGGAATAGCAGTGGTTCAACCAGCTGATCTAAGCGACCAGAAGAAGTGTGAAGATGTGCAACCTTTTCAGATCCCCTCCCCTGTGACCTCACTGTGATGCATGGGGGAGTAGCACAGCAGCAGAGGAGGGTGTAACCAGTATTGTTCTCTTGATCACATTCAGCTGGATCATATTCTGACCTGAAGTAATTAAAGAAGGGGGAAAATGAACCTGGCACCTTCCAAACTATAGCATGCTACACCCAAAAGAAATGTATTCATTTTTTGCTCATGATCTTTCAAAATATCAATAAGGCAAAATGCATCCCTATGGGGAGGGGTCAAGACCTGATCCCTGCATGATTTATGTGATATTTAAGTCTTAATGTCTCTTTGTGCAAAAGTCAGCATGGAGTCTATTCATCGTTTTAAATCTTGCTGGATTTCAAGGGTGCGTTGGCCTTGGGGTAAGGTGTGAGTAGAAGTGAATTTCACTTGGTGCATATGTAGATGATGGGGATATCTGGAGCGGGACTTGTATCATGTCTACGGGTATTGACAAGTACCAATTGGAATTTCTAGGTGGAGTATTATGTTAGCAGGACTGTGAAAAGGTTAATTAACCTCTGCAAACCTTTAAAAGTAGAATTAGTGTTTACTCAGGGTATTGCCAGACAAGAATATTAATGGCGTTGAGATCATTGCATGGAAGGTCTTATAAGTGAGTCAGGTAGTTTGTACTTGCTGGTAGCTTGTTTTTTTTGTTGCTCTTGGCTTTAATCCTCCTGTTTTGTTTCTTTTCATTTTTATACTGACACTAGGTTTCCACGGGTTACCTGTATTTATTTTAGAGCGGAGAGCGGCAGATTGAAATGTCAGCAAAACTGATTATGCCCTTTGTAAATGTCAACCGCAGTGAAGATAAGCAGGACTCCTTCGTTCCGGTGATATTTGTCTACGAGTGATTCGACTCCCCTCCTCACTCCTGTGTCCCATTGATCACTGTTTCCCCTCAAGCCTTTCTATTAAATCAGAGAGGTGGACTGGAGTTGCTTTATATAGAACTGGTCGTTATAGCTCAAGTGCATTGAAACAGGAATCATTTGTTGGCTGAGGAATGAGACTTGCTACAGAACACACTTCTACTAAGGTTTCTTGCCATACAGGACTTGTAGTAGAGGTGATATCTTTTATTAGACCAACTAGATTTTTGCAAATGCGATTCTTTAATTGCAAGCTTTTGGGCACTAACACCCTTCATCAGGTGTCGGAGAAAAGATTGTAAAAGTTCTCCTGGGTAGAAATGAAAGTTCATGTTTCAAAGGTGGTGTTGAAGGTGTTAAAATCTGTTTGGAAAAGTTCATTTTATATGCAGACTAGGCTCAAAGTTGGAATCGTCTGCTTACATCTGCTTGATAATGACCTTGTTCCTTTACTCAGGTTCGTAAGCATGGCTCTGGGGAGCTTTCAAATTCCTCCTGCCCTGCAACAGCCTTTTTTTTTTTTCACTTTGTTCAGTGGAATTTATTCTGGAGTGCAAAGGAGTCCCATTAAGACAGAAAGAGTTTTAATGGGGAAGTATAAATGTGATTTTTTTTTTTTCTGTACGACACCTAACCCAATATGACCTTGACCTTTGACTGGGTCCTTTACTTTCTGAGGCAATATAGATAATCTCACCAAAATAGAAACCTCGTTCAGTAGTACAGGTATGAGAAAGCCCAAAGCAGTTTGATTAATTTGGATATAAGGAAAAACATCTTCACGGTTCGTGTGAGCCGACTCTGCAAGAGACTCCCAGCGGGGGTGATGCAGGCCCCTACCCTGGACATCTTCAAAAGGAGACTGGACGTGCACCTTGCTGGGGTAATTTGGGTCTTTCCTGCCCCAAGCAGGGGGGGCTGGACCCAATGATCTCCTGAGGTCCCTTCCAGCCCTATACTTTGGTGAATCTGTGAATTCCTCTGCCTTTGGTTTATTGCTGTTATTTAGTCGCACCATCAAGGAAATAATCTCCCTCACCCATTCAAACTCTGTGCTCATGTACCCTGGAAATGAGGTGGGAAAGGTGTCTGGGATTGTAGCGCATTCAAAAATGATGGCATGGGGCACATCCAGGGTGTTACCACCTCCTGTCTGGAATGGGAAGTGGAGTGGGGCTTATTTCCTGAATGGTCTGTCTGCCACCAATAGTTCAAAACTACCCCCAGTAATGATCACAATCAAGTTCATCTTGATCTGTGCATGGGCAAAAAAGGTAGCAATCTAGGGGAGAGGAGTTAGGATCTTTGGGAGAAAGAGCGATCTGGCAAATGATTTGAAAAAGAATAGACAGCAAAATGGGAACATTAAGCGTTTGTAATTATAACAGCATTCAAGCCTCACCTCTGTTTTAGTTGTTCGTGTTGGTATAGATTTCAGTCTGTGGAAGGAGTACATTCAAGGTTGCGTGTCCTCTAGCATTGAATCCGCATACTGCTCCTTTGGAGATTCGGGTTTGGAATGACCTTTCTCCCTTCGCTTAACCTCTGTGCATCTCAATTCCCCTGGGCTAGCAACACCCGTTGCATTTGTCCCTGGATAAGTTGCACCAGTGTTTGTCCCAGGACAAATATATCCTAGGCTCGGCTTTTACAAAGATCACCCTTCAGAGTGGCTGAATGCACTGCCACTTTCCTGCCATTGATTCAGTGGCTCAATCTTGGGATAACTGTACAGATGTCCTTTGCAATATCCCAGGATAAATGACTACTACCTCTCATTGGGGAAACTTTTCTAGGATGTATACCAGCACAACAGACAGGGCCATCTGTACAATGGCACTACATCCCAGGATAAAATGGTTTATTTGGGGATAATGTGACATCCATTTGCAGCCCCAGATTCCAAGCCAATCCCTTGTTCATGCTTAGTTAGGAGCTGTAAAGCACAGCTGTGCGGTATGCAAGTACTAGAGGTGTCTCCATCCCCCCGTTTGCACTGTAGCTACGGTCCTACATGACCACAGAGGTGGCTAAGGAGTAGGGAAATTAGGGCAACTGGTTGTAAATCCGAAGCATCCAGCTAGCCTCGGCTTGGAGGAGCAGAGGCTGCTCTGGTCTTACACACTCAGACTCAGCTGTGGTGCACAGAGCCTTTTTTGTCGTGACCAGAGGTAGAGCATGATGCAGGGCAAAGCACAAAAGAAGTGCAAGTTGGCAACAGCTGTGGCTGGTCTGATTTGAGATTGAACCCAAGAACGCACGCCGCTTGCAAAAACAGCAGGACACACCACACTCATTTTCTTTCTGTTGTTACTTTACTATTGTTGTTCTTGGTCTGCTTGGAGACAGATATGGCTAGCAGGGTTTGGGGAGACTTAAGAGAACTTGCATTGACCTTAGCCCAGAAGATGTGAAGGCAAAGAAGCTGAAGATTTTCCCTTTGTTTTATCTGACAGGTTGCTGAGCTATGCCAGCACCTTGCTGGATCCTGAGGCTGAACTAGAGATATCTGAGAAACCTATTATTTATCCAACATGCCAGCTGGGCCTATGGGAAGTAAAGGGAGAAAGCAGAGAAGGGAGATGAGTTTTCAAAATATCAGCTGCAGGCTGTATGGATGCCCCTGGCATCACAGACAATGCAGTATCAACCTTTTTAGGATGTATACCAGGACAACAGACAGGGCCATCTGTATAATGGTGCTACACCCCAGGATTAAATGGTTTATTTTGAGAAAATACTTCAAACAAAAAGATCTCCAGGCGATAAACTTTAACCGTGTCCTTGCCACCCTCCACTGCTTAACTAGACCCAACGTTTGGCGCAGTCGGAAAGCGCCAGCGTCAGCTTGCATTTTTTGTTCAGCTTGACAGGACATTTTGCGATGGGGCGGTCTTCCCGAAGCATGCGCTGAATTGTGTGTGTTTGCTGTTTATTACCTTTCCTTGCAACCATTTCTAATGAGTATTCATTGTTTGCCTTACACTAATGTACAGAGATGCCACTGGGATCATCCCAGTGAAGCCCGGTGCTGTGTTGTACCTGGGGCTCTACAAAGGGTAAGGGACATTTCCTATTTCATAATCTAAATAGATGAAAACGAAGTGGGGAAAAAAAAGAAAGGTGTAGAAAGGGAAAACAGCTTGCACAAAGCCAAGTCTCCTCCCCTACCTGCTCCGTAGAAGGGTTTTTTTCTGCTCAACGACCCATGTTCTTCCATTATCTCCGACTTTTGTCTCTGTAGAAGAAACTGCATCGCTGATGGTTGTATCGGGCTGTTTCCCCAGCACCGTTTCGGGACGGCCGGTGATGCTTTTGCATTTGGTAGCCACAAAAAGCAGCAATCCAGCTGCATTCGCATGCAACCAGCTGAGCTATGGGAAGGTTGCAGACATTTGGCTGCCGTTGAACCTGTTGGCTACTGAGCTCTCCTTCATCGCTGGACCCCTGGCAGGCGCCAGCCACTGGGAGGCAATGGGGTCAAAGGAAGACGAGTAGTTAGGACAGTGGTATAAGCTGGTGTCAGGGCTTCCTTCCTTCCTCTGCTATGTTACCTACTCCTACTTTGTTGGGAGCTGGGGTCAAAAATCCCCATCGCGCACCCGCGCAGGGGACCAGAGTGTGAAGGGAAAGCGCCGTGCAAACCAGCCACGAAGACGTTTCACAAGTGATGTGGAACCTCTTAGTGGCTGGTTAGCCATGTCGCTCCGGGGAGGGATCAGTTTTAACAGGCCACAGGTTCACTTTCTCGCACGACTCGCACGTGAACAGTGTGAGACACGTTAATGCCTGTCAGGCCATCGCAGCTCCCGCCAAACGCTGCACGGGGAGACATGCAGGCACCCCTGTGAGGGCAGCTCGGGCCCTGGGGTGTCCCCTTGCACCCAGGCCTGGGCAGGTGCGAGCACCACGGGTGGTTGCCTTGGCAACGCAGCCATGAAGACACCCAGCCTAACAGGGCGCATGAGGGGGCGGGGCTACAGGTTCCTAATTCCCGCCCAGCAGTCCTGCGCCTGCGCACAACCCCACCTCCTCCGTTTGCCCTTCGTCTGCCACCACCTCTTCACACTGCGCCTGCGCGCACTACCCTTCTAACCCCCCCCACCCGGCGCCGCCTGCCTCAGATTTCACAATGCGCTTGCGCACATTGCCCTTTCCTCGCCTCCCTCAGATTTCACACTGCGCCTGCGCATCTGACTCCATGAGCCTTGCCTTCTCTGGTATGCGCTTGCGCACTGTAGGCGGGGCGCGCGCCAGACTGCGCCTGCGCCGCGCGCCTCTCTGGGGTGGGGCCCGAAGGCCACGCCCCCTCCCTTCCCCACCCCGGGAGCCGCCCGGCCCGGCCCGGCCTGAGGGACTCGCTCCGGCGGCGGCCATGGAGGTAGGGTCCCGGGCCGGGATCGTGACCCTCTGCCCGCAACCCGCCCTATGGCCTAGGGGGGCCCTCGATCCTTTCAGGGGTGCTGCGAGATCCTGTCCAGGGTGCCGTGGGGGGCCCGGGGATCCTTCCAGGGGGTCTGAGATCTTTTCAGGGGTGCCGCGAGTGCCCTGAGACCCTGTCAGGGGTGCCGCGGGGTGCCCCAACATCGTGTCCAGGGTCTGCGGGGAGCCCCGAGACCCTGCCGGGGTGCTGCGGAGTGCCGTAAGACCCCGTCAGGGGTGCCGCGGAGTGCCCCAAATTCGTGTCCAGGGCCCGTGGGGTGCCCCGAGACCCTGCCGGGGTGCTGCGGGGTGCCCCAAGATGGTGCCCAGGGCCTGCGCCCCGCCTTGTCTTCTGGACACCAGTAGCTCTTGCACGTGAACTGCTTTCTTGCTTGTTTTAAACTATAGGATGATTTTTCTCCTTGCACGTTGTACGATTTGTGAATTAGATGGTGTGTTGTTGTTTTTTTTTAACGAATGAAGAGGCTACACCAGAAGTTGGTCTGAGCAGAAGTCTGTTTTGTCGACTTGGAGGAATCGGGGAATTTTCTTTTTTTCCTGACGTCCTTCCAAAAGATGTTCTTTATCCTTTCCAGATGCCAGATGTAATGAGGCAAAGTAAAATTGCAGAACTGAAGAACTTCCGCTGCAATCCTAAGGTAAAGTGTGTAGAGCGTCGACGTCGCTCTAACTGCTTTCAGCACATTTTGTACAAATGTCCAGACCAGGGTCCCCAAACTGTGGTATGTGTATCCCTTGGGGTACGTACGCAAGACAGCTTTGCGGGGGGCACGCGGGAGAAATTGCACAATGGCAGATTTAATTTTTGTTATAATAATCATCATTTAAGGGGTTAAAATATAAAATGTATGCTGGTAGGGGATATGCAGGCAGCTGGTGAATCACAAAGTAGGTAGGTGATAAGAAAAAGTTTGGAAACCTCTGGTCTAGACCCTTGTAAGTCCTATGAAAATGTGTATTCTTGGTTCAGGGGGGAATTCGGTCTCTAAGGCCCCCTCTACTTGTGCAGGTAAAGACTCAATGGGATCTAATGAAGGATCCACACAGTCACAACTCCTGCCCTGCCACATGTGAAAGGCAGGAGGCACGATTGTGGGATTGTGCATTAGGTCCCATCCTGCCTTGTTGCCGATGCAGGGAGAGCCCGATTCCAGTCTCCCCTTGCACCAGCAAGACACAAGTTTCTGTGGCAGGAAGCCCCCTCAGCTGGCGCAGTCTCCCAGCTCCAGGGGTGCCACACATCTGCAGGACTGGTAGATCACAGCCGTGCCTCATGGCTGCTGGGACGCAGAGTGGTTCCCTTGCAGCCCATCACCGAGCTGGGCAGATGCAGGGGAGGGCTGGGGGGCAGCGCGCTCCCAGGCAGACCCGGAAGCAAACCGGAAGTATTTCCAGTCCACTTTAGGGTTTGCCGCTGAGCACGTGGATGGCCCCCACCCCCGCACTTCGGTGGGATGCTCGACGTGCTCCAGCATTGCAGCATTTGCAAGCCGTGCCTGCTACCTCAACGTACATAGAAAAAACTTAAAGCTGTGTCTGTCTTAATTGCTGATTATCCAAATAGGCATCGAATCTTCAGATTCAGAATCGTCCAAATTGAAACGGGGCAGTGATCCGAATCAGGGACAGCAATTTGATTCATTGATTCGGGCTGAATCCGAATCTGAATCGAATAGGGCCCGCTTCTCGCACCCCTACTACTTGGCATGTGTAGCTGCTCTTCAGGTAATTGTGCAGGTAACCAGTTCATTATGCGGTACCTGTAACTTGTGGAGGGGGCTATATGTACATACAGCTTAATTGTTCTTTAACACCTTCAGAAATCAGTCTGGCTCCTTTTACATCTGTTGCTGTTCTTTGCATTTCTTCCACTTTCTCAGTATATTTCTCGTAACAAAGTGTCCAAAATCAGAGGCACATTTTAGTTGACAACCCATCCAAAAAAAATGCCTAGAGGGCTGTTTTCTCCCAGAACCTCTACTGAAATTATCCTGGACATTAGACATATAAATGCATGCTACCTTTGCTGCCTAACTTGTTAAGGGTATTCTTAACCAACCTTTATTTTCATTGTTTGTTTCTGTCTGAACCTGATAAACTTGTTAGGCAAGGCACACTTTGTGTTTTTTATTTAGTTGACTTTTGGGTGTTTTTTGAGTTGATAATGGTTCTTCTTCCTTGATGGACTTGAAGAATCTGTGTGTTCATTGCAAGAGAAAAACCTCTTGTCCTTCATGCTTTTACATGGTGGTAGTTTTATGGTCAAACCATTCTGTAAATAAAACAGACATGCTGTCATATGGGTATTGACTTAAAGGGAACAAACCTGCCTGGATGTGCTACAGCGCAGATGAGCTTATCTAAACAACCCAGACTGGAGAGACACGTCACTAAGTGCCAAGGCAGTAGAGTTTGAGTTGGCTTTTTAATGATTTTCTGATTTAATGTGTCTTGGTACTGTTCCCACATCCAATTCTGTCACAAGTTCAGCTGCTTTGGGAAAAAAAATATAAAAAATAAGTATCTTGTAGCTCTGGTATTTGAAATATTTCTTGATTGAAAGTTAGCAACTGAAAGTAAGATTGCTGGTAAGGAAATATGTTAGATAGCCTTATTTCCGTAAGTAAGAAATGTCATATCTGATAATTTTTGGCCAGTCTCTTAAGAGCAGGAAAAATTCTTATCTTGTAGTCGTATGAAATAAAAAAATCCACTTCCTAGAAAGTATTCACCTCTGAGTATTCTTCAGTAATATGAAAAGATAATCTGAAAGATTCTTGCTTTGAGTGGCTGTAGGAAGAAATTTGTCCTCTATATTTTTTCCTTCAATTTAAATAACTTAACCTTCTGCCCTGAGGGTCAGAGAAACTGATTTGCTTAAGTCAATTTAAGTGTAATTATGGTTATCTTCCCCTTCTGAAATAACATATCTCTGGAGCACCAAAGTAATTTTGCAATGGAGTTTGGCTTGATGGACATTGCTTTCGACTGGAATTCCATTGCCTTTGATCAGCAGCAAAAAGCAGCCTTTTTGTTGCCTGTTGCAATTATTTTCATGAAGGAAGAGTGCAAGAGTCCCCCTTCTTCCTTCAAGAAAGTAAATTCAATACACTTAAGGTTACCATATTTCCAGTTCCAAAAAAGAGGATGCCTGTCGGGAGGATACCTCACTCCCAACTCATAGCCCCCTGGCCCTGGCAGTGCCCCTCACTCCCGACCTACAGACTCCTGGCCCTACCGGAGCCCCTCGCTCCACACCTACTGTCCCTTGCCTCCCTGGGCTAAGCTGGTGCCCCTTAGTCCCCCATCCCTGCTGCTGGCCCTCATTCCTGACCTGCAGACACCTGGCCCTGCCAGTGCCCCTCACTCCTGATCCAGTCCCTCATTTCCCCCGAGTCGCTCGCTCCCAAGCTGCAGCCCCCTGGCACTGCCGGTGCCCTGCACTCCTGACCCATAGCTTGCACTCCCCAACCCTGCTGGTGCCCCTTACTCCCAACTGGCAGCCCCATGCCCCAACCCTGCTGCTGCCCCTCACTCCCGACCTAGACACCTGGCCCTGCTAGTGCCCCTCTCCCAATCCACAGTCCCTTGTTTCCCACCCCCCGGCCACTGACTCCTGAGCTGCAGCCCCCTGCCACTGCTGGTGCCTTGCACTCCTGACCTACAGCTGCTGCCCCCCTCACCCCCCCCAGCCCTGCCAGTGCCCCTCACACCCAACCTACAGCCCCCTGTCCCCCCAGCCCTGCTGGTGTCCCCCACTACCAACCTGCAGCCTTCTGCTCCCCCCAGCCCTGCCAGAGAGGGCCCCCAGCTGCTCCCAACTGGGCTGGAGCTTGGTGGCTCCAATTTGTGTGGGTGATGGGGAAGCAAGTCCAGCCCCGGTGTCGGCTGGAGGGAAGAGGAGAGGATGCCTGTGGCATCCCCTACCCTCGGCGGAGGCTTCAGCACCATGCCAGGCACCCTGGCCATGTCCCTACTTCCTCCCTGCCAGGCAGTGTCTCCTGGGGTCCCCTGGCCCACATAAGCACAGGTGCCGGCCCGGCCACAGAGCTCCCCGCTGCCCTCAAAGGGCCCCCCGCACCTTCCCCCACTGGAGGGGCAGCTGCCTCCCCTGCCCCACTGCAGCCCCAGCACTGCCCCTGCCTCCAGTTGCCCTCCCCTGCTGCTCCTGCCAGCAAAGCAGAACAAAATCCTGGACATTGGTTTCTATTTCACCCGGACAGAGATAGGAGGACTCAAAAAAACCCAAAAGGGCATGTCTGGGAAAACCCAGATGTATGATAACCCTAAATACACTGACACATGGTTTTCAATGCACAAAGCAGTTTATATCCTATTAGAATTGGATTGTAATCCCATAGAAGGTTTCCACATGGTGTTTTCTTTTAATTATTCTTTTGTTCTTCAATTATACTGCCATACCCTTTCATCTTTATTATTGATTTTTAATTGAATGCAGTCAGGCCATTGGCTTTTCCACTTCCCCCACCTCTTTTTCCCCTTACAAACAAGTGAACTGGATCATTTCTACTCTTATTTTTTAAGTCATTTCAAGTCTGCTTTGTGCATGCTTTGGACTAATAAAATTATCTGGTGCAATTCTGGTAACCTTATTTTGCTATCGTATCTGTCCAGTGGAGATAATGAGTCTTCCCTACTGTGCGAGTGGTCTGGGAAACAGCCAGTTTCTTTAAAAGCCTGTAAAAGTGCCTATCTTAAATATAAGTACATCTTATCAAGAGGAAAAAATGCTGCTTAATATTTATACTACGCAAAAGCTACCTTCTCCTAATAGGGTTTTTTAAATCTTGTCTTCTGTCGCGTTAATGTTCTTTACTGTCCAAACATGGCTAATTATGCACAAACAGTGAATTGAGAGTGGGTGGAACCCGATCTTCCTGCTAGCTTGCAAAGTGTGAGATCCACCCAGTGCTGGAAGGCCTGACTCGGCACCCACGGAAACCCCACGGTTATCTTCCCAGAAAAGTGGGTAGGTGAGCAATCATTTGATGGTTATCTGCAGCCTGTGCATGCAGGAGAGATGGCTTGTTCAAAATCAGAGCAGAGGCAGTTACAGGGGACAGGCCCAAAGAGCAACCTCTGGACCCATTTCTGCGGAGAAGCTGTGGCTCCGTATCCCTGCATCAGGAATCTGAAGGGCCAAGGCTGTTGTTGGAAAGTGCACAGTGCCGAGGTAATGCTCGTGGCAGGCTAAGTTGTAGTTTTAATCTATTTTAGCTTTCCTTGAAGTCTAACCACTTGAACTTTGTGTTTAATTTTTCAGAATATTGTAATCTTACTAAGATGTGGCGATAAAGAGGGGTGTTCTTTTATATTTCATCTTTGTCCTGGGGAAAGACTGCCATAACCCAAATTAGCTGTGATGGCTAGGTAATCTTTACTGACCCACGGGAAACTTTATCACTGCTTCATTTGTCAAATGCCCGATATAAATACATGGTCAGAATCTGAAACCGATTTCTTTATTGAACTGATCTCTTTTGCTGAAGCAGTTGCCATGCAGAGCAAGATGCTCTATTTGACGCGATGCTGGAAAGACCAGTATGACTATTCCCGGGGCTGCTTTCTCTCTGAACTCATGCAGCTCTTTTGGCTGCTGGCAGCGCGCTGTCCTTCAGAGTTGACATAATTGTTGGCGTTGTTTGCAATGAAGCAGCATTGAACTTGCTGATCTTGGCATGCCCCAGCAGGATCCCTGCCTGCCACATGAGTCGTGTCTGACCGTCGCAGCCGTGTGTCGTGATATACTCTGTGGAGGCTGGTCCAGGGCCGCTGTGCAGCTGAGCATTGGGAGGAGATTTTGGCTGGACTTCGTTGGCCAAAACTTTAATGCTAGATGCCTGAAGTTAAACTCTCATGTATCTAAATATGGATTTAACTTGATGTGGCTTGACTGTCAAAAGCTCTGAGCATGCTCAACCCCACTTGAAGGCTTTGGGAGTTGAAGGGGTTCAGCACTTTGGCAGGTTGAGCTGCTTTTAATTGGATGTCTGTGTGTACTTTGCAGGCCTGCAGTCCAAATGTTGGAGTCATAATCTTGGCCTTTGTAAAATAACCCAAATCCTGGGAAGAAAAGGCTTTAGCCCTACTCAGAAGGTACAGGGTATTCCTCGTATGTCTAGGGAGAGTCTTTTACTTGGTGCTGTTTAGCCGGCAGAAGCAGACTCAGGATTTTCAAGCCCTGATTAGTAAGGTTTTATGAAGGGTTACAGTGGGCTGCAGTTGTGGGTGAAGAAGTCTCCTTATTTGGGTTTTTGGATGGAGGAGTCTCCTTACTTGATTTTTCAGAGGTTCAGGGAATTTTGTAATTTGTGTATTTATGTATATAACACATATTTGTAAGTACTCACTGCCGTGGGCTGAGAATATACTGTGCTGTCGGTGTTTGTTCTTGGAAACGGTTTCCAAGTAGTGAACTTCTGGGTGTTGGTTTTGGGATCTGTCAGCCCCAAACGGTGTGGAACCATTCCTCTTTCCCTTCCCCCCTCATGGCCACGACAGTGGATATTATCTCAGTCAATTTACTGTTGGTTACCAGGGATGAAATTGGGATTGGGGTCCTTCTTTTCAGGGGACAATCTCTGGGGTCCTGGGATCTTGTTTGCATTTGTCACCGTGGAAATCTCTGCACATCAATGCCACAATTTTAAAATGGGACTAATACTGTTTTCTACCTTGCCTTTGGATTGTACAGCTGTCAGCGCAGGGACTGCCTTTTGCCATATGTTTGTACAGAGCCTAACACACAAGAGGTCAAAGCCCTATTGGAGCCTGCAGGCCCCGCTGAAATACATACAGCAAAGCTAGGAAGACTTGTGAATCCAAATATGCTTTTGTTTCTTTTCAGCTACAGAATAATCTTACTTCCAGTCCTGTTGTCGAGGCAAATGGTGGTCTGGCTCTCTATTCAAACTCCTTTTGTGCAGTGAAGTCACTCCAACACAGACCAGGTATTTACTTCCTCTGCTTAAGTCTCATAAATATTGGTCTCCGTCACTGATGTGTCCAGGTGACCTCCAGTTGTTTCCAACCAGGTGAAGAGTTTTTTGGTTTTGTTGGGTTTTGGCATTTTGCACACGATGAGAAGAATACTCGTTTATGGAAAGCGAGGTTAGAAGTTGATGTGCAGACAGATAAATATTTCACTTTAAAAGTGGCAGGGGAAGCTACCCTGGTTCACCTGAATCTTTTGCAACCGTTTTGTCTATCCACACTTTTTCTGCATGGCGTTGAAGCAGGACTGCAATCATTTCTCCCAAATTAAAACAGGTGGCTAATTTTTGCAGCTTTTATTTTTGCTTTACTGCAAGATAGCAATGGATGGACGAGAACGGTTACAGTGGAGTAGCTGACATGCACTTGTGGGCAGTAAGTCTGCTTCTCTGCTCAGTCATTTTCAAGTGCTCTTAAGGAAAGAAAGTTTTCTCACATAGTATAGTTTCTGCATATTTTTAAAGGGGTCACTCTTCCTAGGGTTTGAGTGATTTTTGGGGGGGGGGATTGTTTTAAACTATAGGGCTTTGCATCCTTGTAAATGTATTGCATTGTATTCTGCCCGCAGAGAAGCCTGTGGTTATTTGCTGTTTTGGTAGTAGGCTGATGATCTTGTTCTTTCTTTAGTATTTACTATCTTTTTCCTGTGGCATATGGATTTGTTTGGGCCAAAGTGGCTGCTGTGAGGGGTCATTGTAGCAGAGGTGGGACTTCTTTGAGGTACCCAGACCCATCCCTTGGGTTTTTTCAGTACCACGCAGGTTAAGTGTTAGCTTTTACTACCAATTTACTTCTAGATGCAGAAGACCCTATACCAGCAATATGTGGGACTTGAAAGAATTGCTGTTCATAAAGCATACTCTCCTTAGCCTGCCCCGTTGTCCCTGAATATTGCATGTAAAGATGAGGGCTGCTTTGAGTTACATTATTCTTCAGTGTCAAGACCCAGTAGAAGGGAAGATAAGGTCAGAACCTGTGTCTGAATCATGAAACCTGTCATTTTTCCTGCTCTTAACAGATTCTAGTCTGAAAACAGTCCATTTGAAAACAGTCCCATACAAAAAAAGGACAATTATCCTTTACCCAGCTGTTTCAAAGGGGCTGAATGCTGTGATCAGTAAGACATTTTTCATTAATAAATGCTTTAGGCCAGGGGTTGGCAACCTACTGCCTGTAGGCTGGATCCAGCCTGTGAAGCCTGGATGTCGGCAACATTTCGGTGGCAGGAGGAATTTTGGGATAGGCCACAGGCATGGAGGTGGGGAGAAGTGATGGCAGCGAGGTCAGAAGCAGAGGCCTGCCTAGGACTGAGCTGTGTTGTTGTCCTATCGCTCAAAAAAAGTTGCCGACCTCTTCTCTGAGCATCTTAAGAGTCAGCGTCCTGCATCCTTAAACTGCCTTTCCCAAATCCAGGATTGACTGTTGGAAAGATGGGTGATCGGGTCTGTGGGAGAAGGGGTTTAATCTCAAACCCAAATGTAAAGCTGTTGTTGATGACAGATAAATGTTTCCCTTAGTCTGTCCAATCTTATCAGTGGTAAAAACTTATTTTTCATATGTGCTTGCACCCAAATTTATGCAATTAGGAAGGCAAAGCCCTTAAAACAAATTGTGGGGCTAACGGGGGGCGTTATCTCAGGCCATTGCTAGCCCCATGCCCTGGTATAGTGTATTAGAGCAGTGTATTAAGGACAAGGGTTCGGGTACACAAGCAGAGCAGCAGATAGGGCTGGGGAAGAGGATCAGAGTGACACTTGTGGGGTGCGTGTGGTTAATTTGTGGCATGCCTGCCGAAAAGGTTGGACCTGTCTAGATTAACGGAAACCTGCCCTGACTTTTTCTCTTAAAGTAGCTTCCATGAAACAGAACAATTAAATAGCATACTACGGAAATGGCAGAGTCCAGGCAGGAAAAAAAAACCCTCCCGTAACCAAATGCGTATGTCTGTCTGCTATAGAATGGAAATTGAAAATGCCAACTCCTCCTTAATTCAGCTTGTAGCTAAATAAATAACGTCTTGATGTTAAGGAAGTTGTCCCTGCCGCTTGGGGCTGGAGTCTGATGGGGGAACTGAAGTACTGTGGTGGATGGTTCAGTATGTAATTATAAAAGAGGTGAGCCAGCCGGCAGCAAAAGAAGTTGTAGCAAAGAAATATATCTTCTCTGTCCACTTGTAGATTCAATTCCTCTGTCACAGCGGCCAGTCTTCAATATAACTATTACATTCACTGAAAGGTCACGGTGCAGTGGGATGTAGTTGTTAAGTTTGACTTGCAGCATGCCATGTCATTTTAATGACTTACTCTTCCTTATCCTTCCCAGTAAGTAGAATCCTCCTGCAAACAAAACCTCTCTAGCTTCAGCATTGTTGCACTATAGAATAAAATGCCTAATTACAGTTTCAAATTGGATATTAACTGAGATGAAATTTAGCTCAAAATTCACTGCAAAGGCTAGCTTTGTTTTCATGTTAAAATCTAAAGTCATTGAAGGGTCTTGACTTCAGAGAAGGAAGACTTTGTTGTTTCAGAAGCTGGTAATATTACACACTTTACATCCTATTCTATCCCTGCCCTAAATTGTTACCTGCTGAGATGCACCTTGAACTAAGCCACCGAGCCCCCCCCCCCTTTAAAAATCCTGCTACAGGTGTGAAGATGAGGCTTTTAACTATAGACCTGAAGATGGTTTGGGCTTTGAAAGCTCCATTAAGTATTTCAGTAAGCCAGCATTAATGAGACACTTATCTCAAAATAACATTTGTCTGAAAATTTTATACATAACATGCAGCAGTTATAAGTGACACCCATAATTATCATCACTGAAAGATGTTGGCAAGGCAAAATGCTTTTTTCTGTTTCGTTTTCTTGTACGTTGACAGCACTTTGTGTAGCTTGTCATTTACTTCATAGTTTCTCCTGTACTAAAAAAAAAGACCCATAGAATTATTATAGAGAGAGAGGGAAAAAAAACCCTTAAGTTTTTTAAAGGGATAATGAAAAGATGAACTACTATTTTTTTTTTTAAATAAATAATTTAAAGGCATCCTGTGAACATTTGTTTTTCCCTTTTTAACCTCTGCTCTGCTTCTTCTGACGGTATGTCCAAGATTATGACTTCCAAGGAGATTTGTCCATTGCTTTTTTTAGCACAGTAACAGATTTCTTTTTTTTATTTTTTATTTATTTATTTATTTTTTAAGTATACTGGTCTGTTCAGGAATCCTACCGACAAATGTTCTGGAAAATGGTTGACAGGGTTTTGTCAAAACCATGCTAATGGTTTGAGCTCTGATCTAATTATCATGGCCAGCGTGGATGGTACAAGAGGTATGAAATAGTATTAAAAAATTAAATAGTTCTGTTCAGAGGGAGAAGAATGTGAAATAGAGAATGGTAGGGGGTGCAAATCCAGAGGCTTTATAGCTCCTTTCTCCCCAAAATAAAAGGATGTGAAATAAAGTTGTAAGGAAGTATAGTATTTATTATCTTGTGGCAACGAGTTCCTTTGCTGGAAGTCAAGAGCATAGTTCAAATCACATGAGGACTGAATATTTACGGGGATAGGATAACCACTGAGCATGTCACATATGTGTCAATTGGTATGGTATTAGCAGTGGAGGCTGACCTTTTTGGCAGACATACCACCAGTTAACACGCATCCTCCCCGAGTATCACTCCACTCAGTCCTCAGTCCTATCTGCTTTGCTTTTTGCTTCCTGCCCTATCTGCTATTGTGCTCCCTGCTCCCTCTCCACATCTGCTACGTGCCACGCAGAAGCTGCCCATGTCACTTGTGGCACCTGCGCCACAGGTTGACCACCCATGAGGCAGAGCAATGTTCACTGTAGCTTTATGATGGTTGCCTACTTGTGTTTCTGTTTTTACGTTATTTTTCTGTTTTATCAACTCCCCACCTAATCGGCTTCCCGATTGCCTTTTTAGGTTTCTTCTGATTTTTAGTGAGAGCTGGTCTGCTTATGATGAAGAAAAGCAGTGACAGTTGTGGATGGTTTAAGGCTCTGTTCACTGCCTTCTGACATACAGTTGGTTTGATTGTACATTAAAACCACCTTTATGTTCTGCCACACAGAGATGGTCATCAGTCAGCCTTTCCCCATACCAGATAATGGCAAAAGGAAAAAGAAAAAGAGAACCAGAGCCACAGACCATCTCCCTGGGAAGTTTGAAGGTTGGTGTCAGTTTGCAGTGTATCGTAATTTTAACACGTACAGTCTTTATTCCTTAGCTCCTGTCTGTTTTCTAAACTTAACCTTAGTTGCTGATGGTCAACAAAAAGAAAATTCATGTTATTTCATCCCGTGTCTCTACCTGTTTCCCCCCGTTTACATTCCGTTCCTTAATTATCGTGGTGATGTCTCTACTTCCGTTTTCATTATAAACTTTTTATTTTGCTTTGGAGTAGACAAGGTACCACGCCTTTAAAAAGTTTCTTCCTTGAGAATGAATGCCTGTAAATGATGTTAAGTCATGTGTACGTAAAATCCCAACTCATGTTATCAATGTTACCGATTAGCTCAATGCAGTTGAACTAATCAATAACATCTTTTATGAAGTTGCACTGATAGGAAACCCAGTTTCAATTACTGAAGTTTAAACTTCAAAATTACAGTGTTATGTAAGGTATTTGTGAGGAACTTGGAGTTACTGCAGATTTCTTAAGCTAAAGCATTTTTTGATAAAGCAGTGATTAAATATGTTCCACTTCAGGAAAAATGTACCCACAGCGCTAAATATTTAAATTCCCCAATAGGTAAGAAAATGGGAATATGTGAAAAGTAGACAACATTCCCCAGTCATTGAGTTAGAAAATGTTTCCAATAGGGTCAGGATTGTAATTTCACTCCTACGATGAAATTCATTTTAACTTTGTTTGGGTGATGAGCACAAGAGATGAAAAATGAAGCATAATTAAACCTGATGCATCTGACTGAAAATGCTGCATAAATCCAACTCCCCCAGTTTATTACCAAGAGAGTTCTCTCGGCTCCTATCATATCAGAAATGTTCATCAAATGAGTAGCTTGTCTCTTTGCTATTCGCTGAAATGCTTCTCTTTACTGATTGCTTTGTGCTGGATTTCTCTGCCAGATTTGTATAAACTGACGACTGAGCTGCTTGGTGAGGGAGCCTATGCCAAGGTTCAGGGTGCTGTTAGTCTGCAAACTGGGAAAGAGTATGCAGTAAAAGTAAGTACAGCATCCAAAAAGAGAGCCATTGGCACTTGCAGTGTTTTATTCCTGATATGTCAGTGATGAATGCCTGTAATTGAGCAGGTAATATCAAGGGCTTTCTAAAAGAGATTTCAGTGCTTGAAACAAAGTCTTCACTATCATACCTTCAGGCTGAAATTGAAATTTCAGCAATGGGCAGAGCTTGCACAGAATACTAATACTGTGCAGTGGTTAGACCCCAGATCCTGACCCCCCATTAACATTTTCTTTCATTTCCATTTTGAATGGAATATGAGCAGCTGGTGCCTTGATGCAGGAAAGTTAGAGGGGAAATGTCCAGCAGAAGCATTTTTTTTTCAGTTTGCTTGAATAACCTTTGATCCACCACAGTGCATTTACTTTTCTGATTGGAGAGCAAGCAATTAGGATGGTTTATTCAGTAGCTTTTGGCAGAGTAGCCCAATGGATAAAGTGTTCCATTTACCACCGTGGTTTCACGTATTGTCGTTTCTTATTATTTGATAGAGGTAAATACTATGGCACAGACTTTTTTTTCATGGCATCTCCCGTGGGGTATTAAAGCATTTGGGGCCTACTTTGACAGACTCATTTTTTGTCTGTATTTTGAGTCAGCAGTTAATTGCAAGTGAAAGTGCTAGTTTAGGCATCTCACTGATTGTCTTAGGATGCAGGCAAGTAAGAGTGTATTATGTGGACACCCACATTGAAGTTGGTTTGAGGCCTCTATAGCAGTCTGGCCCTATAGTTGCTGAAACCTATTGCATTTGAATTTGTTGAAAGTGAAAAACTGACTGGAGCACTAGCAGCTTTATGAATAAACTGCAGTACAGAACTTGCTACCTTGCAGTACTGGCCTATGGGTTTCTTTTTTCATGGGTGCCATTTTCGTGCTCATGAAAGGGAGAAACTAGCATTCAAGACAGAGAATGACAGTACTTGAAGCTACTTCATAGACTTTTGAACCTTATACCTCTCATTTAATCTCACCTCTTTTGCATCATCCTCTTATTTCCACTCCTGTCTCTTCCTCCTTTAGCAGTGTTGCATTATGTACTTTGAGGACCCCATACTTGTGGTTTTCATGTGAGGAGGTTTCTGATTGAGATCTACAGAGGGACATTTGCACTAACAACTCAAACTCTGATCTAGCAAAACCACTTCATTAGATGCTGTAGCAACTTTGTGCTTTTCTTTTTAGTGGTATAAAACACTTTCTTGCAAAAGCTCAACAGGATTTCCTCTTCTATTTACACATAGTTAAAAGTGGCAGGAAAAAACTTGCAACTGATAAACCAGCTTGTGGGTTCTGTTTCCCTTTTTCTCGTCTCTCTTCTTGTTCTTATAATTGCTCTCAATACCAGAGTAATCTGGCTGCCTTCCAGAACTTAATTAGTTGAAGCGATTATAATACTTACCGCATGTGACACTTAGGAAGCCATATATGTATATCCTTGTGACAAGGCATGACTAAAATTTTAACTCTGAATGTCTGGCATCCAAAGCCAAATCCAAAGTTTTTTTTTAAATAGAGACTCCAATTTTTTTAACAGATAATTGAGAAGAAGGTTGGACACAGTCGGAGTAGGGTTTTTCGGGAAGTGGAAACATTGTACCAGTGTCAGGGTAACAAGTAAGTGTTGAGTCTCATATTTTATTTTTAATCGGCGTTTCTTGTAAGTGTGGGATTGGGTGGGGCAAGACACCTTTTTGTCCCCATTCCCACCCCTTCAGATCAGGTTAGAATCCAACTTCTGTTTTGAATGGGTAACTTTCACTTCTGCTAGGTTTGCATTTTGTCTAAAAGTTGGAAAAAATATTTAGAAAAAGGGGGGAGGCTTCAAACCTGTGGTATCCAGATTAGTATGGAAGTAATATGGGTGGATGATGAATGGCCTTTTTTTTTGGCTTTTCCAGTTGTGTCTTGAGAGACCTAAGTACTCTTATTATCTCAATATTTGTAATGTCCCATATTTATGTACACAGCTTTCCTATGTCAGGCTCTTTACAATTAGCTACTTAATATTGGGCACATTATGGCAATATTGCAAAACAGCTCATACTTAGTCATCGAAGGCAACTGAAAAAACGTGTCTGGATCAAACACTAGTGCCTTGTGCTGATACTTTTGGTAAAGCCTCTTTTAAAACAAATTTATACACTAGGCTGATAGACCTTTGTTAGCTTTTCTAGGGGGAGAAATTGCTACATCTCCATTTCTGTTATGCAGCTAATGCTGTGTATGAGCATATAGCATGTCGGTGATAAAAACTGGAACTGTAACGACAGTGTGAAGTATAGATTTCGAATATACCGTAAACGTAGAATAGTCTTAACAATAAATCTAATTCTTAAGATGCCAAGAGATATTTATACTTTCTGCTGCAGAGGACACAGCCTAGCTGCTCTGTACTTAGTTGTGACCACTAGGTAATTGTGCTGAGCCCAAAGTATAGCTGACAGATGCTGCTGTCTCCTTTGAGCGCCTTGAGCCTTCTGCCCTGTAACTTGCAGAGAAGAAAAGCAAGTAATTATTTTTGTTCTTGCCTTTGGGACAGATGTCCTGTTCCAAATTATTAACTACAGCCTATTAGAGGTTATCTTCTTTTCAAGTGAACGGTAACACGGCTCTTTTTATAACCTTGCTTGGTGTACCGCATTATGTTTCAGTGACTGAAATTTAAGTAGTGGAGTCTGACTATTGTGAGGTGATGGAAAATGCATCCTTTTAAAATGACAGTTTATCACAGCAGCTCATTAATTAGTGATTTTTATTTTTGTTAATTATTTTAAAATAGATAAATAGATATTCAATACACTCTTCCCATTGTTTGTTTTTTTATTTTCTCCTCTTTAAGGAACATTTTGGAGTTAATAGAATTTTTTGAAGATGACACAAGGTATTACCTTGTCTTCGAGAAATTGCGAGGAGGTACTGTACAGTATATTTGTGCATTTTTCATTAACAGTTGGTTTGATCTGTTCTTCCCTCTGCTTTTGAGAGCTTTTAAGGCAAAAGATGAAGAATTAATTTTAAATGCATATATGCTTATGGGGAAAAAAATTGAAATCATTTATAGAGTTTGAAATGTAGCTTTTTAGTATGCTCTCCAAGACTTGTCTTCATAAAAGAAAATAGATCTTGTTATATGTTTTACAGATCTGCTTTATAATTAAGCAGTGACAATGTTAACTTTATCAGGATGGAGGACGTGGAGTATAATTATCAAATCAATGGTTGCCTCTAGGTGAAGTGGTAGAATGCACAATTTGAAGTGTTTTTACATTATCTTAACAGAAGCAAAAATACTGGGGGTATATAACATGGAGACAAGGAAGCCTGGCGGTATCTTACTTCACCATACTGTGGTTTTCATGTGCTATCATTTATTTTTTTCCTGGAAATTTAGGGGGAAATATCTTGTGATTGTAATCACAAGACATTTGCAAAATGCCTTGCTAATGTCCTGTCTTGAAGTCCTGGTCAAATTCATTATTCCTTTTTACCGGTTCTCAGACCCTATGTACAACTTTTTTTTTTTGTGCTTAAAACCTCAGCTGGATTGAAGTATTTCACAAAGCCACATGCTTTGCTTGTCTCTAAATGTCTGCCTTCTGATGTCACTGTCCCCAAAGCTGTCTGCTGTTGAACCACATGATGCACAGGAAATGCATGCTTTTTCAGTACAAACTAATTGCCTTATCTCCAGTAGTCACGTTTTGGCATTGAATTCATTCTGCATTGAATTAAGTTCCTCTTTTTTTTTCTCTTAATGGTCTACCATTTCATGCTGACTTCTTTTAAAGCTGCATTTACTTCATTGAGGCAAAGATTTCGTAGTTGAGTTGTAAGCTATTGGCTTTTTTCTTTCTTTAAGGTGCTGTCAGTATGGTTCCTACATCAGTTTGCAGGTAGATTATTTAAGAGGGACTCTCATTCATTCTTTCCTTACCCTTCTATCTTTTTCTGCTTCTAAAGCATCTTGCATAGCATCTAGGGGGTAAGGAACTGAGTTTGGGACCAGAGGATGTAATTTTGTATCTTTTACATATAGTTATAATCTGGTTGCATTACCGCCATTATTTAGTGCAATTCATTTGTGAGGGGGTTTGGCAGACCAATGATGAGCAAAGAAGTGATCTAAAGTAGGCTTGTTTAAAAGAAAAGAGAAAAAAGGCTTGTTTCTTTCTACCAAGTGAAATGCATACCTTTTGATTGATCTGGGCCATTTCATTTGTTGCCTTTCTGTAGAGTCCCCAGGAACTGCTTCATAAGGGCAGACAGGAAAGCTTATTGCTTTCTAGAGCTATACATAACAGCTCTACAGGAAAGACCCTCTGAACTCAGTCTGCTATAAAGGGGCAAAGCTTAGCAAGCTAGTAGGTACTGCCATCAGCAAAGAAGAGCTCTTACGTGATTTGACATTTTCCAGACTCTACCTTAGGAGTAGGCTTCCTCCGGGCCTTTTGAAGCATTGTTTCCTAAGCTCAAAAAGAATCTTTTTGTCCGTGCTCCAAGACCTAATAAAGTAAGTATAGCCTAGTGATCAGAAGCTTAGTTTTACCGATCTGTTCCAATAGCCAGCCATTTCCCTTTTCTATCTGTGGCACTATTTAAGCAGGAGTGGTAGCAGCAGCACAATGGATAATTGTTGGGGAACATCACCCTCCATAGCCCAGGGTACAAAGTTTCCTTCCTAGAACTTAAAAACAATAGAGTTGAAGTAGTTTAGAGTATAAACCTCTACTGCAGTGATTTTCAATCAGGCTGTCCCAAGATCCTTTCAAGGGTTGACAGCAATGATAGCACGGTGCCACAAAATGGTAGCATGGTTGCGTGTGCAGACATGATTCACAAGGTAAACCCAGGGATTTTGAGTAGGAATCCAAGGACTCCCACACACGTGTGCGGAGCCTGCTCTGACACGTTGGAAATCCAGCGTGTCGGAGCAGACTCGATTCATTCAGTCTGCTGGAGCACACAAGTTGACGTGCTCTGGCAGCCTTCCGTGTCACGTGTCAGCATCCCCGCATGTCTCCATGCTGAAAAAATGGTGGTGGGGTGCTTTGAAATAAAACACGTTCAGTGAGCTTTTGTTCAAAGCACTCCACCACCATTTTTTTCAGCACGGGAACCCGTAGGGATGCTGATACACGTGACACACAGGCGCTTTTAATTTGCCCAACTCGCTAATTAAAAGTGCCTGGCACCACGTCCCAGCATGTGTAAAAATTCCCCAAAGTATCTGCAAATGCTACCTCAGCCTGACAAAGGGTATTTGTGCCCAAAAACTTGCTAAGAAGAATTTTTCCAACTATTTGAGTTGGTCTAATAAAAGATAACAGATTTACCCAAAGAACCTTGTCTGCCCACGTCCTTAGACCAACACAGCTACAACTTACACCCCCAAAGTATTAAAAAAATTCTGAGCTGTTGTTGTCTTTCTGGGTCCTTTACAACAGAAAAATAGTAAAGCAAACTCTGTAGTTAAAAAAATATGTGAAAACTAAAAGCTGGCATTTTCTAACAGGTGCTTTGAGTCTAAGGAGGTTGACAACCACTGCTCTGCTGCCTCAGGGCTTTCATTTTGGGTGGCTAGTCTCCTTCTGTGCTTGACTTCTAGGGCAATTTACCACTTCAGTGCATGTTACACAAAATAGGTGATACCTGGCTCATTTGGTTGCATGGCAGAGACTGGCTTTTATGATCCTCCTAACATTTGGTGGCAGCTGAGGTCCTAAGACCTTAGATGAGATTTTTGAAATGTATAGAAAACTTACACAACTTCTCTAATATCCTGATGTGGTAAGAAATGGGTATTCTCCTCCCCTTGCCCCCTTAAGCTTTCCTGGCACTCTAGAGCTGTGGTGCTCAGTCTTTTGACCCAGGTGGGTGGTACAGAACCCATCCTTGGGCTGGATCGGGCTGTCTGCGGGCCTGATCTGGATGTGGGGCCCAAAACTGTTCCCTCGCCCCCTGCATGCCAGGGAGCTGGGAATTTGGCAGTGGGGGAGCAGTGCCATGGATGACATGGCACCCCAGGCTGGAGGTTGAGCACCCTTGCTCTAGAGCATCTGCTCTCTGGCCAAATTATACATTGGGTATGCCTCCTCATTTCTTAAATCCTTACTCTGTTCAGTCCGTATGTGCTATTTACCAGGAGATAATCTGAAAGATGATACTAGATACAGGATTAAGGTTACTAGTCATTCCCTGTAATTTTTTAAATGAAAAGCATGTAGATGTGATGATGAATGAAACCAAAACCATGTAAATCTGTCCTTTTGGGCAAATTTGAAACCCTCTCTTAGTCTAATTACAGATAGTTGATGTAATTGAATTCCCTTTTGGCCCTGTTCATTCTGAGGTTTGCCCTCTGTTATAAATACACCGTCACTAATGCATCTCATCTTGAAGTAGACCAGACCTTTTACCAATATAGGTGATATTTTGCATGAAGTAGCACTTCTGTTTTGTCTGTCACCTTCACAGGTTCCATCTTGGCTCATATACAAAAGCGAAAACACTTCAATGAACGCGAAGCCAGCAGGGTGGTGAGAGATGTTGCCTATGCTCTGGATTTTCTGCATACAAAAGGTGAAAAAAAAATCCTCCATCTATTCACTAGTTTGTCTTGATCTTTCCTTTTTTGGAATAAAGCCAGTTAAATGAGACTCTGGGGATCACTATAATATTGAAAGTTGCATCTGTTTTTGATGTACCTTATTGATTAAGCCAGTGTGGAAAGGCTGCTTTTACATTTTGATCTTCTGTTTTAGTCCTATGTGGAATCTTTTTTTAAGATACTTACCTGGGGTACTCTGATTATAGAAGTACATGTGTGTATTACAGACAAGGTTCTGTGGGTAGATGTGATATCTTTCATTAGACCAACTCAAATAGTTGAAAAAATTCTTCTTTGCAAGTTTTCAGGCACAAATACCTTTTGAAGGTTTGCAAAGAGGCCTGAAAGCTTGCAAAGAAGATTTTTTTTCCAACTATTTGAGTTGGTTTAATAAAAGATACCAGATTTACCCAAAGAACCTTGTCTGCCTATGTCCTTAGACCAACACGGCTACAGCTTATATCCCTGTGTGTATTGCAGATTCTTTTCATCATTCAAGGAGACAAGTGTAAGCAAACCTCCCTCCTTGCTTGAAGCAGAGTGATTTCAATAGGGCTAGGTCCAGGTGCAGAGATCTGTCTGTGCACATCTGCTTGGGGAGAATCATCTTACTGAAAATCTTATTTTCTGTCCTTTTTCAGTTTGGAGCAATTCAAAAATCAAAATGTACAGAAGTGCTTTGTATAGTTTAGGTATATTAGCATGGGAATTGTTTGGTACAAGTAAAGCTAAATTGTTACAATCTGGATTGCAGACCCTCTATAGATTAAATTGTGTTGTTAATGGCGTGCTTTCATCATTGTATTACTGGAGTATGAGAGTGGATTGCAAGTAACCAGACCTTAAATCAACAGCAGGTGGTGTAAACTTGCTTACTTCCTGGATTTGTATCCTCCCCACTGACCACAATCTCATAGGACATTAGGGCTGGAAGGAATCATAGAATCACAGACGATGAGGGTTGGAAGGGACCTCAGGGGGTCACATCTAGAACAGCGCCCTGCTCAAAGCAGGACCAGCCCCAACTACATCATCCCAGCCAAATGTCAGGAAGTCATCTTGTCCAAACTCTTGTTCAGGGTAATATTGTCCTGTTCTATGCCATCTAAGCTGAGTGTCCAACCTGCACTTAAAAACCGAGCAATGGCAATTCCACAACCTCTTTAGATAATATTGCACTGCTGAGCCACCTTTTGTATATAGAAGGTGCTTCCTAATATTCAGTCTACATTTCCCCTGTTGCAATTTCCCCTGTTTCTACTTGTTCTGTTCCTGGCCCAGAGTAGCTGATCACATCCTCCTTAACTACCCACCCCCACCTTTCTTTTTAATTTGAAACCTGTTATCAAACTCTTCCCTCCATGCCACCCCCTCCCACCCCCTTCTTCCTGGAGACAAAGTAATCCCAATTTTTCTAGTCTTTTCTGTAGTACCGCAGCCCAGCTAGTTCTCAATTTATACTTGTGCATGTAATTTTGCAGACTAAATGCAGTATTTTGACATTGTCCTTATTGAATTGTATCCTATTTATTCCAGATGCTTTCTTCAATTTCTTAAGGTCATTTTGAATCCTAATGCTTTTCTCCAGAGTGTCTGCTCCCCACTCAGCTTGATGTCATCAGCAAATTTACGTAGTGTGCACTCAATTCCCTTCTCTAGCAGGAGACCTGCCCTTTGTATAGTGTTGCCCAGGAAGCTTATGACACTTCTGCAAAATGATTTCATAAATTGCGTCCCTTGTCCTGTGTTGAATTTGATTATACGGCACAGATCAGTAGAGCAGGGATATTGCTGCAGAATGGGCTTGCAGTAGTATCTCCTTTGATTCCCACCCCCCCCCCCATATACTTTATGAGTCTATTGTGTGGCATTGAAATAATTAGTCAAGTGACACACAGAACATTTCATGCAAACAGGAAATTAAAGCCGTTCTATTGTAGATTGCTTTGTGGTGGAAGCACTGCTTTAGACAACTGCTTCACTCAAGCTAACGCAACTATTGATGTCGTTGGCAAACTCATTTGGGTGATAGTGTACCCTTTACACTTACTCTGAGGCAAACATGGCTGACAGCTGCCTAATAAACCATTGCATAAATATTTGGAAACTAGGTGCTTGGTTTCCTCAGCACTGTGGTGTAATTATAATATAGAACTTGAATGAAGTTGTTACAGGACTGGGTTGAAGAGCTAAGGGACTTAAATGTAGAAGTGGCATGAAGTTATTTTAAGGCAAGAATACAAATAGTATCAGGAGCTTGCATCCCAAGCAAGAGGGGAAAAATTAATAAGGTCGAAGGTCTAAAAACCTGCGTGGATGAACAGCCACCTCAAATGGGCTATTAAGCATTGGGAAATAGGATTGATAGATAAGGAGAAATAGCTTTCTATTAGAGGTGTGCGAAATTTCGCCCGACGTTTTGTTTTGAAGCCGTTTCAGTGCATTTCGAGCTTGAAACAGCAAAATCAAAATGAAACAAAAGCCTTCGAAACAGCTTTGAAAAGAAACAAGGGAACTCGAAACGCTTCAAACTGTTTCGAGTTTCAAAGTCGGGCTTACTGGCTTCAGCACCGGTCCCAGGCAGCAGCACCCACCTCCTTTCATCCAGCAGGCAGATCGGGGGCTCCTCGCACCCCCAGGAAGGCTGCGGGGGCAGTGCCTGAGTCCCCCCAGGGATGCAGGGCTCCAATCTGCCTGCTAGATGACAGACCGGTGCTGAGCACAGTCCACACCCAGCACCAGGAGGACTCCGGCACAGCCCCCAGAGCCCTCCCGGGGGTGCTAGCAGGCCCCCGATCTGCCTGCTGGCTGACAGGAGCCAGCTGCTGCCGCCTGGGGTCAGCGGGGCCGGGGCAGATTAGCTTGGGAGCAGACCAGGGCAGGGGAGGGTCCCTGCACGAACTGATCTGCCCCGGGCCTCCACCTGGCTGGCTCTGGTAGGGGGCGGGGTGGATCAACTGGTGCGGGGACCCACCGCCTGGATCCCCAGGCAGGGGAGTGTCCCTGCACCAGCTGATCTGCCCAGCCCGCTACCGGAGCCAACCAGGTGGGGGGCCTGGGATGAGAGGAGCCTGGGACTGGCGGCAGCAATCTTCCCAGTGCTGGGTGTGGGCTGCGCCCAGCACCGGTCTGTCATCTGGCAGGCAAATGGGGGGCTCACCCCCGCAGGAGGACTCATGCACAGCCCTGGCAGTGCTCCCAGGGGTGCGGGCAAACCCGTGATCTGCCTGCGTGCTGCATTTTATGTTTCCCCATAATAACCTACAGGCAAAACATCGAAACAGCATCAAAACAGCAAAACAGTTTCAACGAAGCAAAACTCAAAATGAAACACTGTTCCATCGAAACAGAAGTCGAATTGAAACGATGTTGTTTCGCACAGCCCTACTTTCTATGGTCAAAGAATTCAGAAAGTGAGAATGCCGAAGGCTTAGTGAAATTAGACCTTGTGAAGACTATGAAGACAGCAAAAACTTTCTTGGTCACGTAACCCCCCACCCTCCAAATCATTCACCCAGTGAGTTCTTGGGTGAATGATTGCCCATGAAATGCAGGATAGATGTTAGGGTCAGGAAGATCCCATCCAATCCTGTCTTCCTGTAATGGATCAGAGATGCAAATTTGAATCCACATCCCACAAAAACATAATAAACAGCAGAGAAATCCAGGATAGATGTTAGGGTCAAATATTGGGGAAACTTGTTACCCCACTGTAAATCTGTCGTGGACCACCCTAGAGGAATTGTTTATCTCATTAATCTTCTTCCATGCAAAGGAAAGTGGTGTAGCCTGCACTGCTATCAATATTTTGAAGATTCCTTTGGGGTAGAGATCTAATTATTGCTATAGATTTTAAGCAAGTTTGTGTCCTGATCTAATAGATTTTGATTCTCTCCTCTTGAACATTTATGAAGTCCCCTCTAAAGGCATAGATTGGGAGTGCCCAAGTTTAGCCACTGTGATGCTGGAACCATTATTAAATTACAAACAAGTTAGTTTTGTGGCTTGAAGATCATTTGATGCAACTTCCTTTCTCATTTAATTCAGATAAGGTTGGTTGAAAAAGCTTGTGGTAATGACCTGTTTTAGGGCTTTGAAAAAAATTATTTGGCACCCTACAACTGCCTTCATGTGTTGTTTGCACAGATGGGTGTTTAAAATCCTACCTGAAGACTTCTTCCATCAGCAATCAAGCACATTAATTACTTGGAAGGTTCCCTCCGTAAGGCTTTTTAATGCATCTTATCTGTACTAGTTTGGGAATTCCCCATCATCTCTTGTTTTACACAGCAATGAACATACTACAATATCTTAATTAATGGAACATCATTTTCCCCTGATAAACAATCCTTTTTATTTGCCTCAAAGATAGTTATTTTCTTGCTGCTATTGTCACCAGCCAGTCTCAGTGAAAAGGCAAACTGTACTATTAAGAAGGTTAAAAAATTCTTTGGTTCAATTATTGTGTATGTAAATACACCACCTTACAGCTGACTTTCTTTTCTTGGCTAATTTTGTACACGTTTAGAATTATAAAAAGATATAGCAGGACTTGTAGAATTGTATTGTACAAATGTACATCACAAGTAAGCTGTTTACTCCATCATTAAAGGGACTTGAAACAGACTGAGAACCACAATGTAGAATAAGGTGCCCTGGTAGCGAAGACAGGTAAAATGGGATGAACATATTAAATTTTTCCTTTATACACAGTTTTTAATAATGTTTTTCCTTCTGTTTTAGGGATTGCTCACCGAGACCTGAAGCCTGAAAATATATTGTGTGAATCTCCAGAAAAGGTGCTCTTCAATTTTTTTTTCTTAATAGCTTTTTTATACCACTGGTCTTGATGCCTACGGTCTTGTTTCATTAATTCCTGGCTTCCATACCTTAACCTTCCCCCCACCCCCATGTGTTTTCAGGTATCACCAGTGAAAATATGTGACTTTGACCTTGGCAGCGGAGTGAAGTTGAACAGCGCGTGTACTCCAATAACTACTCCCGAATTAACTACTCCAGTACGTAAACTAGGCCTTTTCTGCTTCGCTTGTAAAGCAGTTTGCTGAAATGAAGAGAGTTTATAAAGAGTGAACTGCAACTATTTTGACTATGGAGAGATCATATTTAATATTACTTGTTTAGTGTCAGATGTTGTGGGCATTCTGTAATTAAAGGAATAAAACATAGAGATCAGTATTCATCCACTTAGGCACCAAATTAGCCTATATAAGCAGATGTTCATTATTACATTTGCAAGTTGCATCTTGTCTTAAATTAGATTGTGAGTTGTTTAAGATGAGGGGCTGTGATTATATTTTGTATAGCAACTTGCACAATAGGTCAGCCATCCAGATTGAGGTCTGTGGGTGCTGATGCAATATGAATAATAAAATAGCAGGGCAGAAAACAAATGCCACACGGTTTCAGTGCTCTCAAATGTGCTCTTTGCAATTCTAGTTTTAGTGAACTTCCACTTGAAATGATGTTCTCTTGGGGGAAAGGGACAAATCACCGTAAGACGGCTCTATTGCTTTTTTCTTAAAAGAATCCTTCTCTAAATAGTGAAGGATTCAAAATTCACAGTAGAAATGATGCCTCTACTGAGCCCAGAATTAGTGGGTAGGACCTCTCTATCTTTTATCTGCTGTCCTGAATCTCCCATTTGATGAGGGAAAAGATGGTACCATTTCATAGCAGAATGTGCTTTGCTGTTCATTATCTACCATGTGAAATGCAACTTATTTGATGCACATGATTTTTCTTAAGTAGTTGCAAAAAAATAAATGTTTAAGTTGATATTGCTTTTGGTTGCAAGACTTGAGTTTTCTTAGAGAGTGCAACACAAAAATAAGAGGACAGGAAAGTGTCCGTTGTCCTATCTTTCACAGGCTAAAGGAACTTACCAGTTCTGATTTTATTTATTTGATGACAAATTTCTGCGAGCAACTTTCACATGATTTCTCTCCTTCAAATGCCATCACGATTCTTGCTGTACCGTCCCAAAGCCAGGGGTAGTTACTTTTACCGTATGTTGAAACATACCATGTGCATTAGCTGGAGCTTGTGCACAATCTATTTGACTTTATGACTCACAGCCGAGAAGACAAATTGTATCAGGATTTGGGGGTTCTTTAAAATACTCAAATGAAAACTTGTTTAGAAATTAGTGATTATCATAAGTCAGCCGACTTTTGTTCGAAGGTATATTCAGGACCACTTTTCATGCGTGTTACATATTAAATATTGTTATCATGATTGCGCAGTCTAAGGAAACCAAATTTTTGTACATTTACTTCCACTTTAATTCTTGCAGTTGCCAAGCAACTGGCATAGTAACTGATTATTTAGCTGTTTTACTTTGTTTGTCATTTACTTTGTGGCGTGAGATCTGCCATCACTAAAATTCCTCTTCCTCATTTTTTCTGTTGAAAGGGGGCTTTTTGCATTGCTTTTATTTTTATGGTGATAACTGGGTTTAAATGGCAATTTTCACTGCTTTTCAGTATTTCAGGTTGGTAGCTGGCTGTTGGAGGACTCAGTAGTTATCTGCAGTAAGAATGTCAAGCTTTCCACAGTCTCTGTAATTTATAAGCATATCCTCACATAAAGCCAGAGTACTACTTTTTGGCAGTGCAGTGAAAAGATTGTCTATCAGTGGAGCAGGAGGCTTTTTAAAGAATTTTATTTAAACAATAAATAAACCAGCCCCCATTAATTAATTTACTTTTTATAGCCATGCTTGATCGTGGCAATTATGATTTTAAAATAGCATGCAAATGGAATATTCTGACTCACTTCTCCCCAGCTGTAAGTCACACTTAACTACTTTCCATTCTGACAAGACTTCCGACTGCCCTTCCTTCTCTGAGTTCTGCGTTGGTCCCATGCCGTCAGAAGCTACAGTTAGATAACTTTTTTTTGGAATTGCTTGCTTTTTCCACGTTCAAAACACTTTCTTCATCATAAGCTTCTCAGAATCCGAGTCTTACTCTTGCAACATGCAAAAAGCAGAATGGTTTTGTCTTGAAGCCACTATTGATATTGGAGATGAGATTAGAAGTCCCTGACTTCCAGTCCTGTATTTAGACTGCTTCAGTCATTTCAGTGTTCCTCTAAGTAGCAAAAGGTTAAAATCTGGCCTGTTTTCATTGCCTGCTTTTTGCTGTTTGATTTGGGTGCACTAGCGATAACCGCTATTTAGATTATTTTCTTTTCTGTCCCCTAGTGCGGTTCTGCAGAATACATGGCACCAGAGGTTGTGGAAGTCTTCACAGAGGAGGCCACGTTCTATGACAAACGCTGTGATCTGTGGAGTCTCGGGGTGATTTTGTACATCATGCTCAGCGGCTACCCTCCTTTCGTGGGGAACTGTGGCACAGACTGCGGCTGGGACAGGGGAGAAGTTTGCAGAGTTTGCCAGGTGCCTCTATCATGTGTGGATCTCTTGGGGAGAGCTGTAGGTAGCCTTGTTATCTGGGACAGGAGACTGGGTTACCGAGCAAGCTGTACTGACTTCCTCACATAGCTCAGCCCTTTAAGAAAATAAGTCTCAACTGAAAAGTGGGGGAGTGACTTAATGATATGTACAAAATGCCCCTTTTAACTTCTCAGATGAGAATTAGCAGCCCCTCTTCCTTTTGGGGGGGGGGGGGAGGTTTAGAGGGTGAAATCTCAGGACTGGGTCCCATATTCCATTATCCCCAAGTAAGTTTAACATACCCAGAATCCTCCAGCTAAAAGTGGGATGCTATCTCCTTAGGCATAGGGCTTGGAGTATCATACAGGGCTAATACATGGTGCAAATGGCTGGGCTTTTTTTGTAGAACAAGCTCTTTGAGAGTATCCAGGAAGGCAAGTACGAGTTCCCTGACAAAGACTGGTCTCATATTTCCAGTGATGCCAAAGACCTCATCTCAAAGTTGCTTGTTCGCGATGCCAAAGAAAGACTGAGTGCTGCTCAGGTTCTGAAGCATCCATGGTTACAAGGGGTAAGTAGAATAACTCCTCTTGGTTTGGACACAAGGCTGTTACTTCAGGCTTTGGCATTCTTCAGGTATAGAATTTATTCCTCGTTATGCTATTTGTATCATAGATGTAGGATTTTGTCTAAGGCCCCTGGCGCACGTTACACTTAAGAAGTGATTAACCAGTTAATCACATCTTAAGTAGTTGCTTGGCTACACTTTAATTCAGCTAATGGTCTGATAAAGCAAGGAATAAGCCACAAAGTTATTACGCTAAATATGTGTAGTAACTTTAAAGCTGGTTCATAGCATGCCATTAATTGAACATGTGGACAGGCTAATTGGGGCTCTCAGCTTTGTAAGCCCATCAGAATCAAAGGCTCTGATGTGCCCCTGAGGCTGGGAGCTGCAATCAGCTGCCACTCCCAGCTGCCGGGCTGCATTGGAGCCCTCGATTCCTGATATGTCCCTTCAGCTGGGAGCAGCGGCAGATTGGGGCTGCCAGCTGCAGGGCACAGCTGGACTCGAGCTCCACTGCACCCCCCGTGGCTGGGAGCCCTGTCAGCTGATGGGGCTCCCAGCGGTGGGAGGCATGGTGTGCTCCCGAGGCTGGGAGCCCAGATCAGCTGCTGGGGCTCCCAGCGGTGGGAGCTTGCTACTTACCAGTGCAAGGGCAGCCTGGGATCAGGACATACGTGGCAGGAAGCACAGTTGTGGGGATTGCACATCCGATCCCATTGCACCTTTAAGTGTACATCTGCTGGGGGCACAAGTATTTAGTATAAGCCAAGTTTTTGCTGTCTCGCATTCCTGGCCTCTGCATTTATAAAGAGTTTTCCCTGTGGCTGTGAGGCACTGTACCTAGGAAATTAGGGGCACGTGTGTGTTCGTGTGTGTGTTTTCTAATATGATACCAAAAAACCCAAGTGTATTCTAGTTTATGTATTGCAGTCCCTAAATGTTTTGCATGATCTTGCTTTTTTTTTTTTTTTTTTTTTTGCTTCCAGTATCATATTTTATGCAGGTTCTAAACAGGGCTTGTTTTTGTCAGCTTTGTAATTGAATTAATGCAGTCTCAATTGCATGAATTACGGCAGCGCTATGGGATGGCCTTTTAAGATAGGAAAGTTAAAAAGAATATGATAATCGTGGGCTTGTTATCATATCTTAGAAAATATATCTGCAACTAAATATCTAGTGTGCTTTGGTTATAAAGATGGAAAGGGAAGTTTTCTGTTTAAGAGGACTACAAATCTTGGTTGCCACAAAGCAGAGACAACAAGTAAACATCTTTCTTTTTTTAATTAAATTTTACAGCAGGCTCCTGAAAGGGGATTACCTACGCCACAAGTTCTTCAAAGGTAACCGTTTCTTGTTAATCTGAAGTCAGGAAGAATGCAGGGTAGAGATGCACCTTAGAAACAAATTAAATTGGAGATGTATACACTTTCATAAGCAAGAACTTATTTTGTCAGGTGCTCTGAATGGATATGGGGAGAGCAGGCTATCCAAATAGAGATTTATTTGAACAAAAAAGACAAGGAAGGAAAGAATTAGCTTTTCTGACTCCTATGTCCATTTGGATTTATTACTTTAATACTTTCCTCTTTTCAGCAATGCCCCCCCCACCACTTCCCTGTCTTTTTTTGTAGTCAACTCACTCTGGTTGATAGTCTTTTCTCTGCAGCCCTTATTTATAATACATAGATAGTTATACATATATACATATACATACACATGCACGCATATAATGGTCTCTGTTTATAATACATAATCTATTTTTGATTCAGTAATGGGTAAGGTATTTGAAGTTGTTTCAGTAGTAGGAACGCAACATTAAGAGAATCTATTTTTTTTATGAGGAATTTGGAGAAATCCTGAGGTGGTTTGGATCACAGAAGGAAAAAAGACAGTGGTGCCAAAGAGACATTAAGCATCCTCCCATCATTGAAATATTACACCAGTAGGATTTGTTCTTGCTCTCATTGAAGTCTGGGCCATTCATATGAAATCGAGTAGGTCAGGCATCATTCCAAGTGATTTTTGATTAAAGGTTATGAGCTACAGGCAATGTAGCAAAGTGGTTTTGTGATCTAGAAACCCCAGCTCCTGTTCCCAGCACGAAAAAGCATCTCACTGTAAACTGATCTGGCCCTTGTCAGGTGCATGGCTGGGAGTTTCTGTGCCCATTATTAATTCTTCTCCTTTTTCCTTCCAAAAGGAATAGTAGCACGAAAGACTTGACGCTTTTTGCAGCAGAAGCCATTGCCCTGAACCGGCAGCTGTCTCAGCATGAGAACGAACTGAATGAAGAACAGGAGAACATCGCTGAAGCCATGTGTTCCATGAAGCTCTCTCCTCCGTCCAAATCCCGTCTGGCCAAACGAAGAGCAGTGACTCAGGCCACCAAAAACGGTGACTTCCAGCCAGTTTTTCATGCTGCCCTTTGACATCATTTCCCTGCTGTTGCTGCTAATGAGAGAAGTCACCTTTTCCCTATTTTAAAGACAGATAGTTACATCAAGGCCAAATGACTTTTATCAGGAAGCTCATTATAAAGTGGCTTCCAGCTTTAAGGGGCAATTTTTATGCAGTCTATTTTGGTGCAGTAAGGTATTTAACAGAAGTTTTTTAAACAAAAGAAATGTGAGTTCACTGCTATGTTACTTCAGAGGATCAACCACTAAGCTCTCCTCATTTGTCTTAAAAGCACACTTGAGAATGCAGGCTTGAGGATATTAGAGAAGTGCTTCTCGTGTTTTGCACTTAAGGGCTCCTCAGATCTGCCACCCCTGCAGGTAAATCTTAAGACTTTGCCCCTCCTTGGAAGCCTTTCAGTTCTGCTCCTGTAGCCCACAGGAGAGCTCGCTGATGGACTGGTCAAAAAGCATAATGACTCCAGAAGTGAAGAGAATACACTAATCTGGGTCCTGCATGTTGATGAGAGGTCCCAGATCCTACTTCATTTGGGATAAAGAGCACCTTGCAAGCTACTATAGATGCACAGCAAAATCAGGTCCATGACCTTGAATACAAAGGCAGGGATATGGGGCTCTTCTCTGTGCTGGGTGTGTATGCAAACTTGTAAATATGGGGGGATATTTTGTTTCCTTAGCTAATACTTCTGTGTTCTTGTAAGTAGGTCATATATATACTCTCAGTTCTTCCCATTTTTTCAGCTGTTTTTATCATTCTGCCTTTTCTTACAGTTCCATTCTTAAATCTGAAACTAGTTTAGGCGATGAACTTGACATGGGATGTTGTTTTTTCCACAAATACTTTTCTTGGTGCTCTTCAAGATCTGAAGCTAGACCTGTCTCCAATGACTTCTTCATTTATCATCTGGATTGTATGTTTTGAGATGGGAGGGACTGGCTCCAATGACTTATTTTGGTGAGAAATCTGAGCCTTTCCCACCAGTGCACAGGTATTGCATGTAGCAGTCAGCGCCTTGAGGCCATCGAAACAAATGAACGGGGTTTAGATCAGATTTTCTTTTTTTTTAACCCTGTATTATAGCTCTCTGTGTGACCCAGAGTGCCTTGAGAGCTGCCGTAGAAGTTAATTCAGCAGATTTTTGCAAGGTTGCACAAGATTTTTTGGGGTGTCCAGTGTGGGCTCACCTCACAAGCACTTTATATATTTTTTTAAGAAAGTGCTCAGCATATAAACTGTGAAAATTGGGCGATTTAAGGTGTGTCAGGTTGGCCCCCCAATGTGTTAGGAGACATTTTTGAACATTTATGCCCATGTGTTGTGTGCAAGGTGAAAAATACATTATCTGCAAATGCCAGTAGTAATAATCTTAAGCTGCAGGAGGACGGACACAAGAAACAAATTCAACATCCCGTTGGAAGTAGAGAAGTAGTCTATACTAGAACAGGTTCACACTTTGCCTTTTAGAAATGTGCACTTTGTAAATAATATTTTGATACAACCTAATGTATTGGTGATGAAAGAAAATGGTTATACTTAAATTATTTTATATGTTGTGCCAGTGATACAGGTTATGTACCTTAGCTTTGGTTTTATTAAAAAAATTTTTAGCTATAAATTTAACACATTCCATAATTGCCTGTGCCTTTTCGGTCTGATTTTTGGAGACTTCGACTACTCGGGAAACAACCATTTATTCTTCTGTGACACTTTTAACTTGTGTGCTGAAAATTAAATGTACCTCATTTCTACAATGCCTCATTTCTTTATCCGTCTCTGGAGCTTCATATAATCTCTTTGTGATGAAATGAAGGCATGCATAGACTTTTTCTTCCCAGAAAGGACCATTATGATATAGTCTGACCTGCATAATGTGCCCCAGGGAATTTCACCAAGTGATTTTAAGCCCAGGATTGTGAGCCTGAACTCGAGACATAGGTCCAGTTTCTTTCCTCTTCTTTGAATCAAGGCCAAATTCTTAACTCTCAGCTCAGATCAGATCAGCATTGGGAGTGATGATGGTGATTTGGAGCCAGGGAGTGACTGCATTTGGCAGCATGCTCCGTGACCAGAGAGCAGGGATTCGCAAATGCGGGGTTTGACTGGGAGCTTATGCGAGAAGTAACATCCGTGTCCAGGCAGCGTGGTGGGAGCCAGGGAGAGGGCAGGCCGGTGGAGCAGAGACCACAGCACCCCTCTGCTCACTGGGCCAAACTCCCTGCTGCATCAGCTGGGATGGAAGGGAGGGGGGAAGCATGTCCTATGCATGTGTGTGTCACAACCCAAAGGTGTGATTTTTGTTTGTGTGTGCTTCGGCACTGCTAAATTATTTTCCCGCCGCTTGTAGCTTTCTTTGCAGGGTGCATTTCTAGGTTGCAAAAAGAGAAATGCACAGTGCAAAGAGTTCCCGCCATTCGTATGCAGATTTGTGTCCCACTATTGGCTAGTTCTAAATTATTCCCACGTGGTGGCTAGTGATTGGCTTGCTAGCCGTATAAGAGGCTTGAGCAGTTTCCGCCCAAGTTGGAGGACTCCACGACTATCAGGAGGAAGAGAACTGTACGTCTCGTGAAGATCTCTAAGCGCTGTGGAGCCTATTGGACCCAGCGTGTATATCAAGAAGGCTACAGGGGTCTGATCAGCCTCTCGCCTCTCCCCGTTGCCGCCTAATCCCTCGACGTACCCTTCCCTGCGCGCAAGTTCCACGAAGCCTAGCAAACTTCGTGTGAGTGTATCCAGAGCTCTGTCCGAGTCGAGTTGAAACTGCAACGTAAGCGAAGTTTTCCGGGAAGTTTTCCTGCCTTCACCGCGACCATCCACGGTGTAAGTAAACAATCTTAAACAACCACTAAGCTTCCGTGCCTAATTCTAGCGTGTCGCCTGCCTTCCCCGACCCGGCATGTCCGGGCTGCTGGCTACAGTCCGCCGCGCGAAAAAAGGGCCTCGGACCGCTCCCGGCCCGCACAGTGTGCACACGGGAGCATGCCACATCAATTTGCAAGTCCTATTTTCTTGCCTTTTGGCACTGCACAAGGGAGGATGGGGTGAACATTTCAGTACCTCTTTCCATAGCATCTGTCAGCTTTTGTGTATGCAGGTTGCGCTGTTTTGATTAGACAATGCTGCATTGTTCTGTACAAAACAAAGGCTTAAACTCCACTAAGATCCGTACCTGTGAGTTGGATGTGGCCTTTCTATGCACCCTAGATCTATAAAAACTTCCATGCACATGGGGAGAAGAGAAATTCTTAGTTATTGGATGTATAGAATGCATTAGATATTCCTGAATTATCCCTTGGAGAATATTCCTTTTAATTCTGGTGGGTAATACGTACCTGGTGTCCAACAACAGCTGATTCAGGAATTGTAAGCTTTACCTGATTTTCTCTGGTCTCTTCTGAGAGTTTGATTTGATTTGCTTTTTGGCATGTCAATGAGAGTTGAAGTTGGAAGAATTTGAGGAGGAGAAACACAGTCATAGCATTAAATTCAGCTGATGCTTTATTTTTAAGCATGCAAAAGTAAAAAATGTGAATTCACTTGTAGGGTTTTGGTTTCTTTTCTTACAAAGTTAGGAACTAAGCGAACCTTTCGAGACCAGCTTGTTTTTTGTTTTTAATTACCTGTTTTAACTACGAAGTGAACGGAAGGGTGATTTGATAGCGGTTATATTGTCACCTAGCACTCCTTCACCTGCACCCAATTTGGAGACTTCGGTTGCCAGTGGTGACTACAGTTGGTGGTCATTGGGGTGGGGGGTGAACAGGGGTTGCATTATTTGCCCCCTGGATTCTGGCACAGCTGGTACAGCACCTTCCAAGTTGTGCTGGCCAGCTGTTGCTCTGCTACCAGAGGTGGGCCGTCCAGCCTGTGGGACCTAATGAGTTGTACACCCCTGGCTTAGAGGATCATAAAAACTAGGACCATGCGAAATTTCGCCAGGTGTTTTGTTTTGATGCTGTTTCAACTCATTTTGAGCTCGAAACAGTGAAATCGAAACAAAACAAAAGACTTTTTTTCCCAGAAGCCCCTGCACCTATGTGCTTGAAACTTGGCAGGCTTTGTGCCCTCAGAAGGGGCTACCATCCCTGCTGTTTTCATCCAAATCTGCTAAGAAATGACAAAGTTATAGGCAGTTTTGTGCTTCCCCATTAGAGCCTCCGGGCGAAACAGTTTCAACGAAACAAAACGGAACAGTGCTTCGAAACGAAACGAAACTCTAAACGAAATGCTGTCCTGTTGAAATGGAAGTCGAAACGAAACAGCACCGTTTCGCACAGCCCTAATAAAAACGCTTCTCCGTGTATGTGCGTGTGTAGCACTAATTCCAGAAGTGAAGCACCGAATTCCTTTGGCAGCACGGGTTGACCTACGAAAACTAAAGCTGGGACAGACAAGTTGAAAGCCGCTGTTGTAGTCAGGAAATCTTCACGAATACCTCGGAACATAGCCAGAATTCAAAGCCCAGCTGCCGATGCCTCTGCATCAGCCTTGCTGAGAACTTGAGTCTTGCCCTCATTAAAAAAAAAAGGCAGCCCTCTGGACGTATTCAATCCCAGGTTTTGTTAAATTGTGCTGTAAAATCGTGTCTTTGCCCCTGTCTCCTACATGGAGCAAGGACTGCCTCTAATGTTGTTCTCCGTAAACAGAAGTATGCTTGAAGTTGGGCAGAAGGCAAGGTAAGTTTGCACCAACTGATTCGGAGATGAGCTTTGATAAGTGGAGGGGGTTATTTCATCAGAGGGGGACACTATCCTTTCATAGCAGCTGATTGAATAAGCTTTCCTAAGCAGAAGACCAATTTAATCAGTTGCTGTGAAGGGATGATTTCCCCTCTGAAATAAGCCCTCTGCTTACAAAATCTTATGCTACACACATCTCTGATTTAGTTTGTCTACAAAGTGCAACTTTACCTTGCCTTCCGACTTAATAAATAAGAAAGAAGTGGTGTGGTAGGGAATGTAGCCGCTAAGCAGCTAGTAATTGTTCTTGAGAGCTGTTGCCTTCCTAAGTCAAATGTACCTGATGATAATACCAGACCTTTGTTCTTGCCCATCTTACCTCCTGTACCTTTTTCTATTGAAATCAGAATAGAAATATTAAAAACCCTTAGCCTTTAGAAGAGAAGTAGTGTTCATTCAATGTGTTCAGCTTTTTCTTTTTTTTTTCCCTCCCCCTGTAAATGAAAAATTTGAACTTCTGCCAGCAGCTTTAAAATGACTCAGTTCACTTTCATCTGAAAGATGGGAACATAGCCCTTGACTCACAAGATTAGGTATTGGCTGAATAGTGTCTCTTTGAAGCATCACTGGCTTTGTGCTTGTTTTCAGGTGGCCTAGAGAAAGTGTTTCATTTTCCTCCCTAAATCACACCACACACACTGGGTCAATGCCGCAGGGACTCACTCCAGTGAATCACTCAGGTTAGCAGTGGAGAGGCTGAATAGGTAGCTTTATGCTTCTGCCATTTCCCTTGACCTATTAGGATGACTCAAGGTGCTGCCATTTAAACAGGGTGGCAAAATGTCATCACAGATCGGTCAGCAACTCAGTAGGTAAGCAGTCACCATTGCATGTCTTTGAATCACTCCCACAGCTCCCAGTAAGCAGTGGTAACTGGTGCTCCTAACTGCTGCTCTTTTCAAGCATCCCACATCCTCCCTTCCCCTTTTATTCAGATTAATAAAATCAGGATTGATTTAATTAGGATCAAAGTAAGGAACTAGGATTGACCTCAGAATTAGGATCCATTTAAGGAAAGTTGCACGCCCTAAAAAAAGGGAATCGTGCATCATCTTAACTGTCCTGAATCAAAGTTTGTCCCTCCCCTCCTTCGGGGTCTTCATTGTGAACTTGCAATCCCATTGTGGGGCTTGAGTAGACCTTGGGTCTACATGAGACACTAATGTGCAGCAGATTAATTCAACTGTGCATTAACACGGCAGGCAAAAACCGTGCTAATGCTCTAATGCACAGGAGAATTAGTCTACCATGCATTAGCGTCACCTAAAAAGTGTGCTGGCACTACTGCACAGTAGCATTGATTATGGTGCGTTATGTTAGCAGCTGTAATAGCAAGTACAAAATGTAATGCACTGGGACTACCGTGCGTTAATGAACATGTAGACGTGCTCCTTGTGATCTAACCAGCAGGGTCAGCCGTGAGGCTTATGTTGTAGAGCTTGAAGGTGGGCCAAGAATTTCACCTAGTAAATTGTTCTGGATTCACAAGTCCTAGGCAAGACATTGCAAGTCAAGGGAAAGGGACTCCTCGGTATTTAATTTCAAAGCGTTTTAGGTCCTTCACTAAAGTTTTGCAGCAAAAGCCTGTGTAAACTCCCTGCTTGACGCGTGTTAAAGTGGCTTTAACAACAATATCCAGTGCTGGATTTCTTTGTAGGTATTTATTTATGGGGATGGAGCTTTTCAGAAGCCTTTTCCTTTCTGTCTGTCCCTTGGGATGCCGGGGTGGGTGGGTCGATACGGGTCTTGTTCGCTCTTTATCGAGCTCCCTCCGTCTCCCTCTTTATTTAATCCTTCTGTCAGGAATAGAAAGCCAGGTTTATTGTTTGTGGGTGTTGGTGGGAGGCTCGGTTTACAATTGACAAGTAACTTGGCTAATTTCCAAGGCTAGTAATTTTACCGTGGACCCTCAGAGTGGCAGGAATAGGCTTCGGATTTGGCTTCCATAGAAACACATTGCCATGGCAACCAAAAAGGCCTGAAGATTTTGAGGCACTGTGATTGCACCCAGACTCGGGGCTCCCCCTTCCCTCTGCTTGGTGCCATCTCCGTGTGCGCGCGTGTTGCCTCTGCCACATTTTAATAGATGCGTTGGGAATGCTCGACGTGGCAAAGGGCATTTAACTTGGAAGCCCAAGTTGTTCAAAGACTTTGGTGGCTTCATTGCCCGAAGAGCTGCTGTAAGAAAGACGATCGGCAGGGAGGGCTCCGCTACGGGCACCAAAAGAGAACTTCAAAAGGGCTCCAGAGCTGCAACCGGCTCTGCCGCATAATTGCCTGGGGCTCTTGAGGGGGGAAATGCTAGCGCAAATTTTGGAGATCCTTTTTCATTGCGTGCATTGGCCATGCCTTTTCTGCAGTTGTGAATAATGCAACACCTATCAGTCACGGTGCAAGGGATCTGATGCGGGGGTTGGCAGTCTTTTAGGAACAGCGGGCCAATCGCAGCTTGGCTGCTCTTTGCAACCTGGCTACAGCTGCACTGATTTTTCTCCTCCACCACCCTTTCTTTCCCCCTTTCTCTCCCACCCCCACTGCCAAATCCCCACCAGTGTCACGGATCTGTCCTGTGGGCTGAATCTCTGATCTAACGTCCTATAGTTTTTGTATTATTATTGAACGAGCAGAGAGCGTTTGCTGTAGTTCATCTAGGAATGCTTCCCCTTTGGTGTCTAAGACGTGCTCAGGAAGCATGTGGCCCGTTCATTGGGACTGAATGCATCTGATCTAAATTTCAGGGCTGTATTTGGTAGCTGTGTTGGTCATGAACCCAGAGGAACAGACTTCCACCTTGAGCTGCTTCTGTGCAAAAATTAAGCTTATTTTCTACCTATGTGACTTTTTACCATGTTTAATTTTCCCTGAGCCTGAGGGAGGACACATGAGCCAGAAAGCTTGCAGAAAAAGATTCTTGCAATTTCTTAGTTGGTCTAATAAAAGGTATCATCTCTGAACCAAGAGTTTGAGAGGTTTTTTTCTTTCCTTTCTGATCTAAATGTTTGCAATAGGGATTAGTGGTAATGAACTGCTTTATTAATTGCTTGGTGCACAACTTACAATCTGCAATACCAAGCCCTTGCTGGCCTGCCTATTGTAGAGTTTTGTACTGTCCAGCGAAGTGCAATGCATTTAATTAATAAAGGGGTGTGTGTGGGGGGGGGGGTGATTGTGTAATTACAACTGCATCATGATGTAGACTCACAAAAGCTGTACTGCACAGTCTTTATGTTCTTTGAATGCGGTGTGTGTACATAATACTTCAAGGTTTCTATAGTATTTTGACATCTTAATAGGAAAAGTGCTCAATGGTTTTTAATTGCAATTGAACTTTGTGAGATATTAATCTCATCTGTTAGGGGGTTATCTTCAGAGATACAAATCTGATCTCTGGTCTTAGAAGTTATGATGGGGGAACCTTTTCGTTTCCTTTCTTCAAAGAGAGATGGCCCGGACAGTGGGATTCAGGGTGCCATTAAAGTTGGAGCTCAAGGTTCAGATTTTTAATCAACCCCGTAAAGGATGCCAGGATTTGTAGCTCTAATTGTGGCATTGAGGGCAGGGAGTAGAAGGCATCTCTATGGGTCTATCCTTTTAGCGAGCCATTTTCTGTCCTGTATGGATTCAGGCGATGGTCTTAGCACAGAAGCTCCTCTATGTCCTCCATTCTTATTGTTCCTATGTCCCCTACAGAAACAATGGAGGGGGAGCAACCAGCTCCGGTATTCACCTGATAAGCCAGGAAAAGGGAGAACCCTACATCCCAGAAGAAAGCAAAGGTGGGTGATTGAGTCACGGCAAGAAAGAATGACTTTGACTACTGAACCCCAGAAATAGATAAATCACATGTTTCTGGGCTGTTTGTCCTTGAAAAATCAATGTGACATCCTAGACCGAAATACTCCCAAAGTATAGTGGGTTTGGATTTGAAGTTTAAAGTCAAGTCCCTTTCTCCTTAGAGAAAGGGAAAAAAAATTGTATCTGTAGAAAGCATGAAAGTTCTTGCAATGTGGATGAACGGATATATTGGGAAACAAAAACATACAGACTGTTACTTAAAAGACCTACTCTTTCGCAAGCTGGACTCTCACCCTTTGCCATTTCACAAATATACACCAAAGCGAATTGCGAGAATGATGGAGTTGGGGTGAGTAGACACAGCAGACAGCATGTCATGCCTCAGACCTTGTTCTCGTTCTTCTGTGCGTGAATCCTGTTAGCACGAAGCCCTAGGTTGCTGCTTTACACAACGGTGCATCACATAGCTACAGTGGCCCAAACGTCTTTGGTGTCTTTGGCTTCAGCACTAACGTTTTTTCCCCATTGCTCCTCTAGCTGGTTCAAGTGAGCTTCAATCCCTTTCAGAGACGTATTGCTCATAGGATGTTTCATAGTGACATGGACCAAACCTTTCAAAACACACCAACATCTATTGGTGTCTACATGTGTGCCTGGGACTGTAGCATGTTGAGCTGGGTTGGAGCAGCCCTGGTTGGCAGGGGACCCAGGGGGTCAGTGTGCCAGCCCGGGGCTGCTCCTCCCGACTTAGTGTGCTGCAAAGGGGCTGGCTCGGGCACGAGGGTGCTTTGAAGCATTGAAGCATCCTTGTGCCCCAGCCAGCCCAGCCAGCGTCTACACATGCATTGCTGAGCACTGCAGAACGCTGCTGCAGGATAGTACTTGTGTTTACAAGGACTAACCTACAGCAGAGTTAATTGGTTTCCTGTGCCCTAATAGGGCCGCATGTGTAGACACCACGACTTTACTGCAGAGTTCATTAGGCCACTCCACAGTAAATGTCTTGTGTAGATGTGCCCATCATGTCTTGAGCCCTCCGTGCTTTTGCTCTAACCCTGTTTGCATATGTTCTGCCTCCCCTAGCTGCCGGTCATTAAAAGTTGGTGTCTGTGGCTTAGGAAAAATGGTGTGCCGTTTTCACGAGAGGCATGTGGAAATCATCTGTGCTCTATGCACTCCAAGCATTAATATTGGACTTTGCTAAAGAAAAGAGTAAACTTTGATTAATTCACCTATGAGATAATTCACCTCTAAACGCTTAATCCACCATTGTTTTGATTCCCTGCCAGCACCCCCTCCCCAATTATCAACTCCTGTTAATTAGTCCATACCGGATAATTTGTCATTGGTTGCGTTCCCTTGGGGAATGGTGAATTGCAGAAATAAGGCACTGATTTATCTAATCAGTCACATCTATTTTTTTTGTTTTGGGACAAGAACCACTGGTTTTGTTCCATGTCTAGCATCCTGGCTTGTTGCTAGTTACAAATAAATAATTTATCAAATAAAGCGTTCACAGGGATAAGCGTGAAGTTGGTTATGGGTTTTTTTTCTTTCATTTTAATTTTTGAAGCTCTGAACATTTCAAATTTTGAAACAGCTGACATTTTAATTTTGGCAACTCTGAACATTTTGGCCAGCTTTGAAAAACGTTTTGGCCAGCTAGAAAAATTCTTCCAATTTATTTGCAGGCCAGGGTCTCGGAGTAGATGTGGTATCTCTTGTTAGACCAACTGAGTAGTTGGAAAACAAAGTTCTTGGCAAGCTTTTGGGTGCAATCGCCCTTCTTCAGGCACAGGGAGTCTCTGCTGGTCTGAGACTCCAAGGATCCAATTTATTTGAAATTTTGGGCAATTTCATTGACATTTCAAAAAACAAAGACAAACTTATCTCACCTATTAATGTGGGGTAGTTGGTTCAGACTGGTAATGGTTGGGATGAGAATACAGTGGTTTGACGTCCATTGCCCGGGCTAACCTCCAGAAAATGTCCAGTGCTATGATTAGTGAAAGAGCAGCCCGCGTTTATCCTCCGTGCCTCGAGAACTCGGTGATCATGTGTCGCTGAATTTCGGAGATGGCAGATTGCGATGCCTTCCAAAAACTTAATTACTTTTACAATGATGGTGCAACTGGAGGCAAGATAGCTCGTATAACAAAGGAAGAAGCTCCGATGGAGAGGAAATGAAGGGCATAGAGGGATCCGCTCAAAACTCCCATCACTAATGCTTAAATCTTGGTGCATCTCATTAAACTGTTTGTAATCATTCATATTTGTCCTTCTGCTGCATGGTTCATCAGTCTTATTTCTTTGTTCCCTTCCCTTCGTTTGGCTGGCTATATATTTTTTTTCTCTATATGTTTTCCCCCCTCACTTTATTTAATCTGAAATTTCCTTTGTGCTCCTCAGTGGAGTGAATATCCTGGCATAGCATTATATTCTTTTTTAGTTGTCTTGGCCAATAATTGAGAGAGCCATCAGCTCTCCGTGTTTCCATCCTGCTTTATAACAAACACCTGATGATACCATTTATCACCCAAAGCCTCCAGTGCATACAAATAAGGTGAACTGCTCGTACTAGGAGTGACCTACGAGATCCTTAGAAAGGTGATCATAGCTCAGCAGCAGCAGCAGGAGCAGTTAATTATACCGTATCCTGGTTAATTAATTTCTGTTGGACTAAATTAACATTCCTTTGCACAGCTTCCATGCTGAAGAATCTGCCAGGGGTCAGGTCGGCAACAGAAGCTGTGCTTTAACCCATAACACAAAAGCAGGAATTTTCCATGGTTTCTCACCTCCCCACCTCCCGCTTCTTGGTTTCCATGGAAAAAAATATGCAAGTTCTAGTTCAATTATTTTAAGACCGTTTTAAACCAATTGATACCTATACCTATATAAAAAAGCCTGGGTGGAAAAGTTGTTGAAAAAGCTGCATTTGTCATCCATTGATGGCACCTACTTAAAGTCTTTTCAGTGTAGCAGGCCAGGATTGAGCTGGACACTACCAGACTGTTTCCATAGGACTACCAGCACTTATATTTTTTGGTGCATTGTCTCTGCATACTTCACATGCCCAGGACAGAGCTGGCCCAGAAGCTGGAAGACAGCCCAGGCAGCATGAAAGAGTCGGGGCTGCTCGAACGAAGGGGGCTGGTCCAGGGGTTAGGATGTTGAACCTGGAAGTTAATGCACCTGGGTTAAATTCCTGGCTCTTGTCTTCCTATGTGATGTGTGATGTAGTGTCTTTATGCTTCAGGTCTCCGCTGGTAACCTAAATCTTTTGCTACCTCACAGGGATGTTGAGAAGACGATGGATACTATAGCAATCGAGAGCCTGGTAAGTATCTACGATGGACCCAGAAGGCAGGGACTTCTGTGGTTATTGTCCTCTGTCTCTTATCGTGTCTACTATGCCATTCATAAGATGATCCAGCTCCCTCTCAAAAAAAAAAAGAGAAATCTGTTGGGGCTTTTTTTTAAATTTCTTCTATTATAATTGAAAGGACTCCCAAACCTCATTCTCTTGACGGTTAGAAACCCAACTTCTGGCCTAAATTTCTTTGCAGCCAGTTTATGCCTGCTTGTTCTTATGCCATCAGCTTAACCAATGCTTTCTACCCAGGTTCTACTAGGCAGTAGCGATATCTCCTCTCAGCCTTTATTATTTTTTAAAATGCAAGCTCATTCAGGCTCCTCTCATCTTTTAAACAAAGCACTAAGATGTAGCTTGACTTTTCCTTGAAGAAGGCAGGATACATTTGCACTTATAGACTAACTAAATCAAGGAAATATAACAGAAGCTTTCATGAACTCAAGCTTCCTACATATCAGATCCTTAAAGGGCCAGTCTAGGAATCAGTCTTTGGAGTACTTGTCTCTCCTTCCAGGTCTGTGTTGTGCAGAGACAGTAGAGAGAGATGTAGAATTAGAAAATTAGGGCTAGACGGGACCTCAGGAGGTCATCTAGTCCAACCCCCAGTGTAAAATGGCTGGAAGTCAGGAACAGGGAGTCATGGGATTGCTATAGGAGGACTTCATGTATAACTGCAAGGTGGGTAAGGAGTTGGAATAAGAGGTTATACAATGGGTTATATTGAAAGGGAAGTTGTCTGATGGGAGAGAAATTATTTTTTATGGGATGAGAGATGGGAGAGAGAACACGGTGGTGTTCAGAAATCGGTCTTCACAACCATCTTATTTAACACACATTAGTGATCTCCGTGCAACAAGTAGATACAGACTTGTGGGATCTGAGGAAGTTTGTATGCCAAACGGAAATGTAGTGTAGGCAGTAGTTGCAGAGCAGTGGGTTGAAAAATGCCTGACACCTAAATCGAGACCATCGGTGGTCAAAGAGGATGATAAATGCCTAAGGAGATTTCAGACTCTTTGTCCAAGTGCACTGCTGGAAGTTCCCCTGGGGCTGTCTGACCTTGGCTATATCAGGCAAGTGCCTTTTACTGTGATTTTCCCATTGATGGTCCAAGAGCACTAGGTTGGGAGGCGCTGTCCTTATAGAGAAGGATCAGATTATACAGGGAAAATACAAGACCCCTGGGAAACAGAGCAACAGAAATGGGGTGCAGTGCAAAGTCATGCACTCAGGAGCTTGGCTTTAAGGTCAAGGCTCAGAGCTCAGTGTCTTCATGGCGGGGTTGAAATGAGTGATATACATGTGGATAGCTTTGCAGAATGGGAGATGTCTCTTCCCAGTGCTTCAAGGCTTCACTGGGATGGGCCAGGAGGAATTATTTTTCCTTCTCTGTGTTTGGATTGGGAAGATCTGTTGGGTGGATTTTGCCTCCCTCCATACTATGGGGCAGGGATGGCTTCCTAGCATCATCCGAGCACATTTTACCTAACAAATTCCCTGCTATTACAGTAGCCAAGACAATAGTGTTCCTCTTGCTCTGGGTGTCTCCTGGGATGCTTTATTAAGTGCTTTGTAATTTTATAGTGTGTAAGAAATCTTTTTGGATAAATACAGAAACCCAGATTCAACGTCTTGGGAGCTCCCTTCCAGTCCTCCGATCAAATTGTGCATGCATGGGTAAGTCCCAGACACGCTGCAGACAGATAAGAGAAGAGGCAAGGTGCAGAAGTCAACCTCCGTGCCGAGACGTTTCAACAAAACTTCTAGGCTTGGTTTAGGCTGCCGCCAGATGTTGACCTTGCAATTTATACAGAGCAGATGTGGGCTTTCAGGCAATGTTAGGTTGACTCTAGCTGTCAGTATAGACCACTGGTTGTCAACCTTTTTGGACTCAAGACAACCCTCCATCACTGGGCAATGCCCGGTTTCAAAACCTAATGTATATATTGCAAAGCTTACCTCCCTGTGGTCGGGCCACATCACCCTGGTTGAGAATCACTGCTGCAGACAAAAAATCCAGCCAAGTAAATAAGCCCAAGTGCAAATGGTTCCTGGTTTGAGAGATTTATGCAAGGCGATCCCCCAATACAAAACAGAATTCATAATATATTGAGATCCCCCAAACTGTCCCAACCTTCAAAACATCTTTCCCCATTAATGTCAGAGCTGGGCTGTGTAGTTATCAGTTCCAGAGGATAGTCAGGTCTCAATTATTTACAGCAGGCTTTGTTGGCTGTCTCAGAGCCATTTAGCCTGACATGCATTCTTTGAGCTGTTTAATCCCCTGGTGCATTTTCAAGGAACAAAGCCAGACTTTTCTGACGGTGTCAATGCTTCCCCCACTACTTTCTGAAGGCTGTCATTTCTTTCGCTGATGAATTATTCATCCTATATGCTAGAGTTCAAGTCCTTGAGAGATGTGTTCCCTGATGAGGGAAGTGGTTTGCCAACTTTTGTCTTTCCAGCCATTTGCTCGCAAATGAACATCATTAGCAAACTCGCTCTGGAATAAAGCTGCAAACACTAACCACGGTGTTGCTTGTGAACTTAAGTAGGCACGGAAAAAGTAAGTAGAGTTAAACAGCAGCAGCACGCTGAGCTAAAAGTGTTGTAGAGGTGTTACACATGTGTGAAAGGAAGACTTCACAATGAAAAGATCTTGACAGCATCATTTAATTACATTCCCCGCTACAAACAGGCCAGCGCTTGGGGAAGACAAATGCTGTTTCTCCAAAGACTTAACACCATTAAGAGAGTGATGGTAGGCCCTTCTTGTCCCATCTAGGACATGTCTTCATGGATGTTTCTTAGGATTATGCCTTGCATCCTGGAGCTAAAGATGTGTTGCTTTTTTAACTAATGACTTTTGCTACCAAATAAAATGAAAGGCTTCTCTTTGCAAGTTCAAGTTCCCTTAAGGGACAGGAAAAGGTTGCTTTACAAGCCAGATGGCATCTCCAGGCACAAAGGTGACAAACACACTGGACTCATTTCTAGCGGTTTGTGTGTTTAAAATCAAGCTTCTTCTCATTAATGTCCTACCAGGCTCATCAACTCTTTGGCACCTCCTTAAGTTACTGGTGAAGGGAATTAAAAAAATGTCTTGCATGATAGATTTCCTCTCTGGGAGTGACCCGGGTGGCTGTCAGGATGTCCGAGCGTTGTTACTCGCAGTTGTTGTCCTTGCAGTTGGAAGGCAATGGCATCATCTTCGAGTGCAACCAGAAACACTTGTTTTGGGTGCCTGGGCTTGTCTGCTCTCTAATGGCAGATGGACAAAGAGGGACCTGAGCTGATAGTCAAGGAGTCAATGGTGTACAGTGGCACTCTCCTCTTCGCTTGGTGGAGCTACACGGATTGACCCCAGCTGTGGATCTAATCACTTTTCCTTTTGTTCTTCACTTGCTTCCAGCTCACAGCATGACTCTCTTATTTCTATCTCTCTCTAAATAAATAATATGCAGTTCACCCCAATACTTCTGCTCTTCATTCTCATGCCAGGTATTAACGCCTATCTTTTCTCAGCATCTATTGCATCATTTGCATCAAACTTCATCTTGAAGGAGCAATGATCTTCTAGTTTTGAACATTGTTGGGTCCCCTGCTTTTTGAGCTTGTGACAACTCAGTTGCTTAAGACTAGAGAAGTACCGAGCTATACACAAGTGCTCCTTTTAGTTGTTAACCTCGAGGGGAAATGATCACGTGATGAGCAATAACCTTGTAGTCCCACAGCTTTGCAGGCTGGGCTGGTTCTTCAGTCCTTGCTGTCCGTGCGGCGTTCGTGCCTCTTCGTTTTTGCTCTAATATTCTGCAAAATGGAAGGAAGAGAGAATTCCCTTTATGATGCATAAATGCAAGTATGGGTCAGTGCATGTTCAGCATTTCTTCTCCGTGTCTGAACCAAAGCAGACATGGGGCGCTTACAGCTACCAGCATGTAGACCTGTGCCTTTCAATGAAGCTATTGAAACTCCTGTTCTTGGCTCTGGAGAGGCCATGTTCAATTCCCAGGGGTGACTGATGTGACTTGTTGCACAAAGAGAAAGTCCTATTAGGGTGAAGCTTTAAAAAAGTGTGCTATGGATTTTTTTTTTTCAGTCTTCAGAAGCCTGGCTCCTCACTTTTTCTTCCTATCCTGGAAGACCGAGGCAGTGATCCAGGCCAGTGGCGGGTCCCTGGACGGTCACTGTCTGGCCCCTAAATAAGATTAAGTTTCATATGTGGCATCCCCCCCTGCATCTGCTTTGCGATGTTAAGGAAATCTTGTGAGCTCAGGTCTTCTCAGGAGAGATTTGGTTATGTGCAGACTCATCCTCATCAATAGGAGATTGGACTCTCTGGGTAGGAACAGATGTCACCAGACGTTGCATTTGTGCTGCCATAAAAAAAATTACTAAAAAAACATTTTTTGATCAGCAAATAGACATCCCTATCCTTTGTGGTGTGGGAAAAGGAAGAGTTAATACTGCTGCTTTATTGCAATGGATGACTATTTGCTCTGAAGCAGGAGAGTGTGTGCATCCTGGACCTGCCCACACTGCCCAGCCACCCCGGGCAGCTCGATCCTGTGCACCTCGGGAGTTCCCATGAAGGATTGGGACCTCCAAGCCCCATGCAACATCTGCCTGGCTTTGCCTGGTTATAGAGAAGTGCCCCTCGAGGCATGTCTCTATAAATGAGAAAGGTTTGGGTTCCCTGACTACAGAAACCCACCCTGGGATCTTCAAGGTGCATCCATAAGTTTAAGTGGATGCATGCTGGGAATCCCTGCTGCCCCGTGCCTCCACACCAGGCCCCATGCAGCCTTTGCCTTGATGCTGAGACCTCGCACCAACCCATGCTTCACATGGAGGTGTGGGGCAGCGCTGGCCCCAGGGACTTCCCAGCACCCTGCTAGTGTAATAGTGCATGGGAATGCCCTGGGATGCAGCATCTCCAGTGCACAGAAGATGCTCCCTTGACTCAAGGTTTGATTTCCTTGCTTAGACCTCACCTGAATGAGAAAGGGTGAGACGCAAAGGTGGCAAGGCTGGCTACAGAAGCAACACGGGAAGCTCTTAGCGTGGGAGGTTGGCTGGAAATTCACCCTCCGAAGCAATGCGTCACCTCGCTGTGCCAGGCGTGGATGTGGTGCTTTCCCCTTCCCTCTGCTCTTGTTAGCTCGCTGCCGGACACGCCATTTCTGCGGCTTGGCATGCCACGTACCTGGGGAGCCCTTTGCAGTTCCCAGCATGCACAGCTCAGTTCAATGACACCCAAGATCTTTACACTGCTAATAAACTAGAGCGTTATATCTGTGTTTAATCAAAAGAGACAGCTACGTGGGGGGAGAGAGAGAGAGAGAGAGACCTAGGCAGAATAGGAGCCATCCCCTGCCTTGTTGTCTCTCACTCCACAGCACAAATTAAAATGAGATTTGATTAGTTACCATGGCGATAGCTACCCCAGCATCGTGTTGCATCACACACAGACTCGGTGAAGCGAAAGAGCACTTTCCAACTTGCGCTCCTCGTTTTAGGGACATGGGGGATTCAGTTCAACCCCAAGGGTGTGCAGTGTTCGACGTCCCTGTTTGCAACTGCCGGATGCTTTCCCCTGGCTTCTTAATATGGACGAGGGCCTCCGAGATGCCAGCAGCTCCAGTTGGTTGCCAATGACTTCTCCAGTATTTTTTTTTTTTTGCCTTTCTAAAAAGAAACCATAAGACTAATTAACAGGCTCCAGGTAATGGCAGGATGAAATCTTCACCAGGTCTAATCTTCCACTTGAGTTGAGATCCGCTGCATTTCTGTAACATTATTGCTTCTGGATGATATAACACTGCAGACCAAGGCATGGAGAAGTGGGAAGGTTGTGGTCATGCCAGTCACCTCCCTGTCTAGTGCTTCTTGTGTCCGGGAGAACCGCGGGGCACGTGCTTGCTGTCCTTTGCACCCACTGCAAATTTGGTCCCACTTGCCTGTTTGCACCCTCCAGAGAAAGCACTTTAAAAGCCTCCACGGTGGCAGTTCACCTCTGCAGAGGCAGCGTGTTTCTGGGCAGAGCACCGGGTGCTGAGCTCTCTAGGGGAGACGGGAATAGTTCTGCCAGGCTTCCCCTGGGACACGAGATGATCCCCTTCGGACAGAAAGCTGCTGGATGAGAGTTAGGGAAGGGCACAAGCCTGCAGGATCAGGCTGCACTCCTGGCTCTGCCACCTGACCTGCTGGGTGATTTTTTTTTTTTATTTTTTGCTAGGATTTCTCTCTCTGTAAAATGGGGACAATGCAGCTGCTGTCAGGAGGGCAGCTGCCAAGTGTTGCATGCAAACTGGATGCATCCTTAGCAGGGCAAGCCATGGGCTGAGGAGTGAAAATAGTAGAGCATTTACCTTCCTGGAAGGGAGGGTCCCCTCGAGAGCTCGGGGAGGCAGCATGCTCTGGTGGGGAGGGCACCGGGACAGGAGGCAGGAGAGAGTTGGGGGGAAAGTCGGTTTGGTGATTCTGCTACTGAACTACTATAGGACCTGGGAAAGTCACTTCACTTCTCTCTCCCATTCCTCCCTGCAGCCCTTTGTTCTCTCTTGCCTGTTTACGCTGTTAAGCCCTTGAGGCAAGGAGCGGAGAGTAAAGACCGTAGGTAGGGAAGGGGAGATGGTGCAGTGACCGACAAGGACCAAGCAAATCAATGCAAGTTGAGGTACAGTCTTTGAATAGGTCAGCAGTGGACTAAGAAGACGATCTCTTTACCAATGCCTGTGGCACTGATGAGAGGAGTTGTGAACACTACACACAGTCCCTGCACCCTCGTTTGAGAGAGGAGGCTTGAAAACTGGAGAGGGGGCCAAAGAAGACGCTGACACGACCGTGCGGCTGGATAAATGCCTGACAATGAGAGATTCGAAGAGCTTGATCTGATGTGAAAGGTGATTTATATTACAGCGTACAAATATTTGCAAGGGGGAAAGAAAAAAGATGGGTTGTCTGTCAGCTAGCATGACAAGAGCCAACGACTGAAAGCTGAAACAATACAAGTCGCATGAGATTTAAGGCCCAGGATTTTTAACAGGGAAGGTGATGAAGTGCTGGAACAAATTTCCTAGAAGTGGGGGATTCTCCCCCTTTCTGTCTTTGGATAATGCCTGGATGCCTTTCTGGAAGGACATGGTCATTTGGCTCAGCACAGAGGTAAGAGAGTGAAGTGCAATGGGCAGCGACGTGCGCCATGCAGGAGATGAGAGCAGATGAATTGTGTGTGTGCAACACCCTGGGACTTTTCAGCATTACACCAATATGAATAATAAATGGTAACTAATTCACAATGAGTGGGAGAAGTCGCTCCTTATGAATTAGTTACTCATAAAAGATCGACATTTGTGAATTAGTAAAATAGAAAGCAGATGTAGGTAAAACTGTCAAGGAAACCAAATCACCCAACTGTCTCGGTTCGTTTGTTCTGACAACTGCAGCTCGGGTTTTAATAATTTATACGAATGCTTTAGATAATATAAAAGTAAATGCCTGATAGGATTTGGAGACAAAATGATGATGCCTTGGCAATATGAGATCTCTCTCAGCTTTTCAATCTTCTCTTAATATGGGGTGAAATCACAAGCCTGATAATTAACAGGAAAACCCAGCAGGGTAAAGAAATAAGAACAAGCAAAGCAACGATGCCGTAGTTGATGGGAAGCAACTGTGATCGGGCAGGATTAACATGCCTTTATTTTCTTGTTCCAGATACAAATTGCTGTTGGCAAGTCATGTTTAATCCCTGGCATCGTTTGGAAATCTCTTGGCCAATCATTGGTTCTTGCTTGATGTCTCTGAAATGTCTGAAAGTCGGCCAAACTGGGATCAATGCCAGACTGTCTGGGGCAAGGTGTTTCATTTTAGCCTTCTCCTCCAATAATAGGATCACAGGAAAGTAGGGCTGGAAGGGACCTCACCAGGTCATCTAGTCCATCCCCCTGCTCAAGGCAGGGTCCCCCCTGACTAACCCATCCCAGGCAAGGGTCTACTTAACCTGCTTTCAAAAACCTCCAAGGATGGAGATGCCTCAGTTTCTCTAGGTAGCCTGTTTCAGTGCTGGACCGCTCTCATAGTCAGGTTAGCCTATGCTGATTTGAGTTCCGTGGGAGATTTCCATTGACTGGATGATTTCGATGGAAAGTGCAATTCCTGTAACACATGAACTACTTAAGAGAGTGAAGTGTGATGGGCAGCGCCGTGCTCCATGCAGGAGATGAGAACAGATGAATTGTGTGTGTGCAACACCCTGGGATTTGTCAGCATTGATTTTGGCACAAGTTTTCCGTGTTCCTCTGGGAATGCCAGAACAGAAGAGTTTGTTTTAGGTCATCTGAAGCTGAATCTAATGCTTGTGCATTGAAGTGATTGGAGCTGCTTGCTCAGAAAAAATTCAATATTAGACTGTCCTTTCCAATGGGGGCCACATTGCCCCGTGGCAGGTGTAGCCTGGGCATCACGTGCACTCTTTCTTTCCTATGCACCGGGCTCTTTGACTGGCCTACATTACCCATGATGCAAAGCAGATTCCTCTCTGGCTGATCTGAGTGCTGCATCGTGGGAGCTGTTTGACCGCGGGAATGTTGAAGTGTTGCATTCCTGTTTTAAAACGCCCGAACTACTCTGCATGCATTAGCCAAAAAATGCCCCAACTGCCCCCCCTTTCTGAACTGAACTTTGTTGGAAATTTTCCATTTGACAAAGATAAATATCTAAACAACCGTTCGTACCACTTTAAAGGCTAGACTATTGGAATTGCTAGTGGGATTCATCCGTCTAATTTTTTGCTCAAGTCTAAGACGTCACTAGGTTGTTACCAAGCCAAGCCCCTTGTTGCGGCGGGGTTACCACCCAAAGATATGGCACTGAGGATCTGGGTAGACTCTTTAAAGTGTCTTAAATGGAAAGCAATTTGCATCGAGTTAGATGGAAGGTGCGTCGTGTTGTCGAAACGGGTATGTCATCCTGCTTGTACTTGTTTGGGACCTGGCTTCAGCTTTTCTCTTTTGGAATAGGCGTCTCTTGAGACCACGCTTTTAGAAGAAAGCAAGCCCCAAGTAAAGAGTAAAACGGAACAGTCTCAGTGGGTTTTATTCTGTTCGCAACGTCTGGATCTTGCTTCCCCTGGGCTCTGGTTGGAAGAAGAAAATAACAGCTCATCCTTGAAGCAAAATACCAAATAGGGATGCATGGGTTTGAACTAGTTGCCTCTCTTTTTGGGCTAACGCTACTTGAGAATTTTCTGAGAAATGTGGTGGTGTCAGTCAACTTGCACTTGTCAACATCTAGGTGCTTTGGAGAAATGTAATGGTTTCAGGTCACTTCTCAGATGGCTCATCTATCAAGTCCTCAAGGCACCAGGGCTTCCAGTATCTATGGCTCTAGTGTTTGGCCTCATCATGTCGACTATCCCTGCCTTGGGACTCTCCAGGACTTGCAGGAGCACTGGACTTCCTGAGCTGCCCGACTCTCCAAGCATCCAGCTCCCTGCACAGCAGGAGTTGGGTAGCCCCAGGAGCCAGGTATCTTTTCATCAGGTACCAAAGTTTTAGTTGCTAAGGGACTGGAGCGCTGAGTCTGCGAACAGTAACTGCAACCTTTTCCCCTGCCAATGGCCATATCGCATCCAGCGCATCAATCCTGGGTACTTTGTGTATCTCATGCGCTAGCCCAGCATGAGATAACATGGGGCACTGGGGGCACCTGAACCTTGAAGAGCTTCCAGAAGTTGGAGACTCCTGAATCTCCTTTGCTTTAAGGCCACAGACAGCTGGCCAAAGGACTCGATGCATGGGGCACTTGAAAACCAAGGATGGACAAAGCACCACAAGGGCTGCGTGGGCAAGAAACCTTTCCTCCAGCTTGCTTTTGTACACTCTTCACTTGATAAGAGGTCCCATGGCGCCCAAAAGAGCTTACAAATTTCATAGATTTCATAGATATTCGGGCTGGAAGGGACCTCAGAAGATCATCGAGTCCAGCCCCCCGCCCAAAGGGCAGGAAGTCAGCTAGGGTCACGGGATCCCAGCAAGATAAGCATCCAAATGTGTCTTAAAAGAGTCCAGAGTAGGTGCTTGCACCACCGCTGGAGGGAAATGCAATCTCCGAGCCTAAAAAGATATTCAGATGCAAAAATAAAGCTCTCCCTTTTGCAGCATTAGTGATGATAGATTGAAGGTTGCCTCTGTGGTTTTTATTCCATGTGGTTTTCTTACTGCTTGTACACCAGAAATACAACCCCCTCTTTTCCTCCTGTTTGAGGAAGGCGATGGAAGGATTTTCAAAGGTGAGCATTAGTCTGCTTCGCAGGCATATAACTATGATGGAGTGACCAGGCACGGACCCAGGCACTTGGCAGCTTCATTGCACCTCTTCTGTGTGTGCTGGGATTTTAGCCACTAGCATAGCACCACTACAAGACCCTTGTGTGGACAGTTATACTGGTTCACTGTGTTTTTGTCCTTTTGTAGCTTGGGGTGGGTGAGTGGAGCATGAGGTCTGGGCATAGACTAAGAGAGAGGGCATCACAAAGCTGCCGGGCAGGAGGTGTTGGCACATCCAGCAGCTAGAGGGGTTCACAGAGCAGCTGCCCAGTGTTGCTCCCCTCCTCGCTGTGGTTTTCACCCCCAAATTTACCTTTGCCCGTTGTCCTTGGCAAAGGATTTGGGTCGCAGCTGCAGCAGGGGCAGGTGAAGTTGGCAGCTGTTGTATTAACCCCTTCACAGCTGATGGTGCCAGCACCTCCCCCTGCTGAGTGGCATCTAGCACTGCTGTGACCTTGACCACGCCAAAGTGGCTGACCACGGGCCATATCATTTATGCCTCAAGTAATAAAGGCAGTAACAAGACCCCTACCCCTAGACCTGTTTGAGTAATTGGTTCAGTGCATCAAAGATTCAGAGATCCCCCTTCTTGTCCATCAGGAGAAACATTGCAGCTTTATTCGATGGCAATAATTGGGTGCGATCCAGAAAAGAGAGGGGACCTTCCTGGACTTCCCAGAAAAAAATCAAACCTCTGGAAGGGAAGATGGGGGGTTGGAAATAGGTTGCATCTCTTCTTTGGTACATATGCACAGAGACAGGCTTTTCATACCCGGTGACTATATTCTTACAGCTGTAAGAGCAGAAGTGTATTATTAGGACTAATTGTACTAATTAAATTTGTGCATCTGCTTGTGTAAAGAACATGGGGTTGATAATGGTTTTATTCGAGCAGAGAGCACAGGACCCGGAGAGCATATTCATTTGCAAAAAAAAAAAAAAAGAAAAAAGAAAGAAAAGAACCCAACTTGAATGCATCTGTGCCATGGTTTCTGATGGGCTCTGTTTTTGTTATTACCACCCAGCCTGGAGAAAAGATTTCTTTCGCCGTCTTTGAGCCAGAAAGCTGCTAAAAATAATACATTACCCTTCTCTCATGTGATTCACCAAGGCTGTTCGTATGCATTCATTGATGGTAAGCTGGAGAGCGCTGCTTCTTGGGGAAGACAGGTCAAAATATTGGATTGGGATGCACATCTGAGCAGATTTCTTTAGTTGAGCCATGAACTTCTGGGACCTTAAGTGAGCTGTCCTCATTGCTCCGTGCCTCAGTTTACCTTCAGTGGAGGATTGGGATGGGAGGATAAGGCTGCTTTTGTTTTGCCTGTTTTACTTAGACCACAGCGTATCTGAAATCTGGGTGGCGGGGGGCCACATATACCGCATGGATGACTGGCCGTGGGCCACTCACTGCATAGGCTGCTGCAGCGGCTGTACTCACTGTTGGCCAAGGTAGGTAACTGAGACCAGAGTTTGGGTGACTTAAAGTCATAGATTCATAGATGTTAGGGTCGGAAGGGACCTCAATAGATCATCGAGTCCGACCCCCTGCATAGGCAGGAAAGAGTGCTGGGTCTAGATGACCCCAGCTAGATGCCTATCTAACCTCCTCTTGAAGACCCCCAGGGTAGGGGAGAGCACCACCTCCCTTGGGAGCCCGTTCCAGACCTTGGCCACTCGAACTGTGAAGAAGTTCTTCCTAATGTCCAGTCTAAATCTGCTCTCTGCTAGCTTGTGGCCATTGTTTCTTGTAACCCCTGGGGGCGCCTTGGTGAATAAATCCTCACCAATTCCCTTCTGTGCCCCCGTGATGAACTCATAGGCAGCCACAAGGTCGCCTCTCAACCTTCTCTTGCGGAGGCTGAAAAGGTCCAGTTTCTCTAGTCTCTCCTCGTAGGGCTTGGTCTGCAGGCCCTTGACCATACGAGCTGCCCTTCTCTGGACCCTCTCCAGGTTATCCGCATCCTTCTTGAAGTGTGGCGCCCAGAATTGCACGCAGTACTCCAACTGCGGTCTGACCAACGCCCGATAGAGGGGAAGTATCACCTCCTTGGACCTATTCGTCATGCATCTGCTGATGCACGATAAAGTGCCATTGGCTTTTCTGATGGCTTCGTCACACTGCCGGCTCATGTTCATCTTGGAGTCCACTAGGACTCCGAGATCCCTTTCCACCTCTGTGCCACCCAGCAGGCCATTCCCTAGGCTGTAGGTGTGCTGGACATTTTTCCTCCCTAGGTGCAGCACTTTGCATTTCTCCTTGTTGAACTGCATCCTGCTGTTTTCTGCCCACTTGTCCAACCTGTCCAGGTCCGCCTGCAGCTGTTCCCTGCCCTCCGGTGTGTCCACTTCTCCCCATAGCTTTGTGTCATCTGCAAACTTGGACAGAGTACATTTGACTCCCTCGTCCAAGTCACTGATGAAGACATTAAAGAGTATCGGTCCAAGGACCGAGCCCTGCGGGACCCCACTGCCCACACCCTTCCAGGTGGAGACTGACCCATCCACCACGACTCTTTGGGTGCGACCCTCTAGCCAATTCGCCACCCACCGGACTATGCAGTCATCCACGTCACAGCCTCTTAACTTGTTCACCAGTATGGGGTGGGATACCGTATCGAAGGCCTTCCTGAAGTCTAAGTATACGACATCCACCCCTCCTCCTGTGTCCAGGCGTTTCGTAACCTGGTCATAGAAAGAGACTAGATTGGTCAGGCACGATCTGCCCGCCACGAACCCGTGCTGATTTCCCCTCAGCATAATTTGTCTTGCCGGGCTCTCACAAATGTGAGCCTTGCTAATTTTTTCAAATACTTTACCAAGGATGGAGGTGAGACTGACCAGCCTATAGTTGCCCGGGTCCTCCTTCCTCCCCTTTTTGAGAATGGGGACCACGTTAGCCCTTTTCCAGTCCTCCGGGACTTGGCCCGTGCGCCACGAGCATTCGAATATTCCCGCCAGTGGCTCTGCAATGACGTCGGCCAGTGCCTTCAGCACCCTCGGATGGAGCCCATCCGGGCCTGCCGACTTAAAGGCATCCAGTTCTTCCAAGTGACTCTGCACCACCTCGGGGTCTACGCATGGCAGTCTGGCGCCTTGCTGCTGCCTCTCTACAACCCCCGTGAGAGACTTGTCGTGCCCCTCGCTTAGGAACACTGAGGCAAAGAACTCGTTGAGGAGTTCAGCCTTGTCCCCCCTGTCTGTCACCAATTGTTTCTGCCCATTTAGCAGGGGTCCTATTCCTCCCTGGGCCTTCCTTTTACTCCCTATATATCTAAAAAACAATTTCTTGTTGTCTTTTACTTGGGTTGCCATCCTCAGCTCCATGGTAGCTTTGGCCCGCCTAACTGCCTCCCTACAAGCACGAGCAGAGGAGGTATATTCATCTTTAGTGATCTCACCCTGTTTCCACTTTTTATGTGCTCCCCTTTTGGCCCTTAGGCTGCCCTGGATTTCTCTGGTCAGCCAGGGAAGCCTCCTGGCCCCTTTCCCTTTTTTGCATCGCTTGTGGATCGTCTTGCTTTGTGCCCGAAGGATCGTTTCCTTTAGGCACAGCCACCCTTCTTGGGCTCCCATCCCTTCAAAACTCCTACTCTGCAGTGCTTCCTTGACTAATCGCCTGAGTGCAATGAGATCAGCTTTCCTAAAGTCTAGCACTTTCACCCTACTAGTTACCTTACCCACTCGCCGCCTTATGTTGAATTCTATCATAAGGTGATCACTGTCTCCCAGATAGCTACCGATCTGGAGGTCCCCTATCATGTCATCTCCCGTTGCCAATACCAGATCCAGTATGGCATTCCCCCTAGTGGGACCATACACCTCCTGTGTCAGGGGGAGGTCCTGTACACAAGTTAGAAACCTGCGTGAGCGATGGGACCTTGCTGTCTGCGTCTCCCAGCAGATGTCCGGGTAGTTTAGGTCCCCCATGACTACCGCCTCTTTAGCTTTTATGGTCTCCGAGAGTTGCCTCAGGAGCCCCGCATCTATTTCTTCCCCTTGGTGTGGGGGTCTGTAACAGACCCCTACCACCAAATCCCTTTCTCCTTGCCCCCCATGTAGCCTAACCCACAATCCTTCTACTTCCTCAACTTCGGATTCTGTCTTGATGAGGGTTGATGTATATTGCTCATTGACATAGAGTGCAACCCCCCCCCCCTTTATAGTCAAAGACTATAAAGCTACAAATAAAACCCTGGGGTCCTGGTCCCCTTTTCCAGCCCCTAGAAACTTTCTCTCATTATCAGATGTCACTCCCAGCATCTTTGTGTTGAACGTGATGCTGTTTTCCAGCGAACCGGGGACCAAGCACGATCCCAGCCATTAGCTGCAGCCTTGCCAACCTTTGCAAGGAAATGTAGGCCTGGCTTTGGAGACTCAGGCCTTCAGGTGCATTGCCACCAGACACTTGGGTCTCTGCTCTTTGACGTCACTCTTTGCAGGGGACTATAAATACAGCGCTTGCTTTGATCTTTTCTGCTCCGCTTTTTGTTCCTGGCATTTAGGTCCTTGCTGCACAGAGCTAAATTAAGACACCAGCTTCAAGGTGCGGCACTCTTTATTCTGCTTTCCCCTTATCTGCGGCTACATGCAACCAGCTGCTCAAGGTCTCAGTGGGAGAGAAGCACAGTCGATCAACACAAGTGCTTTGTTTACCGGCAGGAAGACGAGTTCTGCAATAACACTCGGGTCAGGATGGTTCTGACTTACAAAGACTGAAAATTGCCTCATCTCCAAAGAGGGTTTTTTTTTCCCCCCACTCACCCTTGCTTTTCCACTCCATGCAAAAAGGTATTGGACAAATTCTTGGAGGAAAGGGGCACCAGTATCTATTGAGTACTGGAGTGAGGAGCACAGCCTCTGAATCTGAACTTCCTAGACCTTAAATATTGTAGGCTTCAAGTGGGAGAGGAACGGTGGAAATACCCCTGGTCAGACCGAGCTCAGTCTCCTTCCCAGCATCCGCTCTCTGCCCCTGTGTGACCCCCTGGGCGAGACGGACCTAGGGGCTGAGCCAGGAAATAGCAGTTCTTATGTCCTTATGTGAGCACTGGATTTCTCTCCATTGTTTTGGGGATGGCTGTTAGGTCCCCTCCAACTCGAATATTTTCACTCTTAACAACTCTGATCCTGGCCCAAATGCAGGACGCCTTGTTCCTAGATCATCCTGATCATCTGCCTCTTTTTGAAACTTGCTAGGGAAAGCAACTCAACAATGTCCCCGGGCAGCTTGGTCCACTGTCCTGCTGGTCTGACATTTAGGGACTATTTTTTCCTGAGGTTTGGTGTCCATTTGCTTTGCTGCAGTTTAAGCCCCCGTTGCCTTGCGTCCTGCTCCCTGTGGCAGGGAGGGCGGTGTTTCTCACATCTTTGTTGTTGCAGCTTTTCAAATAGTTGAAGACGGCTATTGCGTATGGAGGTGCTTGGCCCCTCAAGGGCTCAGAAACTGGCTTCAGGTGGCCAACTGGTAATAGTCTGCCTGGCTGGGAGGCTTGGGGCCAGTGGGAAGCAATAATCAGCTTGTCATTGGTGAGCCCCCACGGTCGAGGATGGGTCAAGCAAAAGGTTGTAGATGAGTCGGTTGAAGGCCAAGAAAGCCAATCCTAGAGCCCCAAGTGGTGGTCAATGGGAGGGTGGGATCACACATTTCTTGGTCTTCTTTCCTTTCCATCCATTTCTGTTGTCTTGTCCTGGATGTGGAAAAACAACCGTAGGATGCACCTTTTCTCAGAAGGCGTCACCATGCGATGATCAGCCGATGAGCCTAGAAAAGTGGATTAAGAGCTCCAAGAGGCGAGTGCTGGGGAGAAGCCTAGGACTAAAATTGCCCCTTCTCCTAATGTCCAGTAAGGACCGAGGGTTTTGGATCGTTTTGGGAAGAATAAAACAGGTCTGAGGAGCTGAGGATGGAGCTGACTCTCCTGTTGAAGGCAGCAGGGTAAGTGACCCCTCTTACCTCCCCCTTGAATATCCCTTTTTCTCACTTAACCATGTTGAACTCCTTCAACTTCTCCTCATGCAGCTGCTTTCCAACCCCTCTATCATCTTCGTCATTCCCCTCTGGATCTTCTCCCATTTCTCTGTATCTTTAAAATGAAGAGCCCAGAACGGCACACAATACTCCAGCTGAGGCCTAACCGGTGCTGGGTAGAGGGGTGCTATTATCTCATGTTTTGCATTTTCCAAGTTGCATTTCTCTTCTTGATCAACACAGGATCCATTGCACAAAGGATACTGTAGTGGATCTACAACCGAAGAAGACATCTTGGTGCCTAGTGGGGCAGTGGGGCCAAGCTTTTTGGCTGGTGTGCCATAAATTAAGCCCTATGCCCTCCCCAACTGCCATACCAATGCCTTTCCTCTGCCTGATCTGCTGCTCTGCTTTCTGCTTTATCTGCCCCATGTTACACACAGAGGCTGCCCATGCCATTTGTGATGAATGTAACGCTTCCTTGCTGGTCTAGTGGTTAGGATTTGGTGCTCTTATTACAAGGGTCTGGGTTTGATTCCTGGTCAGGGAAGTACTTTTGAACCTGGAATGGGTTTCCAAGGGAGGTGATGCTCTCCCCTACCTTGGGGGTCTTCAAGAGGAGACTGGACAAGTACCCTGCTGGGGTCGCATGAGCCCAGCGCTCTTTCCTGCCCAGGCAGGGGGTTGGTTGGACTCAATGACCTACTGAGGTCCCTTCCAACCCTAACATCTATGGATCTATATGCTGATGCTACAAGGTTCATGACAACATCTCAGGCAGACTTGGATCTTCCCCCAACAGAAGTGGTAGCCCCTTTTATTGAGCTGAAATAAAATAATGGGAGCGTACCGGTTCCTTGCGTTGGAGGTAACAGGTCAAAGGGAGGTAATTGGATATGCATGCCAAAAGGCCTGGGAATATTTCAGAGAGAAGGGAATGTGTATACATATAACACATGCATTGATATTTCTGGCAATCAGTTGTTTTCTGTTGTTGTTGGACCCTATCAGAGCCGTCGTTGCTGTTGTCCTCATTGGGTATTATTGATGTGTTTTTAGTGCCGAGGTCTCGACAAAGTCACAGCACCACTTTTGTCTTAGAGAATGACCACAGGCTCAGTTCAGTGGCAAAGATTTGGCCAGGTTTATTGCCTACACATACAGCAGGGTTTGGTCTAACAAGTGCATCAGACCAGGAGTTAAGGCAATTGTACCTGTGACAACATAGCTGCACAACACCATAGAGGCTCCCCTGGGCCGCGACAAAGTTCCCATACTTTGCAATCCCCCTTTCATGCAGCAGTCAAAGCAAATCATGGATTATGTTTCATCTTGAATATCGTAGACCATCCTGTGCCGGGGGCTTGTTTTACATCCTGATCTGAGTGTCCCTATTCCAGCCTTATCATCCTGGTGCTGAATATCCTACCTCTTGTGCAGCCATCTCCCCCTCCCATCTCCTGGCAGATGTGCACATCTGGACCACATTCTGACAGGAGTTCGTGCATTGGTCAGGTTTGCTAGGCAGGCCAACTCTGCCCAATGCTTTAGCAAAGCCTTTGTGTGGGCAGTATATATTGCTCAATGTTCCAGCAAGGCCTACATCTGTGTCTGGGGACAGGGCAAGAAGTCATGGGTTCAAACTACAGCAAAGGAGATTTAGGGAAGGTCTTTATAACTATCAGGTTGGTTCAGCACTAGCACAAATTACCTCGCGAGGCTGTGGTGTCTCCATCATAGACAAACACTTGCCTGGGATGGCTTTGCTGCAGATGGCACTGCTTTGAGACAGGGGGTTAGACTCAATGACCTTTTGATGTCCTTTCCAGCCCTATTTTTTCTATGATTATCTGACAGTATTTTGATGTCCTTCCTCAGGATGCATTGATGATGTAGGAATCAGAACTTGTGGTAGAGGTGATATTTTTTATTAGAATTTTTTTTTTGCAAAAATCTAGTTGGTCTCATAAAAGATATCACTTCTAGCATGAGTTCTGATTCCTTTTGCCTCTAGACCAGTATGGCTACAACCTGGATACTTGATGATGTAGCTGTGATTCAGAGGCACTACATCACAGGCTTGCAAGATGACACCAAATGCATATGCCACATCAACAAACACTCTGGTTTGGGCTCCAGACAAGTCCGACCTTGTTGCCCGTTACCTCTGTGTCAGATGCACAGTAAAATCATTTGCTTTAAATTCCAGGAAGCTGCCTAAAATCTTCAGAAGGCTTTTTTATGCCATGTGATGAGGTTCCTGGTTCAATGAAGGATTGCTAATTCATGGGTTTACCATAATATTTTGCTACAGGTCTTCTACATTGGCTATACTGGTTTCTAAAAACATGGCCTAGTTCAGAAGTTTTCAGTGTTTTTAGCCTCGGGGCACCCCTCAGAAGATGTCAGGTCTCAGTCTTCTCTGTTTTTTTTGCTGCAGAAAAATAATAGAGCAGTTCTTGTGTTGCAAAGAGCCCAGCAAGATCACAGGCCTAGTTTGTAGAGTTAAGGCTGATGGTCATTCCCTTTCATAGATTCATAGATTGTCAGGCCGGAAGGGACCTCGGATGATCGTTGGGTCTAGCCCCCTGCACCAAGCAGGAAAGATAACTGATGACCCCAGCAAGGTGCCCATCCAGTCTCCTCTTGACGATGTCCAGGGTAGGTGATTGCACCACCTCTGCAGAGAGCTTATTCCATAGTCTGGACACCCTGATTGTGAAGAACTTTTTCCTAATGTTGAGCCTGAATTGGTTTTCCACGAGTTTATGGCCATTACTCCTGTTTTACACAAGGGTGCTCTGGTGAACAGTTGCTCTCTGAGCCCTTGATGTGCTGCCCTAGCATAGTGGTAAGCTGCTACCAGGTCCCCTCAACCTTTTCCTCAAGCCGAAGAGTCCCAGATCCCTCCGCCTTTCCTTGTATGGCTTGCCTTTTAAGACCCTGATCATATATATGTCTGGCTCTTCTCTGGACTCTCTCATGCTTGTCCACATCCTTGTTGAAGTGTGGTGCCCAGAACTGGACACAGTGCTCCAGCTGCGGTCTCACCAGTGTGGAGTAGAGCAGAAGACTCCCCTCCTTGGTTTTGCAGGAGTATTATTTGTCCTCCTAGCTACAGCATTGCACTGCCAGCTCATATTCATATTGTGGTCTATTATTACCCCCAGGTCCCTTTCATTCGTGGTGCTGGTCAGTTGGGTGCCACCAAGCCTGTAGGTGTGTTGGGAGTCGCTCATCCCGAGGGGCAGCACTTCATATTTTTCGACATTGAACCTCATCAGGTTCTGGTCTGCCCAGCTTGCCAGCCTGTCTAGATCTGCCTGTATGTGCAGCCTATCTTCAAGCATGACCACGCTTCCCCATAACTTGGTGTCATCCACAAACTTGGCCAGTGATCTCTTCACCCCCACATGCAAATCATTGATAAAGACGTTGAAAAGTGCTGGACCCCTGTGGGACACTGCTGCCTACTTCTCACCAGGATGACACAGATCTGTTCACCATGACTCTCTGGGCCCTGCAGCTAGTTTCTCACCCACGCGACTGTCTCAGCGTTAAGCCCACAATCCTCCAGTTTTCTTGCGAGGACATCGTGGGATACTACATCAAAGGCCTTTTGGAAGTCTAGGTGTACAATGTCAAGCTACTCTCTCACGTCCAGGTGGCGAGTGACCTGGTCATAGGAGGAGATGAGGTTGGTAAGGCAAGACTTGCCCGATGAAGCCATGCTGGCTGTCATTGCAAATCTTGCCTTCTGCAAGCTTATCGCAGATAGACTCCTTATGAACTTTTCAAGGATTTTCCCTAGGATCAAAGTTAGGCCCATTGGCCTATAGTTACCTGGGTCCTCCCTCCTGCCCTTCTTGTGGATGGGCACAACATTGGCCCTCTTCTAGTCCTCAGAGACTTCTCCAGAGCACCACAAGTTGTGCAAGTTTCACCAGGGGCTCTGCAATGACTTCGACCAGCTCCTTCAGCTCTCTCGGATGAAGATCAACCGGCCCTGCTGACTCGTATATGTCTAATAGGTTATGCACCAATTCTACGGCAATAGTAGGAAGGCGATTATTCGTACCATGCTCATCCTCTATTATACCTGGTGGGGTTTTCCCCTTGGTCCGGTGATAAGCTGAGGCAAAGTACAGTAGTCATTCAGGAGTTCAGGTTTCTCCGGGGTGCCAGTAACCAGCTGTCCTGAGTAGTTGAGCAATAGCCCCACATTGCCATTTGTTTTCTTCCTATTCCCTATGTACCTAAAGAAGGACTTCTTGTTGTCCTTGATTCCTGTTGCTAATCTAAGTTTGGTTGCTGCTTTAGCCTTTCTTATCTATTCCCTGCAAATGTCGGCCATCACGGATTAGTCCTCGTTGGGGCCTGCCCCGAGCTGCCGTTGTTTATAAGCCTCTTTCTTCTTTCCTCAGAGGACTGTGATTTCCCTGTTTAACCGAGAGGGCTTCCCAGCCCTTCTGTTACCTTTTGTCCACATGGGAATGGACTTCCTTTGTGCTTCAAGGACCGTGTCCTTAAGGAACAGCCACTCTTCATGCACACCTTTCACCTTCGGTCCCTGGTCCCCTAGAACTTGCCCTACTAGTGACTTAAGCTTGTTGAAATTTGCATTTTTGAAGTCCTAGACTTCAATCTTCCAGATTTGTCTGCCTTTGGACAATGAACAAGATGGTTTCATGGTCACTGTCACCCAGACTTCCCTCTATATTTAAGTCAGTCACCAGGTTGTCTCCTTTGGCCAGGACCAAGTCTAGCAGAGTGTGACCTCTGGTTGGCCCGTGCACCTCCTGAGTCAGGAAAAGCTCCTCGACACAGTTCAGGAAGGACTGCAACCCATCCAAATTGGACGAGTGTTCCTCCCAAAAGATGTCTGGATAATTAAAATCGCCCAGGATGACCGTGTCACGTGCACATGCAACCTCAGTCAATTCTCGGGTGAATTCCAGATCGAGTTCCTCCCCCTGGTTTGGTGGTCTGTATACACCTACAGGTAAGTCTCTCTCACTGCATCCCGCCCTCACCTGCAACTTGACCCAGAGGGTCTCAAGCTGTCCATTTTTGAAGCCGATGTCGGCCTTCAAGGAGATGTACTGCTCTTTCACATAGAGAGCAATGCCTATGCCTTTCTTCCCCACCTGGTCTCTTCTATGCAGGGTGTAGCCCTCTATAGCTACGCTCCAGTCATGTGAGGAGTCCCACCAGGTCTCCATAATCCCTACTAAATCATAATGCCCACAGGAGAGTAGGAGGGCTCCCTGAACCATGGCCGCTCCCTGTGGCCGTGCCTATACAGCCATGCGTCACGCTCCCTCCTGCATGGAGCAGTGGGGAGGGTGTAGATGGAGCGGGGCTGGACCCAGAGTGGCAGGGGGAGCAGGGCATGACCCAGAGCAGTGGTGGGAAGCAGGGGAAGGGGAACGGGGCTGGACCCAGAGCAGGGGGAAAGAGTGTGGGCCAGACACTGGTCTCCATGTCCACCCCCACCCCCCATTTTGATGATGATAATAATTGGCACAGTACCTGTGGCTCTTAGAATCATAGACAATGAGGGTTGGGAGGGAGCTGAGGAGTCGCATCTAGTCCAACCCCTTGCTCCAAGCGGGACCAGCCCCAGCTACATCATCCCAGCCATGGCTTTGTCTACCTGGGTCTTAAAAACCTCCAAGGATGGAGACTCCACCACCTCTCTGGGTAACCTGTTCCAGTGCTTTACTACCCTTCTCATGAGAAAGTTCTTCCTAATATCTAACCTAAATTTCCCTCGCTGTATCTCTTCTATAGCAGCTTTTATCAGTAGGTCTCCAAATACTTTCCATGGGAAGGCAAACATTTAACTGTTTATAGCAGACATCCTCATTCTCACCATTACTAAAAAAAACCCTTTAGGTGACATCATCCACATCTCACCAATGAATGCGCCCTTCCCACCAGATAGGGACATGCGTTCGCCAGGTCACTCTGATCTCTGTCTCGGTGCTCTCTGGTGCTGGTTTTATCAAGTCCCTCTATATCTGTTGGCCTTGGAGGCACTTCTAAAACTAATGAGCTACTTTACAGCACTTCTGCACAAGCTGTTTATGGTAGGCCTAGTTTCATGTTCGTTTGGGCCTGCTTCAGTTCATGCTGTTATCAGGGCTCCTGTGTGGTTTGTACGTGCGCTGATCAAGTGTTATGTTAATCCAGACTCCGGTGAGGACTGCAACAGGGAGCTAGCAACTCCCACAAGATCACCAAGCAAGGCTGGGGATAGAGCCCAGGTCTCCTGAGTCCCACTTAGCTGGTCTTTCAGTTTAATGGCAATAGCTATCATTTGCAAAGAACAGAACATGTACACGGTGCTTTAAATAACAGAAGCAAGATGGACAGCAACAGGGAGTGCTCTGATTGATCCAAGAAGATTTAGTAGCTTGGAGATGGGTGGCAGCTGGAGCAATTTGGGCAAATGCTGGCATACAAAGGACCTAATACTTGCCTAATACTGAACCTAAGTCTGGCTCAGGCCTGTGCACTGCATACACCATATGATACATATTTAGGGAATGATTTGAAGGAAAGGGAAGACACTTGGCATAAATGGAATAAGGCAGGGGTCTTGGAGTAGAAGTAGACACAACTCAGAAGACCATGGGAAGCAGGGCTAGTAATGATTATGTAGCCTCTCAAAGTCCTTCTCTGTGCATTGGGGCAGGATCAATGCTACCTAAACCATTCTGGACAGATGGCTGGCTAACCTGTCTTTAAAAACCTCCAGTGGCAGTGATTCCCTACCCTCCTTTGGTAAGCTACTCGAGTGCTTAACCATGCGCAGGAAGGATCTTCCCCACCCACCCCCCAGCATCTAACCTCAATCTCTCTGGTTGCCTTTTCTTCCTGTCCTGTCCTAGCAGAGCTGGAGAAGGTGAACGGAAAGGTAATAAGTGGAATGAGACCGTGCACAGCAGCTGACAAAGTAGGTTGTTGCCCGCAAGAGCTCGTGTCTCTCCGAACCAGCTGGTCTCCACAGAGCCATTCTGCCTTACCTTCTACCTCTCTCTTAACAGCAACATCAACTATTAAATTTCCCTCTGTCCTCTTTCCTCAAGACTAAACAAACCCAGTCCGTCAATTCTTTCCTCAGCAGCTACCTTGTCTAGGCCTCTGATCATTTTGCTTGCTACCTTATGACTTTTCCCTATTGCCCCATGACTTTCTGGGTGTGGGTACTTCAGCCAAGGTCTTACCACTGCTGCGTAGAGTGAAAGGATTATGGCACCTCTTATGACACACGTAGGATGCATACAGCCCAGGAAGACATTTGGGTTTTTTTCTCCCCACAGGAGTGTCTCATGGCTGATTCGTGTTCAGTGTGTGACCAACGATAACCTGCACATCTACCGCCTAGCCCACCGCTCTCTACTGGAGCTTTATGGAGCTGATTGTGCCACTGAAGGGTAGCACGTTGCTCTTATCCTCACTGAATTGCATCCGATTCATGTCAGACCACTTCTCCCATTTTGAATTCTAGTCCTAGCCTCCAAAGTGCTCACAACCCCTCACAGCTTGGTTTCCCCTGTGCATTTAATAAGGTCATTTCTATTCCATTATCCAAGTCCTCATTGAAAACACTGAATAGTGCCCAACCCTGTGGAGTCCCATTTGAGAAATCCTTTTCAGTATGACCGTGACCCCTTGATAACTACTCCACGGAGTGCATTTTATGAACAATTGTGTGCCCAGCGTGGAGTAGTTTAGCCTAAACAGTATTTCTCTAACTTGGTTATGAGAACAACATAGGGCAGTGTCAAAAACCCTGCTGAAGTCAAGATAAAGCACTTCTCCTACTTCTCTGTCCAAGAGGCCTGTTATCCTGACATCGAAGGAAAGGGGACTGGTTTGACACGATCTGTGCTAGACAAGTCCATGCTGGCTGTTCTTTATCTCCTTGTTCTCTCCTAGGCTCTTACCAATCGGTTCATGTAAGGCTTTCTTCTAATGCCTTTGTGCATCTCAAACTTAGGCTGGCTCTCTCATAGTTTCTTGGGTCTTCCTTTCCCCCCTCTTTAAAGATAGGCCCTAAGTTTGCTTTTCTAGGGAACTTTAGCCATCGTCCACAAATTCTCAGAGAGGTAGAATTATAGAAAATCAGGATTGGAAAGGAGCTCAGGAGGTCACATCTAGTCCAACCTCCTGCCCAAAGTGGGACCAGCCCCAACTCCATCATCCCAGCCAGGGCATTGTCTAGCCACATCTTCAAAACCTCCATGGATGGAGACTCCTCCATCTCTCTTCTTAACCTGCTCCAATGCTTCACCACCCTCCTTGTAAGAAAGTTTGTCCTAATATCTAACCTCAACTTGCCTTTCTGCATCTCTAGCCCATTGCTCCTTGTTCTGTCATCTGCCCGCACTGAGAACAGCCCAGCTCCATCCTCTGTGCTACCCCCCTGCAGGGAGGTGAAGGCTGCTATTCAATCCCCCTTGGTCTTCTCTTCCCCAGACTAAATAAACCCAGTTCCCTCAGCCTCTCCTCACCAGTCATGTCCCTCAGACCCCCAGCCATTTTCATTGTCCTCTGCTGGACTCTCTCCAACGTGTCCACATCCTTTCTGTAGTGGGGGCCCACAGCTGGACACCGGACTCCAGATGTGGCCTCCCCAGTGCTGAATAGAGGGGAAGGATCACTTTCCTTGACCCGCTGGCAACGCTCCTCCCAGTGCGGTAGAGCATGTTGTTAGCCTTCTTGGCAACAAGGGCACACTGTTGGCTCATATTCAGCTCAATGGCTCTGAGATTATTTCTGCCAGTTCTTGAATTACCCTAAATTGACTCTTGCCTCAGGCTGGTCTTATATGGAGAACATCTAGTTTATCAAAGTAATCTCTAACCTGTTCCTTCCCTGTTTCAGCCTGAGTTTCTGCCCCTGTGTCACTGATGCTAATAGTGTTAGCATCTGATCACTGTTAGCCTTTAAATTCTGACGTAAAAAAGAGGCATTAAACACTTCAACCTTCTTGACAAGGTTATGAGCCTCCCCTCTCCACTCAGCAGTGGACCAACTCTTTCCTAAGACTCTTAGTATTGATGTCTTTGGAAAGGGCTTCTTCCTTGCTTTGTAGGTCTGTGGCTAGTTGTGTAACTTTTTGTGCTTCTGGTTTTTGTCCCCCTGTGCTTGTGCTAGTCTTCTATGCTTGTCTTAAGCAATTTGACCTTGCTTCCACATTGTGACTTAACCAAGTGGTGTCTTTACTACCCTTCTGGTCCTTTCTTATTCAATTAATAAGAGCAAGACCAGTCAAAGTGTGGTTATGCAAACTGGACCTCATTGAGCATCACTGGTTGCCTTTGCTAAAGCAAAATCTTATTTCCATGCACTGTGCTGATGGGCTGTTGCACAGAGCATGAAATCACAACCTGGAGGAGACAGAGGAGTCTGACTATCAAATAACTACTCTGAAAGGGGAACTGGCTGCTTGACAAATGATAGTGGTTGCCATCGCTGGCAGATATGGAGTGCAGGTAGGAAGCAAGCAAAGGGAAAAAGGGAAGCATTGAATTTCCAGAGAACATAATTGTTTTAAATAAGCACTAAGAGATAATACCCATCCTTCCTGGAGATTTGTGGTACCATCTGTGGGACAGTTATATGTGCATTTGTGGTGTAGGTAAGCTGGAGATAGAGAGGCAAGATAACAGTGCATTCCAGCCAGAAACACCGGGAAATGCCATGTGCACAACCATATCTATGAAGTGAGCACACCATGCGTTGTGCACATTTTTCTATATAAGCAACCGAGGAAGAGAGAGGGAGACTTGTGTGCCCATGTTGTGTGTGTGTGCGTGTTTGTCTGGGGGAAAGAGTGCAAGAGGGAACACATGATGGTCTAGCGTGGGACATGATTTATCAGCCACTTTGAAAGGGCTGGACAGGAAGGATGGTCTTGTCATTATGGATCTGGGCTAGATTGCGTTTAACTCCTTGGTTGGCCATCGGTCCCTTGTGAAGACATCTCATTGGGCTTTGGCCGTCCCCCTGTGAAGGGGGGTAGTGTTTCCTTGCTGTTGTGTCTGTCCAACGTGTGTGAGCTTTTGGACTTCCTCAACATATGGGGCTGATTCTGGTCTGTGTAAGTCAGTGCAAATGTTGCCATGGGGTTCAATGGTAGCTGTGTCTGGGTACCGTGTCCATCACAGTGGGGTCTCAAGGTGTGACTACAAAATGAATTGCAATAGGCTAGTTAATCCAGAGTGGCAAGATCACAGATGTATTAGGCAGGTTGGCCCTGAGAGGCATTGGTACCACATCCTACCTTCTTGGTGTTAGCCTCTGCTACATGTTCTGCAGGAGCACTGTCACAGCAGCAGCATCTTCTTGGGGCTGAGCTTGACACCCCTCTCTCTGATCTCCCCAATTTTGGAAGGACGTCCCACTTCTGTTCCCTGAATAAAACTTGTTCCTTGGATGATGGGGTCTTGAACCTGATAGCTTTTTGAGCCTTAAATTCACCCTCAAGTGACTTTCTAAAGTGAAGTGCATCATCCTGCCCAAGTGCCAGTTATTCCCCTTAGCTGCCCACCTTCCTGTTTAACAATGTTTCTTTCCTGGTCTGGTCTCTGCTCTGCAGCTTGAAGAAAAAAGGTGAATTCTTGGCTTTTCTAGGATCTGTAATGTATGCAGCCCTAGCCATTTTTACTCCTGTATAGATACTGGCAGGGAAGAAGTTTTATGTTATCAAGAAGCCAAGATCTTCTCTATATAACAAGGAAAAATGTACGTAGCAAGTGGATGGAAGACGGTAAGACCATGTCAGATGAATTCTGTGTGCCCCTTCTCCACTCCATACAGTAGATCCAAGCTGTGCATTAATCACTTTATTGCTGCTATAGTTGCAGCTTACTTATAGTACTCTTTGGTCTTGCGTGGTTGTTGTTTGTTGATATGGAGGAATTGCAAAGTGCTCTTGTCACAACCTCCACTTCTTCCAGCCCCACTGCCTTAATTCCCTAGCAGCTGGATGATCCATCTAGCTGTTGGGAGGGGATAAATGCCAGGGACACAAATACAAAGCTCTTTGTAGAACATACATTTTTATGCATGCATAATTCTTTGCATTAGAGACTACCACGTGGCTGCACACGACTAAGAGTGTTCCTTTCTCTTGCCTATCAATGCATTGCCATTTCACCCTACTTTCCATATTCCTTGCCTGTCTGCCAACTTCTGAGTCATTCGGGAAGCTATGTCTCGATTAAGGAGAAGCATGTAACACTTTGACAGCTGCCAGTCATTCCCAGATATTTCTCGCATCCTTGTTACATCTTCCAGGATGGGTCTCAATATCAAGCACTTTTGAGACAGCCAGCATCTCCATGGACTTCGCTGGAGTTCAACCCCCTGTTCTGTCTGAGCTGGCGTGATCTGCAAGGCAAAGCTCTTTGAATCTGGCATGGGAGCAGCGACTATATCCACAGGGTTATAGACACCCTTCCAGTGTTTGCATGAGGACAGTCAAAAGTTTTCCTTTCATTTCACTGCAGAGCAAGACCCAGCATCGTGACTTTGAAACAGGGGGCTGCAGAGTTGTCATCCTCCGCTCTTTCCTAACAAAAACCTTCAAGATGTGGGTGTGTGGAGGACGAAAGGGAGAAGAGAGGCTGCTGAAGGAGTGTGTCGGGGATATTGGAGCGCGCAGAAAGCATTTCTAGGAAAGACGGAGATGCAGCATGCTCTCTGCCTCTCCCAGCTGGAGATGGCATACCAGGCTGGAGACCTCGCTGGAGATGACAAATTGACAAAAGCGGGTGTACGCCTTCAGCTGAGCACCTGTCAGCAGCAACGAAGACCAGGTTCAATTTTGGGGTACTAAATATATGTCACCTTGGCTCGAGCCTCACCCAGACCACCTGGGAAACACTAAATGAATCACTAGGATGTCCAATAAAGCCAGCTTTTCCCAGTATGAACACAACCCCCTCATTTATTACAGGGGCAAACACCAGGACACCACATACAGTCCAGCAAAAAAAAACCCATCCTGGTTCAAAGTATACCCTGTTTCACCCCTACCCCTATTGGGGAGACTTCAGCCCCAGGCTTGGCAGCCCAAGAGCGTGGGAATCTTGACCCAAAAGGGGTGCATCATCTCCCTTGACATCGCTGTCCGCTGCGGACGTCGGTTCCCTCTGCGTTACGAGGAACGCTTCGACGAGTTGATGCAACTCCGCCGAGCTGCTGGGGAGATCCCATCTCTGCTCTTGCCCTGGATTCCCATTGATGCAACTGCACCAAGCTGCTGGGGAGCGCCGATCTCTGCTCCTACCTGAGTGACTGTGGGGGTGAGCTACTAGCTCCTGCCCTGGACTCCCAGTCACAAAACCCCAGGCAGCTACTTGATTCGAAACCCTGCGTCTGTATACCACCTGGCCTCAGGTGTCCCCCTCCCCTTCTCAGGGGACCCAAGGGAAAACCAAAGAGCTGAATATGAGCCAACAGTGTGCCCTTGTTGCCAAGAAGGCTAACAACATGCTCAACCGCACTGGGAGGAGCATTGCAAGCAGATTGAGGCAGTGATTCTTCCTTCCCCTCTATTCTGCACTGGGGAGGCCACATCTGGAGTCCTGTGTCCAGCTGTGGGACCCCAGTACAGAAAGGATGTGGACACATTCAAGAGAGTCCAGTGGCGGACAATGAAAATGGTTGTGGGTCTGGGGGACAGGACTGGTGAGGAGAGGCTGAGGGAACTGGGTTTATTTAGTCTGGGGAAGAGAAGACCAAGGGGGATTGAATAGCAGCCTTCACCTCCCCGCAGGGGGGCTGCACAGAGGATGGAGCTGGGCTGTTCTCAGTGGGGGCAGATGGCAGAACAAGGAGCAATGGGCTCAAGTTGCAGCAAGGGAAGGTGAGGTTGGATATTAGGACAAACTTTCTTACAAGGAGGGTGGTGAAGCATTGGAGCAGGTTAAGAAGAGAGGTGGAGGAGTCTCCATCCATGGAGGTTTTGAAGACGTGGCTAGACAACGCCCTGGCTGGGATGCTGTAGTTGGGGCTGGTCCTGCTTAGAGCAGGGGGTTGGACTAGATGTGACCTCCTGAGCTCCCTTCAACCCTGATTTTCTATAATTCTACCTCTCTGAGAATTTGTGGACGAATGGCTAAAGTTCCCTAGAAGAGCAAACTCAGGGCCTATCTTTAAAGAGGGGGGAAAGGAAGACCCAAGAAACTATGAGAGAGCCAGCCTAAGTTTGAGATGCACAAAGGCATTAGAAGAAAGCCTTACATGAACCGATTGGTAAGAGCCTAGGAGAGAACAAGGAGATAAAGAACAGCCAGCATGGACTTGTCTAGCACAGATCGTGTCAAACCAGTCCCCTTTCCTTCGATGTCAGGATAACAGGCCTCTTGGACAGAGAAGTAGGAGAAGTGCTTTATCTTGACTTCAGCAGGGTTTTTGACACTGTCCTATGTTGTTCTCCTAACGAAGTTAGAGAAATATGGTTTAGGCTAAACTATTGGCACACAATTATTCATAAAACACACTCCGTGGAGTAGTTATCAAGGGGTCATGGTCATACTGAAAAGGATTTCTCAAATGGGACTCCACAGGGTTGGGCACTATTCAGTGTTTTCAATGGGGACTTGGATAATGGAATAGAAATGACCTTATTAAATGCACAGGGGAAACCAAGCTGTGAGGGGTTGTGAGCACTTTGGAGGCTAGGACTAGAATTCAAAATGGGAGAAGTGGTCTGACATGAATCGGATGCAATTCAGTGAGGATAAGAGCAACGTGCTACCCTTCAGTGGCACAATCAGCTCCATAAAGCTCCAGTAGAGAGCGGTGGGCTAGGCGGTAGATGTGCGGGTTATCGTTGGTCACACACTGAACACGAATCAGCCATGAGACACTCCTGTGGGGAGAAAAAAACCCAAATGTCTTCCTGGGCTGTATGCATCCTACGTGTGTCATAAGAGGTGCCATAATCCTTTCACTCCATGCAGCGGCAACATCCTACTTTGTCAGCTCCAGGATTTGGCCAGTCACTAAACTGGTTTTACAGGATCTGATGAGGAATCCTAAGGCAATGCCCTGGATGCAATGAAGGTGGATAGGCAGTGATCCTCTCCAGTCCTAGAGGAGGCACAATATACACCGATTATGTTACACAAAAAAACATGATTGTGCTTTCCAGCCAAACGAGATGCAGAGCAACATGAAACGGGTGTAGGTTGGAGCCACGTTGCTCTGAGGACATAGGCAGACAAGGTTCTTTGGGTAACTTTTATTAGACCAGGCACGTCTTCAGCCTGACAGAAAGGGTGTTTGCAGCCAAAAGCTTGCAAAGAAGACTTTTCCCAACTATTTGAGTTGGTCTAATAAAAGCTATCAGCTTTACCTGAAGAACCTTGTCCGCCAGCAACATGAAACACACGGGAGGACTTGTACTTTTTGGGTGTGCCTCTTTTCAAAGAGCCAGCTATGATATAGGCCAGTGATTCTCAGCCGGGGTGTTGCAGCACTTCATGAGATCCTTTGAAGGGTACCGCTGGTTGCCACACAATATAAGGACTGTTAAGAGTTCAAACCACCTGCATGAGACAAACCCAGAGATTTCAGATAGGAATCTGCAGTGTCTGCCCTGCTGTGGTCTTTCGAAGCGTTGTGCAACAGAAGAATTGCTCTGTTGGTTTTTTCCATAGTTAAAAAATGAGCAAAGCTAAGAGCTGGCATTTATTTGCTGAGCGGGGCCTTGAATCTCATGATGGGAACCTTGAGTCTAAAGAGGTTGGGATCACTAGATAGGTAAGGCCTAGGCAGACATGGTTTTGAGTGATGTTTTATTCCTTTCCATACACCCACCTCTCGCTAGGTACCTTCAGGTGAGTCTCGTTAATGCTTTCTGATTGCAAGCTGCTGCTTTGCATCACCTTAATCACTTTATGTCACCAGCTGGCCGGAGGAAAAGAGCCTGTTGGTGGCAAACAGAGTCGGGCCTGATGTGTTTGCATGGATGGGGAACAGTGGGGCAACTCCAAACCCAGTCCCAGAGTGGAGCTGGCTTCCAGCGTTGTCCCACATTGGAAGAGACATGCATGACTACCACCTCGACTCTTTGGTTATGCATTGCACTGGTGGTGAAGAACAGAACAGGGTAGGATCAGATGGGATAGGATGAAGGGTAAGGCTCTGGGTCATAGACCATTACACTTTTCCCCACTTTGATATAGATCCCAAAAGTCCAAGTTTTCCCATGAGCTGGAATTGGGCCCAGGCCTGAGGAGACTTGGGTGGTCTGCCAGGAATCCAGAAAGTGCTCATCCACCTGCCTTGTTGAGTATAAGATGTCGCACTCGAGGTGTTTCAAGTGAAACGCAGATGGATGCAGAATGTGCCAGGGCCTGTACATGCACAGAACAAAAAGAGAGTCTCTGCCACACTGAGCTTGCATTTTGTTGGTGTAGTTGTCTCGTACGCAAAGAAATTGGTGAATCCTGAGTGATCCTCATATGATACAGCCTCTCTAACATGCTAGCTATCTAATAGGAAGGGAAAAATGCAGCCTAGATAATCCCTTTTAATGCCTGGTTGGGAGATCCTGTTCTTAGAGTGGGGAGACGTAGTAAGCTGTGTTGGTCTGAAGTTTTTTGTACTGATTGTGATCTCTGAAAAGACACCAACATCCAGGTCTACAATTCAGTCATCATCCCCGCTCTCTTCTATGGATGTGAAACATAGGTGATCTACCGCTGTCCTGTCAAGAGCCTGGAGAGGTATTACCAACGACACCTCCAGAAAATCCTCTACATCAAATGGGAAGATTGCAGCACAAATGCCAGCATCCTTGCTGAAGCCGATGTTACCAGCATGTAGTCAG